>NC_090646.1:556637729-557837729 GCF_040937935.1 Hyperolius riggenbachi
ACACAAAAGCACACTGGCTGGCTGTGAGTCTGTGACAAACAAACTGCTCACCCTCAGCCACTCCATTCCTCCTTAGTCAGGACAGCAGTGCCACCTCCTCCCTTCTGCTGTGCAAGTCAAATGAAACACTGCTGCCCCCCCTCACTCACTGTCTGACTCCTCACACAGCACAACAAGCTGCTTTTCCCTGATGATGACCTGTTCACCTCCCCCCCTCTCGCTTCTACTCCTACTCCTCCCACTCTGACTGCATGCTGTTAGTGTAAACACAGTACAAACATGCTGCCCCTGTAATCTCTGCGCCTGATGCAAATGTTTCACCTTGCTTCATGAGAGAACTGGCCCTGAGTGTAGCTGGGCAGTGTAGCTCAGACAATTAAGGCAAAGTAGTATACTTATTTTATTTCAGCACAGTAGGCATTGCATTTCACTGCCTTAAAGCATAATATACCACATTGCCTTAATAGTCTTCATTAAGGTAGGCTATTACCCACTCTTTTATCACTTAGAACTGATTATACTATTTGATTATTACTTGGGCGCCTCCTGTCACTGCTTGTCCACATCGTTCCTCACCCCAGGATTGGGGTTGGGTTTGTGTTTTCACATCAAACTTTTTTTATGGTGAGCTGCAACCAGTCACTTCTCGAAAAGCGGAGTGAAGATGGTACTTCCCCACATGCGCCTACGGTGGTTGCTGGTTTGGCAACCCTGACTTGTGAATACCTCACTTATTATTTGTGCACTATTTGTGCACTACAAGTTCGGGCTTGTGCACACCAGGTCGGGCTCCCGTTGTCCTTGTGTTTTATCTTCTTCATGATCTTAGCTTAGATCGAGTACCTTAGAGACAGGTTTTATTTTTTTGGGGGGGGGGGGGGGGGGTAAAAAGGTCCATAAGATGCACCGGCACCTAGGATTAGTTTTTGTTTTTTTCTTGATTTTTGCCCTCTAAACCTAGGTGGGTCTTATAAGCGGATCATCTTATATGCTAAAATGTACAGTACTTTGTATAGTTTTGCCATTTTTCTTGAACCAACAGTTTAATAATTGCATTAAAATCTATATATGTGTCTAGCAATTTTGATTGCAGTTTTTAGCTATTAATTTGTAGCAGATGGAAGAGAAAGGGTAGGACAATTTTGATTTCATTAAAAAAACACAGCTTAAAACAAAGATATGTTATTGAGCATTCTTTGAGACTGCATGAACATTGGTCATTGGTCTGCAGTTCTCATGTACATGTTCTGCTAGTTGTCCTTAACCCTCAGTAAGCAAGTGATATTATTATTTTAGGAAACTTATGATATCTTATTATTTTTAATCCTCAGTACCGTAGTTTGATCTCTTCTTAGCTGAATGTGATATTATTGATGTTTTCTACCATGTCTGCAGTGCCCAGGTGTTCATCTCTTCTGGGTTTGATACATTTCACTATCCAGTACTCCTGTCAGCCATACTGAATCTTGGAGTGGCTATGTGTGAGTGAACCGGCATCTATCTTGGCATTGTCAGCCTTATTCCTGTCTCCACAACTGTCACAGATGACATTTTTATCTTCACTCAATTAATGCTATGTGAAGATTTTTTTTTTCTTAAAGTGAAGTCACTGAAGAGTATCCATTCCCAATGTGATTTTTCAATGTAATTGATGCAGTGCAGTATTTGACAGGCTTATTATAATGATGTTCCTTACTACTCTATCTTGCATGGGCTTACATCAGTTTTCCAGCACTTAAAGGGGAACTGAAGAGAGAGGTATATGGAGGCTGTCATGTTTATTTCCTTTTAATCAATACCAGTTGCCTGGCAGCCCTGCTGGTCTATTTCTCTGCAGTAGTATCTGATTAAAACCAGAAACAAGCATGCAGCTAGTCTTGTCAGATCAGACTTATAAGTCTGAACCACTGAAACACCTGATCTGCTGCATGCTTGTTCAGGGGCTATGGCTAATAGTATTAGAGGCAGAGGATCAGCAGGGCTGCCAGGCAACTGGTATTGTCTAAAAGGAAATAAACATGACAGCCTCCATATACCTCTCTCTTCAGTTCCCCTTTAAGTACTTGCATATCTAACTTTTTAGTATTGCTTCATCATTTTACTAAACGTTTAATTACAATTACCATAATTGCTATGATGATGACAACGGCTGTTACTACTATTACTCCATGTTTATGAACTCAGTCTTACCAAAATCCTCGCAAATACACTGCGCTCCAGTGGAATTAAATATCAGAGACTCAGGGGATCGCAGCAACAAAAAGTCACTTCACCTCAATTGCACATATCCAGCAAATGACTGCGCTTGCTCAAAACCCTGTAATGCACATAGTGCCCAGCATTGTCTGTAACAAGCTATATCCAGCACCCCCGTGTCGCACTCCTGGGGGTAGTGCCACCACCTTATTAGGGATCACAACTTAGTTTCCCCCTTTGTGGGAGCACTTACCAGAAACGCATCTTGAATCACTGCACATCAAGCCTCTTATGTCAGCCAAGGAGAAGACCCAGATGTAAAAGCAGATTCAAACTACTGAGCAAGCACAGTAATTTGAACTCGGTTTACATATATGCATGCAATCCCTAGATCAGGCATGGGCAAACTCGGCCCTCCAGCTGTTACAGAACTACAAGTCCCTTCAATGTATTTGCCTTTATGAGTCATGACTGTGGCTGTCAGACTCCTGCAATGCATTGTGGGACTTGTAGTTCCTTAACAGCTGGAGGGCCAAGTTTGCCCATCCCTGCCCTAGAATGTCCTCATAAGATCAATAAAAAACAATAAAAGCCAAAACAGATGAAGTATTAAAAAAAAAAAAAAAAAAGTCTCTGAAAAAAGTCCTTTAGACTTCTTGACACTCTGTTCAGTTTTCCACCGGCATCATCCAGCTTAATAGTATTAGATTATGCTCACCAGATAAGATGACTGATCAAATGAAAATCAGCAGAAAACGCTTCTGGCCCAGCCAGTAGATTCAGGTTTCCACAATCCAGATATTCCAGGTTTATCACTCCCCACATGTAAAGGAAATGGAATGGCAATAGTGTGATACTGCTATAGCAGGGTATGATCACCAGCTTAAAGGGAACCAGAGATGAATGATTCACACAAAATAAACATATCAGTTGATAGCTTGTAAAGAATAAATGCTCTACCTGATAATTTCGCCACTCTGGTGTGCTTTTTTGAGTGTTTTTTATCCATTATTGCTCCTGGAAATATCCAATATGGCCGCCGGCTCATATCCCTTCTGCTTCCAGGGTATGAGTTGTTCTGGATGTGCTGTCTAGGCTATATGAGACTATAGACAAGCAGGGCTGCTGCAGCCTTTCATCTGTCTGCTTTCAAGTTGATTATTCTGGTATGCTGTGTGGTTGCCTGTAGGAAGTGTCTCTCATAGAAATGAAACTGCATACAGTAGATAATGACTGGCTGCACAGTGCACACAGATACTGTGTCTGTTTCAGAGCTTCTTTCTGGGCAGCAGCAGCCCCTCCCATGTCAACAGCTCTGAGTAGGAAATCTGAGCTAGGAGGGGGCAGGCTTGGGCTTGAAAAGACTCCACAGAAGAGTGACTCAGCTATAATGATTCCAGGTCAAACCTCGACTGAATCAGTCGGTGGATTCTTATCACAGTTGATAAATGTAATAAAATACATGAGGGTGCTTCGTCTCTGGTTCTCTTTAAGTGCTCCCCGTTAACACAGCAAAGCACCCAGTGTGCCACCACCTTATAAATAAATAAAGCCTCTCACCAGATTGTCTTGCTAACCATAAGCAGGTCAGCAAACAGCACTTTTTGGTGAGTATGGCATTCACTTGCTTCATATCACACTTTGCCTATGACTCAAAACAGGCTTGACTTAGTGTAAATCCGTTTTTATTCAAAACTGTTAAAAGTAGTGCACTTACAATTTAAAAACTTCTCATGCGCATATAAAATCCTACTGAGCTCGTCCTGGCGTCTCCTCACTCTGCCTGGCACCTCCCCAACTTCATTAACCACTTCACAACTGAGGGGTTTTACCCCCGAAACACCAGTGCGATTTTTACCTTTCAGCGCTGCTTCCATTCCTTTATTACTGTAATATGATTGGAATCTGGGGTCCCCATAACCAATCATTGGACTGCAGAGCCGAGGTGTGTGTGCTCGCGCGCAGGTCGCAGGGGCGCGCCGCTGCACATTTGTTTATTTTACATTGTTATGAATGAAGACTGCTTCTGTTTGAAGCAGTCTTCATTCTATTTGCAATCGGCGAGTCTAATTGGATTTAGGAATGCTTGTTCCTAACGTCCAATTTGTCACCTGCTGTGCGGGCTGGCTGGAGTGTGCGTGCGAGTTCCCTGCCCACTCCCAGCCAGTAAACAAACAAGTGTGCCTTTCTCCGTCCCTGGGGGTGAAGCGGTGCGCAGAGGGAAAGGAGAAATTTAGCACTGGGGGGGGGGGGGGTAAAGTGGTTAATTATTCAAAGTGATACACACACTTTTTATGCAGGAGTGATCCAATAGAGCTAAACTAAAGTGTAGTAAGGTGATTAGTAATTTAATATTAGAACGGGGAGCGCATTTGTGGGCAACCTTTCCATTTAAAAAGCGCAGTAATTTGCTGGAGATGTTTATGAACTGCAATATATCATCAAATTAACTTTTCAGAAAAAAAGATAGCCTTTAATTTTAAATTACCCTATGTTACAACATGTTCTTTCAGCACTTTTATAAAATACTGCTTTCAAATGCCCCCTTGAACAGTATTGTTGTTGAAAATGAAATCTGCCATGTTCCAAGGGTACCCCCCCCCCCCTTCATCTATACTCTATAAAGCACTACATCTTTCAGAAATAGACAGTAGCTGGTGCATGAATCTAACAGACTTATTATTCCTGCTTTTTTTAGGGGAAGGTTTCAGATGAGGAACATTGTCTTTCTCAAACAAGCTTGTCATATTTATATTAACAAGCTAACTGGGAAGGCTCACAGCAGGGTGGTAAGACAGGTCTACTATATCACTGGGCAATAGGGATGGCAATGCTTAGGAGTACTCATGGAGAAGCATGTGATCAATTTGATCAGCTGATACATTTGTAAGGTTCCTATTTGCTAGTCATGATCATGTGCTCAAAAGTCATTACAGCAAATCAGAACTTTACAAATGATCAAACTGATCACATGCTTCTTCAGGATTTCTGTTAAGCATTGCCACCCCTACTAGGCAGCATTGTTTCCACTTAAAAAGCTGTATTTGGATTGAAGAAGTGGTCAACAAATCCTCTCAGGAAAGGCTGCTCTGTTCCTTCTTAAAATAATGGTAAGCCTGGTATAGGCATTAAAGTATACACCAAAGTGCAAAGAAAGCTTGGTTGTGTAAAGTATTCATATTCTTTCTGGCCAATGAACTGGGTCTACGTGACCATGGGTCCTCACCAGAGCGACCTGAAAAGGTTGATGGTCTTTGCTGCCTAGTGCCCACCAGGTGGCACCAAGAGAGCTACCCCTAACAGTGGTAGGGAGAACAGGAGACACCACAATCTGAAGGAAATATGTGGAACTGGGGAGCAGATAAATCAGGATGGATGACAGTAGATGTAGTCAGGTACAGCCAGAGATCTGGGCAGGGTGCTTAGGTTTGTGGTAGAGGTCCCAGTCCAGAAAGAGTCCTTTCAGTGTTCAGAAAACAGGCATGCTGCAAGCGGGTAATCCAGTAAACAGGCCAATGTCAGGGCAGGCAGCAAGCAGGTAATCCAGTAAACAGTCCAATGTCAGGGCAGGTGGCAAGCAGGTAATCCAAGAACAGGCCAATGTCAGGGCAGGCAGCAAGCGGGTAATCCAGCAAACTGTAAAATGCTAGGGAAGGCAGCAAGGAGGTAATCCAGTAAACAGGCCAATGTCAGGGCAGATGGCAAGTAAACATGCCAATATTAGGGCAGGCAGCAAGCAGGTAATACAGTAAAAAGGCCAATGTCAGAGCAAGCGGCAAGTGGGTAATCCAGTAAACAGACCAGAGGTCAAACTGAGGAGACAGATTCAGTATTGTCAGAGGAGCCGGGCCAATACAGGTAAGGAGCAGGATACAAGGATAGTTAGGCAAGCAGGGTCAGCAACAGGTGATCAGAAGCAGAAGCAAGCAGAAAGCAATGCACGATTTAGGCAAGCAAGCGGTCAGACTTACCACAAGGCGACAGAACTATTAGCAAGAACAAACAGACGAGACTGGCTTTTTATAGGTAGCTGGGTTCTCCCAGACATTGCAGAGTGTGCTGAACAAGTGCAGACACAAATTTGCAGCACTGGGCATGCTTGTGCAATCTCGGAAGTCACGCCGCCCGGTCCCGCATATATCACTAAACAAGGTAGTGAAACCTCGCAGTGATGTGCGCGAGCAGCAAGAGGGGCACACACTGCACATGTAAGTATGACACTTTCCTATAAGAAGGGGGGGGGGGAGAAGCGGCTGGGGATATTCTACTGCATGTGAATATAACAGAGATCAGAATGTAAAATAAATCCCTTGCGGCTAGTCAATATTCCCATGAACAGGGCAGACCCAGTGCAAAGCAGAAACAAACAAACAACAACAACAACAAAAAAACACCTTTGAAAACCTGGATTAATCAGCCCTAAAAATTCTGACTGCAGATGGCAGTTGAATACAATTGCTAGATCAACACCACTGGGAAAAATGCTAGCCATGGATGTCCTTTAATGCAAGGAAAGCATCCAAGCTCCCTTTAAATGAAGAAGATGCGGAATTTGCCATAGCTACCTCCTGAGGTAATATATTCCACATTTTAAACACTCTTACTGTAAAGAATTCTTTTTTAAATAGATGGCAAACACTTTTTTCCTCCATGCGCAAATCATGTCCCCTAGTCCTTTGCACAAGCATTAAGACAAAAAGCTCCCCTGCCAAGCTTTTATATAGCCATCTGATGTACTTATACATGTTAAAAGGTGACTTTTCTTCAGACTAAATAAGAACTATTTATCTCATTTTCCTGGCACGTGAGACTTTTCATCCCTCTTGTTGATTTGGTTGCTAATCTCTGCACCTGCTCTAACACTGCAATATCCCTCCTGTAATGTGGGGCCCAGAACTGTATTCCACATTCCAGATGCAGCTTTACAAGAGAGCTAAAATGAGGCAGCATTATGCTGGCAAACTGAGTTTTTATTTATCTTTTAATGTACCCCAAAAATTATAACTGCACCCAGTAGCATAACTAAGGAGCTTGGAGCCCCGGTGTGAGTTTAACATTGGGCCCCAAGCACTGTACTGATATGGAGCTCCAAATCCAACCAAGAACAGCTGCAGTGTCATGAAGGTGTAATCAGAGTAAGGAAACAGTTAATAAGATAAAAAGATAGATGAAGGATGGCCCCTAATGGGCCCCTCTGGTCCAGAGGCTCTGAATACAGACATTGGGTTTGCACAACTAACAGCTTCTCACTGGACAGTAATATAATCATAGTACTCCTATGCCTTGTACACACCTAGTGAGTGACCTTATGTGAGTATTACAAGGCTGCTGCCCCTGTAGCTTCTTTATTAAGGACTGGTGAGCACACCTTCCTTCCATCACATGTTAATCTGTACTGATCTTCAATTTAACATGCCCAGATGACAATATTTTTCAGAAAAAGCTGCCCCTTCCTTGCATAAGCTCTTGGCAATGTCTCCCTTTCACTGCAGCACTCTGTGAGTCTATCAGCCCTTCTGCCTCACATGTTATTCAGCTGGCAAACACTGTGTCACTATGAATAGCTGAGATTCACCTTTGCATTATAAATTTCCAAACTACCTTAACTGGCTGCATAAGATGCCTGCGACAGACCAGCTTCTGGTTCATAAGTAGGGATGCTCATTTGGATTCCCCAGAATTGAAATTTCCGCACTTCTAATCAGAAATGGGCTTACTGCCACGGTAATCGGAAATCAAACTGGAAATCAGATTTCCGCGGAAATTCCACATAACGTAACCTCTGTAATTTTACCCCAATCACAGCACTCTAAACCATTGGACCAATCCCAGAATTCAGAATTTTACATGAAAATTGGATTACCGTGGTAATTAAGGACCAATCACGAGACTCGGATACTACCTAGTATTAATAGTCTTGTGATTGGCGTAAAATGTCCATGGTATTCCGATTACTACGGTAAAATTCTGCATTCTCCAGTTGGTCCATAATCAGAAGTATTAAAATTAACCAACTTTAATAACAAAATTGCAAAAAAAAAGACTTTCCTCAGAAATCAGTTTCTAGAAATCCACGGAATCAGTAATCAGCATTTTCGGTAATCGGAAATTCCACTGAATCAAAAATCGGCATTTCTGATCATCCCTATTCTTAGTTTTAAGTATGCCACTTTTTGGCCAGCCAGCTTTACACTGCTTTAGCAAAACACTGTCATATAGATTTACTAAGGGCTCTTTCACATCAGACAACGCGAGCAGGAGCCGTTCTTCTGCACGCGTTGTCTGCCTGCGGCGTGTCGTCGGGTATCTGCGGTGCGACGCAATCAGTGGCGGTAGCTGGTAATTAAGCCCGACGGAAAACGCCGGCTCGCGGGTGCGTTGGAAGAAAAACTGCGCCCGGGTGCGTCGGAACCGCAATGCATCGAAACGCAGCGTCGAGTGTGAAAGGTAAAATGAAAGTCTATAGACTTTCATCTTACCTTGGTTAACGCAAACGGCTGCCGTTTGCGTTAACGCACAAAGTCTGCCCTAATGTGAAAGAGCCCTAAGGCTAAGGTTTTTATTAAGCCTGTGGAAAAACAATCATATTATCCTGGAGGCTGACTTTTTAAAGTGCTATTCTCCTTCATATATGTACCAGGTCTACTATACATGGACAGAGTACTGACAAAATACTTGGTGCTACTAACACCTGTTTATATAGACGCTGTCATGGTATAGTATTTTCTTGAAAGAGTTGTGAGCAAACTGATGCCAACTGCCTTTCAGAAATATCAGAAATAGGACATTTAGGTATGTAAGGAAAACTAACTTGTGCATTCTATGCCACCTTACCACAATTACTTTGAGATTAAAAAAAAAAAAAAACAGCTTGCAATGTGAAAGTTGCTTGCATTTTTTGTCCACCTTATTATCACAGATGTCTGTGTCCCTTTATTCTTCTCAGAGGTGTATGTGATGGAAACCAGCCTACAGGCCTGCCAGGGAGATCACAAAAATATTTATGAGGACCGATCAACCACAGTTGTCTATAGAATAAAATTATCACATCAAAAAGCTTGTGCCAGGAGACTCGTCATTACTAATTCCATGGATGTGTCAGGATCCTAGAGGTGGAACAAGAGAGCTTGCAACCCTACTACTATTAACTGTTGTCTTATTTAAAAACAGAACGTACCAAAAAAACACCTTTACTTCATAGGAATTGTGATGACTCACTGCCAATCAGTTCAACCTGTTTCACACAGTGTTCAATATCGCAAGTCATTTTTCCCCTGTCTCGTAAGAAAACCTGAAAGTATGCAGAGTTATATGTTGCTCTCTTCGAAAAAATTCCATCAACTGCTGATTTCTTACTAAGTATTCAAATTAAATGCATAATAAATGCACACTACGAGTGAAACATACTAGCATCCTGGTTTAGAAATAGAGAGGAAGCCAAGAATGTATCTTGATCAATCTCTAATGTCTTGAATACAATTTAATTCATAGCACATTTGCAATTTAGTACAGTGATTTTTGTTTATCCTTTAAAATCAGGACCGTCAGTTACTGATGTAGTAAAATGCAGAAAAAAAAAAAAAAAACAAGAATCAGAAGCATTTACACCTATACATCTCTCAGAATGTTGGAAAAAAATATTTCTGATTCCAAATATTGCCATTTATGGTTTTCACCTGGAATCATAAAGCATATACACAGAAATGGTAAGACTAAGTACACATGCTGGCTTAAACTTGGCCAAAGTGGCCATTTAGTACTGCCTCAGCTTGACAAACTAGTGCGTATACAGGATTCCCCCCCCCCCCCAACAACATTGCCTATGCATGCTGGACCTTCACTGATGTCAGATGCCAAACCAACCCTTGAGGACATTGTACTCCTAATCATCCCACATGCCAGAAACTGCTCTGTCATGTGCCACACATCCTCCTTCTCCCCATGGCCGGATTTCAGGCCAGGCCACAAAGGCCATGGCCTAGGGCACCAGGAAAACAAGGGGCGGGCTGTGGGCAGCAGGGTGGCAGTAGCAATTAGCCTGCTGAACATTTGTCCTGCTATACAGAGTTTGCACAAAACGGTGGGGGGGCTACCAACAGCTGGATCTGTCAGGGACAGCGAAGGGCCACTTACAGTGATCTCTGAGCTGCCTGTCACTCACTGAATGTGAATCTTGCCAAGGAGTTTATAATCTAATCCCTACTATCATGTCACTAACTGTCCTCAGAGGACCTTATAATGTAATCCCTGCCATCACTTCACTAATTGTCGTCAGAGGAGCCTACAATCTAATCCCTACCATGTTGGCTGGAAGTTTTAGATGCTGTCGTCCGGGGCACCTGGTGATAGTGGCCCTGCTCCTCCCTCCTCCATAGCAACAGTTGTGGCATTAGTTTGTAGGCTAGTGATGCATCTGTACTGCAGTAGGCCCTGAAATGTCACCCAAAGGACAACAATCCTTGTATGTGTGTACTAAGCATCAGCCTTATGTCTGGAAATATGTTGCACATGCTGTATCAAAGGTCTAATTTGATCTTGTCTCCATCAAAATCAACTTCCATACCATATATTGCCACCTAACAGCAGTCATTTAAAATAAATAAATAAAAACAGTTAACAAAATTAAAATGGATGGTGACAATTTGTAACTCTGCTGGCCAACACCTGGTATGATAAGGCATGGTAGTAACCATGGTTGTCAAGTTTGACAAGGGAAGTGACAATATTTTTTTTGTCTTGTTTTGTTTTTTTCCCACGAACATCTAAAGGACAATACAGCAAACAGAAAACAGACATACTTTTCTCCTCTTTCAATAAATCATGTTTTTCCTCATTTATAAAACACACCATGTGGCAAAAGTAGTTGGCAGAACAAGTACATTCTGTTCTTCCTGGTACTATTTCATTTTTTGAACATTTCATTCTATAGGCAGCAACTGCTGATCTGTTTCTGTAAATATTTTAGCATTCTGATTTGCTGAGCTCCAGTTTGGCTTGCATCACAGACACCTTTGAGCGAAAAAAGGGAACACAAACGTCTGTGAAATGTGAATGATATGGATAAATGTTGAGCTGACTAAAATATACACAAAGTGACAACACAACCCGAGGAAGAGTGATATATTCTGCTACATACTTCACTGACCATCTGCAAATATTACTAAACAAGGACAGGTAGCGATATTTTATTAAAGCAGCTTTAACTGGTATAACAGTGCTCCACAGAGCGACACAGGAAGCATTATGAAATGTAAACCAAGCTCCTACTTTAAACTTGACTGTTTAAACCCAAAGCGCAAAATCTTAAACAGATGGAAAAACTCAATAGCTCAATAAATACAGGCTTCTTGGTTCCTGGAGATCTGCTAACAGAAACCTTTACAGTTTATGGACCTTGGGTAAGAAATAATACTTGTAGTTAATATATACTGTTATAAGTAGAAATCCTAGAATTGAACTATATTAATTTTCTAAGGGGGAAAAGAAGTTGTGTAGAGATGGTCTGCGAGATGAAAATAATTCCAGGTTGATGCAGGAATATGCAAATTCTGCATCAAACGCAGATAGAACAGAGGCGCCAAAAAGAGTAAAAACACTATTACTTAAAAACAGTAAAAAGAGGGTAGGTAAGGTGGACTTACCTCCCTCTAGCAGTGGACAACAAGACTCTGAGGTAGAGTAGAATGCATTTATTAAACAGTGTAACTCCTAAAGATGCAACGCGTTTCGCGGGCCACAACACCGCTTCCTCAGGCTATACAGGAGTTCAAAAAAGCTGTAAATGGGACATATACATAAATCAACAAAAAAGCATCAAACACTGACAGAGGCATACAGCTGTAACATTGGAACATACATTTCATTATAACCAGCATCTGCTGGTCTGTGAAGATCAGATAAGTCTATCTTAGTGAAGAAAGAGTTAATCAAAAATGTTCCAAAAAATGTTCAAAAAAAGTTCAAAAAAAGTTCAAAAAAAAAAAATGTGTGACAATGGAGAGAGTGCATGCTCTCTAAACTGTTTTTACACTTGCATAGTCTTGGCCGTTACATCATTGTGACTGTTTCAGTCCGAATATACATGTGTAAAGATTCTTGCATTAAAGAATAAAGTACCCCTCTCAGCCCGATTAGCTGCATTGAAAGCAGGCTCAGGCAGAGTAGGATCACCTAGGATATGTGCTGTATAACACTAAGTGCTTATAAGTAACAACAAGATATTTACCAAGTGCTTGCTCTAAAATTAATGGCAGTGAAAGAACGATGTGCAATAAGGTGGTAATGTCTACTACAGTGGAACAAAAAAGCGAGGAGCTGGCTGTTAGCCAGTGGGTGACATACCTGTATCCAATCCAAGTATTGAATGAGCGCCTCTGTGCGGGGGTGCTCCATAAAGCCCCTATTTGTACTTAGCTAGGAGAGGTGGGGGCCAATCAGTGTGCGCCACGCGCCGGGAGAAGTACGCCCACGATCGGCCTGGCCAATGGGGAGATCCGGTGGAATGCATACAAAATGACGCCTATATGGCGGTCGCCATCGTGTGGGTTTGAATAGGAATGTCTCCTATATGGCGGTCGCCATTTTGTTGGTTTGTATGTGGGGCAGACATAATAATGTCGCATGGGAGGACGGCCGCCATCTTGTGGGTTAGAAAGGTACTTTTGTGTATAGATGCTTAGATGGTGGCTGCCATTTTTTTGGTGGGGAACCAGGAACAACTATATGAAGCAGAGTGCTGATGTGATTGACAATTTGGGGAGACATTTGCAGAGACAATAATTATAAACAGCATATGATCAATAATCAAATATAAATAAACGTGCAACAGGAAAAAAAAGTGTCTAAATTGGTTTGTCTATAACGAGTGGCCTATCCCCTAAGGGTAATCACGTCCGGTCTTTTCTGACTAATCTGTTATATTCAGATGCCAGTCTATGTGATGTGTTATGTGCGTGTTGTTAATAGGTATCAATCTGGTGTTATGCTGAAACATAGACATGATATATAAAAGACTCCATAAGATATCAGATTAAATGAGATGTATAAAAAAGGATGTATAAAAAGGATGTATAAAAAACATTCTACAAGGTATCTAAAAAGACCATACAATATCGAATTGATAATATAAAAATAAATATAAATATAGATGTAATGAACACTATGAGTATAAATGCATGTTATTAAATAACCCTTAAAAAGGACTAAAAATTCTAAGACATCTTAAAAAGAAAGCGACTAGAAAAATACATAAAACATTCGGTCAGGTTGCTGCAGCCGGCACCATAACAGATTTCCAGTTTATGAGTAGTATAATTAAAAATTAGTAAATTTGTTCCAGAATTTCATTTAATCCATCCGGTACTAAACTTTTTAGTATCTGGATCCAGTACATCTCCTGTTTTTTTAGGGTATCAAAGGAATGGGGCAGTGAGGGCGGGAGTGCTTCAATGAAGGTGAACTTAAGGAAGTGAGGGTCGTTGTCGTGGTGAGTGCTGAAGTGACGTGAAACGCTGTGGAGGGGATAGTTATTCAGGATATTCCTTTTGTGTTGGCCGACCCTGCTCCGGGTCGTTTGTGTGGTCCGACCGACATACTGCAGTCTGCAGGAGCATGATATCAGATAAACAATATTAGAGGTGTGGCAGGTGATGTTTTGTTTGATTGGATACACGATGGTGGTGGCTTCAGATTGAAAGGAGTTTGATTGGATGATGAAAGGGCAGGCGAGGCAGCGTGCACTGTTGCAGGGGTAGGATCCTGCACCTCTAGGGTCCTCTTGTATTTGAGTGTTCTGTGTTTTTAGTCTACTGGGTGCAAGAATGCTGCGAAGATTGGGAGACCATCTAAAGGTCAAACGGGGGGTGTTAGGGATGCAATGTTTAAGGAATGGATCCGCCAGGAGGAGCTCCCATCTAGATGTTAGGATGTCCCTGATGGTTCTATTTTGAGCACTATATTTTGTAATAAATCTTAGGCTGTTTGTATGGTTATCAGTGTTAAGTTGACGGTCTTGTGTAGGTTGTGTGTTGGACACCGGGGGAGGACGGGAGGCTTTATATTTAGCATTTTTTAAGAGTTTCTTGGGGTATTGTCGTTCTAGGAACTTTTGTGTTAAAGCAACAGATTGTGTCTGAAAATCTGATTGGTCCATGCAGTTGCGATGTATTCGCTTAAACTGGCAGTAGGGAGTATTGATGGTCCATGGCCAGTAATGAAAGCTGTCAAAGTGTATATAGTTATTCGCATCGGCCTTTTTAAAAAATGTTTTGGTTTTTATGTGATTGTTATCTATGAATAGTGTCAAATCTAGAAAGTCTATGGTCAAGGGGTGGTGTGTAGAGGTAAATTGGAGACCGGCCGGATTATTGTTAAGGTAGTTAGTGAACAAGGGTATATGTGATGGGTCTCCTCGCCAGATAAAAATTAGATCATCAATGTATCTTTTGTAAAGTACTATATTATGTGCAAACGGATGATCGGTGGTGAATAGAATGTGTTCAAGTAGTCCCATGGACAGATTAGCATAGAAAGGTGCAAAGGAACTGCCCATGGCAGTTCCAGTGCGCTGATGATAAAAATGGTCAAGAAACGAGAAAGTGTTATGGGAAAGGATGAATTCTGCACATTGTATCAAAAACTGTTTTTGTGGGGTGGGCATGAGAGGGTTCTGGTTTAAAAAATGGATAAGAGCAGTAAGTCCGAATGAGTGTGGTACGTTTGTGTAGAGAGCAGAAACATCGCAGCTCAGCCAGCAATAATCCGGTTGCCATTGTTGTTCTTTAAGTAGTTTTATGAAGTGATGAGAGTCCTTTAAATAGGAGGGGAGTGTTATAACATGTTTTTGCAGATGTGTATCAAGAAAACGGGAGAGGTTGCTTGTGGTAGAATCTATTCCTGATATTATGGGGTGGCCGGGGGGTTTTGTGATGTTTTTGTGGATTTTTGGCAAGTAGTAAAAAAACGGGGTTTTGGGTCGTGGGTTGATGATGAAGTTTTTTTCATTTTTAGTTATTATGCCAGTAAGAAAGGCAGAATTGATGAGAGATTTTAGCTGTTTATTGTAGTCCAATGTGGGGTCGTCTGACAGGCGTTCATAGTGTGTCTGGTTGTCAAGCAATCTATGAGCCACCTCTAGATAGTCTGATTTGTTTAAAATTACAATTTCCCCCCCCCCCCCTTTGTCCGCTGGCTTGAGAACCAGTTCATGGTTGTTTTGTAATTTATGTAGGGCTCTCCTTTCACTATGTGTGAGGTTTGTGTTACGTGGTAATGTTAGATCCATTTTTGTAGGTCATCTAAGACCATTGTATAAAAGGTTTGGAGGTGGCAGGGGCGTTTCTAGGGTCCCTGGAGATCAGTGGCACTTGTGGGCACCAGGAGGGGAGGTAAAATGGGTGTGGCCATGCGGTGAGTGGGCGTGGCCATGGGTGGGGCCAAATGTACATGAACTTAGCAGCGGTGTAAGCTACGGATAACGGGCCTGCCCATCGAAATATTGGACGGAGCCCCCTGTCCTTTATTTCGATCATTTACAATCAGTATAGGCATAGATCAAAGATGTATACGCACATACAATTTTGATTGGTCAATCACTGACCCCCAATTTCCCACCCCCGTGCAGTAAGTGGGCCAACAGACAATGAATTTTATGAACAGAGCTAAAATTGGCTAATCAAAATTGTATGTGTGTACCAGGCTTTACAGCTAATACTGTACATACTGAAAGTAGCAGGGATCAGCATACAATACAGCTGGTTTACAATCAATAAAGGCACAGAGTAACACCTTACACTGTACACACTGGAGGTAAATCAGCACACAGTGCAAGCACTAGAGAACAGCGTATACTGTACATACTGTAGGCAGCAGAATTCAGCACACTGCAGCTAGCGTGCCAAAAATATGACGATCACGTTGTGTGGCGTGCTTATCGCGCCGCACCAAAAAATGGGTGGGCCATGGACCAGAATATAGGTGTGGTAACGGGTGGAGACAAATTTACATGAACCTAGCAATGGTGGGACATCAGATTAGGACAGTGGTGGCGAACCTTTTGGAGGCCGAGTGCCCAAACTGCAACCCAAAAGTCACTTACCGGTATCTATCGCAAAGTGGCAACAGCAATTTAAACTAAATACTGTACAAACGTTTTAACTCATACATGAACATTATGGAAAATCCAAGTTGAAAATAAACTGTGAAGATAAACAATTTCATCCATCCTACTCCTGAAAAATGTATTCAATTTTTTAGAACCTCCCAGTTTTATTTTCTGTTTTAAAACGCTAAAAAAGTAGGTTTAATGCTATTGTCTCATATGATAAGGATTCAGCTTTTCCCATAGTCTCGCAGTTAGCAATCATGTGACCCCCAACAAGACATATTCAGCAATCATGAGGCCCCCAACAAATCAGGAGGCCCCCAACAAGACAAATTCAGCAATCATGAGGCCTCCAACAAATCATGAGGCCCCCAACAAGACAAATTCAGCAATCATGAGGCCCCCAACAAGACAAATTCAGCAATCATGAGGCCCCCAACAAATCATGAGGCCCCCAACAAGACAAATTCAGCAATCATGAGGCCCCCAACAAATCATAAGGCTCCCAACAAGACACATTCAGCAGCCATGAGGCACATAAATAGACAGCATTTCACATAAATAGGCAGAATGCCCCCTTAATATGGTAGCCCCTCCAAGTTAGGTAGTGAGTGACAGGGACCCCCAGGTTAGCTAGTGAGTGACAGGCGCCTCCAGTTAGGTAGTGAGTGACAGGGACCCCGATAGTGAGTGACAGGGAGCACCTTTAGGTAGTGAGTGAGTGCCAGGGAGCCCCTTTAGGCAGTGAGTGAGTGCCAAGGAGCCCCTTTAGGCAGTGAGTGAGTGCCAGGAAGCCCCTTTAGGCAGTGAGTGAGTGCCAGGGAGCCCCTTTAGGGAGTGAGTGAGTGCCAGGGAGCCCCTTTAGGGAGTGAGTGAGTGACAGGGAGCCCCTTTAGGGAGTGAGTGAGTGCCAGGGAGCCCCTTTAGGGAGTGAGTGCGTGCCAGGGAGCCCCTTTAGGGAGTGAGTGAGTGCCAGGGAGCCCCTTTAGGGAGTGAGTGAGTGCCAGGGGAGCCCCTTTAGGGAGTGAGTGAGTGCCAGGGGAGCCCCTTTAGGGAGTGAGTGAGTGACAGGTAGCCCCTTTAGGGAGTGAGTGAGTGACAGGGAGCCCCTTTAGGGAGTGAGTGTCAGGGAGCCCCTTTAGGGAGTGAGTGAGTGCCAGGGGAGCCCCTTTAGGGAGTGAGTGAGTGACAGGGAGCCCCTTTAGGGAGTGAGTGAGTGACAGGGAGCCCCTTTAGGGAGTGAGTGAGTGCCAGGGAGCCCCTTTAGTGAGTGAGTGAGTGAGTGACAGGGAGGCCCCCTCTCTAGCCGCCGCCGCCGCCGCCGCTCCCCCCCCCTACCTCTCAGCAGACCTCAGGATCAGCGGCGACCCGACCAGATGTACGAGCGGGCGCTGGACGCACCCGCTCGATATGCGGAAGTGATGTCACTTCCGCATATCAGTGCGGGCGCTGGGTCCTAGCGCCCGCACGATTGGTCGCCGGCTCGCCGCCTGATCCTGAGGTCTGAGACTGTCAGTGACGCGGCGGCTGGAGGGAGCCGCTGAGTCTGACAGAGGGGGCGGCCGGGCGGAGATCCGTGGCACCCCAGGAAAGATTGGGGGCACGTGCCCCCCTAAAACAGGGCTAGCGACGCCCCTGGGAGGTGGTTACCCTTGGATCCCGTGGGATAAAACCATGACCTGCCCTTAAGTTCAGTGGTGATGTATTTCTCTAGGGAAACCTCGTCTGGATTCACCGTGACCGGTGGAATGGAGTCATTATTGGTTATTATTACTGAAGTATTAATGGATGCTGATTGGGTTGGGAGTGTATGAGGGTGTTCAAATTTTTTCATGAAAAAATGTCTTTTAAGTGTCAGCTTACGGGTGAAGGAGTTTAGGTCTGCAAATAGTTCAGAAAGTTTAGAAGAGTTAGTGGGGCAATAGGACAAGCCCTTTTCAAGTAACCTGGTTTCGTCTGTAGTCAAAATGTAATTAGAGATGTTGAAGATACATTTTCTAATCGGGGTATCTGTGGTAGTGTGATCTGACATAGTAACGGTGGGGCCTATGTGGGTTCTCTCTTCTCTCTTTTTTCTTTTCCCTCTAGATCCTCTCTTTCTGGGTCTGAGAGTTGTCGCTTGGTTGACCCCTTGAATTTGAAGGCGGCCCTCTGAGCCTTTTGTGTATAGATGCTTAGATGGTGGCTGCCATTTTTTTGGTGGGGAACCAGGAACAACTTTATGGCGGGGAACCAGGAACAACTATATGAAGCAGAGTGCTGATGTTCCAATGTTACAGCTGTGTTTGATGCTTTTTTGTTGATTTATGTATATGTCCCATTTACAGCTTTTTTGAACTCCTGTATAGCCTGAGGAAGCGGTGCTGTGGCCCGCGAAATGCGTTGCATCTTTAGGAGTTACACTGTTTAATAAATGCATTCTACTCTACCTCAGAGTCTTGTTGTCCACTGCTAGAGGGAGGTAAGTCCACCTTACCTTCCCTCTTTTTACTGTTTTTAAGTAATAGTGTTTTTACTCTTTTTGGCGCCTCTGTTCTATCTGCGTTTGATACATATTACTTATCCACCCTTGGGGGAGGGGTATGCCCCCTTTTTTTCCTATCTACAGAGAGCGACTTTTATACCCGAGTGGGGTCGGGTACCAATTCTCCCCACCTGCCTTTCAAGTGGTTGCCTGCTGGTGACCCTTTTTTGTGAGTATAATTCTGCACGAACTATCTAGACAGATTTTCTCTGTTAAAACTATATTGCACTATTGGGCTCTCGGTGCCCTGTTTTTTCTTTTGTTTTACATGCAAATTCTGCAGGCACATTTAGGCAGTTTAAAAATGGGGGTACATGGATTGTAACCACCAAGTAAGTTTGGCGCAGGGTGAGCCAAATGAAGGCTCACCTGGCTGCTGCTCAAATCCGGGCAGCGTTAACTATTATTCCCCATCCGAGTTGTAGCAACTTGGAGGAAGAAGTAATTTGGGATCTGGCTATCACTGGCATCCAAACTACACTGCTGTGTGCCCATAGGCATCATAACATTATGTCTTTAGCGGCGCCCAGGTCAGGCGCAGTGCAGGGTAGAACCCGAAATGGCCTGCCTTGTGACAATAGAGTGCCAAGGTGGCATTTGTTTGGTTTATTTTGATTGCCTCAACTGGGAATCTCATTGACCATCCCTGGCATTGGTTTATACATTTTGAAGCCTAACTCTGGGCATAAGATTAAAAAAGGTTTACTTGATGAAAAAATAGAGCTTTGGTTATTTATTTATTTATTTTTGAGGGACTGTGGTGGGGTGTTGAAAAGAGGAGAAAGATGCTATGTCAGGATTTGTATACACTTCTGTGTAATAGTTGCAGGGGCTACTTCTTTTGGCACGAATTAAGAAGATGGTAGAGTAGGGAGATACAGCTCTTCCTCCTTTTCCTCCATTGAGGAAAGTAACAACTATTTTTGGTCCTCTTTTAACATCCTGACACATATTGATGAAACAATTCTATTGACCGCTTTAGAGTGTTTGGGGATTTGGCCAGAGAAGAAGAAGGGATCCTATTCACCATTCAATGGTTTCTCTGTGCAGGGCCAGGCCAAGGCATAGGCTGGAGAGGCTCCAGCCTCAGGGCATAGTGTAGGAGGGGGCGCACAATTCATTCAGCTGTCATTCCTAATTGTGTTTGAAGCAGAAAGAAATAAGAAAAGGGGATACATAGCAGTGACTGCAAGCCAGATAACTAGATATTAAGGTGTTGGGGAGGTTGTGGGCCCTGTGGCCCTCTTAGTCTAATAGCAATCAGTGTGTGACAGCTGGGGTGGAAGGAATGGAGGGGCGCACTTTGGTATCTCAGCCTTGGGTGCTGGAGGACCTTGTCCCAGCTCAGTCTCTGTGCATGAGAGGGATAGATGGAGGAGAAAGTGTGAGGTCACCTGTGCTGGGACTACTTCTTGTTCAATGTACTGCAGTAAAGGATGGGCGACCACATGGGCTTCACAGTTTGAGGAGCTTTCTTCCCCTTCCCCTATTAACCACTTGCCGACCGCGCACTCATAACGCGAGTCGGCAAAGTGGCAGCTGCAGGACCAGCGACGCAGTATTGCGTCGCCGGCTGCAGGCTAATTAATCAAGAAGCAGCCGCTCGCGCGAGCGGCTGCTTCCTGTCAATTCACGGCGGGGGGCTCTGTGAATAGCCTGCGGGCCGCTTTGTTTACATTGTACGGCGCTGCTGCGCAGCAGCGCCGTAAGGCAGATCGGCGATCCCCGGCCAATCAGCGGCCGGGGATCGCCGCCATGTGACATGGGACAGCCTGTCACTGGCTGCACAGGACGGATAGCGTCCTGTGCAGCCCCGATCACCGGAGGGGTAGCAGGTAGGAGAGGGAGGGGGGAATTTTGCCGCGGAGGGGGGCTTTGAGGTGCCCCCCCCCGCAACACCCACAGCATGCAGAAGCGATCAGACCCCCCCAGCACATCATCCCCCTAGGGGGGAAAAAAGGGGGGCGATCTGATCGCTCTGCATGCCAGCTGATCTGTGCTGGGGGCTGTAGAGCCCACCCAGCACAGATCTGAAAATACAGCGCTGGTCCTTAAGGGGGGGTAAAGGCTAGGTCCTCAAGTGGTTAAACC
Source organism: Hyperolius riggenbachi (assembly GCF_040937935.1). Classification (NCBI taxonomy): domain Eukaryota; kingdom Metazoa; phylum Chordata; class Amphibia; order Anura; family Hyperoliidae; genus Hyperolius; species Hyperolius riggenbachi. Next base: position 556,658,642 of record NC_090646.1, read on the forward strand.
TTTGTCTACACCTCTGCTTATTGGAAGAAGAAGATATGCTGTTATTCTTAAAGGTACAGTCTGGTGTAACAATCAATAACATGTTCTTTTTCTACTATTTCCCATACAGTTCTCCTACTTGCTTTTATCAATTAAATCTATGTAAACGTATAGTACAGCAGGGTTGGGAACTGCCATCATAATGGATGTATCATATCAAATTATTTCAGAGAACTCTAAGGCCTTGTTAGGAATCATGTACAGCCTTCTCTTGCCTGCTGGTGGCAGTATTGGCATGGACTTTCATTGTGACATCAGCAGAGGGTTCTGTGGACTTTGAGCAGCCCTGAGTTTCTGCAATCCACCAGATGAATCCTGTTAATCACATGGACTATTTAAGGATTGCCTTCTGCTCCAGCCAGTGCCAGAACTTTGTGCTTCCAGGCCTGAGTCTCTGGGCAACCCGGTACCTGTTTCTTGTCCCAAAACCTGTATTTGCCTCCCTTTTGCCAAACCCTGTCTATCCTGTCTGTAACCTTTCTTTTGCTTAATCCTTAGTACCATAATAATTCACTTTATGACACTGATGACCTTTGTCTCCAGTGTACTCACCACTCCCTCTAAAGTCCAGCTGCAGCCAGAGTTTAAATCTCTATATGCTGCATAGATCATTACAGCTGGTTGCCAGTGCCACTTGTCAAGCCTCCCTCACTGATTGTTCATGCAAACAGAACATTTGATAAGCAGTGAGTGAGAACATAATTTGGCTAGCAGCACCCGCATGCAGGAGGTGATCTGGGTCAGGTAGAAATAGCAGTTCCCCCAGTGCTGCTAGCAAGGACAGAGTGTGAACAGCAATGTCAGTCACTGCTGTCAGTGCCAACTGCAGGGTGCATGTTATTATTATCAGCTGCTTACTGCTGTTTGTCACCCCTCTCTATTTGTCACCCGGGGTGCCCCAGACCCCAGGCTCCCCTACAGGTACGCTATTGAGTGATAAATCCTTAATGCTTCTATTGGGGGGACCTTATACTACTATGTTTGGGGGGCAATGTTCACTGCTGCCCATGGTTCCGTTGTATCTAGAACTGGTCCCAGTCAGGTCACCACTAAGCCTAACCGCTGACCTTGCTCTGCATGTCACCAGTTCTTTGACCTTGCTCTGTCAGATGCCTAACCTGACTCCAGGATTTGATGTCAACCTTTGCCTACCTTCAGCCCCATTCACATTGCAGGGTTCAATTTCCTATTCTTCTCATCTCCTGTGTGATTATCATTACCATGGTAATGGATGGATGGTACTTGATAAGTGGAATTTTTAAATAGGGAAACTGGGGATGTTGTTATGTTTCCTTGCAGGGGGTTATATATTGGTAATCTGTATGGCATGAATTGTACTGTATGCTGACCTGTCCATTGACCAATAGAAACCTGCAAAGTGTTTGTTGTCTAAATCGTCAGTCAGTGAACCTAAACTGAGAAGGTTATACATGTTTCCTTTTTACCAGTTGTCTGACTCTCCTGCTGATCCTGTGTATCTAATACTTTTAACCACAGCCCCTCAACAAGCATGCAGATCAGGTGCTCTGACTGAAGTCAGACTGGATTACCTGCATGCATGTTTCAGGTGTGTGATTCAGCCACTACTGCAGCCAAAGATATCAGCAGGACTGATAAGCAACTGGTATTGTTTAAAGAGAGCCCAAGGCTCCACACCACCTGCCGGACACATCTCTTACGCCGCTCTCCGTGGCCCACTTCGTCTTCTGCAGCCGTTGTAAGGCCTGATCAATGGCAGATGAAATCAAAGATGGCCACGACCCAGAAGTAACTCCTGTGTCGCGGCTTAGCTTACGATTGGAGGAAGCTAGCAGGGAGCGAGGTGGCAGAGACGGGGGAGCCAGGCAATGGATATGGCGGGAGGCAATGCAGGGGAGGTGGAGGAGTACAGTGATTGACAACTGCAAGGTAAACAGAAGGCTAGCAACAATAAGATTGTCATTAATTTGAAAAGATTGCTATATTGAAATGTTTTACATTCTGTTACCCCTGTAGGGATTTATGTAATAGTAACAGTATATAAACCTCAGCATACTTTGTGGGGAAAAAATTCCTCAGAAAGACCATTTTTTCTGAATGGTCTTCATTAGCTGGGGCTGGTCACAAGGCCGTGGATCCCCCTTTTCACTGGGGCTACAGCCATTACTAAGGCAGTAAACAATAGATCAGGGGGTCTCAGATATTGAAAGTGGCATTTTTGAACATTTTTTGGGAAACAATGTGGACTGGAAGACAAGACACAGAAGATTTATATTACACTTTTCTCCAGGCAGACTCAAAATGCCAGAGCTGCAGCCACAAGAGCATGCTCTACAGGCAGGATCAGTTTTAGGTAGTCTTGCTCAAGGTCTTCTCAACTGAACAGGTGCTGTGTCAGAGGCAGAGCCATTAACCAGTACACTACCCAACAACTACACTGGAATTGAGATAAAATCTTGCCAATGGAGATCCATAGAACATTAAGAACCTTACATGGCTTTTAATCCTTCCTCACCCTATGTAAAACATAAAAAATACAGCTTTACTTGATGTTCTACACTAACAGGATAGTATCATCCTGAAAATGAAGACGCTTATGGACCTCAGGCTCTTCTTTCAGAAAACTAATACATACTGAGAAATTCCAGAGCTAAATAAATATCAAAATGAAGGCAAACTAACATCAGACGCTTGAAAGACGTACTTTTCTCATGGGAAGAAAATGTGTACTTTTTTCTTTTAACTAGCCGCATTTCCTTTTAAAGCCAGTACAAACTGTTATCATTTTGTGTTAATGGTGGAATTGATGGCCAGAGAATTAGAGAATGAGCTAGATAGTTTATATCAATGTCATGTAATATATCATAACACATTGCTCTCACAGAGCTTATGATACATAAGAGCAAACTATTAATCATTGTCAGGGCTTAGCACAAAGCATTATTAATTAAAAAGCAGATAAATGTATTTCTTAGCTGGGAAAAAAGGGGGAAAATATGCACATGTGGCAGTCTCTTTGATATTCCATTTCTCCGGTTTTTTATTAACTTGTTCTCTTTTTGGCTGAATAAGAATAATCACATTTTCCTAGTAAAACAAAGCAGATGTGCAATTAACTTTTCAAAACAATTTTATATCAGCCTTTGGAAGCGCCTTCCCATTTTATGCATCACATCCATTTTTTAAACATACAAGTATCCGATCGCTTGCTACGAATTTAAATAATTTCAACCGTGAGAACGATGACAAGCGCATACACACTCAAATAGGCTTCCAAGGTTTAGCGTACCGAAAGGACTCAATTACGCTGCTGACAAGGGTGCATTTTTATCTTAACCAAAACATCTTGGCGTAGTTAAAACAAAAGAGAACTTCCTTTGTGAACTTTATCATTGATACCGGACCGAAAGAGCAATATTTTGACAAGATTCTTGACTTGTGTATAAATAATCATGTTTCAGCATTAAGGACATGGCATGTACCTGGTACTTGCATTACAGTTAACAATAATGATAAATGATGGCCTTTTGATCCTTTAGGGGCTTCTGAGTGCTGCTTGTGTCTTGACTTCACATTCTTGTAATCAGTTCAATCTAAACCTTTCAGAAGCCAGGACGATATTATTTTGGTGCTTCTAAGTTTTAAGTGCTAATCCATCAAAGCATCAGCAGAGAGATCTCAAGGCAACGTTCTATAAGATGCATCTGCTTTTCATCTGAGGTGCCCTGGCCTTTGGCTTAGATTTCTCTCGGCATAAGAGTGCTCTCTGTGCTGTATATTTAGTCTGAATTAAAACAAAGCGGGTTTTCACCCAAACGGTAATAAATATTAACAATGCAGAGTTGACCGCTTAAGATCTATACGTCTGTTCCTGTGCTAAGATAAACTGATAATCCATGGAAGTGTGAGTACATCTGTTTTACATTTGCAGGCCTTGGTTTTATTGATTTAAGTTCGTATTGCTGGTATAGCATCTGATCTTGCATAGTACAAAATTCTAAATGTTTAAAAGGAACCAATCAGCATTTATTTTTTTAATAAAACAACTAGTAAACAATATGATATTATATATGTTACTGCTAAATAAACCATGATGTAATTTAAAGGGCACTGTGCACCCATCAAACTTTTTTTTTTACAATGAACCTCCCAATAAGGTAATTTTCTAATGCAGCGTGCAGTTAAAGGATCAGGGGTTGGGGGAGCATCACTGCTTACCCATGGGGGGAGGGGAGTGGAATAGATCTGCACAAGAAGAAAGTGAAACTAAGTGTGAGGAGGGAGGGGCAAGCAGACAAGCAGTGCTAGGGCTAAAAAAAAAACTAATATGAAAAGTTGTTATTCTAAAAATCTTCATCTACTTGTAACTTGCATATTAAAATTATACCAGCAAGATTTAGTTTTTATGTAGAAAACTATGATTTAAATCAAGCCATACTGACTAGTAATTTAAATCATGATTTAAATGGTGGATTAAATTAGATTAGATTTAAATCAAATCCACCCTGTTGTGTGTAGTATTATATTTGATTAGAGATGGGCCGAACGGTTCACACGCGAACGGTTCCAGGCGAACGTTGGGTGGTTCGCCTTTGCAAGCGAAGGCGAACTTTTTCCGGAAGTTTGGTTCGCCTCCATAATGCTCCATTAGGGTCAACTTTGACCCTCTACATCACAGTCAGCAGGCACTTTGTAGCCAATAAGGCTGCACTCAGTCCTGGAGCCACTCTCCCTGTATATAAGACAGGGAGCGCCGGCCATTACACTCACTCGTGTACCTGCTATAGTGAGAGTAGGGCGAGCTGCTGCAGACTGTTTCTCCTAGGGAAAGATTAGTTAGGCTCTTGGCTTGTTAGTTTGCTCCTGGCTGATTCTTATTGCTAAAACAGCACCCCACAACAGCTCTTTTGAGAGCTAATGTTCTCCTGATGTGTTTTTTTGTGTTGCCCACTGACACTGCATTATACAGCCCTATCTGTTGCAGCTGGACCTTGGTAACTGCTATTAATGTGCCAGCCAGGCCTTGCCCACCTACCTATACTGGGACTCATACCTATGCCTAGCTAACTACTGGGGCACCTACCTATGCCTATCTACCTATACTGGGACACCTACCTATGCCTACCTACCTATACTGGGACTCCTACCTATGCCTAGCTAACTACTGGGACACCTACCTATGCCTATCTAGCTATACTAAGACACTTACCTATGCCTACCTACCTATACTGGGACTCCTACCTATGCCTAGCTAACTACTGGGACACCTACTTATGCCTATCTACCTATACTGGGATACCTACCTATGCCTATCTACCTATACTGGGACACCTACCTATGCCTACCTACCTATACTGGGACACCTACCTATGCCTACCTAACTACTGGGGCACCTACTTACCTATACGGGGACACCTACCTTTGTCTACCTACCTACCTATACTAGGGAACCTACCTATGCCTACCTACCAATACTGGGACTCCTACTTATGCCTAGCTAACTACTGGGGCACCTACCTATGCCTATCCACCTATACTGGGACACCTACCTATGCCTACCTATCTATACTGGGGCACCTACCTATGCCTACCTACATACAAGAAGATAATAAGGTTGTTGCTTAATTGTGGACAGACCAAATTTAATCAGCTGGACAGTCACTGTTGTTCTACCATTGAGCTACCACAGCCCGGCGACCATATGGGCTTGAACACCGCCACGGCCTGCACTCTCGCCATGGTGCGCACCACTCCAGCATGGTTGTCACTACACAAACAGTTGTTTGGTGTGTCAGTGTGAAGCAGTACACTAATTACACTACCTGATTGATGTATACACATGCAAGATGTTTTAAAGCACTTTAGGCCTGCAATTTAGCATTCAATGTGATTTCTGCCCTTAAAACGCTGCCTTGCATCAAATCCAGATTTTTCCCCGGGACGTTTGGCATGTATCCCACTCCGCCATGCAAAACTCTAGGTATTAGACCCCTTGAAACATCTTTTCCATCATTTTTCTGGCCAGCAAGTGTTTATAGTTTTCCAAGTTCACCTCCCCATTGAAGTCTATTGCGGTTCGCAAAAGTTTGCGGAAGTTCTTGAACCCGGTTCGTGAACCCAAAATCGGAGTTTCGGCCCATCTCTATATTTGATATAACGTCAGTATTTTAAAAAGAGAGGCCTGTATTTAATGTGTGAATACACAGAATCATGCATGTTTTTGTGAACTACTACATCCGTCTTTTAATTAGCTTTAGGGAAAAATGTTGATTTATATATAAACTTACTTTGTTCTGTAGCTTCACACTCCTTTGGCACATGTTCCCAGACTTCTGTCCAGGCATGCAGCAAGAAGGGGGGCAGGAAGAAAGTGAAACGCAAGGTGGCCACTAACTGTTCAATTTCTAGTGAAAAATTGTTTGAGTGATCAGAAATTCTGATTGGATTGGTTGTAAATAATCTCAGTTGATGGGCACAATTGATTACAAATGATTATAAAAATAGTTGTCTAATTGGATTTTCGTCAAATCAAAATTTGGATTTTCTTATTGGTTGTGATAGATAGGAAGCCAAGATTGGTTCGTTGATGGTGTAGTGAACAATTTTTCTTCCAAACAGAATTTTCTGATCGCTCTAACAATTTTTCACTAGAAATTGGATAGTTAGTGGCCACCTTAAGCATATTAATCCTTTACCCATTTACCCAATCCTACACATAGTCCATGTTTAGCAATAAGTATAAAAAAAGAGACACCCACACTATTTAAAAATGCATTAAACAGATGAATACATCACAGGGGATTTTAAAAAACTTTGTTTCAAACATGTTACTTTGATTATATCTACAGAGACATCTACCAGCATAGCACTGCCTTTCTGACAGCAAAGAGATGATTGAACTATTGATTAGTACAGGAAATGTTCATACAAAGGGGCAATTAATTGTTGTGTGCGCATTATTTATGCAAGAAGTTGGGGTGTGGAACAATTGTGTTAATATCTGTGAGTGGCATGGTGGCTTAATGGGTAGCAATGTTGCCTTGCAACACTGGGTCCCCAGTTCTAATCCCAGCCACGTTATTATTTGCAAGGAGTTTGTATGTTCTTCCCGTGTCTGCATAGGTTTCCTCTGAGCACTCCCACATCACAAAAACATACGAATTGGTATATTGGTTTCCCCCTTAAAATTGGCCTTAGACTATTATGGACATATGACTATGGTAATGATTAGGGAAAGCACTGTAGAGTGCTTTACAAGATGCTAGTGCTATATAAATGCTAAATAATAATACTTGGAAAATATTGTTTAGTGTCAAATTGCTTTAAGACAATTTTTTAAACATTAATAAAAATTTACATTTTCTAAATGACCTTTATACCACTGATCCATGTTATGTTTTTTATCTTTTCAACATAGGTAGAATTTTACTTTAAGTAAAACAGGAACTTATATACACCTGTCTTTAGAATACATTTTATTGATGTCCCTAGAAATAAATTTACCGTTGATCTTGTCAACCAGTGATGTATCCATCAATCAAATCTCAGGTCATTCAGCGCAGTATATCCTGCATCAATCACAATGTCTTCTTGCTTGATTGCAGAGATATCGACCACTGCTGACTGTTCACTCACTACACTCTTGCCACTAAATGACAGATTCCTAGTAATTGAAGTTTCCCACCAGTAATCCCACTTGACATACTCTATTTGGTCATGGGATACTTAGCCAACGTGTTCTAAGTAATATTTGGCTGTCCTCCCATGGGGTACTGCATGTTGGTGTTGAGTGATGCCTATTTTTCTGTTGCTAGTATGATGTAAGGCTTTCTGATACATGGACAGGATGCTTATTTACCTAATTTCCTGTAACGTCAGAAGAGGTATCAAGACCTGGAGAAAGCGATCCAGATATTAACCTAGCCTGTGGGTAATATGCCCTTTTTCCTTTATTGCAGCTTGCAGCATTGGTTGGTCTAGGTTTTTATATATCTTTTATATAGCCTTTATATATCTTTTCTTCTGAAGCACACCTGTTTTGACTCATTTTTTAAACCTGTGGATAACAATGCTGAGCAGAACTGCAAATAATAGTGCTTCCTGACATACCATATATATGCACGGATGGGCCGTTGCACTCATCAGCCTACCTCACAAATGTTGGCCTAAAAATAGGCCAAAAGCTATGACCTAGTGATGTGCAGAAATTACACCTATGCATAATTATGCACTGTAATGAAAAATTTGGGGGAAATTCATTTTGTATGTAATTGTAATATTTCATAATTTTGCATAATTGTTGCATAATTTGGTGCTGACTTTAGCGGTTAATAGCAAAGCCCCCATACATGCTATTGCATATATGTTAAGGAGAATAGTGGGTACAAGACAAAAACATTTTTTTTTTCAAAATGACCTTGTAGTTTTTGAGAAAATCTATTTTAAAAATGCAAAGAAAAATGTTTTTTAAACTGTAACTTTTCTGAGTTTAAAAACATTTTTTCTTTGCATTTTTAAAATCGATTTTCTCAAAAACTACAAGGTTTTTTGGAATTTTTTTAACTTGTTTTCACTATTCTTCCTAACATGTAGCAATGTTGGTGTCAATAGCATGTTTTGCTATTCACTGCTAAGGTTGGCAGGAACTTACGCGTACAGCTACATCCAAGACACCATACAGCCAGCTACATCCAAGACACCACTGACCTTCTTAACAAATTGACTGCCATGGGTCCGATCCCAGAGGGTGCTATCCTGGCTACAATGGATGTTGAATCCCTTTATACCAACATTCCACATGAGGACGGTATTGCAGCTTGCCAACATTTCCTTCAGCTAAATGATCTACCAACAGAGCCCACACTACAACTTATCAGGTATATACTAACTCACAACTATTTTTCATTTGGGAATGATATGTATCTACAGACAATGGGCAGTGCTATGGGAAGTAGGATGTCGCCCCAGTATGCAAATTTGTTTATGGCCAGATTGGAGGAAAACTTCCTTTCAACTTGTGAAATTAAACCATGGGCTTACTTCAGATTTATAGACGATATCCTATTAATCTGGACAGCATCACAGGAAGAATTAATCAGATTCCACAAAAACTTCTCAGAGTACCACAAGAACATCAAGTTAACGCTCAACTTTTCAACCTCCCATGTCAGTTTCCTGGATACCACAATTTATATACAAGATAGAATTTTACAAACATCCATATACCGTAAACCAACTGACCGGCATATTTACCTAAAATGGAAGAGTTTCCACCCGGAACACACCAAAAAATCTATTGTTTACAGCGAGGCTCTGAGGTATAACCGAATATGTTCTAATTCAGAGGACAGAGACAGACAACTTATGTCACTACGTAAAATATTCATAGATCAGGGATATCATCCACAAATCGTTGATGATCAAATACACAGAGCAACTTTAAAATCAAGAGAGGAACTGTTGAAGTACACCCCAAAGACTGAAAACAACAGAATCCCAATTGTGGTAACCTACAACCCAAAATTAAAGACACTGAGGAAGATATCAAAAGCCCTACAACCAATACTCCATAAAGACAAACGCCTGAAGGATGTTTTTCCTGATTTACCACTGCTTGCTTTCAGACAACCTCCCAATTTGAGACAAATGATTATCAGAAGTGCATTATCTACACCAGATACTCCAGGCACATTACCCTGCAATAACACGAGGTGTGAGACCTGCCCTTATATCTTGAGCACAAGCCAAATACAAATACCAAACTCACAGAAATATCATCAAATACAAGACCAATTTTCCTGCGAGTCATCCAATGTTGTATACATGATACGCTGCATGAAATGCCCCTCAAGAGGAATCTATATAGGAGAAACAGGACAAAAACTGCGCACAAGAATGAACCATCACCGCTTTAAAATTAATGAGGGTAAAATGGACACACCAGTGGGCCAACACTTCTGTGAACCAGGACACAGCATGCAAGATCTAAAAGTACTTGTTCTTAAGGGTAACTTCAAAAATGATCAATCAAGAAAAGTTTCTGAGTACAAATTTATGAAAATGTTCAAGACATTAACAGAAGGTTTAAATTGTGGAACAGGATTCATGACACCTTATGTAACATGATTGATTTGGCTTCATGATCTTCAGAAACCTGCTGGATTTCATGTATGGTTGCACTAACTCACTGGCTCCAGCCTGCTGATCACCTGACACCTAATGGATAAACAGTAACCAACACAACTGTCATCTTCGTGTTTACCATTTATCTGCATCAGTGTTTTACTTCAGCTTACATCTGGAAATATGCCTGAAGAAGGGGACTAGATCCCAGAAAGCTTGCATCATTTAACTCTATTAGTTAGCCATTAAAAGGTATTATTTCTTACAAAACGTTGTTTTTTTTCTACCTATATAAATTGTTTGGCTAACACGGTACAGAAACTTTTTTGCTACTAGGAACTTACGCGAAAATTACACTAAATGTTATGCAACATAAAAAAATGACTATACGAAATCAACTGAATTTACAAATCATAATTAAGTATAGGCGTAAATGCAAACATTTTTCACCTAAACATGATTAGCTGGTTACAATCATCACTACTATGACCCACCGAAAGTCTGACCTGCTGAATTTGTTGCCATAACCCCTCTTGCAGGGCACATATTGGACGGTGCTGGTGGATGCAGAGTCCATATTGGAGCATACTGCAGCATATATAACTGTCCTTGCTCCGGCTCCAGTCTCTGCAAATCCCTGGCAGCTTCTGAACTGGTCGCTAGAGCTCAAAGCTCACTGTCATATGACTACAGTGAGCCTGGCGCTCTAGTTCAGAAGTTGCCAGGTACGTGGAAACGTGGATGTAAGCTGGATCCAGGTGAGGTAGATATACATGCTGCAGCACGCTCCAAAGCCAGCTCTACATATGGGGGCCACACACACGTCACCCGTTGATTGGCCAATTCCCCTACTTTACACCAAACGCAGCTTATCCACGGTGATATACGGTATGTGATTCTCAGCAAAAGACAAAACTTAAGCCCCATCTACACGATACGACTCTTTGTGCGATTCAATTACGATTCTATTTACGGTCCGATTAAATCCGACATGTCCGATCGGGATTCAATTCAATTCAATTTGATTTTCCATTCCAAAACAATGGCAAATCGAATTGAATCAAATCGAATCCCGACCGGACATGTCGGATTTAATTGGATCGTAAATAGAATCGTAATCGAATCGCACAAAGAATCGTATCGTGTAGATTGGGCTTTAGTATTTGTACACAAGCAAATAAAGACTATTGTATTTATTAATAAGATTTGTTTAGCCTTTTGCTTCCTACCTTCTTTACTTCTTTCTTTCTTTTTCCTACACTCTATTTCTCTGTGTGTGTGTTTTTTTACAGCTATATATATATATATTTTTTTTTTTTTGAGACCTACTTTTGTTTGGATAAAATATTCAAAAGGGTTAAAGTAGACTTATTATGTATTTCCTGACTTCAAATAAATCATTAAAGTAAGTTAACATTATCAAACTGCAAAAATAATAATAATAATAAAAAAAAGACTACAGTCCTTGTATTACACTCACTACTTTCTAAATGAATAAACATTTACAATTAATAAATCCAAATAGTGCTTTTCATCTAAAATAGGCTTTGCCAATGTTTGTACATTTTAATTTAACTAAGGCTTTGTAGCAATAGTTTCCACTTATCATAATGATTTTTCTATTTTTACTTTGTCTGAAAAGCAGATGGACAAAAGCAGCTTCAGTACAAAACAGTTTTTTTAAATTATTCCTGAGTACTTTTTTGTAGATTTGGCCCACATGGAATGAATAAAATCAATACTTTTAGGACAAGAAAAACTCCATGTGTAGTGCAAGATTGGAAGATAACAGGGGCAAACGCAGAATTTTTAAGGGGGGGATTCCTGAGAGGTCCGGAAGCACTTATGTCCTCGAGTGCTTCCGAATACAGGTGGCTCCATACTGCCCATGCACAAAAGTGCGCTGGCGTATTACGGAGCTGCCTATCTTTGGAAGTACTCAAGGACACAAGTGTTTCTGAGGGCTTCTGGTAGCAGCAAATTTGAACGGGGTACAGCGCTGGAACAACTCCCCGAGAGAGGAACGGGAGATAGACTTTGTTTGGACAATTCAGTGGAATATGCCACATAGTGTCACATAGCGCAAGCGATAGTCATATAATGCAGGGATATATGCATCTGCGGAAGATGGCGGCGCTATATAAATACTAAATAATAATATTTTGCCTCACCAGAATTGCACTTTTATTTAGTTTTCCTGTATGACAAGAAGAAGACAGCCAGCACTAGGGGAAGAGGGAAACAAAGGTGAATGAAGGAGGCTGGTGCACACCAAGAGTGCTTCTGAGTGTTTTTCAAATCAACAGTGATTTGAAAAGTGCTTGGCTAATGTTACCCTATGACAGTGTTCTCACAGCAGCGTTGTGACTTTTTCAAAATCGCACGTATACTGCATGTAGCATGTTTTTGAGTGATTAATTCAAAAATCGCTCTTAAAATCGCTTCACAAAATCACACTCACAAATTGCTAGCGATTGCTATTGTCATTTTGGCTTTGCACTAGCCCAGAGAGAGGAGTGGAGAAATTGAGCATAGCCTGAGATGGAGCAGAGAACTTATCTGTATTGCAGTCCCACATCAGAGAGGTTACTTGCCTGTAATCGGACTCCTGTCCCTGCCAGTCTCCCACACAAGTCAGAAAGAAGCCCTCCTGGAGTCTAGGGACTGTCAAAAACTTTTCAACTTGTTTAATACCTTATCCACACATGCAGTCATTATAACAATGGGGAGAGACCAGACAGATGTTTGCCCACGGACCCTGAGTCCAGGCAAGCTCTGCACCATGCTGTGCATATTTACCAGCTTGCCTGCCCTCTAATTGCATCATGTCTGACACTTGTGTGCTGTGGAGAGTCCGGGACTCCAGAATCAACATTCTCTCACTGCACCCTGCATCTTCTTGTGGGGGAAGCTCGGCTGGCTCTCTCATTCTATTAGCTGGAGGGAGGCACCAGAAGTAAGAAGGGAGGGAGAATGAGGCTGTTTACATTATGCGGGCTTCCCTGGCTGAATACACAGCTCAGTGCAGGGGGGGTGTTCCAGACACCCGGAAAAGCCCCCTCCGTGCGCCAGTGGATAAGCTCCACCATCAGACTTTCACAATCAGCTAATAACATTTCTTTACATGGGTGAAGCAATTCATCTCCCTTCGTGGTCCATATTCATTTCTATACAACATGTAATAGAAAGTGCTTCAGCTCAACTTTTGACCACTAGGAAGAATGATCTAACAGTATCGTCTGACAATTATTGGACATCATAATTAAATCACGTTACATTTACCCCAAGTTTCATTTTTCTAAGACAAACTAAATTAATTCCCCATGGGACACATATATTAAATTCTTATACAAGCCTAATGGAATAGGATAAACATACATCCTACAAAATTTACTTTATAATCATGTTTCCTTAAATATGCCAAAACATTTGAATCATCATAAACACGGTTTGTTAAATTCCTATTTGTTGTTCCATGTTGTAAGTATTTGATTTGTCATTTGGGGGTAAGGGTTGCAACAATAATCATTTGGGGCTGAATGATTATTTCACCCAAATACAGTGGGAAATGGTGTGTAAAACAACTGACTTGTGTGATATGATTTACTTGATAACACCCAACATATTCAATAAAACAAAACTTTATTGGTATAATATTAAAAACAGGAATTTGAAAACGCATAGGATGGCCACCCCACCATGCATACAGCTCAGAACAGACACACCAGGTGCACCACCCACACAGGCAACTAACTAGGATCCTTGATAGTGAGCTTAGGGGATATTGGAATGCATAGTCACTATAAACTGATTGATGAACATAGAACAGCCAATACTTGATGTTAACAGGACGTGCAGATTCTCTGCCACACTTCAAACAGTTAATTGTGAATGTCAAATCCTCCCGGACTCACAGCGGCATAAGTGACATCAAGAGCAAGAGCCAGGCAAAGCAGCATAGGCGTATAGACATGGCACGGTGGCGTAGTGGTTAGCTCTCTCGCCTTGCAGCGCTGGGTCCCTGGTTCGAATCCCAGCCAGGGCACTATCTGCAAAGAGTTTGTATGTTCTCTCTGTGTCTGCATGGGTTTCCTCCGGGCACTCCGGTTTCCTCCCACATAAAAAAAAAACATACGGATAAGTTGATTGGCTCCCCCTAAAATTGGCCCTAGACTACAGTACTTACACTACATAATATAGACATATGGCAATGGTAGGGATTAGATTGTGAGCTCCTTTGAGGGACAGTTAGTGACAAGATATATATAATACACTGTACAGCGCTGCGTAATATGTCGGCGCTATATAAATACTAAATAATAATAATAATAATAATAATAATAATAATAATAATATTGAATAGCCTCACCAGTTCCCAGAGTGAAAGTCCATGTGCGGCATGCACTTGGTGATCACACTTCACTGTCTTGTGTTGTATGCAGCTCCATGCGGACCATGCAATAGCTGGGAGTAGGTGGTGATGTCGCGTGCATCTGAGGTGGTGTTACCGGGATCCGCACTGACTGCCCGATGTGCAGCAGGCGGTCATGCCAAGCAGATGGTGTAGCCTAGGAATCCTCGTTGCCACATGTGCAGGGTGGCGTGGTGTCCCATGGAGCGAGCAAGTAAGCAGCCTCCAATGAAAATATAGCTGGGCGGAGTGGGATTGTCCGGTCACCACAAACGTAAATCACAGGGAATGAGGGATACATGGGATACCAGCACTAGCAGCCACCGCCGCATATACCGGAACAACCTCCCAACAAATACATAAGAATCCCATAATATATTCCCAGTAGTGTGATGCACGGCATCACCCACTAACAACCCACCTATCAATATGCCGACCAGGCAAACAAAAGTAGTGAAATAGAAATTTATAAACAAAAAATAATAATAAACAGTGCATAATGAGAGGGGTCCTTAACGATTTGAATAATTTTAGTCAGAAGACTCTTATACAGCACTATAACATCAGATAAGGGTATACCAATAATAGGCCACCTATGAGCCCTGAATGTTTTACCTCATATTTAAAAATTAAGACTCAAAAACCCAATTTCTAGGTGACCAAGGTGGCCAGCAGGTAGGGGAAGTGGTGGCCAGTAACATGCACATACTAATCAGGAAAGAAGTACGCAAAATCGAGTTGGTCATTAAGACCTGGGAATTCACAAGCTTTTAAATTATAAATCCATCTGTATTCTCGACGGAGAAGAAGGCGATCATAATTGCCACCACAAATTGTCAGGTGTATTCTGTCTAGGCCTACAAAACACAGGCCAGACAGACTTCCCCCCATGTTCTTCTCTGAAATGTCTGGCAACAGGAGAACAGGACTCCCCCGGTTCAATGTTACCAATATATTCGGAAATACGTTTCCGAAGCAAGCGTTTTGTTTTTCCAACGTAAAACACCTCGCAGGGGCATATCAGGAGGTAAACAACCAATTCAGTTTTGCAGTTTACAAAATGAGGCAGGGTGAATCTTCTCCCACCAGGAAAAACTATATGTTTGCCCACTTGTTTGTAACGGCAGTAGTCACAGCCGCCACATGTATATGTTCCCAGTACTTTGCAATGGATCCGAGGGGAAGAGCCCATGAAATGACTACGGACCAATGCATCTCACAAGGACCGTGCCTGTCGAAATGTGATAGTAGGCGAAGGCAATATCAAATGGCCCACAATGGGATCATTGAGTAATTAGTACCAATGTCTGGACAGTATTTAGTGAACCACAGGATACTGCACACAAAAACGTGTACAAAATTGTATCGATTTGTTATCACAACCTCTCATGTAATTGGATTTGAGAAGATCCCGACGGTTCACTGACTTGGCTCGGTTGTAAGCTCTACGCAGATTTCTATTAGGATAACCGCGTCCCCTGAATCTCTGTCTCAATTGGGCAGCCTCATCCTCAAATGCCTTAACCTGAGAACAATTGCGACGTACACGGAGGTACTGTCTCATCGGGATACCCCTCACGGTGTGTAGCGGATGAAAACTTTCCGCATGCAGCAACACATTGCTGGCCGTTGTTTTCCTGTATAATTTAGTAGAAATAAATCCATCCTTATCGATGGAAATGAAGATATCCAAAACGGGTAGCCCGGTGGGACTAATCTCCAACGTGAATCACAAGTTCTTGACATTGTGATTGAGACATTGTAAAAATTGTTCCATGAGCACATGAGTACCCGTTTACAAAAACAGAATATCATCGATGTACCTGTGCAACGCGAGTATGTGCACAGGTACATCACCAGGTCATCTTTTGCAAAAAGGGAATGTTCCCAATCCCCCAGGTACAGGTTTGCGTAAGACGCGGCACACGTTGTCCCCTTTGCCGCACCCTGCACCTGGAGGTATAGGTCCCCATCAAACGTAAACATGTTGTTATTAAGTAAAAAAATGTAACGAATCCAACAAAAAATAATTGTGACCAGCATCCTGCATCCCCAACTTGCTCAAAAATGAGGTAACGGCCTGGACCCCGTGGCCATGAGGTATACTTGAATAGAGGGCCTCGACATCCAGGGAGACCAATAGGGTCCCAACCGGGACCTGAAGGTCCTCAAATACTTTCAATAAATGTGTAGTGTCCTTAATATACGATGGTAGGCCCCACACATTGTAGATGACGATCAATATAAATACTGATCTTTTCAGTCAGTGAACCCCTGCCAGACACTATTGGTCGGCCAGGTGGATGATCCAACTGCTTATGCACTTTAGGGAGTGCATGGAATGTAGGGAGGATAGGATTTAGTACTTTTAAGAATGTAGAAATGTTGTCATCTATCACTACATTGTGAAGGGCATCATCGATAATTCCAAATAACCGATTTTGACTACAATCAACTCTGGATGCCGAGACCCTCCTATAGCACGCCAAGAGGTCCAGGCAAATCACCTGATAGTCCAATGTGGTCATAATTACCCCTTGTCGGACGGTTTTATTGTCCAATCTATATGTTCCATAAGGAAGTCCATCGCTTCACATTCACCCGCAGTCAAATTCGATATATATCCCCCCCCCCCTCCCCGGGTCCAAGCGCAGAGATGTCTCTTTCCACAGCCCACATAAATGTTTGTATACCAACATTACTTGAAAGTGGTGGAAACATCCTTCAGCAATTGTATATATTTTTATTAATTGCAACATGTGTCGGCTGGATAGGGAGGGGTCCGCTCAATTGGGTGAACTCCTCCCATCTCAAAATTCATTGAGGATGATTCTGCCTCCAAAAAATTGAAGTCCTCTAATGCTGCACGATCACTCTGTGTCAAAACATGGACCGTACTTGCAGGTGGTGGGCACTCATTATCTGGCTGGTATTTTATCAAAAATAATTTCCTGCAGAATAAGTGCAGATCCACAATAAATTCAAAATTATCTAATTGTTGTACTGGGCAAAAGCCCAGACCTTTACTTAAAATTTCTACCACCGATTCTGGCAACACAGTACCCGTAAGATTGACCACCTGTAAACAATGATTGGTCGTGTCCGGACCCTTCATGGGTCATGTTAATCTAAAAAATGACCCAAAGAGGAACAGGAGAAGCCACCCACAGCACCCAACCCCCATCCTCTAACTCTGTCTCCTGTGTACATTTCCGATTATTAACTTTAAGGTTTTTTTATGTGTGCTCTTTTCTTGTAAACGGGTTGGGTAAGTATGTCCGAACTCCTCTGCCGTGTCTGTCGGTTGAGGGCTCGTGGGTTGTGTTCTTGGTCTAATTTTTACCTGGTTTTCGTTTTGGTATATTACCCCCTGTTTCCCACCTATAAGATGTCCCTGATTTGTAAGCCAGGCGATCCTGAAATCATTTTTTGTCACGAAGGAGCACTAAATCTTTATTATATTTCTTGATATAATTTTCGTGTTGTTCGTTGTTCGTTACGCTTTTTATACAAGGGTTCCTCAGTAAGGGGTTCTACCTCTTTAGAAAGCTTCACAATCTCTGCCTCCATTGTACCCAATTCTGACTCATCTAGCTCTGTCATCAATGAAAGACAAACCTGTTGTGATGAATAGCGGAAAAGCCGCCGCATGTTCTGACAGTAAGGCGGCTGATTCCGCGTCTGATGCGGCGGTTTGTCCGCGTCAGCATGCATCTGGGTTGTCTGGAACTGGTGGTGCACATGGGAGGAATGGCGTGGGGGCCGCCGCGTGTTCTGACGGTAAGGTGGAGGATTCCGCGTCCAGTGCGGCGGTTTCCCCGCAGCAACATGTGTCTGGGCTGTCTGGACCTAGTAGTGCACACAGATGGAGAGCTACGCGCGCGCGCGCTGCAAGACAAGCTCTTTATACCAATAGGAGGTAGATCAGCTGATCAGGTTGGTCAGCTGATCCCTGCTCAGTCAGTGATTGGTTGATGGGAGCTGGGCGGCGCTGTGGAGCGCTTTACTATATATATCTCCTGCTGTTCAGTTGCTGGTTGTCTGGCGTTGCGAATGCCTACGTTTTAGCACTCAGACCTTAGTCAGATCCTTCAGTGTGGTGGAACCAGCAGGACCTGGGAATCCACACTTAGCCAGTTACTGTATATCATCTGTGTTATTCTCTAGCATAGTTCCAGGGTGTTGAGATCACGGCCCTCACACCCCAGACTAGGAATACTGTATATCATCTGTGTTATTCTCTAGCATAGTTCCAGGGTGTTGAGATCACGGACCTCACACCTCAGACTAGGCCTTGTTCTGATATCTGTTATGACCTATAGCGTTCCTGACTATTCTTCTGATCTCTGATTTGGTACTTTGCAT
This sequence comes from Hyperolius riggenbachi, assembly GCF_040937935.1. NCBI lineage: Eukaryota > Metazoa > Chordata > Amphibia > Anura > Hyperoliidae > Hyperolius > Hyperolius riggenbachi. Next base: position 556,677,558 of record NC_090646.1, read on the forward strand.
ATCTGATTCTCTGTTGCCGACCCGGCCTGTCTGACCTTCTGGCTGTCACCCCCCGCAGGGTGTCCAGCCTTTCCGCAGGGGTCCCCTGCTCTACAGAGGGGACACTGCTCCTTATCAGTCAGGGACTCCCTCTCCAGGTGTCCTTGACTGCAGTAGAGTCTTCTCTACTTATTGGACCACCTGCTACCCCGGTGGTCCAAAGGTTACTGTTGCACCAAAACACTTACACACTCAGGTTTCTAGAGGTTAGACATATTTGATTATTGGCGATTCTGCAGATCCCCAATAATCAGGTATATCTGTATTCTTGGGGATACTGCAGATCGCCAAGAATCAGATTCTCTCTCTGGTTGCTGACACCTATCGTTACACCTGTGCACACTTTTCAAAATTATCTTCCCATTTTTTCTTAAATTCCGCAGTTATATTTTTTCTATGTGGGAACTTCTGAAAACACAACCACATAGGCACAAAATGATCATGTGTATATTCTTTATTATATTTGATATTCCACCAAAGGCGGGACTTTTTTTTCATACAGAAGTTTCAACTTTCTGAACGCTGAATGTATAGATTGCTGTGTGTCTCTGCTTGCCGATGTACGTGTACAGTCACCCTCGACCTGTGTCACCAACTCATTCCACCGTAGCATCCTCAGAATGGTTTAAACTCTTTGATTGGCGGCTAATGACCGGAGGGATTCAATTATCCCAATAACCCACGATAAAGGGGTCTCCACTTCCACCGGTTCATAAAGTCGCCAAGAAATCAACAATATATATATCACACTGTCAGTTAACAATCAATAAACCCAAATAAAGTGAGAAGTGGTATGTAAAACAACTGACTTGTGTGATATGATGATTGAGTGCATGATTATTTCATTTCACATTTTGAGCTTCATGGTTGATCTATCTGCATAAAGTTTGTATGTTCTTCCTGTGTCCTGTGTGTGGTTCCTCCAGGCACTCCAGTTTCCTCCCACACCCCAAAAACATACAGATAAGTAAATTGGCTTTCACCCAAAAAATTGGACCTAAACTTCATACACTACACAATACATACAGTACATAGACATCTGGCTATGGTAGGGATTAGATTGTGAGCCCCTTTGAGGAACAGTTAAGTGACAAGACAATATACACTGTACAGCACTGCAGTGCCACATTAATACTAACTAATAGTAATTTATTATTTTGGGGCTATTGATTAATGAACAGTATGCTACTGTTGGCACCAAAAGAAGCACATTTATAGGGGAATTTAATAGGAAAATTGTTAACAATTGTTAGGGGACATATTCTCAATCAAAGTTATTTTTTATTCAGGAGTAACCTGAAATCTAAACATTTTAGGGACAGGGTCATCTAGACAAAAGAGAAATAGATCCGTAGAAATTAAACTGATGGAAAAGCTGCAGCCATACCACCTTAGCAGTGCTGTCAATAACAGGGCTAAGCCACAGCAGATCCCCAAACATGGCTAGAGTTCATGGTGTAAAAACCTCCTACCACCCACGCTGTACCTCTTCCACTCTAACCATGAGACGGCAGTGCTATTGAAGTAGAAAGTCTAAATAATATGTTAAAGAGAACCTGAATTGAAAATGAAAAGTCAAAATAACCATACCCAGGTCATACATACCTCCTGTGTAGTCTACTACTCAACCTCTTTCTCCTCTCCTGCATCCCATTTGTCTACTGTGATCAATGGGTTTCTCCATTCTCCATTTTAAAAATCACCCCATAACAGCTTCCTTGTCAGCACACTGTTAAACTGTCATATTAAGCACTTGAGCCATAGGGAAACATGGATATTACCTTGCACATTCAGTTATAACTGACAGCTGCTAATATATTGCAAAAAGGAACAGAGGCGCCAACAGAGTAAAAGTGTAACATATGTATAAAACCAATAAAAACGAGGGGGTAAGGGTGGACTTACCTCCCTAGAAGTCACAACATAACCACTATATATGGTATAAAACAGGTTTTTTAATTGATACTCCAAAAAAACAGTTGCAACGCGTTTCGCGGGACTCAAACCCGCTTCTACAGGCAAAATACAAAAAGGAGTAACTTGAGAGTTGTGCAAGCGGGTGCGGCGCCTCTGCTGATATATAACTGACAGCAACTGGTATATTTCAATTCTGACAAAATATTGTCAGAACTGGAAGGGATCGCTGTAAGAAGAAAATGGTGAGCCTCTGAAAGGAACTGACGGTGAGGTAAGTATGTAATATTCCTTTGCAGTTAAGTCATGTGTTTATTTCAAATAATTTTCCTCGCTTCAGGTTCCCTTTAAGAGTACAGTAGGAAAGGATTGCTTAAAAAGCAGCAGAATTATTATTTTCCTACACTTTAGACCTGGATGCTGGATAGGGATGAGCTTATGAAAGTGAAGCACCATTGCAAATGTGTCAGAACAGAAACAGAGCCTTTATACATGCAAGCCGTAGGTTAGTTTAACTCACCCTGGTCGCTGCCAATGGCCACTGCACTCCACATCACATTCCGTCACTCAAATACTTCCTCCTTCTCAGCCAGAAAGAGTAAGTATCGGAGTGATGGACCACGACATGGAGTGCAGCGGCCAGAGGTGGCAACAAGCGGGAGTTAACCCACCTGCCACGGCCCACATGTATAAAAGCTCTGTTTCTGATCCCAACACATTCAGAAAGACATTTTCCATTTCTAAGTCATCCCAAATGCTGGAATAGTGAATTCAAGTTTACAGAGATTGTAATGGATTGGCTTGCAAATATCTGCAGCGGTCTCTAGAACTGCATGAAAGCAGTAAGTTGTTGAACTGCTATACCTCCTTTAACAAATTCAGAATGGCAAAATGTCAAGGCCCCGTGGATCTTAGCACTGGTGGAAAGTCGTTAAGCTTCCTGGGGTGAACGGTCTAAAATGACACTGGTCTACATGAGAGAATTTACCAAGGACATTGTTGCTAGCAAACCCTAGGCAACTGCCACCAGGTTACCCTCACCAATGAAAAAGAAATCCTGCAGTGTAGAGATAATAATAATGTGAACATTTATAAAACACTCTTCTCTTGTTGTACTCAAAGGACGTGAGCATTGCAGCCACTAAGGGCATACTCAGCAGGCCACAATGGAGCATTAGGGAGTCTTGCCCAAGGGCTCCTTACTGAATAGGTAACTAGCTCTATCCGACTGACTAGATAGGCAGGGGCCAAGGTGAAGTATGGCAGACTGGACTGGTAGGGTACAAGACAGCAGATTGTGACCAGGATTACTGGCTGCACACTTTACTGGCAGGAACCAGTGTAGCAGACTGGACTGGCAAGGACCAGATGCAGATTGACAGAAAGGGTTGTGGACTGAACTGGTAAGAAACTGATTGGACTGACAGTAGACTGGACTGGCAGATATTCAGTGGAACCAGCTGATGTTCAAACAGGCTAACAGACCGAGAAACAGTGTGGGCATACTCTGTGTTTGAACATATCAAACAGTCCTGAGCTCTGTTTAAATGACATTGAACCTGAAGCTCTAGTGATCAGTCCTGAAGCTGCATGGGATACTAGAGGAAGCAAGCAGAAGCCAGCCAAAGCTAGGACAGGTATGCACGGTAACACATGCTCATACTGCACCCTTTGGCACCTATAAATTGACACTCTGTATGCGAAGCTACAGTGGTGTTGGGGTGCCTTTGAGGTACCTTTGGCCTTTGCATTGAGCAATGTTGAAATAATTTATACAACTGGTTCCACCCTGGTTCTACCTCTCTTCACAGAAGGGAACTGCAGTTCCTTGGTACAGGCAGCATACAGCCACCTGCTAGTGGAAGGCAGAACTTCAGGGCTGCTAAATGTCCACAAAGCCCTTTGCTGGTGGCACAGTGAAAGTCCAAAGTTCTCCAAGAAAAAGCTGCCACCAGCAGGAAGGAGAAGGCAATGCATAATTCCTAACAGGGAGCCCCGAATAGGGAATACTTTCATAAACAGATCTTCCATACATGTCCAAAACCAAGTCCCTGGTAATCACCCTTGTTGGATCAACAAATATCAAACACCATCATCCACTTGTTTATAATAGTCAAAATATATTCTCTATAACAGGGCTTCCCAACCCTGTCCTCAAGTACCACCAACATTACATATTTTGCAGTAAAAGCACAAACATTCACAGGTGGGGTAATCAGTGAGCAGAGCTAATTAACTACCTCTGGGGGTTTCCACAAAACACGCACTGTTGCTGGTATTTGAGGACAGGGTTGGAAAGCCCTGCTCTATAATAAGTTATAGACGAATAGCCTTTACTAAATTGAGATCTTTCTATATTTGATAAATATTTGACTTGAGACTGGGTACCATAGTATTCACTTATATCCATATAAATAGAGATGGCCCGAACGGTTCTGGTGAACTACCGGGGGTTCGCGATCGCGGAGAACTGCAAACTTTACCGGAAGTTCGGTTTGCCCCCATATTGCACCATTAGGGTCAACTTGGACCCTCTACATCACAGTCAGCAGGCACATTGTAGCCAATCAGGCTACACTCCCTCCTGGAGCCACTCCCCCCTTATAAAAGGCAGGCATCGCCGGCCATTTTACTCACTCATGTGCCTGCAGTAAATAGAGAAGGGACAGCTGTTGCTGCTGCTGCTGCAGACTCTCATACGGAAAGATTAGTTAGGCTCTTGTAGGCTTCTTAGCTTGCTCCTTGCTGATTCTTATTGCTAAAATAGCACCCCACAACAGCTCTTTTGAGAGCTAATCTTGTGATCTATTTTTTTTCTGTGTGTCCCACTGACACTTGTGTTGCATAGAAAGCCTTGATAATTCATACTGTGTGTGTGCCACTGCCAGGCCCAGCACATTCAGTGACTACCTGTGTGTGTGACAGGTGCACATTGTAATACCCATTACTGCATATACCTACCTACCTGTTGTTCACAATGCACCCACCTACCTGCGTGAGTTGAGCGCACACAGTGTCACTGTGCCTGTCCGCTACCTGTCTTCGTGTGACAGGTGCACATTGTAAGACCCATCACTGCATATACCTACCTACCTGTTGTTCACAGTGCACCCACCTACCTAGGTGAGTTGAGCGCACGCAGTATCACTGTGCCTGTCCGCTACCTGTCTGTGTGTGACAGGTGCACATTGTAATACCCATCACTGCATATACCTACCTACCAGTTGTTCACAGTGCACCCACCTACCTACATGAGTTGAGCGCACACAGTGTCACTGTGCCTGTCCGCTACCTGTCTGCGTGTGACAGGTGCACATTGTAATACCCATCACTGCATATACCTACCTACCTGTTGTTCACAGTGCACCCACCTACCTACATGAGTTGAGCGCACACAGTGTCACTGTGCCTATCTGCTACCTGTCTACGTGTGACAGGTGCACATTGTAATACCCATCACTGCATATATCTACCTACCTGTTGTTCACAGTGCACCCACCTACCTACGTGAGTTGAGCGCACGCAGTGTCACTGTGCCTGTCCGCTACCTGTCTGTGTGTGACAGGTGCACATTGTAATACCCATCACTGCATATACCTACCTACCTGTTGTTCACAGTGCACCCACCTACCAACGTGAGTTGAGCGCACGCAGTGTCACTGTGCCTGTCCGCTACCTGTCTGTGTGTGACAGGTGCACATTGTAATACCCATCACTGCATATACCTACCTACCAGTTGTTCACAGTGCACCCACCTACCTAGGTCAGTTGAGCGCACACGGTGTCACTGTGCCTGTCCGCTACCTGTCTGTGTGTGACAGGTGCACATTGTAATACCCATCACCGCATATACCTACCTGTTGTGTTCAGTGCACCCACCTCATCACTGCATATACCTACCTGTTGTGTTCAGTGCACCCACTAGTGTTGGGCGAACAGTGTTCGGCACTGTTCGGGTTCTGCAGAACATCACCCTGTTCGGGTGATGTTCGAGTTCGGCCGAACACCTGATGGTGTTCGGCCAAACCGTTCGGCCACATGGCCGAACTAAGAGCGCATGGCCGAACGTTCCCCGAACGTTCGGCTAGCGCTGTGATTGGCCGAACGGGTCACGTGGTTCGGACCCGAACGCGCTCTGATTGGCCGAACTGTCACGTGGTTCGGGTAAATAAATACCCGAACCACGTCATATCTCCGCCATTTGTCTGTGGGTTTAGCTTTGGGTAGGCAGGCAGGGTAGTTCGTGCTTCAGCCACGCTAGCCAGGGTCCCCCCAGTCATTGTGTCGCTGCTGGGAATAGTAGTACACCGCTCGCTCAGCCACACTATATAGCATTGTGTTTACTGCCACTCTGTGTACCTCGCTCAGCCACACTATATAGCATTGTGTTTACTGCCACTCTGTGTCTGCTGGGAATAGTAGTACACCGCTCGCTCAGCCACACTATATAGCATTGTGTTTACTGCCACTCTGTGTACCTCGCTCAGCCACACTATATAGCATTCTGTTTACTGCCACTCTGTGTCTGCTGGGAATAGTAGTACACCGCTCGCTCAGCCACACTATATAGCATTCTGTTTACTGCCACTCTGTGTACCTCGCTCAGCCACACTATATAGCATTCTGTTTACTGCCACTCTGTGTCTGCTGGGAATAGTAGTACACCGCTCGCTCAGCAACACTATATAGCATTCTGTTTACTGCCACTCTGTGTACCTCGCTCAGCCACACTATATAGCATTGTGTTTACTGCCACTCTGTGTCTGCTGGGAATAGTAGTACACCGCTCGCTCAGCCACACTATACTGCATTCTGTTTACTGCCACTCTGTGTACCTCGCTCAGCCACACTATATAGCATTGTGTTTACTGCCACTTTGTGTCTGCTGGGAATAGTAGTACACCGCTCGCTCAGCCACACTATATAGCATTGTGTTTACTGCCACTCTGTGTACCTCGCTCAGCCACACTATATAGCATCCTGTTTACTGCCACTCTGTGTCTGCTGGAAACAGTACTACACCGCTCGCACAGCCACACTATATAGCATTGTGTTTACTGCCACTCTGTGTCTGCTGGGAACAGTAGTACACCGCTCGCTCAGCCACACTATATAGCATTGTGTTTACTGCCACTCTGTGTCTGCTGGGAACAGTAGTACACCGCTCGCTCAGCCACACTATATAGCATTGTGTTTACTGCCACTCTGTGTACACCGCTCACCCAGCACACTATATAGCATTGTGTTTACTGCCACTCTGTGTCTGCTGGGAACAGTAGTACACCGCTCGCTCAGCCACACTATATAGCATTGTGTTTACTGCCACTCTGTGTACCTTGCTCAGCCACACTATATAGCATTGTGTTTACTGCCACTCTGTGTCTGCTGGGAACAGTAGTACACCGCTCACCCGCCACTGTATAGCATTGTGCTCTGTGTCGCTGCTGGGAATAGTGGTACACCGCTCACCCACCACTGTATAGCATTTCTGTACTGCCACTGTACTGCTGCCAGTCAGCGTGTACTTTAAGGATAAGTGAAATGAGGAAGAAATCCGGTGAAAGAGGGAGGGACAAGGGAAGAGGTGTTTCCCCTGACGGTTCAACACAGGCCACAGGGGAGCACCCAAGAAAACCCACTCAATACAGCCCATGTTGTCCAGAACAACAACACTCACAAATCCAAAAGAACAGGACCAGATAATTACTTGGATGACCTCTCAAGCGTCCAGCAGTGGGTTAAGCAGCACCAGCACATCACGCACGAGGTCCGAGTCCTCAGCCAGTTACAAGGAGCCAGTGGGCACAAAGCTGACACAACCGGCAGCGACACCACGCACACAACTGCCAGATAACCAGTCCGATGAATTACCTCAGGACACAATGGGGTATTCGCAGGAGCTATTCCCAGCCCAACAAACTTCCACCTTTGAAAGGTCAATGGAGGAACAGCCAGAAATGTTGTGCCCGGATTCACAACCATTAACTGTGAGAAATGCACCGCGCACTGAAATGCAAGGCGAGTCCGAGGACTTTGAAACCCAAATCCCAGAGCAAGTTGGGCAGGAGGGGTTGCAATTGCAGGAGGTCAGCCGACAAGATCTGGAAGACGACGTTGGAGTGAGCTGCGCAGAGGTTGTTCTGGGGAGCTCTACTCCACGGCGGCGGCCGCCCCCCACAATGACATATGACGAGTTTGAGGAGATGGAAGAGGAGGGTATGGACAATGTGGACATATACCCAGATTTTGTTTGTGAACGAGAACATCGCCGTCGTAGCAGCAGCACAGATGAGTCTGTTGAAGAACCCACTGCTGCACGAGTTCGCCTTGTGGCACACGGTAGGCGGCGCGCAATTTCAGGCACCACAAGCGTGGAAGTTCAAGTGAGAGGCAAAAGAGGCGCAAACAGAAATCGCCAGCAAGGCAGGTGCTCCAAAGTCTGGGCTTTCTTTGAAGACTGCACCGAGGATGGTACTATGGCGATTTGCAAGGTGTGCAAGACCCGCCTGAGCAGGGGGAAAAGTATTAACAACCTCTCCACCACCAGCATGAGCTGCCACATGCTATCCAAACATCCCACTCTGTGGGCAAACGCGGCAGGACAGGGTACCAGCAACACTGCCTCCCTTGGAGTCACCAGACTCACCACCAGACCCGCCTCAGCAGCAGCAGTAGCCCAGCCATTGCGTGGTTCACAACATTCACAAACATCAGACGCTGACACTGTCACTTTCCGGAGTAGTGCTCTTGAGGTCTCCCAGTGTTCATCAAACACAACAACCAACAGCCCTTCAGTGTGCAGCCCTACGATTCAGTTGTCTGTCTCGGAGATGTTTGATCGCAAGAGGAAATTGCCAGCAAATGACCCCTGGGCCGTGGCAGTAACAGCCAGCATAGCCAAGCTTCTGGCCTGCGAAATGCTGCCATATCGAGTGGTGGAGACAAACAGCTTCAAGGGCATGATGTCAGTGGCCATCCCACGTTACGAGGTTCCCAGCCGCTACCACTTTGCGCGCTCTGCAGTGCCTGAGTTGCATGAGCACGTGGTCAGCAAAATAACCCGAAGCTTGAAGAATGCCCTTGCCTGCAAGGTTCACCTCACCACTGACACCTGGACGAGTGCGTTCGGCCAGGGTCGATACATCTCCCTTACCGCGCACTGGGTGAACCTTGTGGAGCCTGGCAGCGATTCCTCACCTGCTACGGCGCGGGTGTTGCCCACGCCGCAAACAGCTGCACCACCGTCCCTCCCACTGGATAACAACAGCAGCACCTACCTCTCTGACTCCTTCTCCTCCAAAGCATCTCAAAGCTGTACCTCATCCGGAAACGCTAACCCAGCACCAGCAGCAGTAGGATCGTGGAAGCAGTGCAGCACAGCTGTTGGCATACGTCAGCAAGCGTTGCTGAAGCTGATCTGCCTTGGGGATAAGCAGCACACAGGGGAGGAAATTTGGAGGGGAATAAAGGAACAGACGGATTTGTGGCTGGCACCGCTGGACCTGAAACCGGGCATGGTTGTGTGTGATAATGGGAGTAATCTCATTCGCGCTTTAAGGTTGGCTAAGCTGACACACATCCCTTGCCTGGCGCACGTGATGAACCTAGTAGTTCAGCGGTTCCTGAGGACATACCCAGGCGTGGCCGATCTTCTGTTGAAGGTGCGACGAGTGGCCAAACATTGTAGAAATTCCAGTACTGCTTCGGGGGCACTCGCCAAGATGCAGGAGCGCTTCAATCTCCCCCACCATCGCTTGCTGTGTGATGTCCCTACGCGCTGGAATTCTACGCTGCACATGCTAGCCCGCTTTTGCGAGCAGAAGAGTGCAGTGGTCCAGTACATGACGGCGCAGTACCGAGGCGCATCCGGACAGCTGCCAAGCTTCTGTGGATCCGATTGGGCCAACATGTTGGACCTCTGCCAAGTCCTCCAAAATTTTGAGCAGTCCACGTTGCTTGTGAGCAGTGACAACTCTTCAGTCAGCATTACCATACCACTGCTGTGTTTACTGAAGAGGTCAATGTTGAAAATCAAGGAAACAGCTGTCATGATGCAACTGGGAGAATCTGAAGGAGAAAACGATCAGCGTGATGGTACCAACATCAGGCCATCCGCCTCAGGAAACGATGGCCCCAGCAGCTATGACGAAGAAGAGGAGGAGGAACAGCTGGAGTTGGAGCAGGAATTTCCTGCCACCACTGACGAGGGCCAGAGTGGTGCACGTTGGACTTCCACAATTCAGCGCGAATGGTCAGCAGAAGCAGACCAGGAAGAAGGTGACGACTATGATGCATCACAACAACTATCACAACGCTCACAAGAGGATGATGAGGATTCTGGCAGGACTCTGGCACACATGGCTCAATTCATGCTAGACTGCATTGAACGCGACCCACGCATTGTGCGCATTCTGGACAACACCAATTATTGGGTTTATACACTTCTGGATCCACGGTACAAACACAATGTTCCAAAACTGGTTGAAGAAAGAGTCAGACAGGTCAAAATGGAAGAATACCAGCAGGCCCTTGTGGAGACTTTAGAGAGGAGATTGACATCCTCCCCCTCCTCTAGCCAGTTGTACGCCACAAGACTGACTTCCGCAAACCCAGGACGACCAGGAGGGCAGCAAACAACACAAGCCGCAGCTAGTGCCCAAAAGGGAATGGTATCGGCAGTGTCCTTGGAGTGGGAAAATTTTCTGACACCCATGCAGCAGCAGCCCACAGAACAGCAAGCGTGCAGATCCACCTCCAACACCGATCGCCTGGAGAAGATGGTCAAGGACTACATGTCAGATGGCGTAGCTGTGTTGAACAATCCATCTGCACCCTTCAACTATTGGGTATCGAAGCTAGACACCTGGCACGAACTGGAAATGTACGCAATAGAGGTGCTGGCTTGCCCGGCAGCCAGCGTTATGTCGGAACGCTGTTTCAGTGCTGCCGGAGGCATCGTCACAGATCGGCGTATCCGCCTCTCCACAGAAAATGCAGACCGTCTGACTCAAATTAAAATGAATCAATCCTGGATTGGAAACGACTATGCGACACTCCCGGACCCCAAGTAACATGAACAATGACCATCTGTGATGGGTTAGCGTTTCCGGTCCCTGTTTATTGAACCTCTCATGTTTATTACATTTATGACTGCATGGCGGCAAAAAGCATTGCTATATCCGCACGCTTTTTGTCCTCATGCAAGGCCTGGGTTGTTGTGTCTCAAAGCGTGGCCTTCTCCTCCTGCGCCTCCTCCTGTTCAATCACGTGTGCTGCTGCTGGGTTAGCGTTGCCGCCCGGTCCCTGTTTATTGAACCTCTTATCTTTATAACATTTATGACTGCATGGCGGTACAAAGCATGCTATCCGCACGCTTCTTGTCCTCCTGCAAGGCCTGGGTTGTTGTGTCTCAAAGCGTGGCCTTCTCCTCCTGCGCCTCCTCCTGTTCCATCACGTCTGCTGCTGCTGGGTTAGCGTTGCTGGTCCCTGTTTATGGAACCTCTCATCTTTATTACATTTATGACTACATGGCAGTAAAAAGCATGCTATCCGCACGCTTCTTGTCCTCATGCAAGGCCTGGGTTGTTGTGTCTCAAAGCGTGGCCTTCTCCTCCTGCGCCTCCTCCTGTTCCATCACGTGTGCTGCTGCTGCTGCTGGGTTAGCGTTGCCGGTCCCTGTTTATGGAACCTCTCATCTTTATTACATTTATGACTGCATGGCAGTAAAAAGCATGCTATCCGCACGCTTCTTGTTCTCATACAAGGCCTGGGTTGTTGTGTCTCAAAGCGTGGCCTTCTCCTCCTGCGCCTCCTCCTGTTCCATCACGTGTGCTGCTGCTGCTGCTGGGTTAGCGTTGCCGGTCCCTGTTTATGGAACCTCTCATCTTTATTACATTTATGACTGCATGGCGGTAAAAAGCATGCTATCCGCACGCTTCTTGTCCTCCTGCAAGGCCTGGGTTGTTGTGTCTCAAAGCGTGGCCTTCTCCTCCTGCGCCTCCTCCTGTTCCATCACGTGTGCTGCTGCTGCTGCTGGGTTAGCGTTGCCGGTCCCTGTTTATGGAACCTCTCATCTTTATTACATTTATGACTGCATGGCGGTAAAAAGCATGCTATCTGCACGCTTCTTGTCCTCATGCAAGGCCTGGGTTGTTGTGTCTCAAAAAGCGTGGCCTTCTCCTCCTGCGCCTCCTCCTGTTCCATCACGTGTGCTGCTGCTGGTGCTGGGTTAGCGTTACCGGTCCCTGTTTATGGAACCTCTCATCTTTATTACATTTATGACTGCATGGCGGTAAAAAGCATGCTATCCGCACGCTTCTTGTCCTCATGCAAGGCCTGGGTTGTTGTGTCTCAAAAAGCGTGGCCTTCTCCTCCTGCGCCTCCTCCTCCTGTTCCATCACGTGTGCTGCTGCTGGTGCTGGGTTAGCGTTACCGGTCCCTTTTCCTGGAACCTCTTCTCTGTATTACATTTATGACTGCATGGCGACAAAAAGCATGTTACCTGTGCAAAGAAACATGACATTTTCCACATTTAAAAGACAGTTTTTCCTTTGAAACTTTACAATCAATTTTCTCAAAAACTATAAGCTATATTTCAAATATTTTTTTTCCTCTTGTACCCACTCCCAAGGTGCACACACCCTGCAAATTTGGGGTATGTAGCATGTAAGGAAGCTTTACAAAGCACGAAAGTTCGGGTCCCCATTGACTTCCATTATGTTCGGAGTTCGGCGCGAACACCCGAACATCGCGGCGATGTTCGGCGAACGTTCGCGAACCCGAACATCTAGGTGTTCGCCCAACACTAGCACCCTCCTACCTACGTGAGTGCACGCAGTGTGATATACCACTCCATGCATACCTGTTAACTGCATCTGTGTGACTGCACATTGTATTAGTCAAGTTAGTGCATACCTTTCATCCCCCCCGATATGGACACAACAGACAAAACAAGTAGAGGCAGAGGTAGAGGCAGACCCAGAGGAAGGCCACCCGGCAGGTCTGTGCGAGGTCGTGTTGATGTGATTTCATGCAGCCCTGGCCCAAAGTACAGTGCTTAGAAGAAGGTATGTCCCATCAACTCACAAGATTGTCAGGACGTGGTTGACTATTTAACACAGAACACCTCATCTTCCGCAGCCACCAGCGCTACTACAAGCACCACATCTGCTGCATTTGACACTTTGCAGGAGTTAATTGGTGGGGAATTAACTGATTTACAGCCATTATTGTTACAACCAGATGAAGGCGCTAAGCAAGTTACACGACCTCATATGTCTGAGTTAGGCGGCGACACTATGAACTTAACGTGTGAGGAGGAGGATGATGAAGTACCTGCTGTTGGTGCATTTTTGGAGGTATCTGAGGCAAGCGAAGCTGGGCAGGATGATTATGATCATGGGTTCCTAAGAGACAAGATGACCAAGGGGACAGTTCAGTGGGGGTGTCAGAGAGGAGTAGGAGGAGACGAGTTCCTGAAAAGAAGCAGGGGGAGCTCGTCCTCAGAAACAGCTGGTGGCAGTGTCCATGTATCGCCATGTATCGCCATGTATCGCCACCTATGTACAGCCAGCCAACATGCCCTTTAATGTCAGCTGCTGATGCCACCATAGTGCCATCACCCCAGGGGGGCTCAGCGGTTTGGACATTTTTTAATGTGTCTGCCTCAGATCGGAGCACTGCCATCTGTTGTCTCTGCCTCCAAAAATTGAGCTGTGGAAAGGCCAACACTCACATAGGGACACGTGCCTTATGAAGGCACATGGAGAAAAGGCACAAACTGCAAAGGGAAGAGCACCTGAGCAAAAGCAGCACACAAAAGAAAAGCCACCCTCCTTCTCCTCTTCCTCCTTCAGGTGCAGCATCTTCAGCCGCTTTCTCCCTTGCACCTTCACAGCCCCCCTTCTCCTCTCCGCCTCTGCCCTTGAGCGGTTCCTGCTCCTCTGCCCACAGCAGCCAGGTGTCCGTGAAGGAAATCTTTGAGCAGAAGAAGCCAATTTCTGCCAGTCACCCCCTTGCCCGGCGTCTGACAGCTGGCATGGCGGAACTGTTAGCTCGCCAGCTGTTACCATACAAGCTGGTGGACTCTGAGACCTTCCGTAAATTTGTGGCCATTGGGACACCACAGTGGAAGATACCAGGCCTCAATTATTTCTCTAAAAAGGCGATACCCAAACTGTACCGTGAAGTTGATAGGCAAGTGGTGTCATCTCTGTCACACAGCGTTGGGTCAAGGGTCCACATGACCACGGATGCCTGGTCTGCCAAGCACGGTCAGGGCAGGTACATTACTTACACAGCCCATTGGGTCAACCTGGTGACCGATGGCAAGCAGGGAGTATGTGGCTGTGCAGCGGACCAACTTGTGACATCTCAACGGCTTGCAGGCAGGCCTCCTGCCACCTCCTCTCCTCCTGCTACATCCTCTTCGCTGTCGTCGTCCTCCTCCTCCTCCTTGGCTAAGTGGCAACTATGCTTTACAATGCGTTTAAGGGTGATGTCACAGCACAACGCAATAAAGGTACCACTGCCAGTAATCCTTCTCTCATGTCCACGCAGGCAAGGACAGGACGCTCCAGTGATCTCATGTGAGTGATGTCGGACATGCGGACATTCTTTAGTCAAACACCTCGCCTTAGCCCTTCCGTATCCACCCTCCCCCAATGCCTGGACCGGCAGGTAGCTGACTACCTGGTCTTAAATGTGGATGTAGACACTGTGAGCAGCGATGAACCCTTGGACTACTGGGTGCGCAGGCTTGACCTGTGGCCAGAGCTGTCCCAATTTGCCATCCAACTTCTGTCTTGCCCTGCCTCAAGCGCCCTGTCAGAAAGGAGCTGGAGGCATTGTCACTGAGAAGAGAAGTCGCCTAGGTCACAAAAGTGTTCAGTACCTCACCTTTATCAAAATGAATGAGGCATGGATCCTGGAGGGCTACTGCCCGCCCAAAGACTAAGTCAGTCCCCACACACAGCATCTCTGCCTGCATGGCGTGTGACTGGCTGCCTGCCCCAAGACTACGTCGCTCCCCACACAGCATATCTGCCCGCAGGCCGCTTGACTGCCTTCTCCGCCACCACCAACAGGGTCCAGGACTCCAGGCGTATTGCTAGTAACGGCCACTATAATAATTTTTTTGGTGCGTGTACATGCCTGCCTAATTTTTCTGGCTGCACTGCAGCTGCAACAACAAAACAAAAGGCATGCATATGTGCCCATTCCCCTTTGTGATCATTACCTTGCCGCGGTGAAGGGGCTTGCGTATCACAATGAAGCAACGACCGCCGGCTATATCAGTGTCTTGGGGGGAGGCACACCAAAGATAATAAGGTTGTTGCTTCATTGTGGACAGACCAAATTTGATCAGCTGGACAGTCACTGTTGTTCTATCATTGAGCTACCACAGCCCGGCGACCATATGGGCTTGAAAACCGCCATGGCCTACACTCTGGCCATGGTGCGCACCAGTCCAGCACGGCCGTCACTACACAAAAGCTGTTTGCGGTGCGTTACACTGTGAGTTTGGTGTGTCAATGTGAAGCAGTACTCTAATTACACTCCTTGATTGATGTATATGTTACGGCCAGAACCCGAAGTGTGGCCACTTCGCGTTCTGGCCAGCCACTTCGGGTTCTGGCCGGCCAATGTGCAAAGTGGCCGCAGTGGAGCGGCCAATGTCAGAAATGTAATTACTACACTAAGCTACAATGTATTTTACGGCCGTCTCGCTGCGGCCAAATGTATAACAACTTGCTTAATTTCATTAAATATAGCCGGCGGCAATGTAATAGATGAAGCCGCCGGCTTTTGCACTGCCGACTCCTCCTCCGCCGCCCCCCCCCCCCCCCCCCGCCTCTCTCCTCTCCCTGCCTCCTATACGATACGGAGCAGCCGGCGGAGAGTCGTTCGTTGCGGCAGGGGAATCCTGCCGTTCTTGCAGAGCAGGTGCTCTGCTTCCCCTGCCGCGATGAACCACTCTCGGGGACACGCATGTCCCCGCCGGCTGCTCCGTATCGTATAGGAGGCAGGGAGAGGCGGGGGGGGGGGGGGGAGGAGGAGAGGAGGAGGCAGTGCGAAAGCCGACGGCTTCATCTATTACATTGCCACCGGCTATATTTAATGAAATTAAGCAAGCTGTTATACATTTGGCCGCAGCGAGACGGCCGTAAAATACATTGTAGCTTAGTGTAGTAATTACATTTCTGACATTGGCCGCTCCGCTGCGGCCACTTCGCACATTGGCCGGCCAGAACCCGAAGTGGCTGGCCAGAACGCGAAGTGGCTGCACTTCGGGTTCTGGCCGTAACATATACACATGCAAGATGTTTTAAAGCACTTTAGTCCTGCAATTTAACATTCAATTTGATTTCTGCCTTTTAAACGCTGCTTTGCGTCCAATCCAGATTTTTCCCCGGGACTTTTGGCATGTATCCCACTCATCCATGCCCCCCTCCAGGTGTTAGATCACTTTAAACATATTTTCCATCACTTTTGTGGCCAGCATACATTTTTCTAGTTTTCAAAGTTCGCCTCCCCATTGAAGTCTATTACGGTTCGCGAAAGTTCACGTGAACCGAACTTTCGTGGAAGTTTGTGAACCGAAAATTTGAGGTTCGGGACATCTGGGGCAGCACGGTGGCGTAGTGGTTAGCTCTCTCGCCTTGCAGCGCTGGGTCCCTGGTTCGAATCCCAGCCAGGGCATTATCTGCAAAGAGTATGTTCTCTCCGTGTCTGCGTGGGTTTCCTCCGGGCACTCTGGTTTCCTCCCACATTCCAAAAACATACGGATAAGTTAATTGGCTCCCCCTAAAAAAAAAAAATTGGCCCTAGACTACAGTACTTACACTACATAATATAGACATATGGCAATGGTAGGGATTAGATTGTGAGCTCCTTTGAGGGACAGTTAGTGACAAGATATATATATATGCACTGTACAGCGCTGCGTAATATGTTGGCGCTATATGAATTCTAAATAATAATATTAATAATAATCTGTACACATGAATAGGACATGCTTTTTAGCCTTCTGTGTAGAAGGTAAAGACATATGATGGACAATAGATATCATAGCCATACAGTTCAAAAAGAGGCACAAGTCTTTATGGTAGAATCATAAGCTGGCTTTTTGTGCTGACAGTGCTAGAACACTACGTATGTGAAGTTTAACTCTGAAGTCAGTAAAAGTTGTTGTTTTTTTTTACTATAATCTTGGCATGTTCTTTAAATTGTCACACAACGTTAGAATCGTTCCTTCTGCATAATAAAAAAAAGACCGGATTGCCTCCCTTCACCCCTGCCCTTTCTGCTGTGAAAAATCCTACTGCACCATATATTAGGAAATCAAGGCAATCACCAGAGGATATGAGAGTGTCAATACAAGGGAAATATGTTTAGCTATTTGCAGACAGTAAATCCTTCACCCTTACCAATGATATGATTTTAGTCTCAAATTTTCTTGTTGTCATTACCAATTACAGTAAATTAATATGCCAAGCCAGATGCATTCCCTGATGTCTCCTTTACTCACTCAAAAGCTAATTAATTCCCCATTGATCTCAAAGAGATAATCACTTGATATACATATAACCCAACATACAATATATTGTATCAAGTTTTTCTCTCTTCCACTCAAGAATACTGAAGAAGGTCTGGCAAGATTACATAATCTCATGGCTTGGATGCCTACTATAAATTCAAATGAATTAACTACCAAAGCATTCAGCTCGTCATTTTAAAACGTATTTTGCTATAGTTCTTCTGTAGGAACTCAAAAATTGTAAACCAAATGTTGAACTTGGACACTAGGTTTAGTGTTTGGCTTTGGGTCCTCTTCAAATTCAACCCAACTAACGGCTATTTGGCTTTTGCTTGTGTTTTAATTTGATTTAAATAACAGCCATGTGGGCCAAAGCAAGCCAAACATTGTCATTTGTTCATCAATATGTTTTTGTCTATCCTCCATGCATGTAATAACAGCACTTGGAATTTGACACACAGATGTATCTGACAGTAATGTTACTGATATTGTACTATTGCTGAATAAATCTGATAGTAGAATAAAGGTAATTTTATCAATATTCCACTATTGCCTATTGTACCCTAACTCTCACATTAACCCTCCCCTTCCTTAGCCTCAGGGCCAGATTTATACCTTTTAGCACCCAAGGACACACGGTTACCAACCGCCCCCCCTTTTCTTCTTCATTGTGCGGCCACCCACATGTGCATCTACGATTGCTACTGTTACCCTGCAACATGTTTCCCTTCCAACAGTGCTTTGTCCCCACTCTTATGCAGCATATAATGGCTGCAGGTGTGAAAGTGGCTTGCACAGTGGCAGCCCAGAAAGCCACTTCTGCTGCTGCAGCCATTAAATAAGTGGCACTAAAAGCAGGGACAGCAGGCAGTGTTGCAACATCTTAGAGTTAATATTAGGGATGGGACTTCGAATCCGGCGAATCCACGAATCTATCGAATCTTAAGAAAGATTCGAGATTCGTGGATTCAAATCCCCAGGCCATTTGCGCGCATTCGAATCCGACGAATCCGCGCAACCCGCCGCAACATTTCGTTGCACGCGTATACATTACCTGCGCCGCTTGTGACGTCATCACGACCACCTCCGACCTCGCGTCCATCCGCGCGTCGCTCCCGCGTGATGACGTTGACGCTGCCCCGCCTTTCGCGGAGAAGACCCGGCGTGGACGGACGGACTAGAGCGGAAGGCATGGACGGACAGAAGCGGCAGGTACAGTATGTCTGGGGGCACCCATGGGGGACGTTGCTGGTGGGGGTTTGGTGGGGGTCGGGTGCGGGCCTACGTGAGGTCGGGCGGCCTACTAGGGGACCTATGCCTGGCTACTTAATTATACTGGGGGGACCTATGCCTGGCTATCTATACTGGGGGGACCGATGCCTGGCTACCTATACTGGGGGGACCTATGCCTGGCTATCTATACTGGGGGGACCTATGCCTGGGGGGCCCATGCCTGGCTACCTATACTTGGGGTACCTATGTAGGCTATCTATACTGGGGGAACCTATGCCTGGCTATCTATACTGGGGGGGGGGACCTATGCCTGGCAACCTGTACTGGGGGGACTTATGTCTGGCTACCTATACTGGGGAGACCTATGCCTGGCTATCTATACTGGGGGGACCTATGCCTGGCTACCTATACTGGGGGACCTATGCCTGGCTATCTATACTGGGGGGACCTATGCCTGGCTATCTATACTGGGGGGACCTATGCCTGGCTACCTATACTGGGGGGACCTATGCCTGGCTATCTATATTGGGGGGACCTATGCCTGGCTATCTATACTGGGGGGGACCTATGCCTGGCTACCTGTACTGGGGGGGACCTATGCCTGGCTACTTATACTCGGGGGACCTATGCCTGGCTATCTATACTGGGGGGACCTATGCCTGGCTATCTATACTGGGGGGACCTATGCCTGGCTATCTATACTGCGGGGACCTATGCCTGGATATCTATACTGGAGGGACCTATGCCTGGCTACCTATACTGGGGGGGGGGACCTATGCCTGGCTACCTATACTGGGGGGGGGGCTATGCCTGGCTATCTATACTGGGGGGACCTATGCCTGGCTACCTATACTGGGGGGACCTATGCCTGGCTACCTATACTGGGGGGGACCTATACCTGGCTACCTATACTGGGGGATCTATGCCTGGCTACCTATGCTGGGGGGACCTATGCCTGGCTACTTATACTCGGGGGACCTATGCCTGGCTATCTATACTGGGGGGACCTATGCCTGGCTATCTATACTGGGGGGACCTATGCCTGGCTATCTATACTGCGGGGACCTATGCCTGGATATCTATACTGGGGGGACCTATGCCTGGCTATCTATATTGGGGGGACCTATCCCTGGCTATCTATACTTGGGGGACCTATACCTGGCTACCTATACTGGGGGGGACCTATCTACCTGGCTATCTATACTGGGGGACCTATGCCTGGCTATCTATACTGGGGGGACCTATGCCTGGCTATCTATACTGGGGGGACCTATGCCTGGCTATCTATACTGGGGGGACCTATGCCTGGCTATCTATACTGGGGGACCTATGCCTGGCTATCTATACTGGGTGGACCTATGCCTGGATATCTATACTGGGGGGACCTATGCCTGGCTATCTATATTGGGGGTACCTATGCCTGGCTATCTATACTGGGGGGACCTATCCCTGGCTATCTATACTGGGGGGACCTATACCTTGCTACCTATACTGGGGGGGACCTATCTACCTGGCTATCTATACTGGGGGACCTATGCCTGGCTATCTATACTGGGGGGACCTATGCCTGGCTATCTATACTGGGGGGACCTACGCCTGGCTATCTATACTGGGGGGACCTATGCCTGGCTATCTATACTGGGGGGACCTATCTACCTGGCTATCTATACTGGGGGGACCTATGCCTGGCTACCTATACTGAGGGGACCTATGCCTGGCTACCTATACTGGTGGGGGACCTATCTACCTGGCTATCTATACTGGGGGGACCTATGCCTGGCTATCTATACTGGGGGGACCTATGCCTGGCTATCTATACTGGGGGGACCTATGCCTGGCTACTTATACTGGGGGGACCTATGCCTGGCTACTTATACTGGGTGGACCTATGCCTGGATATCTATACTGGGGGGACCTATGCCTGGCTACCTATACTGGGGGCAACTTTGCCTGGCTATCTATACTGGGGGACCTATGCCTGGCTATCTATACTGGGGGGACCTATGCCTCTATGCCTGGCTACATATACTGGGGGAACCTATGCCTGGCTATCTATACTGGGGGGACCTATGCCTGGCTACCTATACTGGGGGGACCTATGTCTGGCTACCTATACTGGGGGGACCTATGCCTGGCTATCTATGCTGGGGGGACCTTTACCAGAAGCTACCTATACTGTCATTTTGATTATCATGTGCTTGTTCTTTGAGAAAAGGTTTGGTGGTTGAACTCATATAATGAGCCTTTCCTACCCTTCTCCCTTTATGAATGCCTACAGTCCAAGCCCCACACAAGCCAGATACTCGCTGACGCTGTTGCCTGAGCCTCAAATACAAGCTGCCTCCAAAGTAGGACAGAGACACCACCACAGACATCTTGCTACAGTAAGAAATGTACTATACTCGCATTCTGTTTGTCTTTTTGAGGGGCACAATGAACTGTACCTGACTACCTATGCCTGGCTACGCTAGTTAAACTGTGGGCACCTGAACCATAAGCTACCTATACTGGGGGCACCTTTACCAGAAGCTACCTATACTGGAGGGACCTATGCCTGGCTACCTATACTGGGGGGACCTATGCCTGGCTACCTATACTAGGGGCACCTATGCCTGGCTACCTATACTGGGGGCATCTATTCCAGGCTACCTATAGTTGGGGCACCAATCCAAATCGAGGGTGCACATCCACACAACAAGTTTGCCTCATGCACTGGAGGCAGAAGATCCACTTAACAACCAGGCTACTGGTATATTGTTTAAGTAAATATGGTAGCCTCCATATACCTCTCATTTTATTTGAACTTGAACTGGCCGCAAAAGTAGCTTTATCAAAGACATCAAGGACTCTTCTTATCACTTTTTCTATAACTGTCCACTACCGTAAGATCCACATTAATTTGGATTCCCTAAACATGATACATCTGAAATCTCCAAGACCTATCTGCACTCACTTTTGTAGTCAGTCCAAATTAATAAGTTGTCCTTTAAAGTATTACTTTCTTTCTGTGTTACAGTTTAATATTTTGAAGGAATACTTTGTAAAAGAAGTAAGTGTTAACTTATATTTATTCTTCAATTTTGAGAGTAAAATTTAGTTTCCTCAGTTTGGATTACTATGTTTCTTCCATATATCACACGATTATTTTGTACAAGATTTGTGAGATTCGGGATTTGAAAGGTTCGAGATATTCGAGAACCTTTTCAGATTCGGATTCGAAAAAATTGTGGATTCGTCCCATCCCTAGTTAATATCATCTTTTAAAATTGCCCAGTGACAGACAGCACACACCATGTTAAAAAATGTCATAGATGCTGCTGAGATTTATGTAGATGGTGGTGGTGGTGGTGGGGGGAGGGGCGGGGGCGATGAGGAGGTTGTCAGGGTAACAAACACCGACTCAGTCTGCACATTGTACTGTATTAAGATAGAAAAAAAACTTTTGAGATGAACAATGAGGTAGGTATGTCCTGATTGAATACAAATTCGGTTTATAAAAATGCAAAACTTTATTATTAACTTGCTTAGAAAGACTACATATAAAATCATGCATAACAGCGATAACCCCAGCTCCTACTCCACCCACATTAACCCCTGCCTACTAAATCTGTCCCAGGACTAATGCTGACTAAACACATGTGCACATGGGTCTAAAACTGGCTGCGCAGCCTCAAAACCAAAACAAAAAAATCAAAAAAGTCTAAATCCATAATGCGTATGATCCAATGTCGGCCAGCAACTTCAGCCTTAGTGTCCCGACTGATATAAGTTAATGTAATGCCCAGGACGTATTCAGCAGCTGTCGATACAACCAGCCAGGTACTCTTCAGCATATAGACACGTTCCTTTTAAACAGCGGGTAACAGCCACATGGATCAGTCAGGGTAATATCCATGCAGTAAACAGGCACACTTAGGACAGTGATGTGACAGTTCATGTAGCAAGCAGGCATAGGTATGCTCAGCAACCGTTCACACGATTTGCAGTGATATCTTCAGCATGTAAACATTGTGCACATAGACTTGAAGCACATAGCCATATAAGCATGGATAGGCATAAAGTGTTCATGCAGGAAAGTAGTTGTACTGTATTAATATGCAACTTTGTGTCAGATTACCTGTCGATCTGACTTGAAATTGCAGTGTGTACCCAATAAAAAAAAATTAACACAGCAAAAAAAAAAAAAAACAGAAAAAAAGAATGATATAAAGTCACTGGAAAAATAAGTTCCCCTTCACTGAAGCCAATTGATAACATTACTAGTTGCTGGACAAATTAGCAGTTATTCTATATACAGAAGGTGATTTTCTGTAAAAAATTTTTCTTCTAATAACAACTCACAATCTGATAATTTTGTCCACAGCAATGGCTTTCTTCTTATCAATTAGCTTCTGAGTAAAATGAAAGTTTGATTATTAAACATTCCAGTAAACTAACATGTATTTCTTTCCTATTAGTTTTATGTTGTATTTAATGTGTTATGCTGGGTACACACTATGAGATTTTTTGGTTGATTTAGTGTCAGATCGATTATTTCCAACATGTCCGATTTGCTTTTCGATCGATTTCCGAGCATTTTCCATGCACTTTAATAGGAAGTCGATCGGAAAGTGCTCGGAAAACGATCGGAAAGCAAATCGAACATGTTGGAAATAATCGATCTGACACTAAATCGACCAGAAAATCTCATAGTGTGTACCCAGCATTAGACCAAATTTGAGTTTTATACCACTTTCAAGCAAATCTGAACTTATAATAAACGTATGAGATTATATATTGCATGTATAACATGCATGGACAGCATGGTGGTGTAGTGGTTAGCGCTCTCACCTTGCAGTGCTGGGTCCCTGGTTCGAATCCCAGCCAGGTCAACATTTGCAAGAAGTTTGTATGTTCTCCCTGTGTCTGCATGGGTGTCCTCTGGGCACTCCGTTTTCCTCCCACATCCCAAAAACATACAGATAAGTTAATTGGCTTCCCCCTAAATTGGCTATAGACTATGATACATGCACTACACAATACATAAATAGACATATGACTATGGTAGAGACTAGATTGTGATCCCCTCTGAGGGACAGTTAGTGACAAGATAATATACTCTGTACACAGCTGTGTAATATGTTGGCGCTATATAAATACTTAAATAAATAAATAACAACAGTGATAAATACAACTGTCCTGGAGTCTCACATTCTTATTTTATATTAAAGGACAGCAATTGTACATGACGTGTAAATTGCATTTATGTCAGTGTTATCTGTTTCATTCAGCTCCAAGAATAAGGAATAATGACCTTTATAACTTTTCATTGCTTCCCTGGCTGCTATCAGGATTGTTTGCACTTCAAGATGCACTGCCACTGCGTTTAACTGCTACTCTGAATCAGGGATGAGCAGAAACTATGCCAGTGCGAATTTACACATCGTAGTTCGCATCTACGCATTGTAGTTTGTAGGTGAAGTTTCAAAACTACGCTTACGAATTTATGCGTAGCGAAGTACTGCTATGCGTAGCTTATGCCCACTATGCGTAGTTAACATGTGTATTGCGCAGTGAATTACGAATGCGTTATTCGCGTCTATTTTTGCGTACATCAAAAAAGGGCGTCGGGAAAAAAGGGCGCGTGGTGTAAACGATAAACAGTATTATCGTTTATAGAAATATTGTGTAGAATTTCGTTTACAAATAGTGTTTTAAGAATTTATAAATCACTAAATAATGTGTATGAGATCGGCAATTCTTAAAACGTTAATCTTCCCTGTTTGTAAACTGAAACTTATATTTACGTTTGTTAAAAACCCTCCCTGTACCTTTCCCTAACCCCTAGACCCCCTGTTGGTGCCTAAACCTAAGACCCCCCTATTGGTGCCTAAACCTAAGACCCCCCTGTTGGTGCCTAAACCTAAGACCCCCCTATTGTTGCCTAAACCTAAGACCCCCCTGTTGGTGCCTAAACCTAAGACCCCCCTATTGGTGCCTAAACCTAAGACCCCCCTGTTGGTGCTTAAACCTAAGACCCCCCTATTGGTGCCTAAACCTAAGCCCCCCCTGTTGGTGCCTAAACCTAAGACCCCCCAGTTGGTGCCTAAACCTAAGACCCCCCTGTTGGTGCCTAAACCTAAGACCCCCCAGTTGGTGCCTAAACCTAAGACCCCCGTGTTGGTGCCTAAACCTAAGACCCCCCTGGTGGTGCCTAAACCTAAGACCCCCTATGGATAATAATGTTTTACAGACATTAATAAATAAAAAATGTAAATAAAAAAATGTAAATAATTTTTTGGGGTGGATAATAATGTTTTAGAAATGTTTTAGAAATAGTGATTTAGTATCTTTATAAACGTTATTCGTCACGGGCTCATTTTGTAAAGTTAAATCATCACAAACATAGTTATAAATCCTTAAAAATCTCTGGGCGCCGTTTGTTAAAATGTTAATAATCTCCAGCGCCTTTTTTTCCCTGTTCGGCGCCCATTAAACGATATTTATAATGGGAGTGAATGGGGCGCCCTTTTTGTCCACTTGTCTCATGCGCCCAAATCTCCTGCTTCCCTATTTTTCCACGTGCAATTGTATGCTTACAAATTTACGCATTGGAAAGGGGAATGTACGCATAGAAGAGTTCCCGGTATAAGCATTTACAGAAGAATTAATGCGTAAAATTTTCTGCATACGGGCATAAACATACGCATACACTACGCTTCGCACTACACGTAATTGCGTATTTTAATGCGTAGTCTACGAAATGCATACAAAGCAAATATTTGATTTCGAAGCCACAGTTTGGCAAAGCGTAGGTGCGTAAAACTACGCATAGTTCCAGCGTAGCGAAGTTGGCTGACTACGACCATCTCTGCTCTGTTATGCGTCATCTTCATAGATATGGCATTTATTTATTGATATTTACAAATGTAAAAAAAGGTGTGCGGGGTACTATTTGTACCCATGCTTATCTCATCATGTCACCTGTCAGTTCAGGTATGCTTAAACTAGCCTTCCTTATTGATTCCTAACCCTAACTAATACTCACCTTTTTCATGTTTTTATTAATATTTAGAAATTGTACTTAGCAAAAGTATCCCAACCCCCAATCCACTGCTCTTCCATTCAGCAATCTTGATTGAGAGTGTGCCAAGTCCAAAAACATTGTTCCATTGTTGGTAGTGGCACTGCAATCAAGCACAGGTACATATCCACCAATAATAAATCTCCTTGACTCTTACCCCCTTTTTCCCTCCATAGAAAATGTCCAGCAACTAAAATAAACATAATTATTCATATCTGTCATGTTTTGTGATCAGCCTGCATGTCACAAGGGATGACATAGAAAGCACAAGAGTTAAAATAGCTTAAAAATATAAGTGACAAATAACATAAGTGGACATTAAAATATGAACAACAATGTGAAAAAAAAATAGAATTTCAATAAAAAACAGTGAAATACTGAGATGTTTAAAATGACAACAAAGAAAATGTTCATTTGTCATTGCTTTATTTTGGGCTTCTAGACTGAAAACTCTTAAATGGTCAGCTGATCCCTTGTGTTTGATCTGTGCTTATATTTATATTGTTGTCTTCATTTTAAATGTAAAATCATTTTAATAAGAAAACAGCATATTTAATATGTACACAATTGTAACAGTTTCCCCCCCTTTTCTGTATGCACTGTTAGTAAAAATACATTAGCAGCTCGGTCAAAACATCTTATCAACAGTTACATATTTTGGATAGCCTTAAATTGATGTCTTAAAATTATGACATTTAAAAAAAGATAAAGTCCAAAACAGTTTAGAATTGTACTTAACAGACTTGGAGAAAACAGACAAATATTTTGTTTTCCTTTACTTGAGGTGAAAGTATAAATTAAACTGACACTTATATAAAAGTACAAAAGTTCATCAAATGAAGAGAAGTAATAAAAATCGAAGCAAAATACAATATCTAAAGTGAGATCATATCATAGAACATTTAATACTGCACTAAACAACAAATGAAGGGTCAGTCTTCAAGCTACATGTCTACTCTTTAAAAACAGAATGTTCCATAAAAACACAAATTTAAGAAAATTAATGTAGAAAAACACATCAGTAGTGGCGTCAAGATTTCAAGTACTATATAAATATATAATGATATTCAATCACAATTACGATACTATACTCATATCTAAAACAAACTGGTTTTAGTACGACAATTCTTATAAAAATCACTATAGTAGAATTCTCTTCATCACTGTTTTAATTATCATGCCTTTTTCTTTAAATGGCATTGGCTATTAATCAATAAATTGCAAAGTGAGACATTAAAAAATTGAAAAGTGTTATTCAACGTTATTTGTTCATATTGTTTGATCCACAATCAGCCTGCATGTAATCATCTTTACTACTGGCAGTCATTAAATAACCGGACAGCACCAACTGCCATTATCTATAACATCACCAACTGAGGAAGATCTACAAGACATCCTGAACATCCTGGAGAAATTTAGCACAACATGGGAACTCCCCATAAATCTAAAGAAAACCAAAACCATGGTGTTCCAGAGGAAAAACAGGTCAGCCCAGAGCCCACCCTTTATACTCAATGACTGTGAAATCAGCAGAACTAATAAATATACCTACCTTGGTCTGGAAATCAACCAATCAGGAAGCCTTAAGCCAGCCATGACGGCGCTAAAAGCCAAAGCATGCCGAACGTTCTATGCCATCAGGAAAGAACTGTATCACCTCAAACCACCAATAAAGGTCTGGCTGAAAGTATTTGACAGTGTCATCACCCCAATCCTACTGTATGGAAGTGAAGTATGGGGCCCCACCACCTACCCAGACCAATCAAAATGGGAATCCAGCCCAACAGAAATATTCCACCTGGAGTTCTGCAAACACCTTCTCCATGTCCATTGGAGTACCTCAAACAATGCCTGCCAAGCTGAGCTGGGGAGATTCCCATTACTGCTTGAGATACAGAAGAGAGTGTTGTCCTTCTGGGCCCACCTACAGAGCAACAGCTCCGACTCACCCCACTATAAAGCCATGCTGCCCAATGAAGACCAAAAAAAGCTGTATGCACTGAAAGTCGTGGTCAGCTCTATACTCCCTCCAACCCCTGACCCACAGGTCATAATAAAAGTCCAGATAAAACACACCAGAGCTAAGAGCAAAGAAGACTATGTGGAAAAATGGAGAAATGAAATAAAACAGTCACAAAAGCTCCAAAACTCCAAAGAGAGGAAAATCCTGAGTGTCTACAGACTGAGTGCTCACAACCTCGAAATAGAGTCTGGGAGACACAGACAGACGTACAAACCCAGGGAGGAGAGACTGCGCCAACACTGTGAGCAGAAGATACTTGAGGATGAAAGCCACTTCCTACTGCACTGCCCCAAATATACTGCTACCAGAGACACTTACTTTAAGAAATTGTTGGAACTATCCCCAGCAGGGATGCTCATCCGGATCCCAGGTACCCGGATAGCCCGGGTATCTGAAAATGTTTCCGCTATCCGGTCGGATCCGGATTCCGGATGCCTGGGCCAATATCCGGATAGCTCTATGTGGATATCTGGCTGCATAATCTGGATACCCGTGGATATCCGACGGATATCCGGATCCGGGTACTGTAACAAGGGAGATGATGTCATTGAGCCAATCAAAGGGCTCCCAGCCAATTAGAGGGCTCCCAGCAGAAGCCCTAGCAACCAATAACAGAGGGGAACTCTGGCCAGCCCCACCTGACCTCATTGAGCCAATCAGAGGCCTCCCAGCCTAAGCCCTGGCACCCAATCACAGAAGGGAACCCTGGCCAGCCCCCCTGTGTAATAAGGAGGGCTGGCATGATGAGACAGATTGTCCTTGCTTGTGTGGCTGGCTGGCTGGTCACTGACAGACTTGCTCCAGTGCTGTTGGCTTAGCAAGTCCTGCCTGTATACAGTGATAAACTTAAAGCTTTGAGTGCTAAACACCTTCACTACACTATTGTTCTATTGTTTTTTTTAACTAACTAGTGTAATTGTTTGATTTCATTCATTCAGTTAGGTCCTGTCTGTGTCTGTGTGTGCTGTGCAGGCCAGCAGGACAGTATAGGTAAGGTAATAGGATTACTGTGTTATTGTATTGTATTATATAGTTAGTTTGTACTGCAGTTAGTTGTTAGAGAGAGTAGTACTGTGTTAGCTTACTAAAGATTACTGCAGTGCTGCAGTGCTGAGCATTGTCAGTGTGACAGTTAGACAGATAGTGTGCACTGTCTGTCCTCTACTCTGCGGTCTGTCACTCCGTGCTGATTTGATTTAAAGTCCAACCCCGTGTTCATTACAATAAAAGTACCCCACATGATCTGGTGACATCATCACGTATAAGTTGTACTATGTCTGCTGGCACCGGCAGCCGGGGGAGGGGCAGCAAGGGCAAGAGGACAGGGAGAAACATTACGGCCACCCTAAGAAGGTCTGCCGTGTCAGTGTCGACCCCAGCGGGTAGCCTACCCTCAGTCAGCGAGCTTTTCGCTCCAGGCACCACGATTGAACTCAGGGCTGTTAGCCGCAAGGAGTTTGGGGAGGATGTTCTGGGTTTTGAGGAGGGGGGGTATGATGTTGATGATGGGATGAAGGACCGTGACTACCATGCACAGGATGGGGATGTCAGCTCTGACTCTGAGGACTGAGGAGGAGGCTGCGTCGGTGGGTTTGGCACAGAGGATCAGCATTGCAGACAGTGGCCATGGAATGCGGGACCCACATCCTTCTGCCGCTACCACAAGCCACACCACTCAATCCCCATCCGCCACAGGGAGAAAAGCCGCAGCATCCCATTCAGGCGCAGAGGAATCTTCACCTCCTCAATCTGGCGTTTTTTCACTCTGCCCTCATTGCACAGCAAGTTTGCCATATGCAATGTGTTCAAACTACAGATGAGCAGAGGTTGTGACCCCTACAAGTATGACCTCCAGCTTCATCACCCATCTGGCCAAAAAACATGTTGTTGAGCATGAGGAGTTCAAGAGGCTGAAGCAAGCTGGCGCTGGCTCCCACCGCCACGGTGCCACAGGCCACTGCTGCTGATACCACCACCTATATTCAACCCAAAACACAATTGCGGTGTCATTTTTTGGAGGTGTCTGGGCTGAAAACTGTCATGTCCCAGTTGTGCGATTGGACGTTGGACACAATGTGGGCTGCACGACCGCAGTCTGGAACCTAGTCCTGATGTTAATTGACAGCTTTTTTTTTTTTCCATTTTATGTCCAACAAATCATAAATGAGTGTTTCCCTTTAAAAAAAACATGATGCTACATGCATCATTTACCCTAAAAACTCTTTTTAAAGCAATTTAAAGGGCACTTCCGTTTTTTCTATCCAGATACCCGAATAGGTCAGGTATCCGCGGGTAATTTTGTCAGATATACGAATTCACTCGGATATCCGCAAGGTCGGATCCGGATATCCGAATCGGATCTGGATATCTGGGTACCCGGATCCGGTCGGGTTTCAAAAAGTACTACCCGAGCAACCCTGATTCCCAGACTTTCTTACATTAGAAGATGAGATAAAAACATATATCCTACTGGGAGATGAGGAATCCACTGTGACAATTGCTGAGCGCTATGTCACAGCATGCCACAGACTGAGAGGATCATAACGGAACTGTAAACCTAAAAAATGTCCACAGACTGCTTGGCCATTGTCCCCCTACCCCACCCCCCTTCCATGTCCACCTTTTCCCCTTGCTTTGGCAATACCTTTAATGAATCTTGGTCATGCCAATAAAGCTATATTTGATTTGATTTGACTTTGATTTGATTTAATCACCCCCTAACGATGCAATAGGCTAAAAGGTTTTGTTTTTTTAATAGATATACATATGCACAGAGGAAGATACTGGTTGCTTGGCAGTTGGAAACAACTGTTATTTCCCACAATGCAGCAGCAGCAGCAAGACTGACTAACAGGAAACCTAAGTCCTGACCTTACGCTGTGGGAGGGATTTCACCACAATATCAGCCATGCAGATCCCACTGATGATCTATTTGAGAAAAGTAAATATTTTTCATGGGAAAAGGGGTATCGGCACTAATTGGGATGAAGTTCAATCCTTGGTTACAAAGAGGTGCCTGGCTCCTCTACTGACCACATATGCTATTGCTCCGTTGTTATTGCCTGATGAAGCGAGATCAAACCTGCGAAACGCGTTGCATATTTGGAGTTCATACATAAAATATATTGACTGTCTTTACTACAGTCGTTGTGTGTCTACTTGGAGGAGGGGAGGAAAGTCCACCACTACCTCCTCTATTTTCCAAGAATTTGGTTTTTAAGCTCATTTAGCTTCCTTTTATCCTTTTGGTGCCTCTGTTCTCCTGCATAATCCTTGGTTACAGTTCCTCTTTAACTAAACTTTCTATGAATACCATCTGAAGACATGGTTGGTCTGCAGTTCTGTATCTAGAGGAACAATGCAGGTCTTTCTTGTCAGCAGGGATAAGCAGGCAACATTCCTGAACTAGAATTTTAACCAAATTTGACTCATTTTTGCATAGCAAAAATGTTGTGCAATTGCCACCAAAATGTGCCTTTTTTTTGCAGTTGCTTTGAAGAACAAAGGGCTATTTATGTGGTTGACTGTGAAGCCCTCAAACATGATATCAAAACCGACGTGAGTATACAGTATACTTCAAAGCTAACCCAGGAAAGGTCAAAAAGTTTTTCAAAATACCGTTTACCTTATTTTTGTGAAAAACACTGTTAAAATTTAAAGGGCAACAAGCATTTAACCACTTGAGGACCACAGGTTTACACCCCCTAGTAACCAGGCGATTATTTACAATTCAGTGCTGTGCAGCTTTAACAGCTCTCTGAAGAGCCATACAACTTAGCACACAAATGGATCTTACCTCCTTTTATTCACACTTGCAGGCCTTTCTTGTGCTGGTCTCGGATCGCTGTTGCGATTGTTAGTATTTTTTTATTTAAAAGTTTATTTAAAGATTGTGAGCAGCTCGGAGGGCAGCTAAGTGTCCCCTGGACAGCGTTGTGCTAGATCGCAATGCTGTACAGGGATTTTTATTTTTTTTAACAGCATGCAAGCCACAGCTTGGCAGACCGATCACGGAGCTCAGCTCCGTGTCTCTGCAGGGAACGATTGTGCATGCATGCACTTGTTACCTGCTAATCTCCGCCCCCAGGACTTGACGCCAATCAACGTTGGAGGTCCTGGGGGAGACACTCTGCGGCCACTGATTGGCGTTTGGTGGTCGTGGAGTGGTTAAAAAACAGTGCAATGCTGGATTCCAGCAACTTCTATCTCATTCATTTCCCCAAGCTTGGTTCAGACGGACGTCCGGAGGCGTTGCGTTCGTTGGCGTCGCGGGGGTGATGCGTTCGGGCTTTCAGCAGCGTTCGGATGCAGTCGCGTTTTTACTTCCCCTAGGGGGACATTACCTGTCGCTGGAAGCTACATGTAGCTTCCAGGGGCTCCTTGAACGCCAGGGAAAATCGGGACCCGAACGCCGCGTTCGTGTAAACGCGCATGAAAGCTTGGTACAAACGCTCCCATTCACTTGAATGGGAGCGTTTAACGCCAAGCCCCGAACGCTGGCGGTAAACGCTGCACAAGCGTCCGTCTGAACCAGCAAATGCTCTCAATGCAATTAGGTTTGTAATTTTGCAATATGATTTTTCCATGATCTTTTGGTGATTGTGCTTTGCAATTTGGTTTCTGGCAGTGCGAAATGCAGAGAAAATACAACATACACAACATTTCTGATAATGTAAAATTGCATTGCAATTGCAACACATGAGTTTAAAATGGTACCCACAATTTCTATTTCAAACTTTGTGTACTTGCATTTTACAAATTGCATGCGATCAAAATCACATCACAAAATGCAGTTCAGTGTACCAGAGCCCTTAATCAGTAAGGCCCTGAACACACAACAACACATCAATATTAAAGTTAAAATACGCATTGCTGAAATGCAGACAGAAGCACGCTAGTGTGTTTATGCCCTGAGGCAGCTTTCACTCTTATCTATGTGAATTCCACATGTAATCTTCTGCATTTTTTCACTTGCATGATCCTGCATTTTGTAACTTTTTGGGTATATTCCTTTGTTTTTCTTCTGCACTTTTGCGATTTTTGTGAATGTTTCTATGCAGATTTTTGGATTGTGTTTCTCTGTGCATACCAAGCTGATGCAACTCAACATGCATCCCACCCTCTGCACATTGCTGAAGGACTTCCTTACTTACAGGACCCAAGTGGTAAAGCTCAATATCTTCACCTCGCGAGTGCAAACCGCCAAGACAGGTGCTCCCCAAGGATATGTTCTGTTGCCAATCTTGTTCTTCCTATACACGAACTTCACAGAATTACTCAATCAAGATGATGAAGTTTGCAGGTTATACCACCATCATAGGCCTCTTGGATAAGAGCGGCTAACAGGCCTACTGACAAGAGATTGAGAAGATCTGTGACTGGTGTAACGACAATAAGCTTGTCCATAACTCAGTAAAATTCATAGTAATCATCATCGACTACAGGAATAACCTTCCTGAACTCCCCTTGGTTCTCATTGAGTGGAATGCACTGAGGTAATGGTCACCAGAGTCCCTAGCGCTTTCCTCCTGGCTACCAACTCCAGTGACCTAAGATGGGAAGTTAAGGCCTCCAATTAAGGCCTCCAAAATGCAGAAAAAGCAGCCCAACAATAGCTTTTCTTCTTTTGCCAGCTGAAAAAGTTTTGCATGTCTCACACTCTTCTGACTCGCTTCTACTCTGCTACCATCGAGTCGATTCTCTGCTCCTCTTTCATTCTATGGTATGCAGTGACGTTTCCACTAGAGCAAAGCACAAGCTACAGAGAGTCATCAAAGCATCAGAGAAAATCATCCAGTTCACCCTCCCATCTCTAGACCTCCTGTATTACTCTAGACTGCAATCCAGGGCAGCTAGGAATGCAAAATTTCTCACCCACCCTGGCAACCGCTACCACAACCTACTCCTATTATGTTGCCACTTCAGAACTATCTCTCCATCAGGACCTTCAGACACAGGAACTCTTTCATGTGCCATCATGCACTCATGCACAGACTGGAGCACCGCTTTGGAGGAGAAGCCTTTAGATCATCCAGAGGCTTCCCTCTACTAAGGTATAGTAAGTATCTAATGCTTGCCTTTTTTTTTTACTCACAGGATTATTTTAACCATTTCGGCCTGCAGGGATTTTTCCCCTTATGCATAGAGCAATTTTCACCTTACATTCATTAGCTAATAACTTTATCACTACTTATTACAATTTATTGATCTATATCTTGTTTTTTCCACCACTAATTAGGCTTTCTTTGGGTGAAACGTTTTGCTAAGAATTATTTTTTTATAAATGCATTTTAACAGGAATATTGAGAAAAAAATGGAAAAAAATTCATCATTTCTCAGTTTTCGGCCATTATAGCTTTAAAATAACACATGCTACCATAATGAAAACCTATGTGTTTTATTTGCCCGTTTGACTTGGTTATTATACCATTTAACTTTTTTCCCTATCACAACTTATGGTACCAATATTTTATTTGGAAATAAAGGTGCCTTTTTTCAGTTTTGCGTCCATCACAATTTACAAGCTTATAATTTAAAAATGTTTGTCGTATACCCACTTCACATGCATATTTAAAAAGTTCAGACCCTTAGGTAACTATTTATGTTTTGTTTTTTTTAATTGTCATTTTTTTTCCAATAAAATGTTTATTTGGGTAATTTTTTGGTGTTGTGAAATAAACAGTTAATTTTTAATGTCATAATGTGTGTTAATTGCTTGAAAAATGTATGTAGATGTAGTTTTACTATTTGGCCACAAGATGGCCACCTTGAGTTTTTCTTCCTTGTGCTTCTTGCTTACCGGAAGCAAAAGGAAGAAGGGGAATTTTTTTTTTTTAAAACTGCGGTCTCTGATAAGAGACCGTCAGTTTTTCTACTGTGGACTTAGATCGGTGAACAGGAACCATGTTCCCGTTCACTGATCTCTCGGCTGCCGGGGAACAGCACAAGGACACGGGGGCACGCCCGCGATCGCACGCGGGAGCGCTCCACTGCAGTAGAGCAGCCGCCTGGACGTGATGATCACGTCCCGGTGGCTGAAATGGTTAATGTATGACATTTCTCTGCCTTTCAGAACAGCAGACTGCACAATAATGCATTAGTTAACTTATGTGCATCCTGTATAACAAAACAGACAAAACTTTTGTAAGTGTTCATCACAGCACAATACTTTAAGAGATGAATCTGACATTTGTTTAAGATGTAATTGTACAAAAGACTTAATCACTGAGTCATGCCAAATCCTTCATTAGATTGCTAGAGGGCCATTCAAGGAAGCATTTCATTAGATTAACATCCGCTCCAGAGTGCAAAAGAGTGATTTGATTCTGAAAGGTAAAATAATGCCTCTCAAAACTATCTGAAGTGAAGTAAATACTGCCATAATGATGATGTACAGTCTCAGAAGTTAACATAATTAAAAGATAATATAATAAGCTCAACCAAGTAGGTGTGATATGCTCTAAGATTTCCTGGAAAAGTCTTCTTATTATATATCTATATGCACATTAGAAATCTCCGGTTCTTAAGAATGTAATTCACCTTAATGAAAAAACAAATAAGTGTGTGTGTGTGTGCGTGTGTGTGTGCGTGTGCGTGTGTGTGTGTGCGTGTGTGTGTGTGCGTGCGTGTGTGCGTGCGTGTGTGTGTGTGTGTGTGTGTGCGTGTGTGTGTGTGCGTGCGTGTGTGCGTGCGTGTGTGTGTGTGTGTGTGTGTCACAGTTTCACTTATTATTTTGTTGCTGGATAAAGACCTTAAAGGATAACCGAAGGTAGATGGATATGGGGGCTGCCATATTAATTTCCTTTTAATCAATACCAGTTGCCTGACTGTCTTTCCGATCCTCTGTGTCTAATACTCTTAGCCATAGACCCTGAATAAGCATATGCAGATCAGGTGTTTCTAACATTATTGTCACATCTGCATGCTTGTTTCTGGTGGTTATTCGAAAACTACTGCAGTGCAGACGAACAGATCAGCAGGACTGCCAGACAACTAAAATATAAATATAAATATGGCTGACTCCATATATTTCTCAGTTCAGTTGTCCTTGTATGCCTTTAAGATGAAAACGCTGTACGGCCCTGGAACAACTGTCAGTGTATTGCGGAATTCTTATGAATTAATAGTAAAAGACTGGTGTGCCCCCTGGCAGTTTGTCAATGGAAAAATGGCCCCATACCAAGAGGTAAGAATCTTCTTGTTCTTGAAGAGCCAGGTCAATGGCTAGAACATGGTGTATATCACTACCATGTATGCCTTGCCAATTATCAGATACGCTGCTGGTATAATAAGTTGGCCAAAGGATGACATGCTGAAGTTAAGACATGAAATGTGGAAGCTCCTTACGTTGTTTGGGGTTTTCCATTAGTGTTGGGCGAACACCTGGATGTTCGGGTTCGGGCCGAACAGGCCGAACATGGGCCAGATGTTCGGCATGTTCGGCCCGAACGCCGAACTCAATGGGAGTCAATGGGACCCCCGAACATGCCCATTTTGGGGACCCTATGGGGTCGCAGGCATAAGGGGGGAGCATGCCCCGGTCGCGGGGGGGGTCGGAAATTCCCCCCACCCCCTCCGCTAGCGCTCCCCCCTCTGCCCGCTTCTCCATACAAAAAGTTTGAAACAAGTTCAATAGTACCTGGCTGGTGGCACTGGCTGGCAGTGGAGTGAGGAGGAGGAGGAGTCCGAGTAGCAGAGTGACGTTGAGGCCGGGCAGCGGGCGGTTCAGCGCTAGTACCCTTGTGGTACTTCCGCCCTTTCTCTGACCTCACGTCCTCTGCGTGATGACGCATATGAGGGTACGCGTGATGCGTACCCTCGTATGCAGAGGACGTGAGGTCAGAGAAAGGGCGGAAGTACCACAAGGGTACTAGCGCTGAACCGCCCGCTGCCCGGCCTCAACGTCACTCTGCTACTCGGACTCCTCCTCACTCCACTGCCAGCCAGTGCCACCAGCCAGGTACTATTGAACTTGTTTCAAACTTTTTGTATGGGGAAGCGGGCAGAGGGGGGAGCGCTAGCGGAGGGGGTGGGGGGAATTTCCGACCCCCCCCGCGATCGGGGCATGCTCCCCTCTTATGCCTGCGACCCCATAGGGGGCATAGGGGGGCAGTATTCGGCCGAACAGGGCCCTGTTCGGCCGAACAGGGGCCCTGTTCGGCCATGTTCGGCCATGCATTCTGCAGTTCGGGCGAACCCCGAACAGTTTGGCCGAACACCACCAGGTGTTCGGCCGAACTCGAACATCACCCGAACAGGGTGATGTTCTGCAGAACCCGAACAGTGGCGAACACTGTTCGCCCAACACTATTTTCCATCACAAGTCTAACAATTTAAAACCCAGACACATACACCAGATAGAAAGACGTTGGGAAGAATCTGATAAATGATGACACTGTTCTTAGATCATCCATAATTAGAGTTCTCAGGTGGAACCGCTTATTAGCTGCTAAACGAATTCCTATAGTACCAGTAGACATGAAAGGAAGCCAATGTAGAAGAGCTGTGCTGTGGCAAGACAAGACCTTGGATGATATGTACCATTGGCAGATAGCTGAGGTAGCTGAAACAAGTTACAGGAAAGAGCTAGGTTCAAAGACAACATGAAGGCATTGATCTTAACAGCACAAGAACTGGCACTAAGCACAGGTGCCACAAAAAACAAGACTTAAGCTCACTGGACAGAACACAAGAATACAATCTCAAAGACAGTCCTACACATAGTTGCTGGGTGTAAAATTCAAGCAGGAATGATATAACCTGAATGACAATGTCAACTAGTGTCTTCCTCTGGTCTTTATGTAACTGTTAGGCATAGTTTAAAATAGGGTTGGGCAGTGAGTGATTTTTGCTTTTTGAGACAGGCACAGTGCAAAACAAGTCTGGAGACAGTCTTAGTAATTCAACAGTGTTTTCTGCTGTATAGTACATTTCAAGGGAAAAAAAAAAGATCAACTTATCCGGGGCTTCCTCCAGCCCCTGGCAGCCGATATGTCCCTCGCCGTAGCTCCGGTGTCACGGGGTCCCTTCCGTTGCAGATCACAATCACCCTCACAACTACTGCACCTGCACAGAGCGCTCCCGGCCACTGGAACGTGACCACGCGCTCATGCAGCTGCAGAGAATGCCAACCTGGTGAGTTCGGAATCTGAAACGGAGGGGACCCCAGAGCACCAGAGCCGTGGCGAGGGAGTTTTAACTTGGTTTCACCTTTGCAGGGAGCACTGAAAGGGTTAAGTCTCAGTGTTTACTGTATGGGGAGAGATGACCTGGAAGAGCTCTACTGCAGTCTGTTCACAGTTGCTGACAAGAACTAATTAGGACACTTCGATCTGGCTAAACAAACACAGAACACAGAGAAGTAAATTTCTTCTGCAACTATATGTGGAATAGAGACTTTTCATTGAGTGCTGTGCAAGAGTTTGGGTCCTTTTTTTAATGTGCATTATGCACTTTGTGTAATCACCAGTAAACTTTATGTACAATTGTGTGCATTGTTAAGTTTGGTGTATTAGGTCAATTATGCTATATACTACCAGTATTTGTTTTTGATGTATTGAATTTATAGATTTCTTACAAGAAGTAAAATCATAAATACAATCACTCTGAAATTAAAAAAAAATAAACATAAAATCCAAAAGCTGTTTACTGGACCATTTAGGCTATACAGAGTGAATACATTACTGGACGAACTTAGAAATGGAAAACTCAGAGCTACAACAATTATACACACATGATATAACAATTCCGTCTGTCTCACTGCAAATATATCTTAATTCTGCACTAAAGTGACATAACAATAATTGGGAATCAGTTTATTCTTTACTTTCATTCCATCACCATTTATTCATTATGTTATAATTGTATAACACAGTATATAGCAATTAGTGTTCTCTACATGGTAACTTTGTTTTATTGTTCTCTGTAATATTGTTGATTCAAAACGATATTACTCTATAAAGTGTAGTTGTCTAAACATTTTAAATTAAAAGTTTTCCATATCACATAGTTGAAAAAGAGTTTTATGAGTATGAATAAAACATTTATAAGTGGCTGCTTATTTAAAATCTATTTCAAGGACAAGTCAGTTTAAAATAGTATTTCTTTTACGAGATTTCTAAAACCTTTAAAAACATTTTGATTAGAACTTTCCACTTGAGAAAACTTTCTACTGTGAATGTGAATGTGAACAAAGGAGGATTTTGTAATAATCTTTTTACACAAATCAGAGCAAATTAACTTTCACAATCAGTTGCACATTTCTGAAACTTTCTACGAAAAGAGGCTGCTGAAACAACGTACTTGGAAAAAGAAGCCAGTAGAATAAATTGTCAATTTCCACTTCTCAACACTACAATAACAGAAAGACATGGACAGTGCATATGGCCCATCTTGTCCCTTTATATTTCTCCTTACTACTCAGTCATCTCTGTGTCAGGTGTGAGCACAGTGGTTCATTAGAATAATATGTGGTGGATATAATTTACTTCTAGGCCTGTAAATGGAATGGGACCTTGAGTTCTACAAGCTATGAAAATGAATTCAGTTAACTGAGCGTACAGCTTGGGCTGTATGCCACACCTATGTAATGCTAAGAAACACTTTGTACGTGTTATTGCTCAATTTATCATATATCATTGGCCCAATTACATTTCTGTATGCTGATATTGCTGTTCCTACAATATTTTCTACTATCAGTGTGTAGAGTTGCTGTTTAGAGTTGTCCCGAACGGTTTGCATGCAAACTTATTCGCGCGAACATCGCTGGTTCACATTCGCGATCGAACGCAAACTTTATGCAAGTTCGCCCCTCCCCTTATACTACATCATTGGGCTAAACTTTGACCCTCTACATCACAGTCAGCAGACACATGGCAACCAATCAGGCTGCACTCCCTCCTGGAGCCCTTCCCCCCCTCCCTTATATAAGGCAGCAGCATCGGCCATAATCTCACTCTGTCTGCTGCTGTAGTGAGAGAAGGGAGAGGAACCTGCTGCAGAGATAGGGAAAGCTTAGTTAGGCTCTTGTAGCTTGCTATTAGCTGATATTTGTTGTTGAAAATGAGCACAAAAAGAGCTATTTACAGAGCTAATGTTCTTGTGAAGTTTTTTTTTTTTTGTGTGTGTGTGCCACTGACACTGCATTATACAGCCCTGTGTGTCACAGCTTGCCCTTGCTAATTGCTATACTGTGCCAGGCTCAGCACATTCAGTGTATACCTATCACTGGCACTGGACCTGTGTGTGTGACAGCTGCACATTGTATTGTGTAATACCAGTCTGTGCATACCTGTAACTGCACCTGTGACTGCACATTGTATTATATACCAGCATTCATTTTCACTGGACCTGTGTTTGTGACAGCTGCACATTGTATTGTGTAATACCAGTCCGTGCATACCTGTAACTGCACCTGTGACTGCACATTGTATTATATACCAGCAGTCAGTGCGGGGAGGGGGAGTCAGAGAGGAGTAGGAGGAGACGAGTTGCTGAAACAAGCAGGGGGAGCTCGTTGTCAGAAACAGCTGGTGGCAGTGTCCCGCTGCATGTATCGCCACCCATGGACAGCCAGCCAACATGCCCTTCAACGTCAGCTGCTGATGCCACTACCAAAGTGCCATCATCCCAGGGCTCAGTGGCGTGGACATTTTTTTGTGTGTCTGCCTCAGATGAGAGCAATGCCATCTGTATTCTCTGCCACCAAAAATGGAGCCATGGAAAGACCAAAACCCATGTAGGGACAACTGCCTTACGCAGGCACATTACGAAAAAGCACAAACTGCAATGGGAAGACCACCTGAGGAAAAGCAGCACACAAAAGCAAAGCCACCCTCCTTCTCCTCTTCCTCCTTCAGGCGCAGCATCTTCAACTGCTTTATCCCTTGCACCTTCACAGCCACCCTCCTCCACTTCGCCTTTCACCTTGAGCGGTTCCTGCTCCTCTGCCCATAGCAGCAGCCAGGTGTCCATGAAGGAAATCTTTGAGCAGAAGAAGCCAATGTCTGCCAGTCACCCCCTTGCCCGGCGTCTGACAGCTGGCTTGGCAGAACTGTTATCTCGCTAGCTGTTACCATACCGGCTGGTGGACTCTGAGGCCTTCCGAAAATTTGTGACAATTGGGACACCGCAGTGGAAAATACCAGCCTGCAATTACTTTTCTCAAAAGGTGATACCCAAACTGTACCGTGACGTAGAAAGGCAAGTGGTGTCATCTCTGGCGCACAGAGTTGGGTCAAGGGTCCATCTGACCATGGATACCTGGTCTGCCAAGCACGGTCAGGGCAGGTACATTACTTATACGGCAAATTGGGTCAACCTGGTGACCGCTGGCAAGCAGGGAGTATGTGGCTGTGCAGTGGACCTAGTTGTGACAGGCCAGCTGCCACCTCCTCTCCTTCTCCTCCTACTCCTCCTGCTACATCCTCTTCACTGTCATCGTCCTCCTCCTCGGCTGAGTGGCAGTGCTACTCTACTGGTGCTGCGATCTCCTCTCCAACTACACACCCCCAGCTCCTCAGGGCCTATGCTGCATGCCAGGTACGATGATGTCACGCCATCTTGGACATGTCTTGCCTCAAAGCCGAGAGTCACACTGGAGCAGCTCTCCTGGCTGCTTTGAACAAACAGGTGGATCTTTGGCTGACCCCGCACCAACTAGAGATCGGCAATGTGGTGTGTGGCAACGGCAGCAATCTCATTTTGGCTTTGAGTTTGGGAAAGTTGACACATGTACCCTGCACGGCACATGTGCTCAATCTTAAAATCTAAAGATTTGTGTCTTGGTACCCAGGTTCACAGGAGGTCCTGAAGCAGTCCAGGAAGGTGTGTGAGTATTTCAGGTGGTACTACACGGCCATGGCACGCTTGGCCGATATTCAGCGGAGAAACAACTTGCCGGTGAGGCGCTTGATTTGCAATAGCCCGACTCGCTGGAATGCAACGCTCCTCATGTTTGACCGTCTGCTACAACAGGAGAAAGCCATTTAACAGTATCTGTACAACTACAGTGAAAAGACATGCTCTGGGGAGCTGGGGATGTTGTGGCCGAAGTACTGGACACTCATACGTAATGCCTGCAGGCTCATGTGTCCGTTTGAGGAGATGACAAACCTAGTGAGTCGCAGTGAAGGCACCATCAGCGACTTGATTCCATATGCTTTCTTCCTGGAGCGTGCCTTGCGTAGAGTGGTGGATCAAGCTGTAGAGGAGCGTGACCAGGAACAGGAGGAGGGGGAAGAGTTTTTGGAAACATCACCTGTGGCATCATCAACACCTGCGGCATCACAGAGGAGGCGGGAGGAGGAGGAGTTGTCTGGGGAAGAGGAGTCAGATGAGGAAGGTGGTTTTTTTTAGGAGGAGGCCACGGAAGAACAACCGCAGCAGGCGTCACAGGGGGCTTGCACTGCTCACTTTTCCCATGGTATTGTTCAAGGCTGGGGGGAGGAGGAGTACTTACCCGACATCACTGAGGAAGAGCAAGACGAGATGGTTAGTACGGCGGCATCCGACTTTGTGCAGATGGCATCTTTCATGCTGTCCAGCCTGTTGAGGGATCCCCGTATAAAAAAACTCAAGGGCAATGACCTGTACTGGGTGGCAACACTACTAGACCCTCGGTATAAGCACAAAGTGGCAGAGATGTTACCAAATACCCACAAGGCTGAAAGGATGCAGCACTTGAAACACCATTTGGCAAGTATGCTTTACAGTGCATTTAAGGGTGATGTCACAGCACAACAGCATAAAGGTGCCACTGCCAGTAATCTTCCTCCTCCTCCCATGTCCACGCAGGCAAGGACAGGACGCTCTAGTGATCTCATGGTGATGTTGGACATGCGGACATTCTTTAGTCCGACACCTCGCCTTAGCCCTTCCGGATCCACCCTCCACCTATGCCTCGACCGGCAGGTAACCAACTACCTGGCCTTAAGTGTGGATGTAGACACTCTGAGCAGCGATGAACCCCTGGACTACTGGGTGTGCAGGCTTGACCTATGGCCAAAGCTGTCCAAATTTGTCATCAAACTTCTGGCTT
This sequence comes from Hyperolius riggenbachi, assembly GCF_040937935.1. Classification (NCBI taxonomy): domain Eukaryota; kingdom Metazoa; phylum Chordata; class Amphibia; order Anura; family Hyperoliidae; genus Hyperolius; species Hyperolius riggenbachi. The sequence continues at coordinate 556,720,405 of NC_090646.1, forward strand.
GCCCTGCCTCAAGCGTCCTGTCAGAAAGGACCTTCAGCACAGCTGGAGGTATTGTCAGTGAGAAGAGAAGTCGCCTAGGTCACAAAAGTGTTCAGAACCTCACCTTTATCAAAATGAATGAGGCATGGATCCCGGAGGGCTACTGCCCTCCCAAAGACTAAGTCAGTCCCCACACACAGCATCTCTGCCTGCACACTGTGTGACTGCCTGCCCCAAGACTAGGTCAGTCCACACACAGCATCTCTGTCTGCAGGCCGCTTGACTGCCTTCTCCACCACCACTAACAGGGTTTAGGACTCCAGGTGGATTCCTGAATTTTTAAGGCCACTGCTAGCAGCGGCTGCTAGAATAAATTTTATGGTGCACATGCCTGCGTAATTTTTCTTGCTGCACTATGGCTGCAACAACAAAACAAAAGGCATATACATGTGTCAATTCCCCTTCGTTATCGTTACCTTGCCGGGGTGAATGGGCTAGCACATCAGGATGAAGCAATGACCAGCTATATGAGTGTGTTGAGGTTGGGGGGCACACCTGACCCAAGAAGATAATAAGGTCGTTGCTTTATTGTGGACAGACCAAACTCAATCAGCTGGACACTCAGTCACTGTTTTTCTTGTTCTGTCATTGAGCTACCCCAGCCCGACCATATGGGCTTGAAAACCGCCATCGCCTGCACTCTCGCCATGGTGTGCACCAGTCCAGCACGGCCGTCATTACACAAACAGCTGTTTGCGGTGTGTTACACAGTGAGTTTAGTCTGTCAGTGTGATGCAGTACACTAATTACACTACCTGATTGATGTATACACATGCAAGATGTTTTAAGCACTTTAGGCCTCCAATTTAGCAATGCAATGTGATTTCTGCCCTTAAGCCCTGCTGTGCATCAAATCCGGATTTTCCCCCGGGACTTTTGGCATCTATCCCACTCCGCCATGCCCCCTCCAGGTGTTAGACCCCTTGAAACATCTTTTCCATCACTTTAGTGACCAGAATTAGTGTTTGTAGTTTTTAAAGTTCACCTGCCCATTGAAGTCTATGGCGGTTCGTGAAGTTCGCGCAAACTCGAACTTTTGCGGAAGTTCACGTTCGAGGTTCGCGAACCTAAAATGGGAGGTTTGAGACAACTCTATTGCTGTTGAGGTTTGTGTCCAGATTTATGTCATTTGTACTGAAAATTAAAGAATCAAGCTTGGAAATTTAAAACCAAACAATTGTGACAGAGGTGGTTATCTGATCATCTTCATTCGTTTTACTTTCATGATTGAGCTTGAACAAATGGAGTGTATTCAAGAAACGCATAGTCATGAGACAATGAATATTATTTTACTTGACCTAGTGGTCTTGTGTTTTTTTGAGTTTTTTTTAACTACAACTCCCTTTTAAATAAATGAAAAAAGGGGAAGGAAAAGTATAAAGCTGGACTTGCCTCAATACTTTGAAAAAGGCTGATTACTGCCTCTTTTCTGTTTTGTGTAAACTAAATTTGCATATTTTGTTGCAAAACTTTCAAGAGACTACCTCTAATTGTAGTTAGTGTAAGGCCTTACTGTTGGCTTTGTGAGCGTTAGCAATAGTTTGGGTGGTAGGCTAAAATCGGACTCTGTTTAAGCAGTAAAGGTCAATGTTAGGGTCAGGTCAAGGGCCATTTTGTTTTACACAAATGCTGTAAATGAAGATTACACTAAAAGCCTTTGTTGGTCCATTATAGTTTTTTAAAAATTGTTTTAGCCAGTTCATTTTAATTTAGGATTTGAAATATTTTCTGACACGCTTTCAAAGATAGACAATGTTTGAGACTGTGTATTCATTTCATAGTACAGGATGTGATAACACTGTATGCCTCATTTTGAATGACAGACTGAGGAAACTTTTAAGGACACAAGCTATTTTTAAATGAACACAAACCCATTTTAATTAAAACTGCCATTCATGAAAAGGTAATGGCACTGATGCCTTTCTAGCAGTGCCTTGCTAGTATTTGAATACACCTACACTTGTAAATAGCACAAAGAGATGATAAAGCTATAATTACATTTTTTTTTATATTGCGCACTCCACCAGCATTCACAGAAATTCTGGAACTTGAAGTACTGAAGAACCATTTTATTGTTACAAAAAAAAAAAATGTTTTCTTTTCGAAATAATGTAAGGGGGATATTTATATAAAATTCTTGCAGCCATTAAGTACCAAGAGCACCAAATTTGGTAGGTTTATGATAGAACACTGATTGAACCAATTATTGATCCACATAAGAGAGAGACACCGTTCCCTGATTTTTCAGCAAAGTAAGAGTATGGCTCACCTGTCCTTGATCCTCCACTAGCATCCATGGCTCTTCATACGCAGCAGCACACCAGAAAACGTATAAACAGCATCCTGAATAAGGGCTAGTTCACACACTAGAAGCGTTTTCAGCCTTTTTTCAAACGCAGGCAATTTTTGAAAATCGCCCCAAAACGCTTGTGCAATGAATGTCTATGAGAAGGTTCATATCAGTGCGGTTCATGTGCTGTGCATTCAGCAAAGTGGAGCATGGATAATTTTGGGGTGATTTTGCTATAATTGAAGGTATAGGAAGAGCGCTAAACACTCACAAAATCAATTTGTGGGGCGATTGCGCCACGTTTTAAAGAATAAATACATCATATTTATTCTTTTCTGGGTCAAAGAGTTCCTTCTTTTCCGGGTCAAAGACTTGCATCAGGGAGTGAATAAAAAAAAAATGCTCGAGAAAAGCACTTAGAAAAGCGCTTTTGACAAAAACGGAATGCCCACCCAAGCGCCGGGATTTAAAAAAAATGCTACAAAAACCCCCCAATGCGAACGCTAGCACGAGTGGAACGCAATGTGAACGAGCCCTTAGAGAATGCTTACCTTCATCATGTCGATAATGTGCTTAGTAAATTCCAAGAACGATGTAAACGGAACCATTGCAACACTAAGCACATCACCCTGAAGTGTTTCATGCAAGTAGCCTAACATGCATTACCATAGCAACACTCACATTACCCATGTTCTGTGGGTTGTGCTAATTGTTCAACTCGTGATACTCAGCTGGCGTTGTACTGGTAATATTGTTGTGCTCTGCCAGTGGACAGTCATTTGATGGTACTACATGAATCAGGCTCTTGATATTTGTATACACTCATGGCCGAAATTGTTGGCACCTAAGAATTTATTCCAGAAAATCAAGTATTTCTCACAGAAAAGTATTGCACTGACACATTTTTTGCTATACACAGTTTGTATTGGAACAAAACAAAAAAAGGGAGGAAAGAAAGGAAATGGAACATAATGTCACACAAAACTCAAAAAAAAATGGGCTGGACAAAATTATTGGCACCCTTTCAAAATTGTGGTTAAATAAGATTGTTCGAAGCATGTGATGCTCCTTTAAACTCATCTAGGGAAGTAACAGGTGTGGACAATTTAAAATTCACACCCGAAAGCAGATAAAAAGGAGAGTCTTTACATTGTGTGTCTGTGTGTGCCACGCTAAGCATGGACAACAGAAAGAGGAGAAGAGAATTGTCTGAGAATTTGAGAACTAAAATTGTGTAAAACTATCAAAAATCTCAGGGTTACAAGTCCCTCTACAGAGAAATAGATTTGCCTTTGTCCACAGAGCGCAACATTATCAAGAAGCTTGCAACCCATGGCATGGCAGCTAATCTCCCTTGTCGTGGACAGAAGAGTAAAATTGATGAAAGGTTGCAACGCAGGATTGTCCGGATGGTGGATAAGCAGCCCCAAAAAAATTCCAAAGAAATTAAGGCTGTCCTACAGGCTCAGGGAGCACCAGTGTCAGCATGAACTATCCGTCGACATCTAAATGAAATGAAATGCTATGGCAGGAGACCCAAGAGGATCCTACTGCTGACAAAAAGACATAAAAAAAGCAAGACTATAGTTTGCCAAAATGCACTTGAATAAGCCAAAATCCTTCTGGGAAAAATGTCTTGTGGACAGATGAGACCAAGATAGAGCTTTTTGGTAAAGCACATCATTCTACTGTTTACTGAAACCGGAATGCGGCCTACAAAAAAAAACACAGTGCCTAAAGTAAAATATGGTGAAGGTTCAATGATGTTTTGGGGTTGTTTTGCTGCCTCTGTCACTGGGTGCTTTGAATGTGTGCAAGGCATCATGAAATCTGAGAATTACCAAAGGATTTTAGGCCGCACTCTAGAGCCCAGGGCCAGAAAGCTGGGTTTGCATCCAAGATCTTGGGTCTTCCAGCAGGACACAACACACACCTGATTCTTACTGTAAACACATAAATACCCTATTGGAGGAGATCAACACTATAAAATCTTACTTTTATTAGAAATGCATTAAAACAGAAAGATCTTGTGCTAACCAATTGTTAAAAAGTGAACAAATGGGCTGGGGATCAGTATCATTGGTCAAAGACCATCCACCAAGCTCTCATTAATGGAAGTTATAGCTCCACACAAAACTCAACATGTTTCATTTCCTTAATTGAAAACTTCGTCAGGAGTGAAATAGTAGTGCAAGAGTGCTAAAGTTCTCAAAATAACCAGCACATTATACATATCACATATCTAACATATTAGGTTAGCAAAATAACAGAGTAACGGCCACTACCAGGAGAGACCTGGAGCAGTTTGCAAAGGAAGAGTGGTCCAAAATTCAAGGTGAGAGGTGTAGGAAGCTTATTGATGGTTATAGGATGCAACTGATTTCTGTTATTCTTTCCAAAGAGTGTGCAACCAAATATTAAATTAAGGGTGCCAATAATTTTGTCCAGCCCATTTTTGAAGTTTTGTGCGACATTATGCCCAATTTGCTTTTTTTCCTCCAATACACACAAAGGGAATAAATGTGTATAGCAACACGTGTTACTGCAATACTTATCTGTGAGAAATACTTGATTTTCTGAAAAAAATTCTTGGGTGCAACAATTTCAGCCATGACTGTAATTATCAGAATTGCCAGATATACAAGCTTTAAGCCAGCCAAACAGGCTCTAAGAGCACATGGTAAACGTGCTATGCCACCAGGAAACAACTGCACCATCTCAAACCACCAGTAAAGGCTTGTCTGAAAATCATTGACATTTCTCATTACCACAATTCCACTGTACTGCCATGAAGTGTGTGCCATATCATCTACCCTGATCAGCCAAAATGGGAATCTAACACAGCAAAAAAATACTGCACCTAAAATTTTGCGAGGCCATCAAGTCTTTTTAAAGTCAATGGGAATCAAGTAAAAAAAAGCCTGATACTTACCTAAGGAGAGGGAATGCTCTGGGTCCTATAGAGCCTTCCCACTCCTCTCCATTAAGCGCCAACTCCCCCATTTAAATCCCCCGCCGCAGGGGTCTTTGGAAGTCTTTGGCAGCAGAGTCCTCCCAAAGACAAGCGGCTCCATACTGCGCACATACAAGTGCATGAAAGAGGGCACTCACACGTGCGCAGTATCATCTCGGGCTCCCGAAGAATTCCAAAGCCTCCTTTGCAGCAGAATTGGTCAAATACTGCTATCAGGGAGCCCCACACTGGAACGGGGGCCGTGAGAGGAATAGGAAGGCTCTATAGGACCCAGAACCTTCTGTCTCCATAGGTAAGTATCTTGTTTATTTTATTTTTTTAATATTGGTTCCCATTCACTTTAAGTTCCTCAAAATGTTTTTGAGTTTGGGTGAGTTAAGGTGAGTTATCAGAAAATTAAATTCACATTGCAGTAGTTATGGTTAGCCATGTCATAAGTGAGAAGCACTGAAAAACCAATAAAAACACTGTCGCAAAGGGTAAAATAGTAGAAAATAGATAATCATTATGATGATCCACTACTTATCTGAAGTTGACACCCAATCTACATTTTGCAGATTTAAACCTAGAGAGGGGGGGGGGGGAGAGTGAGTGAGAGAGAGAGAGAGAGAGAGAGAGAGAGAGAGAGAGAGGAGGATAGATAGAGACTGATAGAAAGAGTTAGGAACGAGAGATGGGAAAGATGGGAATAGAAGAGATAGGGCCTGATTCACAAAGCGGTGCAAAGTGTTTGCACGCCTGTGAAAACCCCTGTATCACGCCTAAACTCAGTTTAGGCGTGATAAAATGAAACTCGCGCGAAGTTCCGCGCGCAAAGTTTTGCGCGCGCAATCGCCTGGCGCACAGTGCAGTTCGCGCGATGTGCCCATTAAAACCTATGGGCGCTGCGCGCGGAATTGCGCGCGATAAAGAGCAAAAGCGGTGCTAACTCAGCTTTGCACGGCTTATCACGCCTAAAGTCTTTTAGGCGTGATAACTGAGTTATCACCGCTTTGTGAATCGAGCCCATAGAGTTAGATGGGGAGAGGAAAATGCAGTAACAGAAAACTGAAATTTCTACCTGCTCCTCCTTCTGGTAGGGGTGGGGCTATGCTGTCCATCAATGCATTCAGTTGCCTATAACATCCTCTGCCCTTGCCATCTGCTGTTTCACCCTACCATTGGTGATGTGAAAGAGTTCAGACTGGAACTGTAGGGCTTCAATGCAAGGACATAACTATAGCCTCTATATCCCTGTATTTTCAGAATAGCTTGGGGGCTAAGAGAGCCCTTCTCTTTCTCTCCCCCATCTGAATGGCAGAGTTGTTCATTGTAGCAGAAATATCCACTTCAGCGCTAGGTTTCTATGCTGCTCTCCACTGAAGCCGGTCAGTATACATGTCCATGTCACATTGGGAGGGACATGGAGGGTACCTGCTGCACAATGACTGGCTGAAATGAGGAGGCGTGGCCCAATGCTGGTGTATGTATATGTGCTCAGCTGTCCTGCTTTGTTAATCATATGTTGGGCTCCCTTAGTCCCCAGGCATTCATCAACCATTAAATTTAAAAATCCTCTTCGTCAAGATTGACCTACTGAAATCCCTGTCTTAGCATAATTAAGACTCTGGCTATCTGAAAGATTTTTTGCAGCTGCATCACAACTCCCATACATTCAGATTAGCAAGATCCAATAATCTCATCCTCCTCAGAGTCAACCTCAAAGCCATTGGAACCAGAGACCCTTCCATATTGCTCCTACACTATAAAACTCCTTATCACAAGACTTACGGTTCTGGCGCCCGGGAAGCAGGACGGATGAGGCAGCGCTCCGCTGAATAGGGGCTTTCTCTTCCTCCCGCTCGCTCACCAGTGACCCCCGTTGAGCTGACAAGGTGCGCACACTCCCCTTACAACCGGCGGATACTGGCGAAGGAACTGATGGAACGCTATTTAACCCGCTCGTCCACCAGCCAAGACGGATCAGCTACTATGCAGCAAAACAAGATGGCGGCTGATGAGGTGGAGGAGAAAAGCATGGAATCTGATATGGACTGGCCAGAGACATCCCAAGCCTCACAGGTATTGCAGATAGACTATGATTATCTGGCCAAAGCAGTAGGGACACAGCTTACTCCTAACCTGTCAGAGCTGATAAAGGATTCCATTAAGCAGAGCCTGGGGATATAAAGGCAGATATCATGGCATGTGCAAGGAGGGTGAAGGAAACGGAGAGCAGAATTTTACTATGTGAAGATGAGCTTGCTAAAGTCAACACAAAAGAAGTGATAAAACAAAACACCCTATACGCAGAAAAAATTGATGACGTAGAAAACAGATCTCGCCACAACAACTTGCGTATAGCAGGACTTCCAGAGTCTGTTACACCTGGTCCTTTAAAGGATTTTTGTGAAAATACCCTTCCACAGCTTTTGGGACTTCAGCGGAGTTGGAAAGCAGAAAGAGCTCATAGAATGGGCCCTCCTAAAGAGAATCTCCTCAATGCTAAGCCCAGAATTGACAGTGTCAGATATCTGGATTACAAAGATAATGTAACGATTGGTGTCAGCACGCAGAGAGTATCTGATTATTGGTGATCTGCAGTATCACCAAGAATGCAGATATATACCTGATTATTGATAATCTGCAGAATCACCGATAATACAGATATATTGCTAACCTCTGGACACCTAAGGTATGTGAGTGTTTGGTGTAACAGTAGTACTTTGAGTAATGCACCTGCTGAGCAGATGATCATAGGCAGTATAGGAATACTGCTCTAGAGAACACAGAAACCTTCCAGCAGCCTGAGGCTCTCCAAGGGGTGGAGTCAGGCTGGAGGTAGGAAGGACCAGAAGGTGAGTGACACCTAGAAGGTGGATGTCACTATCTGATCTAGAGACTATCTCTTAATGAGAGAGATAGCTCTCGAGGTCGTGCAAGCCAGGTTGGCAACACACGGTCAGATAAAGTACATAGACAGAAGGCTGATTCGGTATCCAAGGCTGACAGGGTTTGGCAACAGAGTATCAGATATGCGAGGTACCGAATCAGAGGACAGAAGAGTAGTCAGGAAGCAATAAGTCATAACAGATATCAAACAATGCCTAGTCTGGGTGCGAGGTCCGTGGTCTCAGCACCCTGGAACTAGTCTGTAGTATAACACAGATGAAAATACGGTTCCCTAATCTTGGGTGCGAGGTCCGTGGTCTCAGCACCCTGGAACTAGTCTGGAGTATAACACAGATGAAAGTACAAGTTCCCTAGTCTGCCGTTAGCCCTGCCTCCAGGAAGAGCAAAATTTACGACCAATTTGGTCATTGATTTTGCAGGGGGGGGGGGGGGGTTGGGGGTGAAGGGACCCCCGTTTAGCCGCGGGATAGCGGCATTTTAGCAGGGGCACGCGTGCCCCTGCTAACTATGAGCTCTGAAGCGAGAATTATTCTCGCTTCAGACTCTCTTTAAAGAGGATTTTTTCTTTTCTGGCCTTGTAAGCTGTTAAAATGGCCACCTTATCTGTGAGAGAACGCGGAAAAGCCGCCGTGTGTGCTATTGAGGAGCGGCTGTTTCCGCGTCCAATGCGGCGGTTTGCACGCGGAGGCGTGCGTCTGGTAACAGGGCAGAACGCGGAAAAGCCGCCGCATGTGACAACAGTAACGCGCTCCCCTGTTTGGCTTCTCCTGTCACCATGGCGACGATCGGAATGACGTCATGGAAGTCATCCGACGTCCTGACGTCAGACGTCTCTGATCCAGCCCATAGCGCTGCCCGGAACTCATTGGTCCGGGCAGCGCAGGGCTCTGGCGGGGGCTTCTTGCGCCGCTGCGTGCGGGCGATCAAGCTGTACGCGCGGCTAGCAAAGTGCTAGCTGTGCGTACAGCACTTTACAGGGTGAAAATCGCTCCACCAGGGGCTGAGATCTCCTCCTGCGTGGCGTAGCCCGAGCTCAGCTCGGGCTTACCGCCAGGGAGGTTAAGGGAGCTTAAGAAGGAATTACAATTCTTATTTGACAGAGAAGGAATTCTATCTTTAGCACATAAAGAAAAGAGAACAAAAAAATAGTTTTCCACTTGGAAGAAATGTATTGAATTCTATCATAAACCCAAGGAAATAACGACACTCACGGACCCTTTTAAATATACCTCATGGTACTGTAAAGAACAGCTTTCAGGTACTCTAGGAAAGCTTGAGATAGGACCATTGCATATTTAGTTGTAGCCTTTTATATGCTTCTGGAGTATAATAAGAATACATTTAAAATTCTCTTTTAGATGTACATTACAGAACAGAGGCAGCCTGTTGGTGGCAAGGTGTTGCATGAAACAGTGTGATATCAAATGTTTAGAAAGATCTATGTATTCCTGTTGTAGTAGGGGTTAGTTAGGTGAGGGTGGGGGTGGGAATAGAGGGAGGTTTATATATATATAATAAAATTGCACTAAGAAATCCTTGAAAAATTTAGATATATGGACAATATTTGGAAATAGTTGTATTTTTTTGGGTTATTTGAAAAGTATGTACATTGTTTATTGACCATTGTGCAATAAAAATGTATTTTCAAAAAAACAACAACTCCTTATCACACTCAATAAGGACAACTCTATTCCTTAGTAGGGTTGCTCAGAACAGCCAAATTCTGATTTTGCCAAAATGTGGTGTACTGCAGGTAAATACTGAATTTCATGTTCAAATTTCCATGTTCCATAGGCATTTTCTATTGAAGTCAATGGAACCAATTTTGGTGGTTAATAGCAAAGCCCCCGGACATCCTTTCATCACCATTCCTGGAGATGTTTAAATCCAGACTGATGTCCCACCTGTTCAATTGGACATTTATGGCCACAGAGCTCTGTCTTCTGGGACAAAATTCATCCTGCTACAACAAACCAAGCTGCGGTAAACTTTTTTCTTTGAATCTAAGGCGAGAAAAATGCTTTGTAAATATTATTGTTGTTTATGAAAATGAAAGCTACTGAAAAGATAGGGAAAAAAAATAAAACAATAAAAATAAAAAGTCTATTGTATCAGACTGCTTATGTTGCCTCTTCAAAGCTTTTAGTCTGCTTGCACATTACATTAACTTTGGAAAGACTTTGGGACTTGTACTGCTACATAAGAGTATGCTTGAGCTGATTTTTATACTATATTACATGATCAGAAATGCATTTACGTTACAGAAATCTTTTTAATCTTTTATTGCAGCTAGACTTTGAAGAAATAATGAATCTTTGCCTTGTAAAATTGTCGCAGGTTTAGTGGTCTGCTGAGCGACAATAATTACCACTTTGAAAGGGCTTTTGTTGCTCTAATGTTTCATATTTGGCATGTCTTTGTTCAGATAAAAGTGTTTGTATAATTTCACTAGAAAGTGGAGTGAGAGAAGCTCATTTGTTCAGTAATATACTTAGTTACTGAGGCATGCTGGATTGCATTTCACCTTTCTTTAATGTCTCTATTATGGATTTTTCACATCACACTGATAAGACTTCATTTGCTGAAGTATTCTGACATAGAACTATTGTTTCTCTAGATTTCAGGCTTGCCTGTTCTTCTAAGAAATGGAACAATTTTTCCAACACCATGTTTAATACATTTAATTGTTTATAAACATGAATGATATGTACAGAAATGATACCCACAACCGACATATTAGACAGCACTGACAATCTAGTAACTGTTTCATTACATGGAGGTACAGAAAGCTATCATCTTCTTGTGTCGTATACCACAAAACAAATTAGAAAGGAATAATTATCCAGCAAATATATTTTTAATTTTTCCTTCACATGCGCAAGAGAAATGTAAAATCAGTTGTAGTAGTATCAGTAACCCACACTTACCCCAACCAACACTAACCCACCCCTACTTGCCACTTATTGAAACCGCTAATTCAGTTAATCTGATTAATCCTACCACTATGCTGCTAAATGCAGTCACATTTCTGTAAATCCAATAAATTCTGCCACTATCTGCTGCGTCTATGGGGCGCCAAAATTACCATCCACAAGGAACCATAATGACCTGATTCGCACCAGTACATGAAGAGTGTAAATGTACTATTGTAACACTTACTCTTATTTTACTTTTTGTATGCTTCGGTTTACCAGAATAATTATAACTGCACCAATCCTATGTACTGTCGATGTAATTGGTCAGCTGATCACACCACTGCATATAGCCAGCAGTCCAGTTTAAAGCATCACAAGTCATCTCCTATAAAAGCAAATTATGTGTTAAATGGCCATCAGGCCTTCTCTGCTCCAGAAGGAACTGCAGGGAAAATAATGTAATGAAAAAAAGTGCTTAATGTTTACAATAATTATTTATAAATGCTTTAGTCACTGTTTGCCCATTGTAACACCTTTCCTCTTCCTGATTTACATTCTGAAATGTATCACATGACAACATCTTTACTGCTGCCAGGTGATGTCCGTGGAAGGAGATGCTGCTTTTATGGCAGTTTGAAACAGCTGTTGTTTCCCACAATGCAACAAGACTACCACAGTGTGATGTCAGTGCCCTGGCGCTGACATCACACTGTGGGAGGGGTTTCACCACAATATCAGCCATACAGAGCCAGCTGATGATCCATTTGTTTTTTTGTGGGAAAGGGGGTATCGACTACTAATTGGGATGAAGTTCAATCCTTGGCTACAGTTCCTCTTTAAGTTCAATAAAGGTCAGTAACTCAAGGCTTTGTCTGCTAAGTATATACTGACTGTACACAGTATACTAAATCTCACTATCAACCAATCAGCTTTTCCCTTATACCCTATAAAAGATAAAATATAGACAGAGTATATTTGTTTTATTGCTAAAAAGTCAAAAAGACATATATTCAGTATGAAATGACAAATGTTAATTTTTTAAAATGTGATTAAAGCATGCAAAATAAATAAATACAAATACTATTAAATTCATAAATACTTAAAGAGAAACTTCAACCTAAAATTGAACTTTATCCCAATCAGTAGCTGATACCCCCTTTTACATAAGAAATATAATGATTTTCACAAACAGACCATCAGGGGGCGCTGTATGACTGATTTTGTGCTGAAACCCCTCCCACAAGAAGCTCTGAGTACCGCGGTACTCTGGGCAAACTGTCACAATGTAACAATGTTCACAGACAGGAATTAGCTGTTTACAGCTGTCTCTAACAGCCAAAACAGCTAGGAGCAGCTACATAACCTGCCCACAGTAACAATGTCACCATGTAATACATGTCAGAATGTGAATCTGGGAGAGGAAAGATTTTACAATGAGCAAACACTGACTAAATCATTTATCCATAATTATGGTAAAAAATGAAGCACTTTTTTTTACTACATTATTTTCACTAGAGTTCCTCTTTAAAGCAAAATTGAGCAATTCAGATGATCACTAACAATGTTCTTCAGAGGAAAAGTATCCATTCTAATACAGATAACGGAAGCCATTTTAGTTATAATATGAAGGCTGATTTGTTAGGGAAATACTGACTGTACTTCAATAAAATATGGGCACAAAAGCCTATCCATGTACTTGTTATGCTTAATATATCGTAGTTATCATATGCAGTGTATTGTACTTCTGTAGGACACAAAATTTGTTATAGCCTGAACCGTCTGAACATTTGTACAACATTAAAATATATTGGCAGAAAAATAAAACAGCAGCAGGAGAAATGAAACACAGCATGGAACCACGCAAATACAAATCTGCAAATGCTGAAATGGTGAAATATTCATTTTTTTAATGATCAGGCTTTAATTTAAAAGCAAAACTGAAAACATTTACCTTGAAAAAACTCTCAGTACTAAAATAATCACTTTTTGAAGCATACATGAATGGTAAAGCTAAATACAAATGGAAGATTTTCCTTACCAAAAATATTTTTTGATCATTCTAGGTGATTATCTAGCATCAGTACGGGTGTCCCACAACATAATTTAGCAATTTACCAGTTTTAACTCCTTGCCCTATCATACAAAGCTCTACATAAGTTGTCACCTCCTTACATTCCCTCACAGTGGCATAGCTAAGGCGCTATGGGCCCCATTGCAAGTAGTACATTGGGCCCCCCTAGCACTCCATACATAACAATTTATGTGGCACAACAAAACCTCCCAAGGACAACCACAGTCTCAGAGGGGCAAGAAGAGGATGGGGAACAGTTTGTTAATGATCAGTACTATTCAAAGCATCTGTAGAAGTGATCATTACCAGCACAGGACCAATAAAGAGCTAATACTGTGGTTAAGGGAGGGCCCCTTGGGGCCCCTCTGGCCCAAGGGCCCCAATACGGTCACAACCTCTGCAATAGAGATGGCCTGAACGGTTCGCCGGCGAATGGTTCCCAGCGAACTTCCGTGGTTTGCGATCGGGGCGAACCGGGAACTTTTCCGGAAGTTCGTTTCGCCCCCATAGTGCACCATTAGGGTCAACTTTGACCCTCTACATCACAGTCAGCAGGCACATTGTAGCCAATCAGGCTACACTGTTCCTGGAGCCACTCCCCGCTTTATAAAAGGCACTCACTCGTGTGCCTGCAGTAAATAGAGAAGGGACAGCTGCTGCAGTGCAGACTCTCTTATAGGGAAAGATTAGTTAGGCTCTTGTAGGCTCGTTGCTGATTCTTATTGCTAAAATAGCACCCCACAACAGCTCTTTTGAGAGCTAATCTTGTTCTTGTGATCTATTTTTTTTCTGTGTGTCCCACTGACACTTGTGTTGCATAGACAGCCTTGATAATCCATACTTTGTGTGTGCCACTGCCAGGCCCAGCACATTCAGTGACTACCTGTGTGTGTGACAGGTGCACATTGTAATACCCAGTACTGCATATACCTACTACCTGTTGTTCACAGTGCACCCACGTACCTACGTGAGCGCACGCAGTGTGATATACCACTCCATGCATACCTGCTAACTGCACCTGTATGACTGACTGCACATTGCATTAGTCGAGTCAGTGCATAAATTTCACTTCATCCCCCCCAATATAGACAAAACAAAAGGCAGAGGCAGGTCACTTGGCAGGTCATTTCGTGGTCGTGCTGTCGTGATTTTTTGCGTGCTGCGACCAAAGTACAGTGTTCAGAAGAAGGCACGTGCCATCAACCCCCAATATTGTCAGGACATAGTTGACTATTTAACTACCTAATAACCGCGTCACGCCAATGGGCGTGAACGCGGCGGCAGCCCCAGGACCACCTAATGCCAATTGGTGTTAAGTCCTGGGGCTCTAATTTGCATGAGATCGCGCGCACACTGCGCACATCTCATGCTCGGGGGGTGGAGCTCTGCCCCCTCTTCATTCTCCGAGCGGCTATTGCCGCTTGGGAGACTGTTAGACAGCATGATCGCCATCTATTTACACCATGCAGCGCTGCGATCAGCAGAAGCGCTGCACTGGGGACAGCCGTGTGACATGGCTGTCCCCCTGGGGGACAAGAGAACGATCGGCAGTGATAGGCTGAAGCCTATCACAGCCGATTGCTGTGATAGGTTGGCTGGGGGAGGGAGGGAGGGAGGCTGGCTGGGGGAGTCAATGGAAAGGTTTTTTGTTTTTTTAAATGTGAACATAAATATTTATAAAAAAATAAATAAACAACTGGGGGGCGATCAGACCCCACCAACAGAGAGCTCTGTTGGTGGAGGGAAAAGGGAGGGGGACTCATGTACTCACTCGTGTACTGTGTTGTGCGACCCTGCAGCTGTGCCTTAAAGCTGCAGTGGCCATTTTAGCAAAAATGTGCCTGGTCTTTAGGGGGGTTTACCACTGTGGTCCTCAAGTGGTTAACACAGAACACCTCATCTTTCTCAGCTTCCACATGGAAGCGTGACATATCTTCCTCCTCCTGCTCTGATTTTGGCACCCCACTTAACACTCAGTCGGCCACCACCACCAAAGTGCCATCACCCCAGGGCTCAGCAGTGTGGACATTTTTTTTTGTGTCTGCCTCAGATGAGAGCAATGCCATCTGTACTCTCTGCCCCCGAAAAATTGAGCCGTGGAAAGACCAAGGCTCCGCCACCACCAACAGGGTCCAGGACTCAAGGCGGATTCCTGAATTTTTAAGGCCGCTGCTAGCAGCGACCACTATTCTAATTTTTCTGGTGCGTGTACATGCCTGCAATTTAGCATTCAATGTGATTTCTGCCCTTAAAACGCTGCTTTGCTTCAAATCCAGATTTTTCCCTGGGACTTTTGGCATCTATCCCACTCATCCATGCAAAAACTCAGATGTTAGACCCCTTGAAACATCTTTTCCATCACTTTTGTGGCCAGCATACATTTTTCTAGTTTTCCAAGTTCGCCCCCCATTGAAGTCCATTGCGGTATGCAGAAGTTCGCGCGAACCAAACTTTTTGCAGAAGTTTGCGAACCCAGTTCACGAACCGAAAATAGGAGGTTCGGGTCAGGGGCGTTTCTAGCCATTTTGTCACTCCAGGCAAGAAAACCTTTGGCGCCCCCCCCCCCCCCCCCCCACACACACACACACGTAGTGTCAACCCTTATTCCACAACACAATAACACACTGGTTGGATTGCTGGCTGTGGGTCTGTGATAAGCAAACTGCACACCCTCAGCCAGTCGTCCGTCCTCCATTCAGGACAGCAGCGCCACCTCCTCCTTTCTGCTGTGCAACTAGTAGAGATCAGCACACACTGCAGTACAGGTACAGAGTCACAGCTTATACTGTACATACTGGAGGTAGCAGAGATCAGCACACGCTGCAGCTAGTTTACTAACAGCGCAGGCAAAGAGTAACAGCCTATACTGGAGGAAGCAGAGATCAGCACACACCACATCTAGTTTACTATCAGTACAGGCACAGAGTAACAGCTTATATTGTACATACTGGGGGTAGCAGAGATCAGCACACACTGCAGCTAGTTTACTATCAGTACAGGCACAGAGTAACAGCTTATACTGTACATACTGGAGATAACAGAGATCAGTACACACTGCAGCTAGTTTAATATCAGTGCAGGCACAGAGTAACAGATTATACTGTACATATTGGAGGTAGCAGAGATCAGTACACACTGCACCTAGTGTACTATCAGTACAGGCACAGAGTAATGCTGGGTACACATAATGCGATTTCCTGCTCAATCGGCGGGATCGATCGATTATTTCTGACATGTTCGATTGGGTTTCGATCGATACAGCCGTCGATTTTGCATACTTAACATGAGTAAATCGATGGCTGCATCGATCAGGACCTGATCGAAGATGTCAGAAATAATCGATCGACCAGTCGATCGAGCGGGAAATCGCATCATGTGTACCCAGCATAACAACTTATACTGCACATACTAAAGGCAGCAGAGATCAGGACACACTGAAGCTAGTAAGAGATGCCTCAGAGGAATTCCACTGCTCCCTGTCTGATTCTACAGTGCTCAGCCCCTTTCCCAGCTGTGCACTTACAAAGTAACTGTCTTCTAGCAGTCTGCAGTCCCTCAAAAAATGACATATTCAAGAATTCCTAATTGTCAGCCTGAAGATGAGCAGTGAGCTTTGAAGATAGGTTGCTACAGGTAATTCCTTGTAAGCAGGTTGGGATGGGAACTGGAGGAGTTGAACTGTCAGTTATCACAAACCAGAGGTGGGATGTCTCTGGTGGGCAAGTGACTTGCAGGGGTCAGGCAGAGGTGGATATCTGAAACCCTGGAATGCAAAGGGAATCCCAGGGGGGGGGGGGGGGGGTGAGAGAGAATTCCTTTGCAAAAAAAGCTCAGCTCTGAGGATCTCTGATCTATTCCACCATCTGAATGTAACCAATTGCCATTTGCTGCTAAATGCCTCTCTCCTCTGATCTTAACCACAAAGCATGCTTTAGATATTCGGGTCATTCTGTCTCACACAGCCTCAGCCAATCCCCACCAGGGAGCCCCCTGCTTGTTTTTTTTTTTTTTTGGGGGGGGGGGGGGGGGGGAGTAAAGTATCCCAGCCTCCACCTGTGGATCGTTGCTGACTTATTTTCCTCCCCTTCTATTATACAAATGTTGGACAACCAGATAGAGCTCACAGTATGGGCTGACTTAAAAAAAAGCACAAAACAGACACCTAAGGGGACAATATAGGCTTCCTCGGACTAGGCCTGGCTGCTGTCACCCCTGCTGCTTGGATTACTGTGAGATGATGATAATGATGATTCCAGGCTCCCACAAGGACACCAACAACCTAACTCTGATTCCCCCAGGCCCCACGCAAAGACAGGCTACTGTCCTGACTGCTCCTTCTCCCATTGATTGATGGTGAACAGGAGAAACAGGACTGTCTTGCTTACCCCTTGTCCAGACTCCTGGCGGGCATCGGCTGGCCAGCTGGGGATCGGCATCTCTGCAAGGCTGCTTGACACGCTGACAAATCCATTCCATGGGGATAGCAGAGGGGGCGGCAGGCAGGGGGGCGGCGCTCTTCTTCCATCCAAATCAGTTTCTGCCTCCGACCTGCCGCCATCCTCCTCATGTGCAACAGGGTGGGTGGGCTTAGGCAGACTCCGGGCTCAGGCTGTCTCTGTAGTGCAGCCAGCAGCAGTGGCGCCCAAAATCAAAATGCCTGGTCACACTCAAACACGCTGCCTGCGTGCACGTGTGACAGGCGGGGGGTGGAGTTAGAGGCGGCACCGCACGTAGTAAACAAACTACTCGTGCGGCTGCTCGCTCTGAGGAGGGGGCGGTCCAGTAGGCGGCACAGCTGCCTATCATAGAGGCGCAGCAGCTGCTGCAGCAGCATGATTAACAGAATTAAAAAAGAACACGACTGGCCCCCCTGCTTGCGCTCTCTATCTCCCATGGCGCCATAGGCAAATATTTAGAGTTGCCTGATGGCTGAGACGGCCCTGGTTCGGGCCATCTCTACGCTGCAACCCCTGTTGCTACATCACTGTTTCTTCATTAATTTCCAGATACCATCCCATCTGGACCCTTCTCTCCTCCAAGGAGAACCTCGGGTCTTCTAGCTTGGTCACCACCTCTCAGTCGTGCTCGTGCATAGGGATGGGCTCATGAGTAATAACGAGTGCCAAAGCACTCGAATCCATGATTTAACCACTTGCCGACCGCCCACTACCTATGGGCGTCGGCATAGTGGCACCCCAGGACCGCGTAACGCCAATCGGCGGCGGTACCTGGGGGACTGAATAGCCAAGGATTGTGCACGCATCTGCCGGCATTAGCCTCCACCCACCCATGACATTAGCCCGCCGGCCAATTAGCAGCATCGGCAGGTTGTTAACCCCCGATCTGCTGCTTACAAAGTGTATAATACACTTTGTTAAGCTGACAAAGTGTATTATACAGGCTGCCTCCTACCCTGGTGGTCCCAGTGATCGAGGAGGCAGTCCTTCTAGTAAAAGCACACACACACTGATCATGCCCCCCCTGCCCCCTGATCGCCTACAGCACCCCTCAGATCCACCCCCCGATCACCCCCTCAGACCACTGTTTGCACCCAATCACCCCCCTAATCACCCATCAATCACTCTCTGTCACTATCTGTCAATGCTATATTTTAGATTAGGTAATAAACTGCCCCCTGGGGGCTCCTGATCACCCCCACACCCTCAGATCCTCCCCAGACCCCCCCCAGACCCCCCCTGTGTACTGTATACATCTATTCTCCCCTGTAATCACCCACTGATCACCTGTCAATCACCTTTCAATCACCCTCTGTCACTACATGTCACTGCCACCCATCAGATCAGACCCTAACCTACCCCACCTAATCACCTGCCTACACCTTCAGATTGCCCGCAGACCCGCACTCAGATCATCTCCCAAGTGCATTGTTTACATCTGTTTTCCCCTCTAATCACTCACTGATCCCCCATCAATCACCCATCAATCACCCCCCATCACCACCTGTCACTGCTACCCATCAGATCAGACCCTAATCTGTCCCTTGCGGGCACCCAATTACCTGCCCACACCCTCAGATCGCCCTCAGACCCTCCCTGATCACCTCGCCAGTGCATTGCTTGCATCTATTCTCCCCTCTAATCACACCCTGAGACACCCATCAATCACCTCCCGTCACCACCTGTCACCCCCCTAGCACACCTACCCATCAGGCCCTAATTTTCCCTGTGTGGGCTCCTGATCACTCGGCCAAACCCTCAGATCCCCCTCAGACCCCTTTCCGATCACCCATGCTGGGTGGGAGAAATATCTCTGTAAATAGACAATTGTGTGTAAAAAAAATAAAAAGAAATCTCATTTACAGAGATATTTCTCCCACCCAGCATGGGTATGTGTAAAAATACACCCCAAAACACATTATACTATTTCTCCTGAGTACAGCGATACCACATGTGTGACACTTTTTTGCAGCCTAGGTGCGCTAAGGGGCCCAAAGTCCTATGAGCACCTTTAGGCTTTACAGGGGCGCTTACAATTTAGCACCCCCAAAATGCCAGGAAAGTAAACACACCCCAAAGTATTCAGAGAGGGGCATGGTGAGTCCGTGGCAGATTTCATTTTTTTTTTGTCACAAGTTAGCCGAAATGGAAACTTTTTTTTATTTTTATTCTTTTGTCACAAAGTGTCATTTTCCGCTAACTTGTGACAAACAATAAAATCTTCTATGAACTCACCATGCCTCTTAGTGAATACCTTACGATGTCTTCTTTCCAAAATGGGGTCATTTGGGGGTATTTATACTATCCTGGAATTTTAGCACCTCATGAAATATGACAGGTGCTCAGAAAACTCAGAGAAGCTATAACTTTTACCGAAACCAATAAATATACACTTATTGGATTTTTTTTATCAAAGACGTAGCACAATACATTTGGACAAAAATGTATATAGAAATTTAACTTTATTTGAAAAATGTCAGCACAGAAAGTTAAAAAAATCGTTTTTTTTTACAAAATTCATGTCTTTTTTTATGAATATAATAAAAACTAAAAATCACAGCAGCAATCAAATAGCTCCAAAAGAAAGCTGAATTAGTAACAAGAAAAGGAGGTAAAATTAATTTAGGTGGTAGGTTGTATGACGGAGCAATAAACCGTTAAAGCTGCAGTGGTCTGAACTGGTCCTTAAAGAGAATCTGTACTCTAATATTCTTACAATAAAAAGCATACCATTCTATTCATTATTTTCTCCTGTGCCCCTCTGTGCTGTTTCTGCCACTCTCTGCTGCAATCCTGGCTTGTAATTAACAGTTTTAGGCAGTGTTTACAAACAAACTAACCAGCTTCTAATAGGCTCAGCTAAGCATAGTGTGTGAGTCATTCAGAGTGTGCAGGGGGCCTGCAGAGGGTGTGTATCGCTTCTACCAATCACAAGCAGCCCTGCACATTCCACACAATCAAGCCTTAGCCCGACAAACAGGACAGAGGAAAGATACATTGATTTATTACAGAGACAGTGCAGTTAGGAAAGACTGCAGTAAGCCAGAGCAGATTAGAACAGGCATAGGAACTTATAGGATAGAAGAACTAAGGCTGAAAAATGTGTTACAGAGTCTCTTTAAGGGGTTTTAAGACTGCAGTCCTTAAAGGGGTTCTGTGGGGGTTTCTGAGGAGAAAAACTGCCACTTACCTGGGGCTTCTATCAGCCCCCTTCAGCGGTAATGTCCCACGCCGTCCTGCTCCCATCCGCCGTTCCCCACAGCCGGCACCGGGCTATTATTCGTCTGTCACACAGACAACTAATGCGCGCATTTGAAATGCTGTCCTTCAACCTGTCTGTCATGCTCTGATCCTGGAAACCATCAAACATTTTCTCAAAACACACCTGTTTTGACAAGCCTATAATTTGCTATAGGTAGCAGTGGAGGTTCAATGCCCTAACCCCTCCTGATTGTAAATGGCAGGGGCTGGGACCTCCTATGAATTAACACATGTGGAAGTATAGTACATAAACAAAAAGTGTGAAACAACTGAAAATATGTCCTATTCTAGGTTGTTCAAAGTAGCCACCTTTTGCTTTGATTACTGCCTTGCACACTCTTGGCATTCTCTTGATGAGCTTCAAGAGGTAATCACCTGAAATGATTTTCACTTCACAGGTGTGCCCTGTCAGGTTTAATAAGTGGGTTTCTTGCCTTATGAATGGGGTTGGGACCATCAGTTGCATAGTGGAGAAGTCAGCTGGATACACAGCTGATAGTCCTACTGAATAGACTGTTAGAATTTGTATTATGGCAAGAAAAAAGCAGCTAAGTAAAGAAAAACTAGTGGCCATCATTACTTTAATTACATTTCTTATCCTGATATAATTTATCATATGAACATACACAGTACCAGTACTGGTGATGTCTTAAGCCACACATCACCTATGTACAGTATGTATTTGTGTATTGCTGGATGTCCAGATTGTACAAATGTTTTAATGTCTCACATATCTATGTTGCCCACTGTTTGTTTTGTACTATGTACAGCGGCTGTTGGTGCTATATAAATAAAAAATAATAATACTGTAATAATAATTCACCATGTTGGGTCACTAAATAAGCAATGATGAATGGGCATTGTTATTTTGCTCCTTCTGCTTGGTAGATGCCTTGCTCCCTCTTTTCATACCCTGTTCCCTCTCCATAAAACAGGACAGATTGCTCATCTGGAGGCAAGACGCATGCCTGTAAAGGGAAAATAGTGAGAGCAAATAGCTTTAAAAATTGAACACATTTGAACCTTAATGGATTGAATGATGGTTTTAATCATAGATGATTTATTTTTTTAATGTGTATGCAAAGGATGGATGTTCGCCTGTAAGTTTGCGGCCGCCCATTGGGTGTGTGTTTAACCCTGCTGGAACATGATTATAACCACTTGAGGACCACAGGCTGCACTAGATCGCAGCACTGTACAAACGAGCTCTGTAACTCAGTGGGGATGCACGCGCTAATCTCTGCCCACCACTCTTACTGCCAATCAGCATTAGGTGGTCCTGGGGGAGACACTCTGCGACCGCCCATCGGCGTTAGGCAGTCGCAGAGTAATTAATAAACTGAGCACTGAAACAAAGTAATGTATGGATGATATCAATACTTGATAAAGGTCATTGAGGCTGGGACCTCCTATGAATTACCGTATTTTCCGGAATATAAGACGCACTTTTTCTCCCCCAAAACTGGGGGGGAAAAGTCAGTGCGTCTTATATTCCAAATAGTACAAAAAGATTACTGTGTGTGTCCGATACCTTTAACGGCAGCTGAGCCGCTGCAGGTCCACCCCACTTCCTGCACACGAGAAGCACGCTGGGGACATCAGGGCTTGCCGTTGGCATGATTGGAGGACTGGAGGGTTCATTCAGCCGGCGCAGCACATTACCGGAAGTACTGTACTGTGGGGGACGTGAAAAGATCCATGCTGGATGAAGACACGCTCGTATCACTTTTCTAGAGTGGAAACTGACAGCCAAAGCTGCGGAGTGTTGAAAATGTAGACGCTTCCTGCACATTCCAGTGAAAGAGGCTTCTCTAGCTGGCTGTACGCTAAAGTCAGAGGTCAGGTCACATGATCGGAGCCTTTCCCGGAGTTCCGATGTTGTAAGTTATGTGCTGTCTGCAGAGCGATGTTTAGAAGTGATTTATGGAAATGTTTATGTGGAGGTCTGCAGCTGCTGCAGGATTAGAGACGGTTATGTGCTCCTGGGTGAGGTTTTCTTAGGTGAAGGTGAAAGGAAAAGCCTGCATGTTTAATACAGCAACTGTGTGTTTGCATCATTTTGTAAAAACTCTTTCTACAATAGCTGCTGATGCTCAATCATGTCTCTTATCCAGCTGTAGAGTTAGGATTAGTTCTGGATATCTAGGGGCATTTCCACTTTTTGCTGATCTGTTGCCCAGTCTATAGCAAAGCATGCCAGCAGGCATTTGAACTACATATCCCAGGATGCTCTGCGTATTTTTGGAGATGTACAAGGGATTGGCTGCCTCTAAGCTGTAGCACAAACTGGTAATTGTTGTGTTTCCAGAGAGAGGGGGGATTATTTTAACTTGAGAAGCTCCATAAGACACCCTCGCACTATGGACGCACCAGGTTTAGTATTTTATCTTTTCCCTGATTTTTGCTCTCTAAAACTAGCTGCGTCTTATAGTCCGGAGCGTCTTATATGCCGTAAAATACGGTAACACATGTGGAAGTATAGTACATAACCAAAAAGTGTGAAACAACTGAAAATATGTCCTATTCTAGGTTGTTCAAAGTAGCCACCTTTTGCTTTGATTACTGCCTTGCACACTCTTGGCATTCTCTTTATGAGCTTCAAGAGGTAATCACCTGAAATGATTTTCACTTCACAGGTGTGCCCTGTCAGGTTTAATAAGTGGGTTTCTTGCCTTATGAATGGGGTTAACTTGGGACCATCAGTTGCATAGTGGAGAAGTCAGCTGGATACACAGCTGATAGTCCTACTGAATAGACTGTTAGAATTTGTATTATGGCAAGAAAAAAGCAGCTAAGTAAAGAAAAACTAGTGGCCAACATTACTTTAATTACATTTCTTATCCTGATATAATTTATCATATGAACATACACAGTACCAGTACTGGTGATGTCTTAAGCCACACATCACCTATGTACAGTATGTATTTGTGTATTGCTGGATGTCCAGATTGTACAAATGTTTTAATGTCTCACATATCTATGTTGCCCACTGTTTGTTTTGTACTATGTACAGCGGCTGTTGGTGCTATATAAATAAGAAATAATAATACTGTAATAATAATTCACCATGTTGGGTCACTAAATAAGCAATGAGGAATGGGTATTGTTATTTTGCTCCTTCTGCTTGGTAGATGCCTTGCTCCCTCTTTTCATACCCTGTTCCCTCTCCATAAAACAGGACAGATTGCTCATCTGGAGGCAAGACGCATGCCTGTAAAGGGAAAATAGTGAGAGCAAATAGCTTTAAAAATTGAACACATTTGAACCTAATGGATTGAATGATGGTTTTAATCATAGATGATTTATTTTTTTAATGTGTATGCAAAGGATGGATGTTCGCCTGTAAGTTTGCGGCCGCCCATTGGGTGTGTGTTTAACCCTGCTGGAACATGATTATAACCACTTGAGGACCACAGGCTTAAACCCCCCCCTAGTGACCAGGATATTTTTTACAATTCAGCGCTCTGCAGCTTTAACAGTTTATTGCTCGGCCATACAACTTAGCAGCCAATTGAATCTTTTTCTTTGTTTGTCCACCAACAGAGGTTTCTGTTAGTGGAATTTGATTGTTGCTGCAATTTTTTCAAACTAATTGTATTGTTATTTTTTTTATTAAAAATGCAATTTTGTAATTTACCCCCCCCCCCCCCCCGTGAGCCAATAACTGTGATTACATCTCATAGGCATCAGCCTATGAGAAGGGATCTGATTGTGAGCCACTCCAGAGGACAGCCAAGTGAAAGGGCTGTCCCCAGTACAGTGCTGCACTAGATCGCAGCACTGTACAAACGAGCTCTGTAACTCAGTGGGGATGCGCGCGCTAATCTCTGCCCACCACTCTTACTGCCAATCAGCATTAGGTGGTCCTGGGGAAGCCACTCTGCGACCGCCCATCGGCGTTAGGCAGTAGCAGAGTAATTAATAAACTAAGCACTGAAACAAAGTAATGTATGGATGATATCAATACTTGATAAAGGTCATTGAGGCTGAAACCATGTGTTTTTTCCTCTCTGGTATGTGTGTATGTATGTATATATATATATATATATATATGCAGTATGTATATATATATGCAGTATATATATATATATGCAGTATATATATATATATATATATATATATATATATATATATATATATATATATATATATACAGTATATATACAGGATCTTCTCAGAAAATTAGCATATTGTTATAAAGTTCATTATTTTCTGTAATGTACTGATAAACATTAGACTTTCATATATTTTAGATTCAAATACACACAACTGAAGTAGTTCAAGCCTTTTATTGTTTTAATATTGATGATTTTGGCATACAGTTCATGAAAACCCAAATTTCCTATCTCAAAATATTAGCATATTTCATCCGACCAATAAAAGAAAAGTGTTTTTAAAACAAAAAAGTCTTCAAATAATTATGTTCAGTTATGCACTCAATACTTGGTCGGGAATCCTTTTGCAGAAATGACTGCTTCAATGCGGCGTGGCATGGAGGCAATCAACCTGTGGCACTGCTCAGGTGTTATGGAGGTCCAGGATGCTCCGATAGCGGCCTTAAGCTCATCCAGAGTGTTGGGTCTTGCGTCTCTCAATTTTCTCTTCACTATATGCCACAGATTCTCTATGGGGTTTAGGTCAGGAGAGTTGGCAGGCCAATTGAGCACAGTAATACCATGGTCAGTAAACCATTTACCAGTGGTTTTGGCACTGTGAGCAAGTGCCAGGTCGTGCTGAAAAATGAAATCTTCATCTCCATAAAGCTTTTCAGCAGATGGAAGCATGAAGTGCTCCAAAATATCCTGATAGCTAGCTGCATTGACCCTGCCCTTGATAAAACACAGTGGACCAACACCAGCAGCTGACATGGCACTCCAGACCATCACTGACTGTGGGTACTTGACACTGGACTTCAGGCATTTTGGCATTTCCCTCTCCCCAGTCTTCCTCCAGACTCTGGCACCTTGATTTCCGAATGACATGTAAAAGTTGCTTTCATCCGAAAAAAGTACTTTGGACCACTGAGCAACAGTCCAGTGCTGCTTCTCTGTAGCCCAGGTCAGGCGCTTCTGCCGCTGTTTCTGGTTCAAAAGTGGGTTCATGCTTCCATCTGCTGAAAAGCTCTATGGAGATGAAGATTTCATTTTTCAGCACGACCTGGCACTTGCTCACAGTGCCAAAACCACTGGTAAATGGTTTACTGACCATGGTATTACTGTGTTCAATTGGCCTGCCAACTCTCCTGACCTGAACCCCATAGAGAATCTGTTGGATATTGTGAGGAGAAAGTTGAGAGACGCAAGACCCAACACTCTGGATGTCTGGATGAGCTTAAGGCCGCTATCGAAGCATCCTGGGCCTCCATAACACCTGAGCAGTGCAACAGGCTGATTGCCTCCATGCCACGCCGCATTGAAGCAGTCATTTCTGCAAAAAGGATTCCCGACCAAGTATTGCGTGCATAACTGAACATAATTATTTGAAGTTTGACTTTTTTTTGTTTTAACACTTTTCTTTTATTGGTCAGATGAAGTATGCTAATTTTTTGAGATAGGAAATTTGGGTTTTCATGAGCTGTATGCCAAAATCATCAATATTAAAACAATAAAAGGCTTGAACTACTTCAGTTGTGTGTATTTGAATCTAAAATATATGAAAGTCTAATGTTTATCAGTACATTACAGAAAATAATGAACTTTATCACAATATGCTAATTTTTTGAGAAGATCCTGTATATATATATATATATATATATATATATATATATATATATGTATATATATATGTATATCTATATATCTATATATATATATATATATATATACACGTGCGCGCGCACCCACGTGCGCACACACACACACACACACACACACACACACAATAACACAATAAAGCATGTGGTGTTGCATCCAGGTGGAGTCCCACATCTTCTCGATGTTGCTTGCATTGTCCTTTGCGGCTCTGGATTTTTGAATGACTCCCTGGTGCTTTGAATCTTGTGGGTTGCCGACAGTGTCTGCAGGACATTGATCTTGTACCATTGGTATTATTGGTATTATTAGAAGGCAACAGCAAACATTGCAGTACAGTATAGTAGTTGTTTTTTTATTATTATTGATTTATATAGTGCCAACATCATCCACGGTGTGTTAAAAAAAATAACAATTTACAGACAGGTTACATTGAGAAGCAAGGCCAATTTGGATCAAAATATAGTTGTACAGTTGTGCTGCATCTTGTGCTAGTGAGTTTGTCAGAAATTATAGAAATACCATCAAAAAAGTATGTGTATGCACACCAAAATGGGTCAAAATCATACAATAGCACACGCACGCACCACACACACACACACACACACACACTAGCACCCCAACAACCCTCAAATACCCATCTAAAAATATTTTAAAACATACCATACAAGGTTACTTTCTATATATGGTAAACATATAAACTCTATACTGTCATCACACATTGGTTAATATATAATTTGGAATAATTAACCGAATGCTCTATCGATACAATTAAAGATTCAGTGTACATACAACCGGACATACCTTGAAGTTCACTCATACTGTACCTCAAGAACAATATAGTCGAGATATCCCAACGGAATTAAAAGGAAAGCCACTTCTCTCCTCAATCCAGAGGAGATATCTTCATTCACCCCCACACAAACCCATCTCCAAGAGAGAGTAGTATAGGCTGTCAACATGTATGTTTAAGAATTTTTTCTTATTTGGCGTTTTTATCTATATATGACAGTTTGAAATTGTTTCATTTTATTTCTACAACTTGTTATTGTCGCAAATAGAGAAGTGATGTTTGATTCTCAATCTTCTACATCAATGTATTGATTGTATTGATTATGTAGATTCATATGATTGTTTAAACAGTTCACCCCCAAGGGTTTTTATCCTAACGGACCAGAGCAATTTTCAGTTGTCAGTGCTCCTCCCTTTTATTCCCTAATAACTTTATTACTACTTATCACAAGAAAATGATCTATACCTCATTTTTTTCGCCACCAATTAGGCTTTCTGTGGATAGTACATTTTGCTAAGAATTTTTTTTATTCTAAATGCGTTTAATGAGAAAAACCGAAAAAAATTAAAAAAAATCATTATTTCTCAGTTTTCAACCATTATAGTTTTAAAATTAAACATTCTCCTGTGGATAAAACAAACACGGTTTATTTGCCAAGTTGCCCCGATTATTAAACAGTTTAAATGATGTCCCTATCACAATGTATGGTGACAGTATATTATTTTGAAATATAAGTGTTATTTTTCTGTTGTGTTTTTTTTTTTATTCTGGCCATAATTACAAGCCATTATGTAATAAATTAAAATTAATTTCCCGCCATAAAATATAAATTAACAAAGCTGAGTCCCTAAGGCAACTATTTATTTATTTTTTTTAGCTGATTTTTTTTTTTTACAAGTGTTTTTTTTTTGGGGGGGGGGGAGAGGGTTGGAAGTGTTATTTTATTAATGATCTGTATGTACTTGAAAATGAACGTATTTTGTAGGTGTAATGTACTTTTTGGCCACAAGATGGCGCTAGTGAACACTCATAGGAAATGTTCACTTTTTTTTTTCTTCACTTTATTTAATTGTTACATTTCCTGTTATTGTGAATGGACGTAGCCGCTGTTCGTGGTCACGTCCATTCACTCCAGGCACTGCGATTGGGTAGAGGACCGTTCAGTCCTCTTCCCCAATCACCCAGCACGGAAGCCCGACGGAAAAAGTGGCGGTAGCGGCGGACACACGGCGGTAGCAGCGGCGGGAACGCGGGACGTATTAAAACGTCATGTTGCTGTTAATAGCGGTAAGCATGACGTTTTAATACGTTAGGTTGTCAGTAAATGGTTAAATAAAGCTTTTGGAAAGTAAAAAAACATACCATACAAGTGTTTGCATGACAGTCGGAAAATATAAAATGTCTTTCTTGTTTTATCCAATTGAGTTTCTACAATGATGATCCCCTAGATACAAGATCTGGGTCTGACGTAGATTACAATTGTCAATTAATAATCTAAAAAGAAAAAATGCAGAAAATACCAAGTATTAAAGCAATTAATTAAAGAGCTTTCCCCTTCTGAATAGATAGACTGTACAGTAAGAACTAGTGTGGAGTGCAAAAACATATACTATCTACAATAAAAGTGTTAAACACGAAAGTATTAGTACTCAAAGTTGCAAATAAACAAAAATTACTGCAGTGATTTCATTAATAATTATTAATTATGCATAATCCACAACAGGGGAAAAAAGTGTGCAGCCAGCTATTCACAGGCTAACCCATATGTTTGATCATAATGAGGTATAAATACAATCTGCACATAGCTCAGAGACACAGAGGCCAGAAAAACACAAGAAAAGCAATAGACATTAATGAAACATCTACAACTAGACCACACATTACAGAGATGAATAGTAAAAAATAATAATAATAATAATAATACTGTATTATTATACAGAGAGATGTGCTATTGGATTAAGTTAGTTACCTAGCACTTTCACAATTCTTGCAACTGCAGGGGAATGAACTGAGCTCAAGACAATCAGTTATCACATCACAGGTGCCAGGTGGCTTTAACACAAGGCCAATCCTGTATCCAGTGCTGGTGCAACTGCCAACCAGTAGGATTCCTGGCCAGCCAAATGACAGCAGACTCATAGTAAGGAGGTTCTGAGGGTGCATCTGTTTACAGTACTCATGACTTTAGATGGGAGCTTTGCAGTTGGCATGTGGCTTGCCAAACAGCTGTCAAGTTTTTTTTTTCTAGTTTCACCCTATAGCCATGCCTACAGTTAATAGGGTCCAGAGAGGAAGGATATGACAAAAGGGCATCCCTAAAATTAAAATATATACTAAATACATACTTAAACAAGTCCACCATAGAATCCATACCTCAATGGAATTGTTAAAATTATCCCAGGTTTTCAATAATTGACTGGATCCAATAGTTGATACATTAAAAGCAGTGAATTCGGGCACCACCATAGGCGTCCATGGCAAGCTAGTGAAGTACTAGTTACAACCAGTAACTAAGGCCTGAGCAAAGTGGAGTTGTAGCGGAACTTTGCTTCCACTACAGGGATGGTGCTGGAAATAGCAGAGGTGGAGCTGTAACGGAACTCTCCGCTACAGGATAGAGATGGTAGAGTTGTAGTAGAATACTGCTTCTGATTGTTTTGGGCACACTGCATGACATGATATTTTTGCAAATCCACGATAATTGTCACTAAAAAAAAAATCGCTTTTACACAATCAATGTACAGGAGCTGAATAGTGTGCTTTGCTCTATGAAGAGGAGGAGGACGGCCACGCGATCATCACCGTATTGCTTCCTTCGATGTGATCAGGACAGCAATATGACTGGATGGCTTGTCATATAGCTGGCTAGTAACAATTTTCCTGCAAGCAGAATTCATAAAATAAACACATTATTGATTTATCAGATGATAGATTTGTACTTCTCTACACAGAAAGCAAACGTGAGACACAATCACATTATCCAGGCAATCAGAGAAGTACATCAACCACCTGATACATCTTTCAGTGCCTTTCCATTAATGTTCCTTGTAGGGAGAAATTCTCTTAAGAAATGAATCATCTGAAAAGAGGAAGAGGTAAACATAATTAAAACAACCACTATATCCTATCAGAACATGATTTTAGACAATGGCCTCAATTCACTAAGATCATGTTGGAGATAATAAGGCAAGAGGAAACTTACCTCCACACAGTGAGAGAGTTATCTTATCTCTTCATTCCTTAAGTTACCTCCTCTGTAGTTAAAGGGACTCCGAGCAGTGCAGAAACTATGTAAAGATGCATATCATTTTAAAGCTCTCTTTCTCCTCTTTCCAATGATATATAAACCGCCACCCTACGCCTTTTAGATTTCAACAGAATGGAGCTGCTGAATTTAGGAAAAAGTCGCCCTGTGTAATACAATGTAACTATGAAAAGATGGATATCATTTTAAAGCACACATTAATCGCCGCCCTACGCCTTTTAATTTTCTCTATTTTCGCGATCGAAATTGCGGCCGCGGCAATTTCGATCTCGAAAATAGTGAAAACTAAAAGGCGTAGGGTGGCGGTTTATATATCATTGGAAAGAGGAGAAAGAGAGCTTTAAAATGATATGCATCTTTCCATAGTTTCTGCACTGCTCAGAGTCCCTTTACGTTACCTCCTCTGTAGTTAAGTTACCTCCTCTGTAGTTAAGTTAACTCCTCTGTAGTTAAGTTACCTCCTCTGTAGTTATTTTCACACGCAGTTAATTAACACCCTGGCCCATATGCAATTCACTTTTTCTCCTCAGTTTTCTCCTGGGTCTAGCTCTAGCTGCATCCTTTTTCAACTGAGTAGCTAGAATAAGTACCAAAGTATGAGCACAATAGCCAAGTAAATGGAATTTTTAAAATTTGCTAGAAATATACAGGTATTAGCTTTCATAATTATCTTGCTTCAAGTTCCCTTACCAGAGTAAATATGATATATGTAAAATTTTGTAAATGTAAAAGATTTTTGACAGTATTTGGATGTCCAGAAATTATCTGACCATCAAAAGAACTCAATGTAAAGTTCTAAAGGTGGAACGTGTGCGTGCATTTTAATGCCTCTGGAGAGAAATGGTGGGTGGGTAATGACATTGGCCTCTATTCACTAAGCTTATCTCCTGTCTTTAATAATGTTTCTAGAGTTATCACCATGGTGATGAGGCATGTCGTATTCAGGAAACATTTACCTCAGGCAAATCTAAAGTTAACTCTTCTGTCTTTAAGTTAACGCTTCAATCCTTAAAATAACTCCAGAATTCTAAAGTTAAAGACAGGGGGACATATGCAATTCACTTTTTCACCTGAGTTTTCTCCTAGGAGATAATTTTTCATCTTCAAATTAAAATAACTTTCCAGTACTTTTCAACTAAAAAGTACCAAAAAGTAAATTAAAAAGTAATATCAAAATTATTTTGAGCATTTTCTTACTTTCTGGTGGCTTAAAATGCATTTTATTGACAAATTTAAAAATATCACCCAGGAGAAAACTGAGGAGAAAAAGTGAATTGCATATGGGCCAGGGTGTTAATTAACTGCGTGTGAAAATAACTACAGAGGAGGTAACTTAACTACAGAGGAGTTAACTTAACTACAGAGGAGGTAACTTAACTACAGAGGAGGTAACGTAAAGGGACTCTGAGCAGTGCAGAAACTATGGAAAGATGCATATCATTTTAAAGCTCTCTTTCTCCTCTTTCCAATGATATATAAACCGCCACCCTACGCCTTTTAGTTTTCACTATTTTCGAGATCGAAATTGCCGCGGCCGCAATTTCGATCGCGAAAATAGAGAAAATTAAAAGGCGTAGGGCGGCGATTAATGTGTGCTTTAAAATGATATCCATCTTTTCATAGTTACATTGTATTACACAGGGCGACTTTTTCCTAAATTCAGCAGCTCCATTCTGTTGAAATCTAAAAGGCGTAGGGTGGCGGTTTATATATCATTGGAAAGAGGAGAAAGAGAGCTTTAAAATGATATGCATCTTTCCATAGTTTCTGCACTGCTCAGAGTCCCTTTACGTTACCTCCTCTGTAGTTAAGTTACCTCCTCTGTAGTTAAGTTAACTCCTCTGTAGTTAAGTTACCTCCTCTGTAGTTATTTTCACACGCAGTTAATTAACACCCTGGCCCATATGCAATTCACTTTTTCTCCTCAGTTTTCTCCTGGGTGATATTTTTAAATTTGTCAATAAAATGCATTTTAAGCCACCAGAAAGTAAGAAAATGCTCAAAATAATTTTGATATTACTTTTTAATTTACTTTTTGGTACTTTTTAGTTGAAAAGTACTGGAAAGTTATTTTAATTTGAAGATGAAAAATTATCTCCTAGGAGAAAACTCAGGTGAAAAAGTGAATTGCATATGTCCCCCTGTCTTTAACTTTAGAATTCTGGAGTTATTTTAATGATTGAAGCGTTAACTTAAAGACAGAAGAGTTAACTTTAGATTTGCCTGAGGTAAATGTTTCCTGAATACGACATGCCTCATCACCATGGTGATAACTCTAGAAACATTATTAAAGACAGGAGATAAGCTTAGTGAATAGAGGCCAATGTCATTACCCACCCACCATTTCTCTCCAGAGGCATTAAAATGCACGCACACGTTCCACCTTTAGAACTTTACATTGAGTTCTTTTGATGGTCAGATAATTTCTGGACATCCAAATACTGTCAAAAATCTTTTACATTTACAAAATTTTACATATATCATATTTACTCTGGTAAGGGAACTTGAAGCAAGATAATTATGAAAGCTAATACCTGTATATTTCTAGCAAATTTTAAAAATTCCATTTACTTGGCTATTGTGCTCATACTTTGGTACTTATTGTAGCTACTCAGTTGAAAAAGGATGCAGCTAGAGCAGGGGCGTCTCTAGCCATTTTGTCACTCCAGGCGAGAAATCCTGTGGCACCCCCCCCCCCCCCGTGATTGCCCCCAGTCCCATACCCCGCACCCCTCATGGTGAACACCACTCCTGTGGTGAACCCCACCCCCAAGACCCCCGAAAATCATAATGCAGCAGCGTTTCACCAGAAAATGTACTTATTGCGGCATGGGTTCACCAGAAAATAGTTGTTATACAGCAGAGCGTTTCACCATAAAATATACTTATTGCGGCATGCACTCACACACACTACACACAGTACACACACACACACTATACACACACACACACAGTGTACACACACACACACACAGTACACACACTGCACACAACATACACACTATACACAGTACACACACACACACACACACACACTCTAGACATGCACAGCACAGTACACACACTATACACACACACACACACACACACTGCACACAACATACACACACACACACCACACACAGTACACACACACACACTATACACACACACACACACACACACAGTGTACACACACACACACACACAGTACACACACTGCACACAACATACACACTATACACAGTACACACACTCTAGACATGCACAGCACAGTACACACACTATACACACACACACACACACACTGCACACAACATACACACACACACACACAGGACACACACTGCACACAACATACACACTATACACAGTACACACACACACACACACACACACAGTGTACACACACACACACACACACACACACAGTACACACACTGCACACAACATACACACTATACACAGTACACACACACACACAGTGTATACACACACACACACACACACACACACACAGTACACACACTGCACACAACATACACACTATACACAGTACACACACGCACACACACTTTAGACATGCACAGCACAGTACACACACTACACACACACACACACACACACACACACACACAGTACACACACTGCACACAACGTACACACACACACACACACACACACACACACACACACACTGTGTACACACACACACACACACACACACACACACACACACACACACACACAGAGCACACTATACACAGCACACAGTAGACATACACTATACACATACAGAGATAGGAGGAGTGGAGTGAGACTGAGAATAGCCTGAGATGGAGCAGTTTATCTGTATTGCAGTCCCACATTACACAGAGACTAGTTGCTGGTAATAGGACTGCTGTCCCTGCCAATCTCTTACACAAGTCAGCAAGCAGCCCTCCTGGAGTCTAGGGACTGTCAAAACTTTTCAACCTGTTTAAGACCTTATCTGCACATGCAGTCATTATAACAATGGGGAGAGACCAGACAGATTTTTTCCCACTGACCCTCCAGACGAGTTCTACATCATGCTGTGTATATTTACCAGCTAGCCTGCCCTCTAATTGCACTTTTATCAGCTAGCCTAGTATTTTACATTGCCTTACATCAACAAACCTGAATACAGCAGACACAGGACCAACCCTAAATCATTGAATGAAAGGCGGCCTGGGGGGAAGTCAATGCCTGGCTGCTACACAGTCTCTACATTCACGCAGTTACCAGTAGCAGAGAGAGAGGGACTGAATTCTCAGGAGTCGGACTCAGGAGCTGATGATGCTGTACTCCTAGGATCCCTGACTAAGATGAGTGCCTTCTCTCACTGACTCATTCATTACTGTGGTTCTTTGAATCATTGAGCTGAAGTCCAGTCAGCCCCGCTGCTGCTGCTGTGTAAACTGACACCTGAGTCAGCTGAGAGGCATTTCTTCTCTCACTACTCAGTGCAGAAGCGCCCTTGCCTCTTCCTGTCGCCTTAGGCGAAAATTTATAGCTGCCTAATGGCTCGGACGCCTCTGAGCTAGAGGATGTATAGTGAGTCAGAGCATATGGCCTGCATACTTCTTGTGAGTTGGGAAGAGTTGTGTAAGTCAGTGCTGTCCATCTCCAGTCTTCGAGGGCAGAGGGACACATTTTTGGAACAGCTTATATTAATTGATGGGACTGAATCAGGAAAGACAAGACACCTAACATTTATATTATGCTTTTCTCCTGGCAGACTCAAAGCGCCAGAGCTGCAGCCATTAGGACATGCTCATTAAGCAGTAGCAATGGCCGTGGGGGGAACACACATTACATGGGGGGAGGCATGGTAGGCAGAGGTTGCAGTGCTAGCACAATTTCCAGTAAATGTATTATGAAATCTATTGGAATCTATCAGCAATGTGTGGGCAAGTAATAGATCTCTCACTGATCAGATTAGATCAGAAAGGGATCAATATGGTCAATCTGGTAGCCATCGTCTGATGTATGGCCACCTTAAATGCGTGTACACACGCAGGATTTATTCAAACGACGGGGCCGCCATTCTAGCCACAGTTTCCCTGTGTGTACAGTCTGTCGGCAGCCATCACAGCTAATGGGCCTAATTAATTTAACCAGCTTGATGACCTTCTGAAACTTCATTACAGTTAACCATTACATTTCTGGCAAAATAAATGCACTACAGGTAATGCCTTGGTAGAGTGTTAAAATACTTTATTATATTAAAAGAAGTTCTACATAAAAATTCTAAATCACCCACATTAAAGTTAAGAATAGAAAGTGTTGTTTGGAAAGCTAACAAGCACACTTTTATGTTAGGGATTTATGGTGTAGCTGCAACTTCAATGTGCTTTACATCTCTGATAAGAGTAATGGGGTTTTGTTTTGTGGAATGTTTACAATTAGTGATGCTCAAATACCCCTTTTTAAAATTCGAGTTTGGTCGAATTCGAATAGTAAATTATTCGAGGTCAGTCGAATATTCGAGTCGAATAATTTTTACTATTCGATTCGACCTCGGACTTCGAGCTCACTATTTGAGTCGGTATTCGAGCTAACTATTCGAGCTGACTATTCGAATTGGCCTTAAATAGCTTCCCAACACTTGTTTTGAGGGTTAATGATGCAAGAAACATATTTTTTTCCAAGTGACAACAGCAAGTGATTATGTGGGGATGTTCCTTTAAAAAAAAAAAAAGGTGAAAAGAGAAGTTGTGTCCAGAATTTTGTTCAGTACTGTATATACTTCTTCTTCTTCTTCTTCTTTATCTTCTATATCTTCTTCTTCTTCTTCTATATCTTCTTCTTCTTCTTCATCTTCTTCTTCTTCTTCTTCATCTTCTTCATCTTCATCTTCTTCATCTTCATCTTCTTCATCTTCTTCATCTTCATCTTCTTCATCTTCTTCTTCATCTTCTTCATCTTCTTCATCTTCATCTTCTTCATCTTCTTCTTCATCTTCTTCATCTTCATCTTCTTCATCTTCTTCTTCTTCTTCTTCTTCATCTTCTTCTTCATCTTCTTCATCTTCTTCTTCATCTTCTTCATCTTCATCTTCTTCATCTTCTTCTTCATCTTCTTCATCTTCTTCATCTTCATCTTCTTCATCTTCTTCTTCATCTTCTTCATCTTCATCTTCTTCATCTTCTTCTTCTTCTTCTTCTTCTTCTTCTTCTTCATCTTCTTCTTCATCTTCTTCATCTTCTTCTTCATCTTCTTCATCTTCATCTTCTTCATCTTCTTCATCTTCATCTTCTTCATCTTCTTCTTCATCTTCTTCATCTTCTTCATATTCATCTTCTTCATCTTCTTCTTCATCTTCTTCATCTTCATCTTCTTCATCTTCTTCTTCTTCTTCTTCTTCTTCTTCTTCTTCATCTTCTTCTTCATCTTCTTCATCTTCTTCTTCATCTTCTTCATCTTCATCTTCTTCATCTTCATCTTCATCTTCATCTTCTTCATCTTCTTCTTCATCTTCTTCTTCTTCTTCTTCTTCTTCTTCTTCTTCATCTTCTTCTTCATCTTCTTCATCTTCTTCTTCATCTTCTTCATCTTCATCTTCATCTTCATCTTCTTCATCTTCTTCTTCATCTTCTTCATCTTCTTCATCTTCATCTTCTTCATCTTCTTCTTCATCTTCTTCATCTTCATCTTCTTCATCTTCTTCTTCTTCTTCTTCTTCTTCTTCTTCTTCATCTTCTTCTTCATCTTCTTCATCTTCTTCTTCATCTTCTTCTTCATCTTCTTCATCTTCTTCTTCATCTTCTTCATCTTCTTCTTCATCTTCTTCATCTTCTTCTTCTTCTTCATCTTCTTCTATATCGTCTTCATCTTCTTCATCTTCTTCTTCTTCTTCTTCTTCTTCTTCTTCTTCTTCATCTTCTTCTTCATCTGGCAGTGGAAACACACAGACAGCAGGAGGTAAATTTAGCAGCAGGAGGAGGAGGATGAGTGTGTGGCAGCATGCAGTCAATGAGGCAGGCAGCGTGACATAATAGCCCTGGTACCTAGCGGTGATACCATGGCTGTAAATAAACACAACAGGAGGTCCCAGACAGCGGTCGTGCAGCCCACATTGTGTCCAATACACAACTGACAGACAGCAGCAGCAGCAGGAGGAGGAATGGAGGAGAGTAATTATGTGAGCAGCTATTGTTTGACGTAATAGCTGGTGGCAGTGTGGCAGCAGAAGGTAATTCTGTGTACCCTGGCAGTGGGAAACACAGACAGACAGCAGCAGCAGGAGGAATGGAGGAGTAGTGTGAGTGTGGCAGCAGGTAGGCAGCGTGACATAATAGCCCTGGTACCTAGCGGTGATACCAGGGCCGTAAATAAACACAACAGGAGGTCCCAGACAGCGGTCGTGCAGCCCACATTGTGTCCAATACACAACTGGGACAACACAGTTTTCAACCCGGGCACCTCAGAAAAATTAAACCTTTTTTTTTTTTTAATGGTTTTTTGGTTTTTGGTTTTACAACCAATTTAGCTATTTTTGGACGTAATAGCTGGTGGCAGAGTGGCAGCAGAAGAAGGTAATTTTGTGTACCCTGGCAGTGGGAAACACAGACAGACAGCAGCAGCAGGAGGAGGAATGGAGGAGTAGGCGAGCAGCTATTGTTTGACGTAATAGCTGGTGGCAGAGTGGCAGCAGAAGGTAAATCATCTGTGTACCCTGGCAGTGGGAAACACAGACAGACAGCAGCAGCAGCAGCAGGAGGAGGTATGGAGGAGCAGTGTGAGTGTGGCAGCAGGTAGGCAGCGTGACATAATAGCCCTGGTACCTAGCGGTGATACCAGGGCCGTAAATAAACACAACAGGAGGTCCCAGACAGCGGTCGTGCAGCCCACATTGTGTCCAATACACAACTGGGACAACACAGTTTTCAACCCGGGCACCTCAGAAAAATTAAACCTTTTTTTGTAATGGTTTTGTAGTTTTGGTTTTACAACCAATTACACAGATATATAGCTATTTTTTGACGTAATAGCTGGTGGCAGAGTGGCAGCAGAAGGTAAATCTGTGTACCCTGGCGGTGGGAAACACAGACAGACAGCAGCAGCAGCAGGAGGAGGAATGGAGGAGAGTAATTATGTGAGCAGCTATTGTTTGACGTAATAGCTGGTGGCAGTGTGGCAGCAGAAGGTAATTCTGTGTACCCTGGCAGTGGGAAACACAGACAGACAGCAGCAGCAGGAGGAATGGAGGAGTAGTGTGAGTGTGGCAGCAGGTAGGCAGCGTGACATAATAGCCCTGGTACCTAGCGGTGATACCAGGGCCGTAAATAAACACAACAGGAGGTCCCAGACAGCGGTCGTGCAGCCCACATTGTGTCCAATACACAACTGGGACAACACAGTTTTCAACCCGGGCACCTCAGAAAAATTAAACCTTTTTTTTTTTTAATGGTTTTTTGGTTTTTGGTTTTACAACCAATTTAGCTATTTTTGGACGTAATAGCTGGTGGCAGAGTGGCAGCAGAAGAAGGTAATTCTGTGTACCCTGGCAGTGGGAAACACAGACAGACAGCAGCAGCAGGAGGAGGAATGGAGGAGTAGGCGAGCAGCTATTGTTTGACGTAATAGCTGGTGGCAGAGTGGCAGCAGAAGGTAAATCATCTGTGTACCCTGGCAGTGGGAAACACAGACAGACAGCAGCAGCAGCAGCAGGAGGAGGTATGGAGGAGCAGTGTGAGTGTGGCAGCAGGTAGGCAGCGTGACATAATAGCCCTGGTACCTAGCGGTGATACCAGGGCCGTAAATAAACACAACAGGAGGTCCCAGACAGCGGTCGTGCAGCCCACATTGTGTCCAATACACAACTGGAACAACACAGTTTTCAACCCGGGCACCTCAGAAAAATTAAACCTTTTTTTTTTTTAATGGTTTGTTTGGTTTCGGTTTTGCAACCAATATAGCTATTGTTTGACGTAATAGCTGGTGGCAGAGTGGCAGCAGAAGAAGGTCATTCTGTGTACCCTGGCAGTGGGAAACACAGACAGACAGCAGAAGGGCAGTACACAGCAGCCCACTGTAGGTGTAAAATGTGTGGCTGCAGGCGACGTAATAGTCAAAGTGAACCAGGCTGGCTTAGTGAGCAGGAGCCAGGAGGTGGTA
Source organism: Hyperolius riggenbachi (assembly GCF_040937935.1). Lineage (NCBI taxonomy): Eukaryota > Metazoa > Chordata > Amphibia > Anura > Hyperoliidae > Hyperolius > Hyperolius riggenbachi. The sequence goes on from NC_090646.1 coordinate 556,760,232, forward strand.
AAGGGTGGTAAGGCACATTAACGATGGTTCCGGCAGCCAGTTCATGTCCCCCTCTCGCCGACAACAGGGGCCAGGAACTCGCCTTCCACCCACGCCTGGTTCATCTTGAGAAACGTCAGTCTGTCCACAGACTTGTGAGACAGACGTGAGCGTTTCTCGGTGACCACGCCACCAGCTGCACTGAAGCAGCGCTCGGACAGCACGCTGGAAGGGGGGCAGGACAGCACTTCCAGGGCGTACTGCGCTAGCTCGCTCCAGATCTCCATGCGCTTGACCCAATACTCCATGGGATCAACAGGGGCATCGCTGTCAAGCCCGCTGTACGACCCCATGTAGTCAGCCACCATGCGGGTCAGGCGCTGGCTGTGACCGGAGGAGGATGCTGCTGCATGCATCTCCTCTCTAGTCACTGCTGCCGGAGCCTCTACAGTCCTGTAGAGCTCGTGGCTGAGAGACAGCAGGTCTGTGGGGCGCTTGCTGCTGCTGGATGCAGGCACCTGCTGCTGCCTCTGTGCTGGCTGCTGGACAGTGGGGGTGGAAGGCTGGGGGAAGGCTTCCTCCAAGCGCTCAACAAGGGCCTGCTGCAAGCTCCCTATTTGTTGCGCTGGGTCTCCTCCTGCAGGCGGCAGGAACTGGCTCAACTTCCCCTTGAGGCGTGGGTCCAACATCATGCTGATCCAGATGTCCTCCCTCTGCTTCATCTGGATCACCCTGGGGTCCCTGCGCAGGCACGCCAGCATGTGCGCTGCCATTGGGAAGAGGCGGGCCACGTCTGCTGGCACATCGACGTCAGTGCTGTCCTCATCCTCCTCCTCTGCCGCCTCATCCTCTCTCCACCCCCGCACCAACTCAGCTGCGCTGTGCTGATCCCCCTCATCAGCAGCCAGGTCAGGGACCTCCACCAAGTCCTCCTCCTCCTCCCCCTCAGAGGTGGACTGCGCAGCTGGTTGCCGCTCCTGCTGGTCCAAGGCTGCCGCTCCCTGTTCCAGCAAACCATCGAGGGCCCTGTTCAGCAGAGAAACCAGGGGCACCCACTCGCAGACCATAGCATGGTCCCTGCTCACCATGTTTGTGGCCTGCAGGAAGGGAGCCAGCACAAAGCACACCTGCTGCATGTGCCTCCAGTCATCATCGGGGACGATGGACGGGATGTTGCTGGTCTTGTCCCTTCTCCGAGCTGCGGAAACAGTGGCCAGGGCAAGGTACTGGTTGACAGCGTGCCTCTGTTCAACCATACGCTCCAACATCGCCAGGGTGGAGTTCCAGCGAGTCGGAACGTCAATGATCAGCCGATGGCGTGGCAGATCCAGCTCCTTTTGCACGTCTTCCAGGCTCGCACAGGCTGCAGCCGAGCGCCGGAAGTGACGCACAACATTCCTTGCCGTTTCCAGCAGTTCGCCCATCCCCTGGTAGGTGCGCAGGAACTTCTGCACCACCAGGTTCAGCACGTGGGCAAGACAGGGGATGTGGGTCAGGTTTCCCCTGTCTATGGCAGCAACCAGATTGGCCCCATTGTCGGACACCACCTCTCCGACTCTGAGGCCTCTGGGGGTCAGCCAAATCCTCTCCTGCTCCTGGAGTTTGGCCAACACGTGGGCTGCCGTCAGCTTGGTCTTGCCAAGGCTGACCAAGTGCAGCAGCGCTTGGCAGTGGCGGGCCTTCACGCTGCTGCTGAGGCGGGGGGTTTGGCCAGGTGTGGCGGAGGATGGCAGAGGATCGGAGGAACCCGCTGCAGTTCCCCTGACCCTGCGGGGTGGCACCACCCACTGTGTTGCTGCTGCTGCTGCTGCTGTGCCCGCTGCTGCTCTCCCATCCTCACCCCCTTCCACCAAGCTGACCCAGTGGACAGTGAAGGACAGGTAGCGGCCTGTCCCGAAGCGGCTGCTCCAGGAGTCCATGGTGACGTGGACCCTTTCACCAACCGCGTGCTCCAGCCCTCGCTCCACATTGGCCATCACAAAGCGGTGCAGTGCTGGAATGGCCTTGCGGGAGAAAAAGTGTCTGCTGGGGAGCTGCCAGTCTGGGGCTGCACAAGCAAGCAGCGCCCGCATGTCGCTCCCCTCCTGCACGAGCGTGTACGGCAGGAGTTGGGAGCACATGGCCCGTGCCAGCAAGCCGTTCAGCTGCCGCACGCGACGGCTGCTGGGAGGCAGAGCCCTAACCACCCCCTGGAAGGACTCGCTCAAAAGGCTCTGGCGTGGCCTTTTGCTGACACGGGAATCACCAGACACAGCGGAGGAGGCCACTGAGGACTGGCTGCCAGAACAGGCCTCAGTGTCGGCGGCAGGAGTTGCAGAGGGGGGAGGAGCAGTGCGTTTCCGCACTCCTGCTGGTGCTGCTGGAGGAGCAGGAGGGCGGGTGGCTGCTGTTGCTGCTGCTGAAGGCTGTGCAGTGATGGGTGTGGTGCCACTGCCAGCACCAGATGCCTTCAGCCTCTGGAACTCCTCATGCTGGTGGAAATGTTTAGCCGCAAGGTGGTTGATCAGCGAGCTGGTGCTGAACTTTAAGGGGTCTGCACCTCTGCTCAACTTCCGCTGACAGTGGTTGCAAGTGGCGTACTTGCTGTACACAGTGGGCATGGTGAAAAAGCGCCAGATTGGTGACAGAAACATCCCCCTACGGCATGGAAGCGCTGCTGCCTGTCTCCCTGTGGTGGTTGGGGGGGGGGCTTGGGTGCGGCTGGTGGTGGTACTGGCTGATGCTGCTGCTGCTGCTGCTGAGCCTGAGACACCAGCAGGCTGTGGGTCGCTGCCAATGCTTGCAATGATGCGCCTCCTTGCAAGGCCCACAAGCGCATCCTCCTCCTCCTCCGAGCTGCTGAGGACGACATCCCCTGGAGGTGGTGGCACCCAGTCTCTGTCTGTCACCGGGTCATCAACATCATCCTCCCCCTCCTCAAACATGTCCTGCTGGGATGATGACCCCCCAAACTCCTCTCCTGATGCATGGATGGGCTGCTTGACTGTCGCCACAGTCTTGCTGTCCAATCCCTCATCCCCCAAAGTGCCCATCAGCATCTCCTCCTCAAAATCGCCAACAACAGCAGACAATTGACTCATCATGCCTGGGGTCAAAAGAGTGCTGAATGAGAGGTCGGCGACTGACGGTGAACTGGCCTCCTCCCCAGACCCTGCTGGGCGGCTGCTGCGAACAGGGGTGGTGGTGGTGGTGGTGGTGAGGGTGGAGGCCTCGGATGCAGAGCTGATGGCGGGCTGCTCATCCTCCGTCATGAGTTGCACCACAGTGTCTGCATCCTTTTCCTCAATGGGACGTTTCCGACCCGGCTGGAGGAAAATCGGAGCAGGTGCTACACGCTGCTGCTGCTGTGTCTCTGCAGCGTGAGTTGCAGATGCTCCTGCTGGGCGGCGCCCAAGGCGTCCACGGCCAGTGGCTATGGGAGGAATGTTAGCCACTGACGCTGCTGCTGCTGCTGCGGAACTGTGCATGGTGGCGCGCCCGCGGCCGCGGCTTGCCACAATGCTGCTCCCTCTCCTCCTGATTCCCTTGCTGCCCTTCCCCTTGCCCAAACCGCGCTGGCTGCCACTTCCAGACATCTTAAATGTTTTGGGCGTATAGACAAAAGTTTTGTAAAAGGGCGGGTGAAAAGTGGGGTACTTTAATGGAGTGGGTTGGTTGGTGAGGTGACTGAGTGAGTGTCCCCTAGTACAGTAAGTAAGTAGTAACAGTCAGGAAGTACAACTAGCAGTTACAATAATCAGTAGTAATCACAAGTAAATTTAGTGTGTGTACACTCAGACAGTGAGTGCACGCACGCAGGAGCTAGTAGCCTATGAACACAGTGACTGAGTGTCCTAGACTCCTAGTACAGTAAGAGTAAGTAGTAACAGTAAGTAGAACTAACTAATTACAATAATCAATCAGCGATCAGAAGGAAATGGAGTGTGGGTGGTGTGTGTACACTCAGACAGTGAGTGACCGCACGCAGGAGCTAGTAGCCTATGAACACAGTGACTGTCTGACTGAGTGTCCTAGACTCCTAGTACAGTAAGAGTAAGTAGTAACAGTAAGTACAACTAACTAACAATAATCTATCAGTAATCAGAAGGAAATAGAGTGTGTGTACACACAGACAGTGAGTGAGTGCACACACGCAGGAGCTAGCTAGTAGCCTATAAACAGTGACAGTCAGTGAGTGTCCTACTCCTAGTACAGTATAACTACAATACTATTAGTAAAGGACAGCAGAAATACTGGTATAGATGAGAGAAATAAACAGAGGACAGCTGCCCACAGAGGCAAGGCCCCCCTGAGGCCTAAACCTGTAAGCTTGCAGCAGCTGCCTGTCTCTAATGTAACACACAAGCTACTAACTAAAATACAATGTCTATCTAACTAACAACAATATAGGTGTATATGGCAGGTGTAGGTGAGCAAAAACGCTAGGTAAATGATCACAATAGAGCACTTGCTAAGCCAAAGCACAAAGGAGCAACTCTCTCTCTGTACAAGTCTCAGGCAAGCATGGAGAAACGTAACATGGCGGCCGCTATTTATAGGGTAGGGGCTGGCCAGGGTCCCCCTCTGTGATTGGCTGCCGTCAGAGGGCCTGGGAGCCCTCTGATTGGCTCTAAGGACATCAATCTGGGCTATGACGCTATTCGAGCTCGGTACCGAGCTCGAATAGCGCCGAGTTGCTCGAATAGCTCGAATAGTGAATGGGCTATTCGAGTGTACTCGGATAGCCCATTCGAATAGCTCCAGCTATTCGGAGCTCGAATACCGAGCTCGAATAGCTGAAAAAGAGCTCGAATATTCGAGCTACTCGAATATTCGAGCTCTGCTGAGCACCACTGTTTACAATTATTTCAGCTTCACGAAGTTCTAGCAGCCATGCATTATGTAATCTATTTAATCTGTAAGAGAAATCTTAAGTACAAAATTTAATTTCACTGTTTTGGAGCTTTTTTTTTTTTTTTACTATTTAAGATATTATTTCAAAACAGGGGTAATAAAGAATCAACTTCTCTTTCCACTTTCTATCTCATTCTCCTCCTCCTCCACTTTGTAAATGTTATTATTATTTTAAAGCTTTGGTGTCTGTAGGGAGAGTTGACAAATTTCAATAGAATTTTAAAGTGTAACTCCAGTCAAAGCTTTTTTAAGCATTTGAGCTTTTTTAAGTATTTTAAGTTCCTGAAGATTAAATGTAATACTTTAAGGGTTGATTTCTCAAAAAATATAAGTAAAAAAGTAACTGACAAAGACTGACATAAACATTTCTCGTCATTACACCCCAACGTATGCATATAATAATGTCTCCTGTTAAAAAGATGGGAGTGCAACCAGTGCAGAGGTTGCTCAGGAATGGCAGCAGGCAGGTGTGAGCGCATCTGCACGCACAGTGAGGCAGAGACTTTTGGAAGATGGCCTGGTGTCAAGAAGGGCAGCAAAGAAGCCAAAACATCAGGGAATGATTGATCTTCTGCAGAAAGTATGGTGAATGGACTGCTGAGGACTGGGGCAAAGTCATATTCTCCGATAAAGCCCCTGTGAAGGATTGCGGAAAAGCAGCCGCATGCTCTGACGGCGCGGCGGCTAGTTCCGCGTTCACCCCGGTGGTTTCTGCATGGCGACATGTGTCTGATGTGGTTCAGCCTTCCTGTGCACATAGGCTGAGGAATACGAGAGGCAGAAGCTTTATGAGAAGCAGAGAGGGGTCAGCTGACTCTACTGGTCAGCTGATCCCAGAACGAACGGCGGTTGACTGAAGGGGACTGGGCGGCGCTGATCTGCGCTGCACTATATAGCTGCTTGTCCTTCAGTCTAACGTTGTCTGCCGTTGCGAATGCTTATGTGTTGGCACACAGACCACAGTCAGATCCTACAGTGTGTTAAGAGCCAGGTGGACCTGGGGATTCACACTGAGCTAGATTACTCTTGTGGCTTTACTGTTATGCTTTAGACCAGTTCCAGGGTGTTGTGACTACGGACCTCACACCCAAGACTAGGATACTGTGTCAGTTCTATGTTATGCTTTAGACCAGTTCCAGGGTGTTGTGACTACGGACCTCACACCCAAGACTAGGATACTGTGCCAGTTCTATGTTATGCTTTAGACCAGTTCCAGGGTGTTGTGACTACGGACCTCACACCCAAGACTAGGATACTGTGTCAGTTCTATGTTATACCTTAGCCCGGTTCCAGGGCATTGAGAATAGGCCAATCTGTAGTAACAATCCACATAAGACTCAACCCTTCAAAGAGTGATTTCCAACAAAGTATTTATTTGTGCATAGCGGTCATACAGTATACAGATAAGCACAATGTTTTGGGCAAAGGCCCTTTCTCAAGTGCTTAAGAAAGGGCCTTTGCCCGAAACGTTGTGCTTATCTGTATACTGTATGACCGCTATGCACAAATAAATACTTTGTTGGAAATCACTCTTTGAAGGGTTGAGTCCTATGTGGATTGTTACTACAGATTGGACTTTGTTTATGAGGTGTGATGGGCCTCTCACTACACTGGACTCCCCGTGTGATATAAAGCACCCTCGGTGGCCGGCGGGAACGTTTCACATTGCATTGAGAATAGGTCCTCACACCTAGTTAGGGCAAGTCTGTTCATATTAGCAGCAGGACTTCCTGCTACCCAGCCCGGGTCTCTCTTCTAGGGAGTCCTCAGGCTACAGGAATATTCCCCACAGTCAGGGGAGTATATCTCATGTCACTCAGGCCACCGGGGTCCCTGGTGGTCTATGCTCAGAGTTGTACTGTTACACCAAACACTCACATTATACTAGTGTCCAGAGGTTAGACATACCTGGATTATTGGTGATACTGCAGATCACCTATAATCTGGTGTATATCTGCATTGCGGGTGATTCTGCAGATCACCAGTAATCAGATTCTCTCTGCGTGTTGACACCCATTGTTACAGCCCCTTTCCGATTGTTTGGTGTACCTGGTAAAAGGCTTGTCAGGAGAAGAATAGGTGAACGCTACCATCAGTCCTGTGTTATGCTAACAGTAAAGCATCCTGAAACCATTCATGTGTAGGGTTGCTTCTCATCCAAGGGAGTGGGCTCACTCACAATTTTGCCAAAAAACACAGCCATGAATAAGGAATGGTACCAAAACACCCTCCAACAGCAACAATCCAACAACAGTTTGGTGAAGAACAATGCATTTTGCAGCACAATGGAGCACCGTGTCATAAGGCAAAAGTGATAACTAAGTGACTCAGGGACCAAAATGGTGACATTTTGGGTCCATGGCCTTGAAACGTATGAAGTGCTTATAATTATATTTCAGTACATCATACAAACAACTGAAACAAAGACCTAAAAGCAGTTTAGCTGCAAACTTTGTGAAAACTAATATTTTTGACAGTCTCAAAACTTTTGGCCAGGACTGTATAGTTTATTAAGATGGTTATTGGAATATGCCATAAAATATTGTTTTTAACCGCTACCAGACAGTGGCGATTGACATCTACGCCCTGTTTGGAGGCTGTAATATCTGTTGGGGAGTAGTTTTCACCTTACTGCCGCCGCACGTTCTCACCACTCTCATTGCTTCCGCCAATCGCGTTGCTCTCTGCCCACCGCAGCTCACTCGCCCTGCTGTTGGTATGACAGCAGAGCTCTGTGAGCCAGTCAGAAGCCAATTTCATTGGCTCCTAATCCTGTCATCAATGTGAGCAAATCCCATTGGCTTACATTGATCACAGGGTCAGGAGCCAATGAAATCGGCTCCTAATTGGCTCACAGAACTCTGCCGTCATAGAGATGGCAGAGGACGTGCGGCGTGTATGGTGGTAGCAGCAATTCAGTGTGGCAATTCCTTGGTATGTGGTGGTTTTTGGTACCAGTGGTCTCTGGCCCTAAGGGGCCAGAGACCGCTGGTACTAAAGTGGTTAATACTGAAATTTTACTATTCTCCACTGTAACCTCTATTTTTATGTCTAGTAAAATGGGCATCAGGAAAAGTGATAAAATATTGGTTCATTTACCGATATTTACCGAACTTCCTTCATATAGTAGAATATCAGTAAAAAAATCAGTTTACTATGACCTTACCTCTCCCTACTCTCACACAGAACCCTCTCCTGATGGTGCCTAATCTTAACCCCCCCGGTGGTGCCTAACCTTAACTCCCCCAGTGGTGCCCAACCTCTTCACCCCCTGCTGGTGCCTAACCTTAACCCCCCATGGTGCCTTACCTCAACCCCCCTTGGCGGTCCTTAACCTTAACCCCCATGGTAGGCATCTAACCTTAACCCCTGAAGGCAACTAATCTTAACCCCTCATTTTGTTTGTGTAGTATAAATCATTATATGATCATTTGTGGTTTTATGTAACACAAAATAAAAAAAGTATTAATTAGAAGGCAAAACATAAATACATTTTTTTTTATATAAGTTAAAGTGAGTTTTTTACAAATGATCGTTTGCAACATTGGTGAGAATCTGCTTGTTGTGGTGCAAAAAGTTGAAATGTAAACATTTTTTTTTTCTGAGAAAGCATAGGGGCTAGTTTTAGAAACAATTATATAATTTCAGAAACAATTTTTTGTTAAACAATGGGTTATTGTAATCAATAAAGTTTGTATGCAAATGAAAAGTAAATATTCATGTAGCACAATTATTATACTTTAACACAAATAGAGAAAATATTTGTATTAAGGTGAATGGGACGCCCTTTTTAATAGTGTGCCATTATTACATGCTATGACCGTCAACATCCACTATTTGCTAAAGAGAAGGAAAAAAGCCCACTGAGTTTATAGGGACAATATATGCACAGTGTCACCCAGATATAAAATTGAGAGATACTGTACATTAAAATCAATGGCAATTATATATTTCACTTTTTCTCCTAAGTGATTTTTTCCCTTTTATCAATAAATACAGTTAAGCCACTAGCAAGCAGGAAAATACTGATAGTAATTTTGACGGGACTTTCACCTACTTTTTAGTACTTTCTAATTTCTGATTCTGATACTAATTGCAGAGTGCTGAAAATATATTTAAAATACAAGATGAAAAATTATCTCCTGGGAGATAATTTAGGAGAACAAGTGAATTGAATAAGGGTCATTGGGCACTATGCAAATCACAAACTCTCAAATCAGATAAGTTGGCCATCTGTCTAAGGATGTCACCAAAGTTATCCAAGGTACACACAATAACCATGTTTTACAGTAAGATGGGGGATAGCGCTCTCGCTTTGATGACAGTTGTCCAATATGTGCCTTGGGTGTGCAGAGGTAGTCAGGTGGAGAACTCCATATTCTAAGCTGGTTGATTTTTTAAAGGGTGTTGGGTTTTAGAGGTATGTTAATACAATAACCTGATACTTTTGATACATTCTTCAGGCAGGGAACACACTTGACTGTTTTCATGCACATTTTCTGCACAGAAAAACTGAGAACTTAAAGAGAGTCTGAAGCGAGAATAGATCTCGCTTCAGACCTCATAGCTAGCAGGGGCATGCGTGCCCCTGCTAAAACGCCGCTATAGCGCGGCTTAACGGGGGTCCCTGTCCCCCCAAACCCCCTCCGAGCAGCGGGGGAGCGCTTCCTGGTTGGGGCAGGGCTAACCGCCGCAGCCCTGCCCCATGCGCGTCTGTCAGACGCGTACCTCCGCCTCTCCCCCGCCCCTCTCAGTCTTCCTTCACTGAGAGGGGCGGGGGAGAGGCGGCGATGCGCGTCTGATAGACGCGACTGGAGGCAGGGCTGCAGCCGTTAGCCCTGCCTCCAGGAAGATCAGGTCCAGCGACCTTTTTTCCGACCCAGGTTTGCGGGGGGTGGGTTGGGGGTGAAGGGACCCCCGTTAAGCCGCGGGATAGCGGCGTTTTAGCAGGGGCACACGTGCCCCTGCTATATATAAGACCTGAAACGAGATTTAGTCTCGCTTCAGTGTCTCTTTAAGTTAATCAATGGGCTAGTTCACACTTGTTTTTCGCGCACAGAAAAAAACCCTGAAATTCTGCATGATGACTCTGCACATTTTGTCAGTTTTCTCTATGAATTACATCAGCTGCTGTGAAAAAATGCGCGTGTTTTCCTACATAGAAACACACTTAGGGCCTGTACACACTGCTGCACTTGCGCTGCGTTTTTAAAAATGCATGCATTGTTAAAAATGCATGCATTTTTAAAATCGCAAGGTCTTTTGAAAATTTAAAATCGTGATGACCTGTACACACTGGTGTGATGCGGTTTTAGAAAAACGCAATCACAGTGCCTGCTGCGCTTTTTCAAGTGCAGCGCTTGAAAACGCATGAAAAAATGCAATGCAATGCAATTCCATTGCGTTTTTCAGAAGTCAGTATACCAGAAGACTCTGCAATTTCCTGCTCCCTGTTGAAATGTAAACTAGAAAAAAAACAAAGGATTCTTTAGCCAATCAGCAATTAAAAGAAAAACGCAAACGCATCAAAAATGCAGGCAAAAACGCAAGCAAAAGCGCATGCGTTTTTAAAAATGCGTACCATGCTGCTTTGGTCGACACCGTATCGAACATCGCTAAAGATGCACGCCCTACCCACCGGCAATCGAGTTAAATTTCCTGCCTGGACAGATCAACTGAATCAAACGATTTTGGGTGGAATTCGGTCGATCGGTCAACATTTGCGTAACGATTTCACAGCAGATGGTGATTGAATCTGCTGTATATCGGTGGGAAATCGTTTAACCTCTTGAGGACCGCAGTGTTAAACCCCCCTAAAGACCAGGGCAATTTTCTCCTAATTGGCCACTGCAGCTTTAAAGAGAATCTGTATTGTTAAAATCGCACAAAAGTAAACATACCAGTGTGTTAGGGGACATCTCCTATTACCCTCTGTCACAATTTCACCGCTCCCCGCCGCATTAAAAGTAGTCAAAAACAGTTTTAAAAAGTTTGTTTATAAACAAACAAAATGGCCACCAAAACAGGAAGTAGGTTGATGTACAGCATGTCCACACATAGAAAATACATCCATACACAAGCAGGCTGTATACAGCCTTACTTCTGAATCTCAAGAGATCACTTGTGTGTGTTTACCTTCTGTCCCCAGCTTCTCTCATGCACTGAACATTACAGGCTTCCTGCAGACAGCTCTACCTATGTCGTTAATTCCTCAGTTTGTGACAGACCAGCTCCTTTCACAGCCTCCAGAGGAGGATTTTTATCCAGCTCTCTTCTATCACTGATAAGATAGCAGAGAAGCTGCTGGCTTATGTAAATAAAACACACAGTGGAGTGTGCATAGAGGAACAGTTCAACACTGAAGAACTTGGCAGCCTTCCAGACACAGGCCGACAAGTCTGACAGGGGAAAGATACATTGATTTATTACAGAGATGGTTATAGTAGAAAGAGCTACAGTAAGCGAGAACACATAAGAATAGGTTTAGGAACTTGTAGGATGGTAGAAAAAACGTTGTAATTTTTGTTACAGAGTCACTTTAAGGCCAAGCTGCAGGGCCGCACAACACAGCACACTAGTGTTTCCCCTCCTTTTCTCCACACCAACAGAGCTTCCTGTTGGTGGGGTCTGATCCCCCCCTCCAGTGTTTATTTATTTTAAATAAATATTTATGTTATTATTTTTGTATTAAATTTTGCTATTTTTTTATATATTTCTTTTTTTAAATCCCTCCCTCCCCCCAGCCGGACAATCCTGGCAATCAGCTGTCATAGCCTTCTGCCTATAAGAGCCGATCACTCTGTAGTGCCCCAGGGGGACAGCCATGTCACAAATTAGGGAAAAGGGTTAATCATTAATTAATACGTTAATACGTTTATTATGTAGAGGTGATGGTCTCAAAAGTGAGTGTAGTTAAACCTTATATTTTATTGTAATAGTTCCCACTGCATCCCTATTATTATAGTTTCATGTTACATGTCCCTATTTGACCTGCCCCTTTTTAATGAATTTGTCTATTATAAGACACCCTGTAGTGTCTTTCCTATAGAGCCTCTTTATATAGTACTCCCTTACAGTGCTTCACGTGTTGTGTGCCTTTTTATAGTCACCTCTATGCTGTGCCCATACCCCCATACAGTGACTACTATGTCCCCTTATAGTGGCATTCTTTATTATTTTCTCTGGTAATCTAGAGGTCTCCCCTTCACCCTTATATAGATGCACCAGGTGTTTTATTAGTCCCTCTTTACATACATTCCATGGTGCTCTAGTGATCCCCACCTTCCATATAGATTTCCCTAGCAGTCTGATGGTCCCCTTTCCCTTTTATAGACTTCCGTGACCGTCCTCTCAATATACCTTTCCATGGTGGGTGATCTAGTGGTAACACTCATTGATATAATTTTTCCTGGTAGCCTAGTGGTCCCCCCTGGCAAAACATTTTTAAAAGTGCTACTGGGGCTCCCCATAGGTCCCTTAAGAGACTAATGGAAATCTTTCTCAAGAGGACCAATGAGTAGCCCCAACAACACTTTTTTCGACAATATCCCAGGGCTTTCTATATGTTAGAGGCACTCAAAACTCAGCTGTTGTTCAGGACCAGAATATTGGACTGAGGTGCCGCGCATCCAATCCTGCAAAATGTGTCATCATAGTGTCATTAATATTTTTAAGATTATGTGATTGTGTCATTTTTGAGGTGAGTCACCTCTCATCTTTTGTTTTATATTGATTTTAAGACATTTTATCTATTCCTGGGTGCCTCTTTCCCCCCTAAAACAAATACTTGATTCAGAAATAACAACTGAGTGAGTATTGTGACTTTGTTTCATACAGCATCTAAAAGATGATCTTTTGGACACCACTCCTAGGCAACACTCCTGGACTAGAAAACATCTCATGAAAAAGTAAGCTGTTTTTACTATCTTTCTCTGGTACTGATTTAGCTATATAGATGTTATTCTCTATGTGTTTTTAGTGTTAATTGTAATGAGTAATTTTGGTTTTGTGAAAATTCACACAATTTTTCCAATTATGATTCTGACCGTAATTACGATGTTGTTGGTAATCTTTCTTTTGCATAATTTTTGCACAAATGCATTGAAGTCTATGGGCCTGATTCACAAAGCGGTGCTAACAGTTAGCACGCTGGTGAAAAGCCCTTTATCATGCCTAAACTCAGTTTAGGCATGATAAGTTTAGGTGTGATAAGTTTAGGTGTGATAAGTTTAGGCATGATAAGTTTAGGTGTGATAAGTTTAGGCATGCTAAGTTTAAGCGCCAACTGCGTTAGCACCGCAGTGCACAGCTGATCAAAAGTTTTACGCTAGCAAAGACTGGTGCACTTTGTATAAAGTTTAATGGCGCTGCTTTGCGTGCGGGACTTTGCAAGCGATCTAAACTTATCTAAACTTAGCATGCCTAAACTTATCACACCTAAACTTATCACACCTAAACTTATCACGCCTAAACTGGCTTTTCACCAGCATGGTGCAATGGTTATCATGCCTAAAGTCTTTTAGGCATGCTAACTGGGTTAGCACCGCTTTGTGAATCGAGCCCTATGAGTCATAAGAAAACACATTTTAGGATATGAAAAAACACATTTTCACATAAATGCATTCACGACTATGGGTACTAGAAAGTTATATTTTTGTGAAATTACACGTCATTTCATTTCAAAATAAAGGTTCATAATTACGATTACATGCAAAATTAATTTTACAATAGTCTGAAATTTGCTGCAAAATTACTACTATGCAAAATTTGAGCTCATTACTGTTTCTGTTATGCGTAGTATTTCTCTAAATGCTTTTCCCTGCGTTGTTAAAGCCTTTTGTAAATGTATGCAAGTGATATTTCTTAATTACAAAATACTCAATTTACATAACATTTCTGGTAGTCATATTAAAGATGTTTCCATTTTTGCATTATAACAGTGTTTCGCAATATTTCATATGTATGTACGCCTTTTGAAAGCCTGTGCTAGCCAAGTACCCGCTGGTGTTGTGAAGACTAGTAACCTTTTATTTATTTTATTTATTTATTGTATTTCTAAAACGCCAACAGTTTACGCAGCGCTGGACGTTAGTTAAAATTACAAACAATATGTAGGGGTGACATACAGGACAATACAGGAATACATGCAAACCAAACCAGATATATTTAATATTAGTGCATGATAATAATTTCTACATAATTTTCAAGCAGTTACTGTTGCTTTTAATTAGCTAAAATAGTAGTTGGTGTTGTTTATATAGTATGTATTATTTTTTGGAAACTGTTCAATTTTAAACTTAATTAACTATATCAAGCTCAAGTACCCCTGGGTCCACCAGAAGTTACATGTACCACACAGGTTGAGATCCCAGGCATTATAGAACTAAAGCACATATGGGGCTTGATTCACAAAGCGTTGCTAACAGTTAGCACCCTGGTGAAAAGCCCTTTATCATGCCTAAACTCAGTTTAGGTGTGATAAGTTTAGGTGTGATAAGTTTAGGCGTGATAAGATTAGGCATGAGAAGTTTAGGTGTGATAAGTTTAGGTGTGATAAGTTTAGGCGTGATAACTATAGCACCAACTGGGTTAGCACAGCAGTGCACAGCTGATCAAAAGTTTTGCGCTAGCAAAGTCTGGTGCACTTCACATAGAGTTTAATGGCGCTGCTTTGCGTGCGGGACTTTGCGCGTGATCTAAACTTATCTAAACATATCATGCCTAAACTTATCACGCCTAAACTTATCACGTCTAAAATTATCACGCCTAAACTGGCTTTTCACCAGCGTGGTGCAATAATTATCACGCCTAAACTCTCTAACTGGGTTAGCACCGCTTTGTGAATCGAGCCCATGGTCATGAAGACCTGTTTGAAAAGTATAAGATTTGTTTCTCATTCATTTTAGAAAAAAATCCTAGACCTATGAACATGATATTTTGACCATAAAGAGCAGATTAATAATTTAAAGAAATGTATTGTACAAACTTTAATACATATCAAGAAATAATTATACATAATAGAATGGTAGAAAAGTGACTTTGGCTTAGCATAGAGGCAGAAATACATTATCGATCACTGTACCTGTAATTATATTTTTAAATTGAGCTTTAAAACAAAAGAAATGATTAAGCACATATTACATTTAAAAGGCAAAAATTAATTGAAAGACAATTTAAAAGATACAAATTCTTGCAAGCTTTGAGGGATTACATAAATAGTTATTTTTGGCTGATGGATTGGGAAATGGTTGGAAGTCGATGGATATGATGTCTACTTATATGTCATCAGCAAGTAAAAAACACATCTTGTGCATTTTAAACTTTGTGCCTGTCTTTACTTTTTCTCTAAAGTGTATTGAAAATTAGATATGTTGATAAAATGTGTGAGTAATATTTCCCCATCAATGAAAAAATACATACAATGCTAGCAGATGTGCAATGAATTGAAAAATGCAAAATATTTAGGGTAGGAACACATCGCATATGTGTTTTCCAAAGATAACCCGAGACAGGGTGGAGGGGGGGGGGCAGATGGGACACAGAGGCATGTTCTCTGCCTCATGACATGCCTCTGTGTTTCCCCCACCGCCATTCTCTGCCCCCACTGCCACGATTTAGCCCCCCCCCCACCCCACTATAGTGCCCCAGAAATTGGTGACAATATTTGTTGCTATCTCGGAGGGTAATGAGAGGAGAGGGATTCTCTGCTCAAATGCCCACTAGGGATGTTCCTGCAGGCTTTCCAGCTCTCTCTCCCTTGCCGCGCCCCCTGCCGCTCCTCTGCCTTCCTGCATGCTGGGGGTGAGAGATCCCTCTCCTTCCAGCGTTGTGACCCAGAGGTCACAAAAGTGATAGTGGGCCCTAGCAGGCCAATGGAGAGGCGGAGAGCAGCGGAGATGGTGGCTACCGGATCCACCCAGCACCCTGGATCAGGTAGCCTAGTTTTTTTTTAATTATATGAGCCCACTTTGGGCTCACTTTAAAAATTGAGAAAATTCCATGCAGTTTTAACAGGAAGACATATTCTTTTTGTTTCTGACTTCCATTGCAGAAACTATAACTATTATTAAAAAACAAACAAACAAACAAACAAACAACCAAAAACAGGGTTACCGTAAAGAAAACAGGTAGTGTCAAAAACTGGAGAAGTTAGATTCTTATCTAAGAAGAGGGAAGCTGGATGGCCCAGAGGCTTTCATGCCTTGCTCAACCCCCCCCCCCCCACTGCTGGCCAAAACACACTTCTTCTTTGTGGCCATGTTCCTGTCTGTGTACAACTGTGGCCATACTGCACATGTATGAGTTTAGCCCACATTATGCAGTATCACGAAACTGTTCATGCAAGAAGCAAAAAGCAGTCAAAATCCACTGTGTATGGCAAGCACCAATGGGGGAATCAAAAAACAGGCGTGCTGTACCTCCTATGGTCTGTGCACCTCAGACCAAACGTATATCAAAGTCCAAAATCGAGTCAGCACCGCCTTCAGTAGAAAAATAGCTCTTTTATTAATTAAAAAGCATGATGTCAAAGTAGCGGCGACAGCTCCGCTGTTTCGGGCGTGCAGCCCTTTTTCAAGCCAAAAGCAAGGATCATCACACTAACAAACATTACAAATCACCTTATATAGCATACAAACTTATGAGCTCACCTGTGATCGACCAATCAGAGGGAGGCAGGGGCTGGCGGACCTGATGGGGAACTAATCCCTTAGTATGCAAAGCGGAGTGTTCAGTACCCTCCCCCAGACGTCAGCAGTAACCCACCCAATCAGTGGGAAATATGGTTGCCATACGAGGAGACGCTTGAGGACGCCAGAGCCCAGCCGCCCCTTCCACCGGCATCCGCAGCGTCATACATGACGCAGTACCAGTCACATGGGATCAATCCTCCAATCAAACGAGCGCTCCGCTCTCCAATGCGGAAAACAGCTCGTCGTGGATAGAAGGGACGTCACTGATTACGTCTGGGCGATCCGCCCTCGCTGTCATGTGACTCCCAAAACATAAACATTATCCCCATGGCGATCCCCAAACAAAGGGCAATACCTATATTGTCGTTAGGGCAGCCTGGCCATGAAGTCCCCAGTCTCCCCCCGCATCTCCTCGTATGGCAACCATATTTCCCACTGATTGGGTGGGTTACTGCTGACGTCTGGGGGAGGGTACTGAACACTCCGCTTTGCATACTAAGGGATTAGTTCCCCATCAGGTCCGCCAGCCCCTGCCTCCCTCTGATTGGTCGATCACAGGTGAGCTCATAAGTTTGTATGCTATATAAGGTGATTTGTAATGTTTGTTAGTGTGATGATCCTTGCTTTTGGCTTGAAAAAGGGCTGCACGCCCGAAACAGCGGAGCTGTCGCCGCTACTTTGACATCATGCTTTTTAATTAATAAAAGAGCTATTTTTCTACTGAAGGCGGTGCTGACTCGATTTTGGACTTTGATATACGTTTGGTCTGAGGTGCACAGACCATAGGAGGTACAGCACGCCTGTTTTTTGATTCCCCCATTGGTGCTTGCCATACACAGTGGATTTTGATTGCTTGCACGACTTGGTGAAAGCACAATGGAGGTTGAACAAGAAAGTACAAGTGCGATCTTCTCTTACTCAGAGGACGATGCAGTGCGGATCCTGGCACCGGTGACGGGTAAAAATCAATTTTTAAAGAAACCTGATGAAAAAATTCTTAAACGTGATCTGGAGGCTTTGCATAAAACGAAGATCAATCTCGAATTACATGCCTCCACCCTGGCGGAATACCATCAACAAAAAAAGATACCCAGAGCGGTTAGAGCACAGGTTGCACCTGTAATGTTTCCACGGGACAAAATCTTCTGCGGTGTATGGGAGCGAATTTGGAATCGCGCCTCGTTCGATGCCATGTTACATACAGTGGCCCGCATACAAGAGGAAATCCCTAAAGTGGTTCTGAAAATCGAGACAATCACCAAAGAGCTGAACAGGCTACTTTCACCTGCGACTGGACAGGCATATTTTGATGACCTTGAGACCAAAATGGGAAAATACCGTACAGGAGTGGAGGATACAAAAAGAGCCAAATTCCATCGTGACTTGATGGACTATACAAGTGGTTATGTCTATACCTGGCAAAGAGAGGGCTATAACCCTAGGAGAAGAGGACGTAATCCTCCGTTCAAAAGGGGTAAGAAGCCAAAACCTCAGGGTGATGGAGAGAGTGGCTCTTCTGATTTTTTAGTGACCCCCAGGGACACCACTTCTCAGTCATCACA
This sequence comes from Hyperolius riggenbachi, assembly GCF_040937935.1. Classification (NCBI taxonomy): domain Eukaryota; kingdom Metazoa; phylum Chordata; class Amphibia; order Anura; family Hyperoliidae; genus Hyperolius; species Hyperolius riggenbachi. The sequence goes on from NC_090646.1 coordinate 556,778,356, forward strand.
AGACACAGAAGGAGAGGAGGTAGGCGATACCAGTGGAAAAAACAAAGGCAAAGACAAACCTGTGAAGAACAGGAATCCATCAGGGAAAATGAATCTACGTCAGAAGAACCCCAAAGCCAATTAGTTGTCAATCTATCCCGTTATATACTTACCACAGACGAGACGAGAGTATTGAATCATGGACTGGGTTTTTGTCCAACAAAGGGTCCAGACTTTTTTCAGTTGGACTTGGACTTGTTCTCCTTTTTTAGATCTATCAAGTTGAAGCAGTTCTTTTCTTGTGTGCCAAGATGGCCAGGAATACACACATCAGATGAGAGAACTGAATTATCTTTAAAACCATTGGGACTACGGAATAAAAGTTCCTTTACACCTCCGAGTCATCCAAGGATCGAACTGTTCATTTCCAAGGTTAAGCAGGACTTGAATCAATTGGAGGAAGATTTAAGTAGACATCTGTGAGGCTTGGTGGTGTATTCTCCACAGTCAGCATGCAACGCATGAGCTGGCGTGGAGGAGGTACACACACTAGCACCAGGAAACAGGCTATCCCTAGTATAGTGGAGGGGAGGACTGACTGCAATAGGAGATTGTGGCGCACAGAGCCGGTGCAGATCTGACAGCCACAAACAATGCTTTCGTTATAACGTCTCAGCGCAAAGTAGCGCTGAGCGCATAAACCAGAACTGAGGAGATCAGGACAGGTAGTCAGAATGAACGCTTGCTAGCTAGCGGCTACTTAGCGACAGCAAGCGTCCAAAACCAGACAGACTGGAATGAGGCAGCCAATGCGATGCGGCGATGGCGTGCCTCACAAAGACAGGACAGGATAGTCAGAAAATAGCAGGATTGAGATAGATGAACATAACACAGATAAATATACAATAAGTATGTTTTCCTAGCGTATTACAATTACAGCTATCAATGAAACTATTTGTAACGTCTGACTAACATATGTATATATCGGCAATGAACCGATATATGACATAAGCAGGAACGCTGACTAACACTGGAGCAAAACAGGGAACAGGGCTCAGAAGGATTCGCTATCTCTTCGCAGAGATGAACGCAATCCACAAACGGTAACAGGACAGGATTCAGAAGGATTCGTTATCTCTTCGCAGAGATGAACGCAATCCACAAACAGTGACAGAACAGGATTCAGAAGGATTCGTTATCTCTTCGCAGAGATGAACGCAATCCACAAACAGAACCAGGAGCAGGGTAACTACCTCAGCACGGGTGGTCACGGTACGCGCAACCTACCAAAACGTGCTGGAAAGCTGACTAACTGCACACAGGATATAAACAGTTTGTGTACGTATACATCAGCGACACTGATGTATTAACGTAACACAAATACAAGGAAAATAATAAACGTGCTGGTATGCATATATATTGGCAATGAACCAATATATGATGCAAAGACCAGCAAAGTATCTTTATAACAAGAAACACGATCGGGGGCTAAAGCGACAGCAAGACAGGCTTAAGCTGAAGCTATGAAAACCCAAGGAAACCCTGCAGGAAGCAGATCTTTATACTGAGGTCATCCAATGGGAGCAGACATGCAGATTCCCACACAGGTGAATGATAATCAGTCACAAGCTGACAGCAGGGAAAGACAGACAAAGCTATGCAACTTGCATGGAAATAGATCAGAACTGCCTGAGCTGCAGCACTAATACTTCCAGTAATAGCTGCTGCAGCAGCGATCATTACAGTACCCCCGCCTTTAAAAGTGGATTCCAGACGCTTTTCAAAACTGAAATTTCCAACAAAACAGTCTGACTGATAATTCATGATGACCGGGACAGCCCGGCAAGACCGAATTCCAGAATCAGTCCCCACAAGACTGGACCCATCAGAACCAGAACCTACAGAACCATGCCCATCAGTACTACAAGCCCCAGTGTGACACCCATCAGAACCATGATTTCCAGAAGAAAGCCCTCCGAAACTCCCTGAGCGATACCCACCGCCTTCCAGGAACAGTTCAGAAACGCCAAAGCCTTTGCAATGCCCACCGGTACTGTCTTTACCAACACAAAACCCACTGTTGAACCAGTCCAAGGCACCAGGACAAGTTTTCTCAGAGACCTCCCAGAACACCTTGAAGCTCCAAAGAGATCCCCATAGGTCAGAATGCCCCTTAGGCTCACATGGAGAACTATCAAGAACCCCTATGGAACCTAGGGCAATTCCCGAGTCAGGGCCACAAGGACAAACATCAATATCAGGGCTTTCAGGGACCAGAACCATCTCTGGGCATGCAGGCAGACTGGCAATATCAGAACGTGTTCCCACTAAGGAAGCATCAGAGCACGCTAACACCTTAGACACACTTGGGCATTCTGGCACACAAAGAACATCTGGGCACACCGGCACAAGAGAAACCTCTGGGCATGTCAAGGAACTGTGAGCCTCAGGGTCAGCCAAGACAGGACCAAAACCAGGACTGGCCAAAAAAAAATCATCATGACTAAACTTCGCAACTACTGGACTTTTACACGAGAATGCTGGATCAGACTTAGATGTCGCTGATTCCAGCAAAGTCAGTAACAAATCAGATTCAGGGGCACTAACAAGACAGGACAAATCTTCTGATGTATGCACTGAACCAGACAGGGACTCCACAACTACCTCTGGACTGGACAGAGACTCATTTAATACACTGGATTGGAGCTCATGAGGCGCTGCAGAACAAGTCAGTATTGCAGCAGCCCCCACTGGACTAGGCAAAACTGAGGAATTCCCTGGACAGGAAGGGAACTCTGGAACCTCTGCCACAGCGGCCAGAGAACCAGAATCTTTCAGGATACAGGGCTGGGTTTCAGGAACACTCATCAGACCGGACTGAAATTCTGAGATTTCTATTATTTTGACCAGAGAATCAGAATTATCCATGTTACAGGGCAAGACTTCTGAAACATTCAGAGGACAGGGCTGGAGTTCCTCGGCTGTTACAACACTGGAGAGGGACTCAACATTGGTTAAATCAGACTGTGTACAGGGCAAGGTATCTGACACACTTGCTGACGAGGACAATATTTCAATGGCTTCTGCTTTGCTGGGCAGAAATTCATCAAGTTTTATTAGAGCAGACTTTAATTCCAAAACAGCTGCTAGACAAGTGAATATTACTGCAACACCAACTGAGGTAAGCAGTGCTTCAGCCTCCTCTGCTAGAGGGTTTAAAGTATCCAAAGTACTGGGTGAAGCATAAGACTCTGCGACCACAGCTTCACTGGACAGGATCACTGAACAGTCCATATTGCAGGGCAAAACCATGGAAGCACCTGCTGGACAGCATAATGATTCTGTGACCTGAGTTTCATTGGAGAGATCTACTGCACAATTCATGGTACAGGGCAAATTTATTGGAAAATTTTCTGAACAAGGTAATAATTCTGCGATTTCAGGTTCACATAGCAGATGCTCTGAGCTATTCACGAAACTAGAGCGAGGTGTAGAAACAGGCAGATCAAGACACAATGTTTGCGCATCTGAATCACCATTCATTTGTAAAATTGGAAAATTCAGATGCTGGGGTTCTGAGTTTACTAGACAGGATTGCTGGGACTCGGAAACTGATGCAGTGCACCTACTGGCATCTGCTGGATCAGACAGGAGTTGAACTTTATTAACACAGGTAATTTCTGCAGAAGTGTTTGCAGAGACAGGCAAGATTTTTCTGGTGTCTGTTTCACTAAACAAAGAGTCATGAGTACTGGCTAGACTGGACTCGGAAGTCAGCAGGACCTCTGGATTCTCTGCTGAGAAATTTGCGCAGGGCAAGGTTAAGAATGTATCAGTGGCTTCTGTTTTACTGGGAAGTAACACTGAGTTATCCCTGGTACAGGGTGGAATTGCAGGAACTTCAATTTCACACAAAAAGAGCTCCGAATCACCTGCTGAATCAGCCAAAGGTGCTGAAGCAGGCGGGTCAGAACGCCAAATTTGCGAATTCGGAGTCACATAAAAATCATCCAAAATCAGTTCCCACACATCAATCAAGGGAGCCACACGGTCATACCTACACACACCAGCCTCTATTAGGTTATAGGCTGACTTAATGCATGCGTTCAATACCATTTCACTTTTTGCACTGTAAAATTGACAAAATGAACTTGAATCATTCTTCCATTCACAGACCAGGGCTTCCATCTCTCCCCTCTCGAATGGAGGATCCCATGCATACTTAACAGCGAAACATTTAGGCTGATCACAGTCTGCAGATATGATTGTGGCAGGCACATGTATAGGGTTAATTAGCAGGTGATTGGCAGATTCCTTATTCTTAAGAATTTCCAATACCTGTAGCAAGTGTTGAACTGTAGTGTATGCAAACTTCCCTTGGTTCACAAATAAGTTGATTTGTTCAATACTCTGTAATATCTCATCATAATCATACTCAGATAATTCTTTTAAACAAAAATCTTTATTTTCCCTAGCCAGGGAGGAAAGTTCATTAGTAGTTTCATAAGTCCATTTAACTCCCCTGAAAGACAATTGCATTTCATTATCTGTTAATGGCAGAATCTCATTATAGGTCTCAGTTGCTAAGGATAATGATTCTGCAGATTGGACACGTTTCTTAGAACGTTTGCGTTTTGCCTTTGACCTTGCGGTTTTTGGTGATTTATTCAAAGCTGCAGGAAAATTATCAGTAACACTTTCTGCTTGCTGCTCATTCTTGCAAGCAATTGAAGGAGCAGCTGATTGGCCTGCTGCCAGGAGTTCATTAAGAGGAAAAGGCAATGGATCTATGCGCAACCAGTTATGGATCACAAACGCTAGAAATTCCAGTGGTCTCTCTTTCAAATCGGAATGATTGAGAACATCAAATGCCCACTGGAATAATTCCCCTTTAAACAAAATATAACTTAGTTGGAGTGCCCAGGTTGAAACAGGAGTCGCTTGGAGATCAGGATTGGTCAGGAACCTGGCACATTCAGAGAAAAACTCATTTTCTGTTTCAGAGCTAAGTTCTTCAAATTTCTTAAAGGAACAGGAACCATAATTAACAGTGTCATACTTTCTGGGAATCCCCCCCACAATGGGGATTGGTAATGGGGTTTTCATAATGTGAGGCTTGGTGGTGTATTCTCCACAGTCAGCATGCAACGCATGAGCTGGCGTGGAGGAGGTACACACACTAGCACCAGGAAACAGGCTATCCCTAGTATAGTGGAGGGGAGGACTGACTGCAATAGGAGATTGTGGCGCACAGAGCCGGTGCAGATCTGACAGCCACAAACAATGCTTTCGTTATAACGTCTCAGCGCAAAGTAGCGCTGAGCGCATAAACCAGAACTGAGGAGATCAGGACAGGTAGTCAGAATGAACGCTTGCTAGCTAGCGGCTACTTAGCGACAGCAAGCGTCCAAAACCAGACAGACTGGAATGAGGCAGCCAATGCGATGCGGCGATGGCGTGCCTCACAAAGACAGGACAGGATAGTCAGAAAATAGCAGGATTGAGATAGATGAACATAACACAGATAAATATACAATAAGTATGTTTTCCTAGCGTATTACAATTACAGCTATCAATGAAACTATTTGTAACGTCTGACTAACATATGTATATATCGGCAATGAACCGATATATGACATAAGCAGGAACGCTGACTAACACTGGAGCAAAACAGGGAACAGGGCTCAGAAGGATTCGCTATCTCTTCGCAGAGATGAACGCAATCCACAAACGGTAACAGGACAGGATTCAGAAGGATTCGTTATCTCTTCGCAGAGATGAACGCAATCCACAAACAGTGACAGAACAGGATTCAGAAGGATTCGTTATCTCTTCGCAGAGATGAACGCAATCCACAAACAGAACCAGGAGCAGGGTAACTACCTCAGCACGGGTGGTCACGGTACGCGCAACCTACCAAAACGTGCTGGAAAGCTGACTAACTGCACACAGGATATAAACAGTTTGTGTACGTATACATCAGCGACACTGATGTATTAACGTAACACAAATACAAGGAAAATAATAAACGTGCTGGTATGCATATATATTGGCAATGAACCAATATATGATGCAAAGACCAGCAAAGTATCTTTATAACAAGAAACACGATCGGGGGCTAAAGCGACAGCAAGACAGGCTTAAGCTGAAGCTATGAAAACCCAAGGAAACCCTGCAGGAAGCAGATCTTTATACTGAGGTCATCCAATGGGAGCAGACATGCAGATTCCCACACAGGTGAATGATAATCAGTCACAAGCTGACAGCAGGGAAAGACAGACAAAGCTATGCAACTTGCATGGAAATAGATCAGAACTGCCTGAGCTGCAGCACTAATACTTCCAGTAATAGCTGCTGCAGCAGCGATCATTACAACATCCACCTAAGATCATGTCCAATCTCTCTAAAGGAGAAAGGGAGGCACTTAGGTCTTTACAGAATAATGAACAAATTGTTGTCCGCCCTGCAGATAAGGGAGGAGCAGTGGTGGTGCTAAATAGTGATTACTATCGCCAAGAAATTTTACAACAATTGGCGCAGAGTGGCGTTTATGAGAAATTAAGTATTGACCCCTTATTTAGGATACAGGGACTGATTAAGCAAGTAGTTGATGAGGCTTTACAGCGTAGAATTATTGATGATGAATGTGCAAAATTCTTAGTGAAAGATCATCCTGTAACCCCTATGCTATACACCCTTCCAAAGATACACAAGAGTTTGGAGGCACCACCTGGTAGGCCCATAGTGTCGGGTGTAAATTCAGTATTTGTACCTTTGGCACAATTTGTTGATAAGATTTTGCAACCGTTGGTCCTTTCATTGGACTCTTACTTGCGAGATACTAAAATGTTTATAGACAAATTAAATGGCCTAAGTGCATTAGACGCTGAGTGTGTTTTGGTTACTCTGGATGTTGAAAGCCTCTACACCTCCATCCCACATGATGGGGGTGTAGAGGCTGTAGAGTGGTTCTTAATGCTACATACGGATTTGACAGATGAACAGAGGAAGTTTGTTGTCTCTCTGCTGCAGATAGTATTGCGAGAAAACTATTTTTATTTTGATGGGGATTTCTATGCGCAGCGTAGAGGAACTGCGATGGGTTCGAACGTGGCCCCGTCCTATGCAAACCTGTTTATGGGACAATACGAGGAAAGTTTCGTGTATACTAGTCCCTTATTCCACCAGCATGCTAAATGCTGGTGGAGATTTATTGATGATATATTTTGCGTATGGGCGGGGCCGCGTTCGTCCCTGGAACAATTTATTGTCCAACTTAGAGACAAGTGTCCCCAGATAATCTTGACCGCACATGTGGATGCCACGGGTGTCTCTTTCCTTGATACTTGGGTGTACAGGGTGGGTGACAGATTGCTCACTGACCTGTACACTAAACCCACTGATCGAAACTCTATATTAGAGTTTCAGAGTTTTCATCCGCAACATATTAGGAATAATATCCCGACTGGACAGTTAATGCGGGTTGAGAGATTGGTGGCGGATCCAGAGAAACGGGAGAACAGACTGAAACAGATGAGGGATAAATTTAAAAAGAGAGGGTATCCTAATACTCTATTGGATAGTAAAAGTAGAACCAGAACCAGGAGTAGATCTAAGGAGCCAAGAATTGCTTTTGTTAGTACCTACAATAGCCAGAGCCAACAGATAGCTAGGGTGATTAATAGACACTGGAAGATACTTAAAGAATCCTTCCCTAATGTACAGGAATTTAGGTATCCGCCACTGATGTCCTTCCGACGGCCGCCCAGGATTAGAGACAAGGTGGTACACACGTCTGCGGTTGAGAGGGTAGATGTGCCCAGGAATGGGACATTCCCTTGCTTGCACTGCCACATGTGTGGCTGTGTGACAAAGGGAGACATGTTTACGCATCCATCTAGTGGTAAGAGATTTTACATCAGGGGATACTTTAATTGTGAGTCAACATTTGTAGTTTACTTGATTAAGTGCCCATGTGGCCTAGGTTACGTGGGCAAAACCACACAACCGCTTCGAGACCGGATTTCATCGCACAAATCTGCGATCAGAGGTGAGAGCTCTGATCATGCAGTTGCATGCCATTTTAAAGATTGCAGACACACTGTTTCGCAATTGAGAGTTCAAGTTATTGATAATGTCCCGTTTAGTATAAAGAGGGGAGACCGCCATAAATTGTTATTGAGAAAAGAGGCGATGTGGATTAGAAGATTGGGTACTTTTGGCAGAGGGGGGCTTAATAAGGAATATGAATTATCGGGGTGTATCTAGATCTGCAGTGTATCTTTTTCTGTGTAGGTGATTGATACATATTAATCTTGTATATATGTTTATTTTTATCTATTACAGATTTATTGGATCGGCGAGGAGGAGTGAGGCTGAGACTGGCAAGTTTAAATTATCCAGGGTGCGCAATGGATTGCTGTGCGGGGGGAGACTGGGGACTTCATGGCCAGGCTGCCCTAACGACAATATAGGTATTGCCCTTTGTTTGGGGATTGCCATGGGGATAATGTTTATGTTTTGGGAGTCACATGACAGCGAGGGCGGATCGCCCAGACGTAATCAGTGACGTCCCTTCTATCCACGACGAGCTGTTTTCCGCATTGGAGAGCGGAGCGCTCGTTTGATTGGAGGATTGATCCCATGTGACTGGTACTGCGTCATGTATGACGCTGCGGATGCCGGTGGAAGGGGCGGCTGGGCTCTGGCGTCCTCAAGCGTCTCCTCGTATGGCAACCATATTTCCCACTGATTGGGTGGGTTACTGCTGACGTCTGGGGGAGGGTACTGAACACTCCGCTTTGCATACTAAGGGATTAGTTCCCCATCGGGTCCGCCAGCCCCTGCCTCCCTCTGATTGGTCGATCACAGGTGAGCTCATAAGTTTGTATGCTATATAAGGTGATTTGTAATGTTTGTTAGTGTGATGATCCTTGCTTTTGGCTTGAAAAAGGGCTGCACGCCCGAAACAGCGGAGCTGTCGCCGCTACTTTGACATCATGCTTTTTAATTAATAAAAGAGCTATTTTTCTACTGAAGGCGGTGCTGACTCGATTTTGGACTTTGTTAGAAGCAAAAAGCAGTGCATGAGTAGCTTTGTGCTACTGCGCAGGCGCAGACTTTACTAACGCATGCACTGCTCTGCTGCTTTTACACATGGATGGAAGCATGGCCATGAGAATATATCTGAAAAACTCTTTACAGATTCATTCACAGGGACCCTGCACAGAAAGGGTAAGTCTCTAAGCTTTTTAAAAACAATTCACTTCAGGTTTTCTTTGGAGTGAAGGTAAGCCTAGCTCTCCACCAGTATGCAGCACGATGTGCCTGGTCAATCCCGACAGCACTCAAGACCAGATACGTAAGTGGAGGATGAAGACCGGCACCATCGATTTAATTTGCTCTTTTATATTTCAAATGGCATACAAATGTGACATTTCGGAGTTCCGAAAACGTTGCATTTATGCTGTATGTCATTTGAAAAATAAAAGAGTAAATTGAATCGATGGTGCCGGTCTTCATCTCCACTTCAGGTTTTCTTTAAAATAGTTTCAGTAATGAGCAATATCATAAACGTTTAATACCAAACCTATGAACCAAAAGAAACTCCTCCGCAAATTTCAAATGAGTGAGCAAAGCGCTTATCATTTGCCAAGTCAAGAGACTTACAAGGTAAAATGATAAAGGTTTCTTTTTCTATAAACGTTAAGATATATCTAAAACCATTGATAAAAAATGTCTAACAAACCAACAAGTGAAGCTGCAAAATAAATATCAATGTATAATATTCCAACAGGATTTTTGACAAAAATATGGTGTAAAACAAAACTACTATGTAGCATAATACAGTTCCAGGTAAAGCAGTGTTTAGATATAAACATCCTCCAGTCAATAACCACTTTATATCCACGGGGACCAAGAGATCACCCTATAAAAAACATGCACTGCACATAATGCATGAGAACTCCAGTACAGTGTTCCCCAACCCTGTCCTCAAAGCCCACCAGCAGTGCATGTTTTGTGGAAATTCACAGAGGTAGCTAATCAGCTCTGTTGAAACACTAATTACCCCACCTGTGAATGTTTGTGGTTTTCTGCAAAACATGTACTGTTGGTGGGCCTGAAGGACAAGGTTGGGGAACTCTGCTCCAGTATGATAGAAACACCAGTATGGCCACTGCACTGCAAACAAGGATGCCCCCACTCCAGGAAACAATACTGCAGGGGAAAAGAAAGGAAAGCTCCTGCACCTCCTGCTTCATCCTATAGGTGTGTGTTCAAGACTCGCCCCTTGTTTCCTCCATATTTCTTTAGATTGTGAGCTCGCAAGGACAGGACTTTCTTACCTTTCTGTGTCTTCGAATTTGCAAAACATTTTGTTCATCATGTTACATTTGTCACTGTAATTACTATTTCTATCAATTCTGTATTATGTACCAATGTCTATATTTTCTGTGTATCATTGTCTTCATTATGTACTTGTTATTGTATTCATATATGTACCCCATGTTTATTCATACTCTGTTCAGTGCCATGGAATGGAACATGCTGGCACTTTATAAATCAATAACAATAATAGATCTTTGTTTAAACGCTGTCTAATAAATTCAAGCTGTTTCTGATATCCATTGATCTCTTTCCTGGGGTTACCAGAGTAACCAAATACAAAACAAATCTGTTCAATTTAACCACTTCCTGACCTTGATGATTGACATCTACTCCATGTTTTAAAACTCTTACCTCTGCCAGGACGTGAATTTCAATCATCCCGCTGTACACTTTCGCCGTTACCACCGATCATATCCCTCTCTCCCCGCTGCAGATCACTCACACTGACGTCCATATGACGGCAGAGCTGTGTGAGTCAGTCAGGAGCTGATTTCATTGGCCCTTGACCATGTCATCACTGTGAGCATATCCCATTGGCTTACATTGATGGAAATGGTCAGGAACGAATAAAAGTGGCTTCTGACCGAATCACACAGCTCTGCTGTCATAGCGACTGCAGAGAGAGGGGCCTGCGGCGATGTGAGATTGGCATGACCAGCAGGAGCAGTGGGTATGTGTGGTGATTCAACGGGAGGTGCCAGTGGTCTACTAGTACGGAAGTGGTTAAAAGCATCGCCAAAGCATATGAATATAGAGGTTAATAAAATGGAAGTCTTCAGTTTTTAAAAAATATACTCATATGGAATGGCCACTCCACCAAACACAATACACCGTACACACAACCACTAATTGGTCACACTAGTGCCACATATTAGTCCCCCCAAATTAATTAATAAGCATGCTCATAAGTTCTTTGCAGAAATAGAAAAACAACTTGAAAGTTCCGTTAGCGTTAGTAAAAGGATCTAGTCAGCAGTAATAATAGCAGGCATGCAGCAAGCCAAGTTCACAAACCAGGATAGGTCTATAGGAAAGCTAGTCCACGTTAAAGCCACATCGGGCTCTATTCATAAAAGGCTTTGTGGTAAAAAAAATCTTGGCGGGAAAATACCGCATCGGGATTTTAGACTTTTGTGTGCTAATTCATAAAAAAGTTTACAGTTGCGATAAAAGGTCAGGGATTTCCCAAACTAGGCTGGCGGTAGGCTCGCGGTAACATGAGAAGCTGCCTGAGTTGATACATTTTCTCCTTGCAGAGACAGCATTACAATAAAAGAGGCAGCCCCATCCTTTAGATGTGCATTTTTTTAAAACTGCCTCTCCTTGCCCTGAATCTGCACTGAATCTGTCTATTACTCATTCTAAACAATCTATTTAATTGCCACAGCTTAGAAGAACTTCAAGAAATGTTACATATGCAGGCTTTCTGTTGTGAAATATATCTGAAAACAGGTGCCCAAGAGGTTACAAAAACACAGCCTGGGTATTCCGGAAAGCCTTTTTTGTTCCCTCCTCTTTGCTGCTGCTTGGGAGATCTGTCCCCATTAGCTTTGCTGTTATCGCTCTCTTATCACCTTTTCTAAACAGACGGTATTCTCCGTCCCAATACCGCCTGCTCTAATCTTTATGAATTGACATTTAGTGACATGTGTTGAGATAATCACTGCACAAGGCCGTAATTTACAGCTCTGCTTGGGAATGTCAGCTTTTCATGTGGAAACAGATTTTATGAATTGACATTTTGCTACGTGCTCGGTAAAGTCAGCTGTTTTGAGCATTGCCGCATGTGGTAATGCTTTATGAATAGAGCCCATTGAGGTTAGTGCAGCGGCTGGATAGTGTAATGGTTGAGGGCTCTGCCTCTGACACAGGTGACCTGGGTTTGATTCTCGGCACTACCTGTTCAGTAAGCCAGCACCTGCCTGTTCAGTAAGCCAGTAGGAGACCTTGGGCAAAACTCCCTAACATTGCTACTGCCTATAGAGCACGTCCTAGTGGCTGCAGCTCTGGCGCTTTGAGTCCACCAGGAGAAAAGCACAATATAAATGTTCTGTGTTTTGTATCTAAATATATACTGTTATCAGTCTCCGGATAGAGATAGCTTTAGGCAAAGTCCACCTATTCATACAGTCTGTGGATATCTGTGAGTAATATATCTGAGCACTGAAGTTGTGCAGCAGCAAAGGGGTTAATCCAGCAGGAAAGTCCCAGTCGCTCTCTGATAGCCTTGGGACAACAAGCTGTATTAGCAGGAGGGGCAGCTCGTGTTCACAGTGGCTAGCGGGATAGATGATTCTATGGTCAGATTAATCCGGGATGTGTCAGGCTGAAGCTGTTGGTAGGCTGGCGGGGTGAATAATGGTAATTCGTGAAAGGTGGATATGCAGCCAGGCGGCAGAGCAGAAGGCAGTCCGTGAACGGCGGAGGTGCGGCCAGGCGACAAGGCGACGGTGAACACAGCAAGGCAGAGCGGCATGACATGGGTTGGATGAGGCAGACCATGCCGGGAAACACCATTCACCAGCCACTGCAATGTCCTCCTGATATGACCCAGGAAAAAGCAATAGTGATCTCCAGCAAATGACAGACAGACAGATGTTTTAAAACATTGTTTCTGTATTTATAACCGTTTTTTAGTTTAACAAAAAAGTGTATTACATGAAAAAGCATAATAAAAATATATGAAGAAAACATTAACCATACACTTCTACCAATATAATATAATGAAGACCTTTTTTTAAGCAGTGCTGCAGCCTGTAATAATTTCGATAATTAAATTTGCAAATGTTTAAGTTATAAAAAATTATTACATATTTATGTGCTGTTGTAAGCTAATTAAACTGTTGTCTATTGTCTTTTCTCCAAATTTGCTTTATTGTTTAACAATAGTGTGCTTTCATTAAGTTCTTTTTATTTTCCTTTACTTATTGAAACATCTTCATTTATCTAATTTTCTAGTTTTAAAAAACGTTCTTTTTTTTTGTCTAGCAGTGCATATGCATGAATTAGACACCTAACAATAGAATTAGAAAAGTAAACATTGAAATTCCTCAATATTGTCCCTTTGGTCACTTGTATGCTGCATAGCATGAAAAAGTAAGTAACATTTCTAGTTCTAGTGTAATCTCCTCCTTACCGCTGCAGATGAAATCTATGTCCTGCTTGTGGCAGTCAGTCTTTGACAGGGCGTACATTTCACCTGAGCAGTCCCACTCATTGTTCTGTCACCACTGTCTGCCACACACTATCAGACATCTGAATGATGACTCCATGCGCAGGTCAGAACATGATTTTATTGGCTCCTGATCGTGTGACCACTGAGAGCCAATTACAATGATCACAGCTCAAATTCTGAAAGGAAAGGCTCTGGTGCTTAACGAACACCTGTAACAAAGAAAAGTGCCCCTGGGGGTACTTACCTCTGGAGGGGGAAGCCTCTGGAATCTAATGTGGCTTTATTTAAAGGATATTATGCTGTTGCTTCTCTTTTAGAGCAAGGAGGAAGTCCTGGGTTTAGGTCCGCTTTAAGGCTAATTGCCATTTTGTTTTAAGAAACTGACAATTGATGTGTATAGCAAATTATTGATAATGCACATAAACTATTGTAGAATGATGCGTCAGTGTGCACAATTTTCTTTTTTTTTTTTTCTTCTAGAATGAGGAAAATAATGACTTAAAGAGGAACTCCAGTGAAAATAATGTAGTAAAAAAGTGCTAAATTTTTTACTATAATTATGTATAAATGATTTAGTCAGTGTTTGCTCATTGTAAAATCTTTCCTCTCCCCGATTTACATTCTGACATTTATTACATGGTGACATTTTTACTGTGGGCAGATTATGTAGCTGTTCCTAGCTGTTTTGGCTGTTAGAGACAGCTGTAAACAGCTATTTCCTGTCAGTGAACCTTGTTACATTGTAACAAACTGCCAAAAGTACTGCGGTCCCAGAGCTTCTTGTGGGAGGGGTTTCAGCACAAAATCAGTCATACAGCGCCCCCTGATGGTCTGTTTCTGAAAGCATTATATTTCTCATGTAAAAGGGGGTATCAGCTACTGATTGGGATAAAGTTCAATTCTAGGTTGGAGTTTCTCTTTAAATGACCGCTGAGTATAAGAAGACATACACAAACTCTGTGATTCTTTAGACATGGCTTATCAGGGATACAGAGATAAGTAATTAATAAAAAGCCTGTCCAGAAAATAACAGTGATTGTATGTTTCTGTTTGGATTCTGCCGCAGGCTAATGCAGTGCTGGTTTCTAATGTTCCTATGTGGAGCTGTAGGCAGCCTTCTGAGAGTATCTAGCACATTTGATACATGCACATCCTACTTGTAAGACACTAGAGTAGGGACCACAGTTGAACTAGTTAGCTTGACTTAATGTGTATTTAGCTGAACCAGGAGACTTGTTGTGCCACTGTGGCTTAATGTGTATTTGTAAATGTAAAAAATAATTATTTTTACTGATGACTAAGGCAAACAGGAAATCCAGTTTAGCCTGAGATGAGACTGAACCTAACTGCTGGTTGTTGTGGGTCGCGGTAGGTGGGTTAACTCACCTACGTCATGGCTGCTGGTTCTGGACTCCATCCTTACAAGACTTCCTCCTTCACAAAGGAACTTCCACTGTGAAGGAGGAAGTATTGGGAGGATGGTGCAGGACATGGAGTACAGCAACTAGAGACAAAAACGTGAGTTAACCTACCGCGGCTCATGTTCACTAGCAGTCAAGTTGTGCATGTCAGATTTGCCCGCTCATCTTTACCAATGACAATTAGAGACAGTGATTTTTTTCTTAGCAGGGCAGCTGGGAGCACTTCAGAGTTTTAAGATGAGGTTTACAAGATACAGTCATCATGTTGGGGAATAATTATTGTTTATTGAAAATTTCATGAAAGTAAACATTTTTGCTTTTATTCAAGGTATAGAAACTAGGTCCAGTCACCATGGACACAGGTGGCTGTGATTATCTGGGGTACCTGTATCAGAAACACAGAGGCAACAGACAAGGATAAAACCATGTTCGAATTAAAAATAGGGTAAGAGGTACACACCTACCTCCCCATAGAAGATTCAACAAGATAAACATTTCAAAGCATTCTATAATAATGTACTCCAATAATTTTGACACGTTTTGTGGGACACAGCCCACTTCCTCAGGCAGTAGAACAGGCGAGCATTGCATTTTATCTTTTTGATGACTCTGTGTTTCTGATAGAAGTATCACTAGTCCACCTTTGGTGGAGGGATCTACCCCTGTTCTTCCTACCTACAGAGAGTGACATCTTAATCTAACCTGAGGGGATGGGTCAAGTTCTCCAAATATCTTGAAAGTGGTTGCTTGTCAGCAACCTACTTTTGTGAGTGTATCTTATGTTGTTTTCCTTTTACCATATTGGACAAAAATACTACACTATAGTGGACTCTTGATTTCTCTATTATTTTTTACCTCTATATTTACTTTATATGGGGGTGCAGAGTGGAAGAATGCACTTTCTGTAGCTTAGCAAATCAGACTCTTGGTCTTGTGCTGTCCCTAATAAATTCAGCTTGTGTTTTCTATATAATATTTATGCCTTGTACATTCCAATAAAATATGGCAAGGCTATTGCAACTCATACAGTCAGAAATATGATTCTTTTTATTGAATAACTGAATAGATTTTCGTTGCAAATAGATATTACAGTAACCACAGTCATCTGATAAATTTGATGAGGTTAGCCAGCTGGACAAAATCTTACATATGTATATTGCATTACCGTGAAAATTGACTCTACTCATGTTATCCTGTCCCTAAGGAGATAACACTTGGCTATTCATCATCCATCTTATTTAAAAAGACAGCGATATACACCATCCTTATTCCCTATTGCCAAGCATTTGTTTCAGTGCCCGCTAACATGTTAAGCTGATCAACTCCTAAGACCACAGACCTGAAAGGTAATACAGTTAGTCTAATGGCATTGCATTGAATGTGTATTTCTGTGTACATGCTAAGTAACTGCTGAAGTATCTGTTTGTAAAATAGCAATACTTCTGCTCACTTGTTATTCCCTATAGAAAGTTGCAGAAAAAATATAACGGTTATGATGATTTTTCAAGCTTAAAGAAGATATGAGATAAAATATGGACTGATTACTGAAGGCCTTTTAACATATACCATATTATATTTCACAGTTCCCTCCCCCTATTTTTTTTTATTTCTCCCATTACCTCAATAATAAGCCACACCCCTCTCTTCACCTCAGCTCCAGGATTGCTAATGCTATTGATAGCACCTCTTCAGGAGGTCCTCAGAACTGCAAATGCAGAAAATCAAGGAATAATCGCATGTGTCTTGCGTTTATTCATTTTCATTTTGCATTTGCATTTTTCAAGAGGGAGGTAGCTTGAATTTGATGCAGCAATCCACTTATCTAACATTTTTAGCAGTGGGTGAAGTTTGGTTAGGCAGTATTGTATTTTCTGTTTATAATGCTGTGGGTGCAAAATGTTCAAAGCTCTCTTTTTAGTTAAAGTGGATCCGAGATGAAAAACTAACTATAACAAGTAACTTGTCTATCTATCTCATCTAAAGTTTAGATAGTTTACACAGCAAATCTAGCTGCAAACAGCTTTAATAGAAAATGATTATTTATTTCTGTGATACAATGACATCAGCCATGTTGTTTGTAAACATTACACAGAGGCAGGCTTATCTGTATCTTGAGCAAAAAAACCTAATCCCCTCCTCCTCCCTCCTCCCCTCTGCCTCTGAAATCAATGGCTAGTAACACCTCCTCCTCCTGCTGCCCAGACTGAGCTCCCATGAGCCCTTGCTACTGCCAAGGCTCTCTGAAAACCTGTGGGCGTGGTTTATTTAGTTTATAGGGAATTATAGTATTAAAACAAAAACAAAAAAGTATTTGGCTTGAGGAATGCCCTATAAACAATAGGAAAGGAACACAATTATGCAATGAGTAAAAGTTCACCTCGGATCCACTTTAAGTTTCTTTAAAGCAAGCTTATCACTACCTCTGTGCTAGTGAGACACCACACGTGTTCATGGGAGCACATGGCAGTGTGTTTCAGCAATTATCCACATTACAGCTCTGTGTGTTCATTATCAAGAAAGGGGAGCTGAGACAAAAAGGACAATCTGAATTGTGGCATGCTGCTTACCATAAATTTAGGTGACAAACTAAGTGTGTTGTGCTAACATCCAAAGGAACTGTACAATACTTGTCTCTGAACATAGTGTGCCTGATTCACTAATGTTTATGTTGCACTGCTCAATGTCATCAGGAGTTATACAATTGTGAAATGTGTGTCAGGCAAATAGCATAAGTGCATTATGCAGCCAATCTATGCATTCTCCAGTTTATGTAGTTTATTGGCACAATAAACGCACACATATTAATGAATGTATATGTTGTTTGACATGCTATTTGTGTAATGAGCATCATTTACATAGCTCCCACATTTTTGGTGAATTATTATTCGTAATATTAATATTTAAAGAGTACTAACATATTCCATAGCGCTGTACAACATGCAAAGCACACAACAATGGGGAGAATAGATGCATAAGCAGTTTTTCATACTGTACAGTCAGGACAACTGGTGACACAAGTACAGATACATACAATCGGTGTGGAGTTTGAATAACATCACCAATACTAATAGATGTCCATTTTATAAATTGCGCAGAAACAGCAAATAAAAGAGAAGGTCCCTGTCCTTGCTAGCTTACAATCTAGAGGGTAGTGAGGTAAAGACATTGGGGGAGAAGATAAAGGTGTTATCAGATGAGGCAGTGAGTTTTACATTCTAGCTATAGAAAATTATAAGCTTGTCTGAAAAGTTGTTTCTTGAGGGCACGTTTGAAAATTCCCAGGCTTGGGAGGAACAAAGCTTCCAGAATGGATGATATCTGGAGATAAATAAGGAAATCTATGGAGGTGATATCCCGTGTAAAGCTTTGTATGATAGTGTTAGGAGTTTGAACTGGATCCTTTGGGTGATTGGCAGCCAATGGAGGGATTGGCAGTGAGGGGCAGCATCAAAGTAGTGGAAGGAGAGGTGGAAAAGGAGCAGAAGAGTTTAGTATTGATTGGAGAGGTGCCAGACTGCCTGTCTGTTTTTTGGTAGGCCACAGAGTAGGGTATTTCAGTAGTCAAGATGAAACTCTGGGTTACTACCACATCCCAAAAACATACAAATAAGTTAATTGGCTTCCCCCCTAAAAATTGCTCCTAGACTATGATACATACATTACATACATACATAGACATTTGACTATGATAGGGATTAGATTGTGAGTTCCTCCGAGGGACAGTTTAGTGATACTCTGTACATCGCTGTGGAAGATGACAGCGCTATATAAATACTAAATAATAATAATAATAACAACTTGATTAATTAGAGCATGTACAAGCATTTCAGTAGACTCTTGTGTAAGGAAGGAATTAATTTGGGAAATATTTTTTAGATGGGAGTAGCTGGAGGTTGCTAATATGTGGTTGAAAGGACAGCTCAGATTTCAGTTACCCTCAGACAGCAAGCTTTAGGAGTTGATGATATTGGGGTATTTTCTACATAAATTGTAACTATAGGTGGGGGAGCAGAAAGAGATGAAGGAGGAAATATCACAATTTCTGTTTTGTTCATGTTAAGTTTAAGGAAACAGGATGACATGAATGCAGAGACAGCAGTCAGCCAGGGACTCAAGATAATAGTGTAGAGAGGTCAGGAGCTGAGGGATAGATTTGTGTGTCATCAGTGTAGAGGTGTGATCAGTGTAGAGGTGTAATCAGTGTAGAGCTGAATACAGGTGCATAATGAGTCAGGCCGCTATTAAGTGCTATTTCTACTAATTAGGAAGCAGGAAATTTGGTCACCTGCAGTAAATAGACAATTTGGGTGTCACAACTGGCACTAATGTTAATTAGCAGCAACTGGGAGCAAAACCGAAATTTGAGCTCCCAGTTAAATTTATTGTTAATGTTATTATCGCTTATCATTTATATTATTATTAATGTAGTGACTCCAGTATCTTCTGTTTTTTTGCAGTTGAGTTGCGGTGGTGGTTAGTGATGATCGTAATCTGCTAATTACGCAAAATTACACATACATTTTTGCAATTACGCCTATACGTAATTACAGATTTGTAATTCAATTGACCTTGTATAATCATTCATAATTATGCATGCATTTACGCATAATTTATGTGTAATTTCATGCCAAATTTGTCAGTAAATTGTAAAGCCCCCATAAATGCTATTGGTACTAAAATTGCTCCATGTGTTAAGGAGAATAGAGGGTACAAGGAAAAAAAGTAATTTTTCAAAAAGACCGTGTGGTTTTTGAGAAAATCAATATTAAAAATGCAAAGAAAAATGGTTTTGCATGCAGAAAAATGACTGTTTCAAAAGCTTTTTTGGTATTTTTAAAATCGATTTTATCAAAACTGCAAGGTCTTTTTGAACAATTCTTTTTGTAACTTGTATCCACAATTCTTGTAAACATATGTAGGCATTTTGGTAGCAATAGCATGTATGGGGGCTTTGCTATTCACCACCAAATTTGGCACGGAATTACACAAAATTACACCTAAATTCATGTATAATTACAAATGGAAACCATTAGCTACAAAATTAATTACACTATTCCCCTGATATTTTGCTTATGATTACAATGTAATTACAATGCGTAATTACACATGGGCGTAATTTCTGCTCATCACAAGTGGTGGTGGGAAAGTTAAGGTTAGGGTTCAGGAAGGGGGTTTGTGGTGTGGGGGGGCGGTTCAGGTTATACATCAGGAAAGGGTTTTTTTTAGATTGGGCGTTAGGGGTAGAGATTAGGGTTAGGCATTGGAGGGGGGAGGGGTAGAGGCTAGGGTTAGGCATTGGAGGGGGGAGGGCTCTGTGTGTGAGTAGGGTTAGGTTGAGCTATAGTCAAATATTTACCAATAGATTACTAACAAAAAACAAAATAGTCAAATATTGATAAATGTTACCATTATTAACCACTTCAGCCTACAGGCCATTTAACCCTTAACACCAAAAGCCATTTTCAGCTGTCAGCACTCCTCCCATTCATTTGGCCATACTCCTCCCATTCATTTGGCCATACCTTTATCACTGCTTCTCACACATTAATGATCTATATCTTGTTTTTTGTCAACACAAATTAGGCTTTTTGTGGGTGATACTTGTTTTAAGTAATCACTTTATTTTCTATGCATTTTATACACAAAAAAACCTGAAAAAAATGAAAAACTACACTATTTCTTTAATGCCATCCCCTTTAGTTAAAATAAGCTATGCTATTATAAATATAACCCACCCATTTTATTTGCCCATCAGTCCCAGCTATCATAACATTTAAATTATGCTCAAAGTACAATGTATGGCGGCAATATAATATTTGGAAGTAAAGGTGTATTTTTTCTGATTTGTTTTTTTTTTTTGCGTCCGGTCAATGGCAAGCCCTTATCTATTGAAAGAACAGTAATATACCCTCATGACATACATATTAAAAAAGCTAAGTCCCTAAGGCAACTATTTATGTTTTTTCTTTTTTTAGTTTTTTTTTTTTTTAAAACATGTGATTGTTTGGTAGCTTTCTAAGGGATTAACTGTATTATTACTTTTGTATTAAAAACGTGTGGAAATTGCCCTTGACTGGCTGGCAGCTACGGCCCCTATATTTACACGCTGGCGGGAAAGACTCAATAGGGGCCTGCCCTATAAAAAACTGGTATACCTACACAGAGACCGTTTGAAGCAGTTCCACTTAATCTGGGACAGGTTGAAGGATGGGACTTGAGCTCAAATACTGTTACTAATACTCTACTAAAACTCTACTTTACTATCTCTTTAACACTGTTCATAATAATAATAATAATAAAAGTTGCATAAAGGTACAAATGTGCCCCTTAACCTTCAATTATTTATTACGGACTTTCCAACCTTTTTATTACACATCACATGTACAACCAATTGAATCCTGATTTGTGGAATGTAAAAATAAACGACAGCTTTTTACTGTGCGGTTTTGTGCTGTACTAACTCTCAATTTGTATTTTTGTAATTAATCTTTGATGGATATTTGCTATTACCATATGCTCCTTTGTAATACCTGCCCTAATGTATGCTTGGCAGACATGTCTGTTTAATTGCATTCTGAATACCATGACAAATTTGACCAATAAAACTCTTTTGTTAAAAAAAAAAGTGTGGTGTGTAATTTAACTAGAAACACTACCCTGGTTTAATGTTTATTTATTTATTTTTTACTTTACTTTCATTATGTTATTATGAATGGACATGGCCCCTGATTGGAGTCATGTCCATTCACTCCAGGCACTATGATTGGTTTGGGGAACCCTCAGTTCCCTTCTCCAATCGTCGTTATGGAAATGCCACCAGGTACAAGCGGTGGTCGCGTGTGCATGCATGTGCACCAGCTGCTATATCACTGCGTGCATATATGCATCCAGTTGGACTTAAACAGTGTTTATCTGGATGACTATAGTCGTCCAGAAATACTGAAGTGGTTAAGCTATCAGCTATATCTCGGCACCCAAATTTCCTGGCACCTTTATTTTAGGTATGCAATAATCTGTGTATGTTTACTTCCACTTTAAAACATATAGGAAGATAAATACCACTTTTGTTATAGGAAGTAGAAGTTCTGTGTCTTGTCTACAGCAACATAAAAATTAGATTGTTGACCTATGTTACATTGCTGTTGTTTGTAGATTTAAATGGACATAAAGATTTTTAGATCTTTTTATAAACAACATTTTCCTAGCACTGAAAAATACATTTTTGAATAAATATTGTTTTTACTTGTATTTATAGCACAAGTTGAATTTCTTTAAATGTCTCCACTACAGTGAGGCTTCTCTCCAGGGGGCATGTCTATTAGAAGGGATGTTTAAAATAAATAAATTATTTAATGCTTTACAAATGAAGCTCTGTGAAATTCATATAATTTCAAAGAAACATAATGCATTCAGAATCACCTAGGGAATTTGCATAAAAACAGAGTTTCATTTAGAATCATTCAGAAAAGACTTTTGGGAAAATAAGACAATTTCGAAGCAGTCTAAGAAAAAAAAATCTTATTCGCTGCTAACTTTCTAGAGAACAAAATTTGCATATTAATAAAGGATTAAAGAACCCATGAAAAAATTGGGAGTAGTTACATAGTCTTGTCTGTTTTGTTCTTCACATAAACATATTTTCACATAAAAGAAAGTTGTTTCACTGTAGCTGTTGGCACAACTCTCCAAGGTTTCACATTCCAATATAACACATGGAATTTTTATGATGAGAAGTTATTGAAATGGACCCCTTTGACTTTATTCTCTTTATTAAAACAAGTAAAGGGGATACTTTGACAAATTAGAATTCTTTTGAAATACTGATGTAGGCCAGCCATTTTATGAAGACCGGGGATTTGTATGAATTAGACAAGTGTACATAAGATCTTCAAATATGTAATGCATTAATACTTAGCTAGATAAGAGTCCTATTTAATTATAGCGTGCATTGTACAAGTGTGCATTGTTTACAAATAAATTTATTTATTTGTTTTACAATTTAGCAAAATTAAATTTGGGAAACAATTTTTATAAAATAACACTGATTATATTTCTCTTGATAATTGCAGATAATCTGTCATGACGAAAAATCTCTTGCTTAGCAGATTTTGATAGCGATAGACTGGTCCAATGACACCATCTTTAATTCATTGTGATGGTGTCAGAGGAGAATGCTATCAATAAACAGAAAGTAAAGCTATAGAAAGAGACAACGAAAACTGTGCTCACTGCGTGTGCAATACTGGCTGCATAACCGTGTGGAAAGGTTTCACTTGGTTTGGTGGGCTGTTCAGTTACAAATCAAGCCAATGTAAGTGTTTGACCTGCTCTGAGCTGGGAACCAGGCTCAGGGTGTCCACCAGTTGCCTGCTGAGTTGTAAGTGGTTACCATCTTTCTGAGCAGTTGTCCACTCTTCGGCTAGTACGTCAACGCTCAGGGATATGCTGGTTTGTTTGTTAATGGGTATTGTAGCACTGTTTTATTTGTCTCTTTCTGCTACTTTAGTGGAATATTTACAGCTGCACCTGTGTGGACCAGTCACTGGATCGCACTACAAGAGGGAAATTCTACCCTCATTTTACATAGGAATTTAAATTAAAGTGATACCTTTTGTATTTACAGGACCTGATATGAAACAGTTCTTCCCTCCCTCATCTTGGCTGTATAGCAGGGGCGTAGCTAGAAATGACTGGGCCCCATAGCAAAAAAAAATTATGGGCCCTCCCCCCCCCCCCCCCCCACGACCTTCCAACCCCACGGACCTCGGACCTCCCACCCAAACATTTTGTGGGGAAATCTGATTTCCCCACAAAATGCAACCAGATTGTCAGCAGATTTCCCTACAATATGCAACCAGATTGTCTGCAGATTTCCCTACAATATGCAACCAGATTGTTGGCAGATTTCCCAACAAAATGCAACCAGATTGTCGGCAGATTTCCACACAATATGCTACCAGATTGTCGCCAGATTTCCCCACAATATGCAACCAGATTGTCGGCAGATTTCCCCACAAAATGCATCCAGATTGTTGGCAGATTTCCCCACAAATTGCAATCAGATTGTCGCCAAATTTCCCCACAAAATGCAATCAGATTGTCGCCAAATTTCCCCACAAAATGCAATCAGATTGTCGCCAGATTTCCCCACAAAATGCAGTATATGTAGTTAGGTCTATAGTGGGCTAACATTAATTACCTGGAGGGAGGGTGGTTGGGCAGGCTGGCACACTATTTGCGGTGCAGGCACTGCACTGGGTAGGCAGTTAGGTAGCTGGGTGGGAGGGTAGGCAAATAGGTAGACGGGTGGGCAGTTAGGTAGCTGGGTGGGAAGTTAGGTAGAAGGGTGCGCAGTTAGGTAGCCGGGTGGGAAGTTAGGTAGCCGGATGGCAGGGTGGGCAGTTAGGTAGCCGGGTGGGCAGTTAGGTAGCTGGGTGGCAGGGTAGGCAGATAGGTAGCTGGGTGGGCAGTTAGGTAGCTGGGTGGCAGGGTAGGCAGATAGGTAGCTGGGTGGGCAGTTAGGTAGCTGGGTGGCAGGGTAGGCAGATAGGTAGCAGGGTAGGCAGATAGGTAGCTGGGTGGTGGGGTAGGCAGTTAGGTAGCTGGGTGGGCAGTTAGGTAGCCGGGCAGGCAGTTAGGTAGCTGGGTGGCAGATAGGTAGCCAGGTGGGCAGCTAGGTAGCTGGGTGGGCAGTTAGGTAGCCGGGTGGGCATTTAGGTAGCCTCAGTTAGGTGGCAGGGTGGGCAGTTAGGTAGCCTCAGTTAGGTGGCAGGGTGGGCAGTTAGGTAGCTGGGTGGCAGGGTAGGCAGATAGGTAGCTGGGTGGGCAGTTAGGTAGCTGGGTGGCAGGGTAGGCAGATAGGTAGCAGGGTAGGCAGATAGGTAGCTGGGTGGCAGGGTAGGCAGTTAGGTAGCTGGGTGGGCAGTTAGGTAGCCGGGCGGGCAGTTAGGTAGCTGGGTGGCAGATAGGTAGCCAAGTGGGCAGCTAGGTAGCTGGGTGGGCAGTTAGGTAGCCGGGTGGGCAGTTAGGTAGCCGGGTGGGAGGGTGGGCAGTTAGGTAGCCTCAGTTAGGTGGCAGGGTGGGAAGTTAGGTAGCCTCAGTTAGGTGGCAGGGTGGGCAGTTAGGTAGCCGGGTGGGAGGGGAGGTAGCTGAGTAGTTAGTGGGGTAGGGGCCCGACCCTTATCCCCCCTGCCTCACCTGGGGTCCCCCCTCCTTCCATCAGCGGCTAGAGATGGCCCCATGGCAGCCCTACGTCACAGGGGGCCCGCAGCTACCTGTCCTGAGAGGACTTTTTTTTTTGTTTTATTTTTATTTTCGCCCGCCCGCCGGCCGCCCCCCCCCCCTCACCTCGGGTCCCCCCTTAGCGGCGAGAGAGCGGCATACACAGGAAGCTCCGGCCGGCGGGGTAAACAGCCGCTAGAGGTTCAGCTGCCTCCGGGCTACTGTGTCCCCACTGTATTGCTGCTCGCAATAGAAGCGGTGCGAGCAGCAATACAGTGGGGACACAGTAGCCCGGAGGCAGCTGAACCTCTAGTGGCTGTTTACCCCACCGGAGCTTCCTGTGTATGCCGCTCTTTCGCCGCTGAGGGGGGACCCAAGGTGAGGCGGGGGGGCTGCGCCGCCGAGGTGAGGGTGAGGGAGGGGGGGCCCGGCCGGCGAAAAATAAATAAATAAATGAATAAATTAAAAAAAGACCTCTCAGGACAGGTAGCTGCGGGCCCCCTGTGACGTAGGGCTGCCGTGGGGCCCCGTAGCAACGCTATGGCGGCTATCCCCATTGCTACGCCACTGCTCTCAGGACAGGTAGCTGCGGGCCCCCTGTGACGTAGGGCTGCCGTGGGGCCCCGTAGCAACGCTATGGCGGCTATCCCCATTGCTACACCACTGCTGTATAGCATGTATGGAGTAGTGTCTCAATCCAATAACCATAATTAAGTTTTGATGTGTTTTATGTGAGAGTCCTTAAAAACATTCCAACATGAAGGCACTCTTGTTACAAAGTGCCTACAGACCAGGACCTAGGTTCCTGTGGGTCCTGTGGTTTCTTCCTGATCTTCCTCTTCTTTTTGACCTACAGCCTCCAATGCTCAATGTTATATTCCTCCATTAGCAAGTCTGGGCTTCTTGTCTCTCTCTTTCTCAGACAAAGGACCATCTTCTGTGGCATTGAAAGATATATAGGGAAAATGTAATCTCTTCCTCCTCCTCCCTATCAGTAGACATTGTCAGCACCTGTTCCAACAGGAAGACAAATGGAAAAGTGTCACTGATGACTGCCTGATTCTCACTGATCATTTTAGTCACTTCATCAAAAAGCCCTACAATGGCACAAACATTTTGTATGTTTAGCTACACCACATGAAAGAAGTACACCAACTCCTCTGACAATTTCATCCACCCCAACCTCCACCATGTACCCAGTTACTGCTTTCTGTTGCTGACACAACAGCTACAATATAACAAGGATAAAGGACACCTGAAGTGACAGGGATATGCTTCCATTTCTTTTTAAACCATACCAGTTGCCTGGCATCCTGCTGATTTTTCATGCATCAGTAGTGTCTGGGTCACACACCTGAAAAAATATGCAGTAAATCCATTCACACTTGAGTCAAACATCTGATCTGTATGCTTGTTCATTGTCTATGGCTAAAAGCATTAGACACAGAGTAAAAGAAAATAAATAAGGAAACCTCCCTCCATATCCTTCTTCCTTCAACTGTCCTTTAAAGAGAACCTGAGGTGTGTTTAAAGAATGTTATCTGCATACAGAGGCTGGATCTGCCTATACAGCCCAGCCTCTGTTGCTATCCCAAACCCCACTAAGGTCCCCCTGCACTCTGCAATCCCTCATAAATCACAGCCATGCTGTGAGGCTGTTTACACATCTGTAGTGTCAGTCTCAGCTGCTCCCCCGCCTCCTGCATAGCACCGGTTCCTGCCCCCATCCCTTCCCTCCAATCAACAGGGAGGAACGGGATGCAGGCGGGGACTGGAGTTCTGCAGGAGGCGGGGAGAGCAGCAGACTGACACTATAGAGATAAACACAGCAAGCTCTGACAAGCTGTTTGTCAGCAGAGTGGCTGTGATTTATGAGGGATTGCAGAGTGCAGGGGGACCTTAGGGGGGGTTGGGATAGCAACAGAGGCTGGGCTGTATAGGCAGATCCAGGCTCTGTATGCAGATAATATTCTTCAAACCCACCTCGGGTTCTCTTTAAGTGTGTAGGACATTGCAAACCTGACAAGCTGTGACTGTTGAGAGGGAGCAGACACTTAATGTATCTTTTCCTATAGTAGCTGGATAACCGGATATATGGTTAGAAGACATTGCACTATGAGGTTCATGCCAAGTGCTAGGCAAGGTATGTGTGTACGTTTCCCAAGATGCAGGGCTGCCAGCATTTTGTGTCATTATCACACACAATCTTGCCTGGCTGGAGGTTTTCGGAGGTCAGAAACTATTCATCCTGGAGCTGCACAACCCTTAAAATTTCCTAAGAGTCTGGCTATAGCTGCGGAAGCACACACGTTTCATGACAGCATGAAACCATTTAACTTAAGTTGTGCATCATTGGCTCAGAGTTGGTAGTGAGGACAATGGAAGAGTATCCTCGGAACAGAAGGACGAGATTGAAGAGTAGGATGAGGAAGAGGTGATGGTTAAGGAAAATATCCTCTTCCTGGGTGTTACGGACCAGCTCAGCTCTTCCAGTAACGCCGCGGTGGATTGCTCAGGCCCTGGTGGGCCGATTTGCATAATTTTTTTTTCAAACACACAGCTAGCACTTTGCTAGCTGTGTGTTTGTTCCGATCACCGCTGCTCGCCGCCGATCCACCGCTACCCGCCGTGAAAGAGCCCCCCCCCCGCAGACCCCTTGTGCAGCCTGCCCAATCACTGCCAGGCTGCGCTATGGGGTGGATCGGGACTCCCACTGACGTCATGACGTCAATGACGTCAATGCCGTCATTCCGATCATCGCCATGGTGACGGGGGAAGCCCATACAGGAAATTTCGTTCAGAAAGGGATTTCCTGTTGGGTATTTGCACTGGCGGCGATCTGAGGGGTGGGTGGGAAAGCGAAGGGATGGTGGAAGCATGTAACTAGCGCTATGTTGCTAGCGCTAGGCTAGCTACATGTTAAAAAAAACTCTAAAAAACTTCCCGCGGCCGTGCGCCGCAATTAATCAGAACGCCAGGGAGGTGTCATCACACTAATATTTAAGTGTGTTAGACATTGGCACAATACTATGTTAAGTGTATACCTGCACAACAAGAATTCTATATACAGTTAAAATTCTGTATTACTTTAATAAATACAGTTTTAAATATAGTAAAAATGCAGTTTTCTTAATAGAACATTGAATAAACACGCAAATACTGTATTTGTCTGTACCACACCCAATATGTCACTCAGAATGCTATATTACTTTGACAAAATGTTCAGAAAATATTTGAAAACACTAGTTTTAATAGAACACGGAATGTTCCTAAACATATGAATTCTGTACTTGTCTGTAAAATACAGTATAAGTCTACTGCAATTCTATAATCTGTGACAAAAAAAACCCTGTATTGAACATACTAAAAAAAAGCTGAAATACTGTATTTTGCTTGAAAAATAAATGTTCACTAAACACACATAGTAGTAGTGAAAATGTAAATGTTCAATCCCCTTAGTTTTGTTTCCTACACTATCTGTTTTGACACAAAACAGCCATCTGCAGCAGCACTACACTACACTGAAAGAATTCATATTCAATTCCCACAAACACAGAGGATCAACACAACGGCCTACAGCAGCCAGGGCTGGGCCAAGGCAGAGGAGAGAGAGGCTCCAGCCTCAGGGCGCAGTGTAGGAATGGGTGCACAACTCACTCAGTTATCATTCCCCGATTGTGTTTGAAGCAGAGAGAAATAAGAAAAGGGGATACATTGCAGTGTTGGTGTTTCAGGCCAGATAACTAGACATTAGGGTGTTGGGGGGCCCTGGGGAGCCTCCTAGTCCAATAGCAATCAGTGTGTCCCGGCTGGGGTAGGAGGGATGGAGGGGCGCACTTTGGTGTCTCAGCCTTGGGAGCTGGAGGACCTTGTCCTGGCTCTGACAGCAGCACTACTAGGAGAGTAGTCTGAAGGTCTCTGGGTCATCTAAACCAGTTAAGTTTTCTTTGAGCTACCGTAGTTATTTAGTTAGGTTTATGTTGCTTGCTGTGTCATTTGGCATTTCATGTTTGAATTTGCCATTTTTTACATGTATATATGTGCAGCATCACCATATTATTCATTATATATTATCTGTATGCATTCACACTTATTTTATGTAAACACTATTAACCCGTTTGGGTGCCTTGTTTCGAGATATATATATATATCATTGGTAACCTGCAGTCTGCTAGAGAAAATAAGAAAATATCAGATTTTAGGTATTGTTTTGACTAATGAAGCTAATAGTTGGGTTGATTAGTATGGTTAATGGGCTTTTATATTGTTGAATAATGTCTTTGTAAGCTCAAAAAAAAATTACAGACATGTTTCTGCTGGATTTGGTTTTACTATAGCAAAAAATTAAGAAAATCACTGGCTTTCTCTTTCATGTCAGTGTTCATTGTAATGTGATGTTTCTTATTCACAGTAATGTAAAATGAATAATTAAAAGCTTCAATTCAAAACAATGATTTGAACGACTATATTTTAATATGCCACACAATCACATTGTCCTAAATAAATGGCTAATTATTCAAATACAATACATTTTAAAATGTACCTTTTTATTTTGTTTTAGCACTATTTCTTGTACTGAACGTTGTAATTTTCCATATTGATATATAAATGGTAAACTATGGGTTGCATTTTTGGGTAATGAACTTTCATATACTGTGACTTGGCTCCAAATATATCCATAGGGAAAATGTGCACAGGAAAAGTGATGGATGGCTGTCACGTAATAAACCTGCAAGTGGTTAGTGGCCACTTAGAATGCTAAGGAGACTTTCCTGGGCTTGTAATGCATAACTAAAATTTTTGTTTCTCCCTTAGGGAAAATAAATATCTGCCACAAGAGTAGTGCTTACTGTAATTGTCAAATGAAATATATTTTAATTGGAAATTGAAGAATTTTTTTTGAATAAATGAACATAGGAAATATAAATTATGAAATAATTTTGAAAATATATGTAGGCGTATTTTAACTGTATATGAAAAAATCATCTTATACATAAAAAGGAACAAGAGGAGAGTCTTAAAAGGTTAAATATAAAAACAATTCTAAAAGTTTACTGCACGCGGTCATATATAGTATAAGAAGTTATATTAAAAGCCCAGAAATCCCTAACGACCTAATGTCAGAAAAATTGCCAGCCAATATATATATTTTTTTTTTTGGGGGGGGGTATTGCAATATACTTGTGTATATATGTATATATATATATATATATATATATATATATATATATATGTATGTATATATATATATATATATATATATATATATATATATATATATATACAGACGGCACGGTGGCATAGTGATTAGCGCTCTCGCCTTGTAGCCAGGGCCAGATTTAGGGGCAGGCGACCTAGGCCAGTTCCTAGGGCGGAACAATGTTTGGGGCGGGTGGGGAGCTGAATGCGACATTTCCAATCCCCACAATGGGACAGAGGTCTGCTTTTCTCTCCGTCCGCAGCCGCCCGCTTTGCACGCTGCACCCTTGCGTGCGTGCGTGTGTGTGTCTGTGTGCAGGCAGCTACAGAGGAGTCCAGAGCAAAGTAACCGATCAGCTAATGGGAGCCCAGGAACAGTGTCTGCAGCGTGTAAGGAGCTCTCGCGCTATGCTGCTGGGACTTACACAGAGATCAGCAACTTGCCTCAGGGCACAGTCAGAGTCAGAGTGAGACCTCCATGCACAAATCTGGAGGACCACAGCAGGCAGCTATTTGTCCCATCCATCTCTCTCCTCCGAGTCCCGACAGCAAAGTGCGGGGGAGGGAGAGAGTGATCAGCTGAGCGGGACTGAGCTCACACGTGGAGAAGCAAGGCACTCTGTGCAGCCTTCCCCAGTGTACAGAGGAGAGGTCTCACATAGTGTTGGGCGAACAGTGTTCACCACTGTTCGGGTTCTGCAGAACATCCCCCTGTTCGGGTGATGTTCGAGTTCGGCCGAACACCTGATGGTGTTCGGCCAAACCGTTCGGGTTTGCCCGAACTACTAAATGCCCAGCCGAACAGGGCCGAACAGGGCCCTGTTTGGCCAAATACCGCCCCCCTATGGGGTCGCAGACATAAGGGGGGAGCATGCCCAGATCGCGGGGGGGGGGGTCGGAAATTCCCCCCACCCCCTCCGCTAGCGCTCCCCCCTCTACCCGCTTCCCCATAAAAAAGTTGGCGTAAAGTTAAATATTACCGGTGGTGGCTGCTGCAGTGGCTGGCTGGCAGTGGTGTGAATGAGGAGGAGGAGTCCGAGTATGACGCGTTGAGGCCAGGCAGCGGGCAGTTCAGCGGTAGTACCCTTGTGGTACTTCCGCCCTTTCTCTGACCTCACGTCCTCTACGTGATGATGCATACGAGGGTACGCGTCACGCGTACCATCGTATGCGTCATCACGTAGAGGACGTGAGGTCAGAGAAAGGGCGGAAGTACCTCAAGGGTACTACCGCTGAACCGCCCGCTGCCTGGCCTCAACGCGTCATACTCGGACTCCTCCTCCTAGTCCTCACTCACACCACTTCCAGCCAGCCACTGCAGCAGCCACCACCGGTAATATTTAACTTTACGCCAACTTTTTTATGGGGAAGCGGGCAGAGGGGGGAGCGCTAGCGGAGGGGGTGGGGGGAATTTCCGACCCCCCCCCGCGATCGGGGCATGCTCCCCCCTTATGCCTGCGACCCCATAGGGGGGCCGTATTGCGGCATGTTCGAGTCCCCATTGACTTGCATTGAGTTCGGGGTTCGGGCCGAACATGCCGAACATCTGGCCCATGTTCGGCTTGTTCGGCCCGAACCCAAACATCCAGGTGTTCGCCCATCACTAGTCTCACACCACGATGTAGGAAACTGGATGATCTGTTTCCTGACTGTGGATTACTTCTGCTGCAACGTCATTCTTGTGAGTTAGTGTGGTTACTGCATGTTTTTTACTACACCCCTCCCCCCCAGAAGCAGCATTAGGTGGTCCTTTTGTCCCCTCCACAGAGGCACTACTACTCCCAGCATGCTCCTTCCCCTCTATAGAGGCAATATAGCTCCCAGCAAGAAGGTCCCTCCCCCCTCCTCCATAGAGGCACTACTACTCCCAGGATGCCCCTCCTCCTCTTTAAAGGCAAAATAGCTCCCAGCAAGCCTAGCCCACAATTATAAAGGCACTTCAGTTTCAAGCATGCCACTCCACGAACCCCCCTGGTCTTCCCCAAAGTGATAAGTGACCCCCCAGAACTTCTGCAGAGTATTCCCAGCACTCCGCACTTACCTGTCTGGAATGCTCCACTGTGCATTATACTCACAGGCACCTCATCACTGTAACCAAGCGGCACATGAGTATGTACGTGCCGCCAGTCGATGAGGCGCCTATAAGGATGACGCACACAGATGGAGGGATTGCGCTCCACTGTAAATACTCTACAGGGATCTCAAGGGACCACTGTTCACAATGGGTAACCCAGCAGCCAGCTCTGGGGCCCTGGTGGTCAACCCAGTGCTATATGGTGATGGAGGGGCATGTTGGAAACTGCAGTGCCTCTGGAAGGGGAGGAGCATACTGGGAGCTGTACTGCCTCTGTGGAGGGATAGGAGCATGCTAGCAGCTGAGCTGTAGTGTCTCTATAGAGGGAGGCATGCAGGGAGTGGTTTTCAGTTTGCCGCTATGGAAACGCTGGCCCTGGCTATTCCCTTAAATCTTACCTCAGTTCTGGCTGCCCCCCTTTATCTTCTCTTTCCTCACCCCAACCTTGCTGATCCCTCCTCCCACTGACCACCTCTTCAGTTACTACTCCTACCCCCCCACCCACAGTTCCAATACTGTATCACTCTCTGGTTTAATAGGTTTATTCAGTGCGTAAGTGTGACTGTAATTGTACTTGCCATGGGCAAGTAAGGTCCTTACATGTCCAGTAAAATAAAGTGCTTGTTCATGGAGAAAAAAAAATCTAAGTGCCTTAGTTCTTTAGTTCTACTAGGCATGCACGGACCTAACTTGCGCTTGCCCTTTTGGGTCCCTCTCTGGTCAAAACTTATTTGACCAGAGAGGGACCCAGTGCTAGAATATGGATCTATGTTTTCTGTTGAGGTGGGGCGGAGTAATATTGTGTTTTGAGTTCATATATTGATATGTGTGTCTGTGTGTGTGTGTGTGGGGGGGGGGGGGGGTGGCGGTGGTGACAGCAGGCCTAGGGCGGTAAAAAGTACAAATCCGGCCCTGCTTGTAGCGCTGGGTCCCCGGTTCAAATCCCAGCCAGGGCACTACCTGCAGACCCGTGTCTGCGTGGATTTCCTCTGGGAACTCCGGTTTCCTCCCACATCCCAAAAACATACAGATAAGTTAATTGGCTCACCCCTAAAATTCATCCTAGACTACAATACATACACTACACGATGCATACATAGACATAGGACTCTGGTAGGGATTAGATTGTGAGCTCCTTTGAGGGACAGTTAGTGACAAGACTCTATACTATGTACAGCGCTGCGGAAGATGTCTGCGCTATATAAATACTAAATAATAATAATAATACAGAGAGAGAGAGAAGGAGAGAAACAAAAATCAAGTATTTGTTTTTATCTGGTAAACAAGTAATATCTGGTAAACAAGTAACAAGTGATAAGATTGACTAAGCTGGCAATCCAAAAGACAAACATCACTCTTACCTTCCCTCTCCATAAAAGATCATTCCCCAGTTTCCCTGGCTCTTATTTGGTACATCTGTTGGACAAAGGATGTTGCAGGGCATGCTGGGTTTTCTTCCTTTCTTCTTTACTTTCCCCTCAGACATAACTGAGGGGAAATTGGCTGAAGCCTCTTTCCCTCACTTTTTCCCCTCCTACTCCTCTGTTCCTCTCTGATTGGCCAATATTTTCATGCTGAGAATCTGCAGAGTCACACAATGGCTATGCACTTTATAATGCAGAGCTGGGTGGGATTGTCTGAATGAGGACTGGTAGGAGGGCATACACAGACAGAGTAAGGGAGGAAATGATGTCAGGATTGGCTTCAAGATAGAGTCAAAATGCAAAATCCTCAGAAGGATTTTCTATTTTTTTTACTATAGAAAAATCACTAAATTCAAAATGTGGACAGTGCAATATATATGCTATGTAAGTAGAGCAAGTATTTATGTACTTATATATGTGTTTTTTTTCTGAGATAGTATGGCTCACAGCTCCTCTTTAACACCTTACTCTGTGGTCTACCAAAAAGCAGACTGGAGGCTCTCCAGTCCTTACTAAACACTGCTGCCCATCTCATCCACCTCTCCTCCTGTTCCTCTGAGGCAGCCCCTGTCTGCCAATCTCTCTACTGGTTACCAATTACCCAAATGATCCAGTTTTAAATCCTCACACTGTCAAACAAAGCTCTACACAAGTTGTCACATCCATACATATCCTTATTAATCTCCAAATACCATCCTGGCCCAAACCTACCCATCTCCCAGGAAACCCTTTTATCCTCTAGCTTGGTCACCTCCTCTCACTTCAACAATAATGCCCTCCAGAACTCAACCCCAAAACAACGGATATATATACAAATGGTATTTATTTATTCCATACTGCGGAGGTACAGATAGCAATAGCATAAAGTTTCAGGCTTTCTTCCCTTGCAAGGGTTAATTATGTTCTAAGCATGAGCCTGCCGCTCAATTGTTGGGTGTGGCGTGTTTTATCAAGTCTATATGTTGTAAGATCAGGTAACAGAAGTGTAAGCACTTGAGAAAGGGCCTTTGCCCGAAACGTTGTGCTATTGCTATGTTGTACCTCCACAGTATGGAATAAATACCATCTGGATATATATCCGTTGTTTTGGGGTCGAGCTCTGGATGGCATTATTGTTGATGTGGACTGTTTATAGAGGAATGATGGACCTCTTTGCCTAATCAGGACTCCCCACATTATATTGCTGCATATCCCTGAGGTTCGTGGACTGCATTTGCACCTCCTCTCACTCCCACATCTAGGACTTCTTTTTTTGTATCACAGAATTCCAGGACTTCTTATGAGTGTTCACTCTCCTCTGGAACTCTCTCCCACAGCCTGTCTGTCTTTCTCCGAACCTGGAAACCGACAAAAATACTCTCAAACCACACCTTTTCAGATAAGCCTATAATTTGTTGTAGGTTACAATGGAGGCTCTAGATTGTAAGCTTGCAAGGGCAGGGACCTCATCCTACTGATTCTTATTTTGTAGTAATTTATTGTATCAATGTGTCTCAATTTTAGCGATATCTTAAACCACACATCAACTATGTATCTATTTGTTCATGCTACATGCTACAACTTGGTACAATTATCCAACAACATGGCCTGATGTACCACTGCTATGCCAATGACACACAACTATACCATTGTGCGCAACGTTACATAGTTACATAGTTATTTGGGTTGAAAAAAGACATATGTCCATCGAGTTCAAATAGAGAACAAAGTACAACACCAACACCAGCCTACTCCCTCACATATCCCTGTTGATCCAGAGGAAGGTGAAAAACCCTTACAAGGCATGGTCCAATTAGCCCCAAAAGGGAAAAAAATTCCTTCCCGACTCCAGATGGCAATCAGATAAAATCCCTGGATCAACATCATTAGGCATTACCTAGTAATTGTAGCCGTGGATGTCTTTCAACGCAAGGAAAGCATCTAAGCCCCCTTTAAATCCAGGTATAGAGTTTGCCATAACTACTTCCTGTGGCAATGCATTCCACATCTTAATCACTCTACTGTAAAGAACCCTTTCCTAAATAAATGACTAAAACCTTTTTCCTCCATGCGCAGATCATGTCCTCTAGTCCTTTGAGAAGGCCTAGGGACAAAAAGCTCATCCGCCAAGCTTTTATATTGCCCTCTGATGTATTTATACATGTTAATTAAATCCCCTCTAAGGCGTCTTTTCTCTAGACTAAATAGACTTGGTAAGTGAGACCTTCCATCCCACGTATCAATTTTGTTGCTCGTCTCTGCACCTTGGTGTGCTAATCGATGGGTAGTTGAGCTTCAGAAACCAAATCTCGGCTGTAGTCAAATTTTCCTACTTTTTTCTGAAGAACATTGCAAAAATTAAACATTTGATTCCCCCAGATGATCTTCCAACCCCAGTTCATGCCTTCATCACATCACGGCGGGATTACTGCAATGCCCTTTATGTAGGCATCCCAAACAAGGACCTGTACTGCCTGCCATTAGTGCAGAATGCTGCTGCCAGATTGCTAACTAACCAGCCTCTCCACTGTCACATTACATTGATTCTTCGTTCACTGCACTGGGTACTTGTAAAATGGAAAATACTCTTCAAGATTGGACTGTTGACATTCAATTCCCTGCACAATTTGGGCCCTGAAAACATGAAGGACTTGCTTGCACTGCACCACACCTCTCACAACCTCAGATCAGCAGGTTCCATAAACTTGGTCAGTCCCAGAGTGCATCTTAAAACCTTTGGAGCCAGAGGTTTCTGTGATGCTGCCCCTACCCTTTTAAACTCCCTACCGCACCCATTAAAGACAGCCTCGTCCCTGGAGGTATTCAAATCCAGACTGGAAAGCCACCTGTTTAGCCTGGCATTTCTGGACTTATGCAGTTCTTCCTCTGTACCGAAATTTACCAATCAACCAATTATTGGTCTGAGCCATACTTATGCACTTTGAATCCTACGGGAAAAAAAATCGCTTTACAAATGTTATTTGTTGTTGTTTTTGTATTGCTGGATGTCATGATCGTACAGTGTCTTGAACATCTCCTGTATAGATATATAAACATTGTTCCCCAATATTTGTTTTGCACTATGTACAGTGTTACGGGAGATGTTGGTGCTATAGAAATAAAAATCATAATAATAGAAAATAAAGGTGCATGGCCCTTGGTGGTATTCCCTTACATTATGTACTTGCCATGACTCAAGTGGCTATTTTGTTATCATGGTTATGAATGATATAGGAACCACTGACAATGGTTGGCTCACAGTTGATTATTGGACAGATTCAGGTAAATCTGCAGATTCTAGAGCTCCAAAATGTCCCCTGCACAAATAGACCTGGGGCAGAGAAGCACTTCCCGGTTGGTACCAAAGGGCCTCAGCTATGGTAATCAGAGGCTAGCGCTAGCAGCCTTTAGTATATAACTGTGCAATTCAGTCAATTTAGACTTTGGATGATGATGTATCGGCCTATAAAGTACATTGGTACTTTTAAGTACAAAGATATCAAACAGAATTAGACCGGACTGCTGCTTCATCATGCTTCTATCTACTTCTCTGTGTAAGAATCTGTGCAATTCTTGCAACATAAAACCATCATTCACTTTAAGAACCACTGTTTGAGCAGAAGACTATATTCACAGTTCTCTCTTAAGACAGATTCTAAAGAACATAATTCCAATAAAGCACTGGTACATCATGATTTGTAGAAGGTCAGTTACTTGTACTTACTCTAAATGTACAGATGGCCAGGCACTACCAGGCCCTAGCAGAATAAACAGTGTAGTGTTTTCTGGAAACAAAACACTGTTTCCAGGAAAGAACGGAAGAACTCCAATTATAGCTTGGAGTTTCTGTTTCTGTGTAATGTGTGTGCTGTTGATTTCTCAATCATGGAAGCCAACAGAAAGCTCCTAATGTGATGATGGACATCCATAACACATCCATGGCCCACCTACAGTGGGATGTGACTAGTTAACCCTTAACTTTCACATTCCTACTGCTACTTTCTCTCTTTGCTTTATGTTACTTTGTGTAGCCTAGTTTAGCCTAATTCTGATGGAATGTAGTTCAGTTTGGCAGTGCTGACTTCTGATTACAACACTGCCTAAACCAAGATCTGCAACGATATTCATATTCTTGCTTTGCTGCTGCAAGGAAGAGTGCTGATGGCGTGAACACTTTGAATTTGTGATTGAAGTCAATACATTCCCTTAAACTGTTAGAGCATCCATGGTCTACACATCAATCTGCTACAGCTGTGTGAATGTCAATTCTGATCAAAAATGTAATGGGGTCATGTGAGCACTGAAGTCAGTAACCAAGGGCAACTACACCAAATATTACACTCTGGACTTACATCATCCTTTTGTCTTACAGGTGTGATCTTCTCACTTCCACAATCGCTTTACAATTTTATTGGCATTCAGTCTTGCCGTGAATGGTATGGTCTGCTCACTTCCGTGATCTGCTTCACAATTTAATCCGCATTAAATCTTTTTGTGAATTGTATGATGTGCTGCTATACTTTGCATTTCCACTTCATCTAGGTTTGCTGTCTCTGTATAATCTTTGTCAATCCCTGATCTCTTGTCAACTGGTTCATATTTTGGCACTATGCTAATTTGGCTCCACTGCCTATTGGCCACCCAGCTGCATCCTCTGTTGGTTTACCAGAGATCAGTCAGTCTCCTTTAACCACTTCCCGACCGCCGTATTGACAAATGGCGGCCGGGAAGTGGACCCCGCAAGGACCGCCGTATAGACAAATGGCAGCGGTCCTTGTAGGGGCATGGGCGGAGCGATCGCGTCATCCGTGACGCGATCCTCCGCCGGGGTTCGGAAGCCTGGCATTTTGCCTCTGCTCGCCGGCCACTTAGCAGCACCGGCGAGCGGAGGAATCCGTAATTCTGGCCAATCAGGATGTATAAGGCACTTTGTTAGGTAAACAAAGTGCCGTATACGTGCTTCCTCCTCGCCTCGTGGTCTCATTGTTGCAGAGACCACCAGCGAGGAGGAACCACTTGTGAGTATCTACAGCACACAGCTTTTTTTGCCCTCAGCCTCCCTGATCACCCACCCCAGGCCTCATACCCCCCCTGATCACCCCAGCAGACCCCTGCCCAGCACCCTTGCACCCCTATAAAACCCCCACCCCCCCACCTGCCACTAACTAGCGACGCTGTCCCTTAGTTTAGGTTCCTAACTGCCTCCTAGTCACCCCTGATCCCCCCCCTACCTTTAGATCACCCCCAGACCCAATCCCAGACTACCACCCTGTATACTGTATACATCTGTATACAGCTACCTTACCCCCTGATCCCCCTCTGATCCCTCTCTGATCACCTGTCTATCACCTGTCCATCACCCCTCAGCACCCCCACCCATCAGAGCAGACCCTAACTGCCCCACGGGGGTAACCGATCACCTGCCCAGGCGCTCGATTGCCCTCATACCCCCCTCCTGATTACATCCCCTGCTCTTTGTTTACATCTGTCCTCCCCAGCAATCACTAACTGATCTGCGATCAATAACCCCCTATGTCTGCCTCTCATCAGATCAGGACTCAGTCTGCCCCGTGCGGGCTCCTGATCAACCCCCCACCCCCTCAAATCACCCTCAGACCCCCCCCCTAATCACCGTCCAAGTGCATTGTATTTGACTGTGCTGTGATTGTATCGATTGTGCTGCGCTTGTATTCGATTGTGCTGCGATTGTATTTGATTGTCCCGTGATCTGCTTCGATTGTCCCGTGATTGTTTGATTGCCTCTGAGACCCCACTTCCCACCAACCCCCACCCCACCACCACCCCCCATCACCTTCCGAGTGCATCAGATTTGATTGTGCTGCGCTTGTATTCGATTGTGCTGCGATTGTTTTTGATTGTCCCGTGATCGGCTTCGATTGTCCCGTGATTGTTTGATTGCCTCTGAGACCCCACTTCCCGCCACACCCAACCCCATCCTCCCCCCCACCACACCCAACCCCACCCTCCCCCCACCACACCCAACCCCACCCTCCCCCCACCCCACCCAACCCCACCCTCCCCCCACCACACCCAACCCAACCCTCCCCCCCACCACCTCCAACCACCACCTTCCGAGTGCATCAGATTTGCTTGTGCTGTGATTGGAGTCGATTGTGCTGTAATTGTATTTGATTGTCCCGTGATTGTTTGATTGCCTCTGAGACCCCACTTCCCACCAACCCCAATACCTCTCAAATACTCCCTTTTTGCTAGGTAGGTGCTCTTTTTTTCTGGGTAGGCTCGGAGGAAAACCCCATAAATTTAGCAATCCACAATGGCAAGAAGGGGGCTTTCCGATGACGAGGTATACAGGTACATGGACCAGTCGGATGAGTTCTTTTGGGAAGAATCATCCGTCGAATCTTCCGGGTCCGAATTTGAACCTGTAGAAAGCAGTGGTTCCCTGACCGAAAGTGATGACGAGGCTTTGGTCCCGGCTAGAGCCAGGCGTACCAGACCCCATGCCGTTAGACCGCAGGTGGCGCAGGATCCGCCTCAAGGGCAGCAGGGTGGTGCTAGCGCTGATGATAGTTTTCTTGGTGAGGCAGGCACCAGCAGCGCAGCATCTCCTGGACTTGGTACCAGTACTTCTGTAGACCCTGGCGAAGTGGTGAGCGTCAGCATGGAAGTTGAAACTGGTACGGTGGCAAGTGCAGTAGTATCCCCGTCGCAGCCACCAAGAAGAAAACGGGCCCGTAGTACCCATAGACTCCCAGAGGTGCTGGCACAACCAGATTGGCAATCCCCTGATTCCGCCGCACCCGTAGTGCCCCCTTTCACCGCCCAGTCTGGAGTCCAGGTGGCGACAGCTCATCTAGGAACGGCCCTAGACTTTTTGCAGCTGTTCATCACCCAGGTTCTCTTGGACTTAATTGTGGTTGAGAGAGACCAACCGTAAAGCCACACAATTCATCACCGAGCACCCGGAGAGCATGTATGCCCAGTCTTTCGGGTGGAAACCAGTCCAAGTTTCCGACATTAAAATCTTTTTGGCCCTTATCCTTCACTTGGGACTAATGAAACAGAATGTATTGCGGTCGTATTGGTCTACGAACCCAGTACATCATGTTCCCTTGTACCCTGCTGCCATGTCCAGGACACGATTTGAGTCCATCCTGCGCTTCCTGCACTTCAACGACGACGAAACCTGTCATGAAAGGGGAGACCCTGCTTATGACCGGCTCCACAAAATTCGGCCCCTCATAGACCACCTGTCATCAACATTTGCAGATGCTTATATCCCTGAACAGAACATCTGCGTAGACGAGTCCCTCTGA
Source organism: Hyperolius riggenbachi (assembly GCF_040937935.1). Lineage (NCBI taxonomy): Eukaryota > Metazoa > Chordata > Amphibia > Anura > Hyperoliidae > Hyperolius > Hyperolius riggenbachi. The sequence goes on from NC_090646.1 coordinate 556,819,515, forward strand.
CGCTTTACCGGGCGCCTGGCATCAAACAGTACATCCCAAGCAAGCGCGCCCGGTATGGGGTGAAACTGTATAAGGTCTGTGAAAGGGCCACAGGCTATACATGTCATTTTAGGGTCTATGAGGGAAAAGACTCAAAATTGGAGCCGGTCGGATGCCCTGACTACCTGGGGAGCAGTGAAAAGGTTGTGAGGGACTTGGTGTCACCCTTGTTCCAGAAGGGGTACCATCTTTTTGTGGACAATTATTACACAAGTGTGGCCCTCTTTCAGCACTTAAAGTTAGAAGGAATCCGATGCTGTGGCACTGCGCGGCCTAGTCACCAGGGCTTCCCCCAACGGCTCATTACCACCAGACTTGAATGGGGGCAGAGGGCGGCCTTGCGTATTGAAGACCTGCTCGCGGTGAAATGGAGGGACAAGAGGGACGTTTACTTTCTGTCCACCATTCACACAGACACGACAGTCCAAATTCAACGGGCAACTAAGGTCATTGAAAAGCCCCTTGTCGTCCACGAATATAATGTCAACATGGGAGGGGTGGACTTCAATGACCAGAGGTTAGCGTCCTATTTAATTACCCGGAAAACAAGACGCTGGTATAAGAAAGTGTCTTTTTATCTGATTCAATTTGCAGTTTACAACAGCTTTGTTCTCTACAGTAAGGCTGGGAGAACTGGATCTTTCCTCCAATTTCAGGAACAGATCATTCTGGACATCCTGTATCCGGGAGGTGCCAGGGCCCCCCCCCCCCCCCCCCCATTCCCCAGATGCAACTAGCCGACTGCATGGTAGGCATTACGCCTATCAGATTCCGTGTGCCCCAGGTCAACGCATCCGAAGAAAACATTGTCGTGTCTGCAGCAGGACTGGAAGAAGGAATGACACCAGTTTTTATTGTCCCCGCTGTCCTGACCAGCCTGGCCTATGCGTAGGGGAGTGCTTTGAGAGGTACCACGAGCAGGTACACTATTAGAACCTAGGGAACTCCAGACATAGGAGTAGGCACACACTCAGTGGTCTTTCGCACATTGTCCCAGGTGGAGGAGAGGTGAGCTTGAAAACCAAAAAAACGGGTAAGCATAAAAGTCGGAAGAAGGATCGGTTTCCATGCTTGATATTGCTGATTTGTCCTGGGTTGGCGATATAAGACGGCATGTTTGAATTTCCCTTGAGTGTGGACACCCCGGTTTATATGTGATTTGGGCCTATGATGATGCTTTAATGCCACACAGAGTCATCTCTATTGGCAGGCATATTGCTGTATCCTACAGGCATAATGCTGTATACTAAAGTTCTGAGGCCCAGTCACATAAGTTGGTGGCTCACCCTGAGTGCAGGGTGGCACGGGGTGTCTCTCTCCTGAGGTTATCACTGCCATTGATGTGGAGAAAGATCTGCCGTTGATGTGGAGCAAGGTATGTTTGCCGTTCATTTTTCCTTTCAGCCCAGAGTGCATTACTTGTATACCCAATATAAGGAGTATAGCAGAATCTCCTAATACTCAGGGCCGGATTTGTGGGCAGGCCGAAGAGGCCGGGGACTAGGGCGGGGCTTGAGCTGGGGCGGTGTTGTAGCTGACAGGAGATCAGCTGTTCTATGATTAACTACAGTGTCTGTGCACGGACCTACTTCTGCTGCTTCTCGAGAGTCTCTCTCATGGCATGCACGCTGTTTGCTCTGACCCATCCTGCCCCTCCCCTCCCCTCTGACACTGGGTGGAGACTGGAGAGGCAGAGAGCAGCAGAGCGGGAGACTTGAAGATAAGGAAGAATTAGACGTCACTACTCTGACAGGTAACTGTGGTGGAATAACTGATCTGCTACCAGGTTCTGTGGGCACTGCTGGCTTTATTGCTGTTCTAATTGCTGGAGGGCTGCCATTCTACACAGACAGCGTCTGCCAGTCTTCTCCCCCACCAGCAAGATTCTGTCAATGTCCTGCTCCATCCCTCCTTCCCTTCTTCATTGTAGCATCTCATCTAGAGCAGGGACTGTACTTCAAAGTATCTGTCCTCCTCTGCATTCCGTTCTGTGTGTATCTGAGAACACACATATGAAAGCTGTGGGGGGAGGGAAGGGAAGTGAGAGATGGAGCATCTGCCTGACATGTAGAGTTTAGTTGTTCACTAAAGGATTCGAGTGTTCCAGCCCAGGCTATGTTCACAGTAGCAGTTGGGTTGTGTTCCCTCTAGCAGCAGAGTGCAATGCAATAGATAGGTAAAACGACTTCACACTTTACCATCATGTTGCATCGCATTACATACCGTAAAGCACAGCATCAATGTAACTGTTAAAGGCATACAGTCTGTTACCATGCCCAGTGGCGTAGCTAAGGAGCTGTGGGCCCCGATGCAAGATTTACAATGGGGCCCCCCAAGCACTCTATATATAACAATTGATACGGCACACCAAAACCTGCCAATAGCAACTACAGTGTCAGAGGTGCTAGAAGGGAATGGGGAGCAGTTTGTTAATGATTACCACTATTCAAAGTATCTATAGAAGTGATTATTATGAGCACAGGACCAATAGAGAACTAATACTGCAGTTAAGGGAGGGCCCTTTGGGGCCCCTCTGGCCCAAGGGCCCCGATGCGGTCGCAACCTCTGCAACCCCTATTGCTACGCCCCTGACCATGCCGCACACCCACCGCACAGGTACTGCATTGCAGTGTGGTGAGCTGAATTTCAGAACAGCTGTTCTGCTGTATCGCTACACACCACTGTGAAAGTGCCTTAAAGCGACTCAGAGATGAGTCATGTAGCCGTTTTTTTACTTACCCGGGGCTTCCTCCAACCCCATAAGCATGGATGCATCCCTCGCCATCCTCCCACAGGAAGATTGCGGCTTAACAGAGGGAGGACTTCGAGGGACATCCATGCTTATGGGGCTGGAGGAAGTCCCAACTAAAAAAAATGGCCACTTGACTCATTTCTAGTCTCTTTAAGCTGAATACTGACCTGAAGATGGATCGGGTAACCTCACAGCGACTAGCGAGTTCCCCCGATCTATCTTCCTACCCAGATGCGTGAGCAGGAGGTTAAACAATTGCCGTACTTTGTGTGGGAGTCATCGGGGACCTTAAACATCCGATCCATCGTGACAGTCATTATTGTTGCACATTGTCAAATGTCGTTTAAGTAATTGTGCTTTGGTACCCATGTCGTGAGATCACCAAAACAATCGCTCCTCGCATGAAAAATATATAGTCGTCAGAAAAATCTCACAGTGGGAGCGCGCTTTTACTGTATACTCCAGCCTTGTGACTCAGAGTGTACGAAAACTCTCTTTTGTTATAAAAGTATTATAAAAGTGTGTTAACAATTCTGTGTATTCTCTGTTGTAAAAGTAATGTTTATTGTCGTATTTTTAACTTTCAACACAACTACGGTAGATTATTTTGGGATTGTTAACTGCTTAAAGAGAGTCTGAAGCGAGATTAAAAATCATCGCTTTTTAGCTTATATTCTACATGGGCATGTTTGCCCCTGCTAAAACGCCGCTATCCCGCTGCAAAACGAGGGGTCTTCACCCCCAAAATCCCCCCTGCTACCTCCGGGGAGCGCTTCCTGTAGAAACAGAGCTAAGCTCTGCAGCTCTGCCTCTCAGCGCGTCTATCAGCCGTGTATCTCCGCCTCTCCTCCGCCCCTCTCAGTCTTCCTTCACTCCTCCAGGAGCAGCAAAATGCACGACCAAGAAAGGTTGTGGATTTTGCAGGGGGGATTTGGGGGGTAAAGACCCTTCGTTTTGCCACGGGATAGCGGTGTTTTAGCAGGGGCAAACATGCCCCTGTTGAATATAAGCTAAAAAGCGATTTTTAATCTCCCTTCAGAGTCTCTTTAATGCTGAATATATTATTGCACATGTTGTTATATGATCGGTAAAGCCCTGCAACTGTGAACTCTATAGAGGTGATTTCACTAGCAGCGTTGTGATCACTCTGCATGCAGCATTTTCAGAGCAATCGCATTCAATGGCTGCAGGGCCGAATCGTGATTGCTCCAGGAATCATGGTTCGGCCTCTTGCACACTACATGCGATTCAGATTTTTTTTTTTTTTTTTAATACGATCCAATTTTTGATTCAGATTAAATACGTAGCAGAATGCAGTACTTTTTTGTTTTATCAGAATCAAAAATCCGATCGAATAAAAAATCAAAATCGCATTTAGTGTGCAAGCTCTATTTAGACTTGGAAGGGGCGGTTGGAGAAAGTGGGGCCTAGGGCACTGAAAAGTACAAATCCGGCCCTGCTAATACTGGCCATACATGTAATGATTGCAGAGACCCTAAATGCCAGGACAGACTCCACAAATGACCCCATTTTGGAAAGTGGACACCCTAAAGTATTATGTGAGGTGCACGGTGAGTTCATAAAAGATTTTAGTTTTTGTCACAAGTTAGCAGAATTATTTTTTTTTTTTAACCAAGTGTCATTTTCCGTTAACTTGTGACAAAAAATAAAATTTTCAATGACCTCACCATTCCCCTCATGGAATACCTTGTTGTGTATTCTTTCCAAAATGGGGTCATTTGTGGGGTTTGTTAACTGTCCTGGCAAGTGGGCGGGGTGCTAAATTTTGAGCACGCCTGTAAAGCCTAAAGGTACTCATTGGACTCTGGGCCCCTTAGCGCAGTTAGGGTGCAAAAAAGTGCCACACATGTGGTATCGCCGTACTCGGGAGAAGTAGTACAATGTGTTTTGGAGTGTATTTTTACACATACCCATGCTGGGTGGGAGAAATACCTCTGTAAATGACAATCTTTTGATTTTTTTACACACAATTGTACATTTACAGAGTTATTTCTCCCACCCAGCATGGGTATGTGTAAAAATACACCCTAAAACACATTGTACTACTTCTCCCAAATATGGCGATACCACATGTGTGGCACTTTTTTGCACCCTAACTGCACTAAAGGGCCCAAAGTCCAATGAGTACCTTTAGGATTTCACAGGTCATTTTGAGAAATTTTGTTTCAAGACTACTCCTCACGGTTTAGGGCCCCTAAAATGCCAGGACAGTATAGGAACCCCACAAATGACTCAATTTTAGAAAGAAGACACCCCAAGGTATTCCGTTAGTAGTACGGCGAGTTCATAGAAGATTTTATTTTTTGTCACAAGTTAGCGGAAATATATTTTTATTGTTTTTTTTCACAAAGTGTCATTTTCCGCTAACTTGTGACAAAAAATAAAATCTTCTATGAACTCACCATACTCCTAACGGAATACCTTGGGGTGTCTTCTTTCTAAAATGGGGTCGTTTGTGGGGTTCCTATACTGCCCTGGCATTTTAAGGGCCCTAAACCGTGAGGAGTAGTCTTGAAACAAAATTTCTCAAAATGACCTGTGAAATCCTAAAGGTACTCATTGGACTTTGGGCCCCTTAGCGCAGTTAGGGTGCAAAAAAGTGCCACACATGTGGTATTGCCGTACTCGGGAGAAGTAGTATAATGTGTTTTGGGGTGTATTTTTACACATACCCATGCTGCGTGGGAGAAATACCTCTGTAAATGACAATCTTTTGATTTTTTTTACACACAATTGTCCATTTACAGAGTTATTTCTCCCACCCAGCATGGGTATGTGTAAAAATACACCCCAAAACACATTGTACTACTTCTCCCGAGTACGGCGATACCACATGTGTGGCACTTTTTTGCACCCTAACTGCACTAAAGGGCCCAAAGTCCAAAGAGTACCTTTAGGATTTCACAGGTCATTTTGAGAAGTTTTGTTTCAAGACTACTCCTCACGGTTTAGGGCCCCTAAAATGCCAGGACAGTATAGGAACCCCACAAATGACTCCATTTTAGAAAGAAGACACCCCAAGGTATTCCGTTAGTAGTATGGCGAGTTCATAGAAGATTTTATTTTTTGTCACAAGTTAGCGGAAATTGATTTTAATTGTGTTTTTTCACAAAGTGTCATTTTCCGCTAACTTGTGACAAAAAATAAAATCTTCTATGAACTCACCATACTCCTAACGGAATACCTTGGGGTGTCTTCTTTCTAAAATGGGGTCATTTGTGGGGTTCCTATACTGCCCTGGCATTTTAGGGGCCCTAAACCGTGAGGAGTAGTCTTGAAACGAAATTTCTCAAAATGACCTGTGAAATCCTAAAGGTACTCATTGGACTTTGGGCCCCTTAGCGCAGTTAGGGTGCAAAAAAGTGCCACACATGTGGTATCGCCGTACTCAGGAGAAGTAGTATAATGTGTTTTGGGGTGTATTTTTACACATACCCATGCTGGGTGGGAGAAAGATCTCTGTAAATGGACAATTGTGTGTAAAAAAAATTAACAAATTGTCATTTACAGTGATATTTCTCCCACCCAGCATGGGTATGTGTAAAAATACACCCCAAAACACAACATACTACTTCTCCTGAGTACGGCAATACCACATGTGTGGCACTTTTTTGCAGCCTAACTGCGCTAAGGGGTCCAAAGTCCAATGAGCACCTTTAGGCTTTACAGGGGTGCTTACAATTTAGCACCCCCCAAAATGTCAGGACAGTAAACACACCCCACAAATGACCCCATTTTGGAAAGTAGAAACTTCAAGGTATTCAGAGAGGGGCATGGTGGGTCCGTGGCAGATTTCATTTTTTTTTTGTCGCAAGTTAGAAGAAATGGAAACTTTTTTTTTTTTGGCACAAAGTGTCATTTTCCGCTTACTTGTGACAAAAAATAATATCTTCTGTGAAGTCACTATGCCTCTCAGTGAATACTTTGGGATGTCTTCTTTCCAAAATGGGGTCATTTGGGGGGTATTTATACTATCCTGGAATTCTAGCCCCTCATGAAACATGACAGGGGGTCAGAAAAGTCATAGATGCTTGAAAATGGGAAAATTCACTTTTTGCACCATAGTTTGTAAACGCTATAACTTTTACCCAAACCAATAAATATACACTGAATGGGTTTTTTTTTTAATCAAAAACATGTTTGTCCACATTTTTCGCGCTGCATGTATACAGAAATTTTACTTTATTTGAAAAATGTCAGCACAGAAAGTTAAAAAAAATCATTTTTTTGCCAAAATTCATGTCTTTTTTGATGAATATAATAAAAAGTAAAAATCGCAGGAGCAATCAAATAGCACCAAAAGAAAGCTTTATTAGTGACAAGAAAAGGAGCCAATATTCATTTAGGTGGTAGGTTGTATGAGCGAGCAATAAACCGTGAAATCTGAAGTGGTCTGAATGGAAAAAAAGTGGCCGGTCCTTAAGGGGTGTAAAGCCCACGGTCCTCAAGTGTTTAAGAATCTGCTGAAGGCCAAGTCTTCAGTTCACATCAGAAGTTATCCACACTTAGCCATGCCAATTAGAGGCTAGCAGCCTTTAGTATATAACTGAGCTATTAGGTCGTTTTAAATTCAGAAAATACATTGGTCCTTTTAAGTACAAAGATATTGACTAGAATTAGACCAAAATTGAACCAGAAGGGACTGAAATGAGACTCTGCTAATCAGACACAAGGTTAGTTCCACAATGTTGTATCTGGTTTATACTATTAGCTTACCTTCCCCAGCTATTCTCAAATCTCTACATGCACTACATCCTCCTTCTGTCAGCAACATGCTGTATATTTCACCCTCTCTTTTATCCTTCCCACAGCTTGCTTCTAATGAGAGTTTCCTATTCATACAACGCCATTTTATGTCTCACGCTATTTCTAAACATAAATCTGAATCTCACCCTCTCATTTAGTTTCTTTGCTTCCTCCTTGCAGCAGAGAACATTTTACCAAACCATGGGTACTCTCTGCAACTTCATTCCTCCTCACTCTTCCCTACTAATCACGCTGCTACCAGCAAATCACATGCACATCCCAACTGTCAAAACCTCATTAATATTCCACCTATCCCCCTCCTCCATACTGATCTCTGCTGTTCTCTGGAATGCTTGCTCAGTTTGCAACAAACTCCCCTTTATCCATGATCTTTTTACTTCTAATGCCTTTAACTTCTTTGGGGTCACTTAAACCTGTCTGACTCCTTCTGACAGTCTCACCTGCCTCCCTCTCTTATGGGGATTCCACATTAGTTACACTCCTAAAAGCAAGGATAAACATGGTGGTGGTGTGGGCATTCTCCTCTCTGATAGATACTCCTGTAGCCACCCTGGCGTTCTATTTCCCCAGGATTTCCGTGCAAAAAGTGGTTCAATTAATTTCCAATAATTTTCAACCAATTTTTTTTTTGCAATCATTTTTTTTTATATTGAATTCAATACAGGTTATTGTATTGAATTCAATTAAAAACAAGTGTTTGCTGTGAGATTTTGATGATGCTGTGTGACACTGGTGCCATTAACGCCGATCGATGGGGGACATGTGATCGCCAAGGGAGAAGCAAAATCCGCCAAGGGACATGAAAGAAGGCAATGGGGAAGCTATCAGTGGTACGCGACGAGGGATCAGCATTCCAATGGTGAGTATAAGACTCAGATGTATTAGCCAGATGTGCAGCCAGGTGTAGTTAGCCAGATGTGCAGCCAGGTGTAGTTAGCCAGATGTGCAGCCAGGTGTAGTTAGCCAGATGTGCAGCCAGGTGTAGTTAGCCAGATGTGCAGCCAGGTGTAGTTAGCCAGATGTGCAGCCAGGTATAGTTAGCCAGATGTGCAGCCAGGTGTAGTTAGCCAGATGTGCAGCCAGGTATAGTTAGTCAGATGTATTAGCCAGGAATAGTTAGCCAGATGTTTGGCAGGTATATAGGGAGCAAGATGTTTGGCAGGTATATAGGGAGCAAGATGTTTGCCAGGTGTATAGGAGACAGATGTGCAGCCAGGTCTAGGGAGTCATATGTATAGGGAGCCAGGTTTGCGGGTGCCTCTGCCCCCCCCCCCATTGCTGTGGCCGGGTGTCCCTTCTGTAGGGGGGCTCCCCTTCTGTGCTGGCTGGTAGTGGCCGGCGGGGATCCCCTCTGTGGGAGGGGGGGGGAATCCCCATACTGTGCATGCAGGTGGCCCTTCTGTGTGTGCGGGGGGGTATCCCCTTCTATGGTGGCTAACCGTGGTCGGTCGGGGACACCCCCTTCTGTGGTGGGAGGAAGGTGGGTGTCCCCATCTATGCGGGCTGTGGGTGGCCTCTCCCTCCTCTTCCCCCATCCCTCCCTCCCTGTCCCCCGTGCCCCCCCCCATCCCGTGTCTCCCCCCTGTCAGAAGCCCTGATCTACTCACCTGAGGGCTTTCTCCTGCGGCGGAAGCGGCGCGCCTCCTCCTCCATCGCGAAGTCTTGTGTTCTCTGTAATTACAGTACGCGGCTCGGTGACGTCACCAAGCCGCGTACTGTAATTACACAGACCGGGACTTCGGCGATGGAGGAGGAGGGTGTCTATCGCGGCCGGCGCAGGAGAAAGCCCTCAGGTGAGTAAAGCAGGGCTTCTGACGGGGGAGACACGGGATGGGGGGGGGGGACACGGGGGACAGAGAGGGAAGGATGGGGGAAGAGGAGGGAGAGGCCACCCACAGCCCACATAGAAGGGGACCCCCCCCCCCCCCCCACACACAGAAGGGGGTGTCCCCGACCGGCCAAGACCAGCCCCATAGAAGGGGATACCCGCCCCCCCGCACACACAAAAGGGTCACCGCATGCACAGTACGGGGATCCCCCCCGGCCCCCCGCACAGAGAGGATCCCCGCACCAGCCACCCGCCGGCAAAGAAGGGGAATCCCTACACAGCCCCACACATCCTCTGCCCCGCCGGCTGCACAGGGATTCCCAGGGTGGCTGGATGCTAGTTCTGTATGCTGTGGGTAGCACAGATCGCTACCCACAGCGTGCTGACAGGCATCCAGCCATCCTGGGGAATCCCTCTGATGAGGGAAAAGTGCAGCCGGCGGGGAAGAGAAGCAAGAAATCTCCCTGGCGGTATTGACGAGCTCAGCTCGTCAATACCGCTTTCAGCAAGTTTTTCCTGGACGAGCTGAGCTCGTCAATACCGCCAGGGTGGTTAAGCTGTTCTCTCCTATTATTTCTCTTTCTTTCTCTCCCATCCTTAAAGTCAATGCAATTTAATTATACTCTCCCTCTAAACTCCTAATTGCAGTTATCTACCACCCTCCTGGCCCTGCTACTGTTTTTATTAGATCACTACTCTGCATGGCTCCTCTAGTTACTGTCCTCTGAAATCCCTACCATCATCATGGGTGGTTTTAACATCCCTGTTGACACCAATAATTATTTCCTCGCCAGACTTCTGTCACTTACATCCTCCTATGGCTTGTCCCAGTGGTACAGTGCTCCAACTCACACTGATGGCCATACGTTCATATTCATTCATCTCTGTTCTATCATTGGTTTTTCTAATGCTACCCTTCCACTCTCTGATCATAACTTATTAAACTTTTCTCTTTCCCTTCTCTTTTTCTACTTTGTTGGCACAAGCACGTTCACATATATGCAGAAACTACTGCAACCTAGACATGCAAACTGCCTCTGATGCCCTGGCACTTCTCCTCACTAGAGGTGGCCCGAACCTCCGATTTTAGGTTCGTGAACCGGGTTTGCGAACCTCCGCAAACGTTCGCGAAATTGCAAACTTTTGCGAACCGCAATAGACTTCAATGGGGAGGCGAACTTTGAAGACTAGAAACATTTATGCTGGCCACAAAAGTGATGGAAAAGATGTTTCAAGGGGTCTAACATCTGAGTTTTTGTATGGATGAGTGGGATAGACACCAAAAGTCCCTTGGAAAAATGTGGATTTGACGCAAAGCAGCGTTTTAAGGACAGAAATCACATTGCATGCTAAATTGCAGGCCTAAAGTGCTTTAAAACATCTTGCATGTGTATACATCAATCAGGGAGTGTAATTAAAGTACTGCTTCACACTGACACACCAAACTCACTGTGTTACGCACCGCAAACAGTTGTTTGTGTAGTGACGGCCGTGCTGGACTGGTGCGCACCATGGCGAGAGTGCAGGCCATGGCGGTTTTCAAGCCCATATGTTCACCGGGCTGTGGTAGCTCAATGATAGAACAACAGTGACATGCGGTAGGCCTGGGTTTGATTCCTGGCCAATGTATGTGAGTTGGCTTTTGAAATCCTACAAATCCCTAAGCAAGCTCATTTTTCTCTTGGATATATCATAATGGTACATGCTAGGCTGGCTTCAGCATGTAGCATTGTAGTGTGTTGTGTTGGTGGTATAATGGTTAGGATAACAGCCTACCACGCGGTAGGCCTGGGTTCGATTCCTGGCCAATGTATGTTACATAGTTACATAGTTATTGTGGTTGAAAAAAGACATACGTCCATCGAGTTCAACCAGTATAAAGTACAACACCAGCCTGCTCCCTCACATATCCCTGTTGATCCAGAGGAAGGCGAAAAAACCCTTACAAGGCATGCTCCAATTAGCCCCAAAAGGGAAAAATTCCTTCCCGACTCCAGATGGCAATCAGATAAAATCCCTGGATCAACATCATTAGGCATTACCTAGTGATTGTAGCCATAGATGTCTTTCAACGCAAAGAAAAGCATCTAAGCCCCCTTTAAATGCAGGTATAGAGTTTGCCATAACAACTTCCTGTGGCAATGCATTCCACATCTTAATCACTTTTACTGTAAAGAACCCTTTCCTAAATAAATGGCTAAAACGTTTTTCCTCCATGCGCAGATCATGTCCTCTAGTCCTTTGAGAAGGTCTAGGGACAAAAAGCTCATCCGCCAAGCTATTATATTGCCCTCTGATGTATTTATACATGTTAATTAGATCCCATCTAAGGTGTATTTTCTCTAGACTAAATAAACACAGTTTATCTAACCTTTCTTGGTAAGTGAGACCTTCCATCCCACGTATCAATTTTGTTGCTCGTCTCTGCACCTGCTCTAAAACTGCAATATCTTTTTTGTAATGTGGTGCCCAGAACTGAATTCCATATTCCAGATGTGACCTTACTAGAGAGTTAAACAGGGGCAATATTATGCTAGCATCTCGAGTTTTTATTTCCCTTTTAATGCATCCCAAAATTTTGTTAGCTTTAGCTGCAGCTGCTTGGCATTGAGTACGATTATTTAACTTGTTGTCGATGAGTACTCCTAAATCCTTCTCCAAGTTTGATGTCCCCAACTGTATCCCATTTATTTTGTATGGTGCTAGACCATTAATATGTCCAAAATGCATGAATTTACATTTTTCAACATTGAATTTCATCTGCCATGTATGTGCCCATATAGCCATCCTATCCAGATCCTGTTGCAATATGACACTATCTTCCTGAGAGTTGACGATTCTGCACAATTTTGTATCATCTGCAAAAATAGCAACATTGCTCACTACTGCATCTACTGGGTCATTAATAAATAAATTGAAGAGCACTGGACCCAGAACAGACCCCTGTGGTACCCCACTGCTAACAGTCTCCCATTTTGAGTACGATCCATTGACCACAACTCTTTGTTTTCTGTCCATTAGCCAGTTCCCTATCCATGCAAACAGACTCTTCCCCAGTCCTTGCATCCTCAACTTTTTCACCAGACTTTTGTGGGGAACAGTGTCAAAGGCCTTTGCAAAGTCCAAGTATATCACATCTACAGCATTCCAAATATCCATATTAGCATTCACTACCTCATAAAAGCTGAGCATGTTAGTCAAACAGGGCCTGTCTTTAGTAAACCCATGTTGATGCTCAGAAATAAGATTATTTTCTAGTATGAAGTCATGTATAGTATCTCTTAGTAACCCCTCAAATAGTTTGCATACAGCTGATGTTAAGCTTACAGGTCTATAATTTCATGGATCTGATTTTTTGTCCTTCTTAAATAATGGGAAAACATGGGCTGTACGCCAATCCACTGGGACTCTGCCAGTTGAAAGAGAGTCACAAAAGATAAGATAAAGGGGTTTATCTATAACTGAACTTAATTCCCTTAGGACCCGGGGATGCGTGCCATCCGGGCCAGGTGCATTGTCTATTTTTAATTTATTTAGTCTTGCCTTCACTTCTTCCTGCGTTAAGTATTTAGTATTACAGTTAGAAGATTGAGACTCTTCTGCCTTTGTAATTTTCAACAGTGCTGTTTCTTTTGTGAAGACAGAAGCAAAGAAAGCATTTAAAGAGACACTGAAGCGAAAAAAAATGTATGATTTTATGATTTGTATGTGTAGCACAGCTAAGAATTAAAACATTAAGATCAGATACATCAGTGTAATTGTTTCCAGTACAGGAAGAGTTGAGAAACTCCAGTTGTTATCTTTATGCAAACAAGCCATTAAGCTCTCCAACTAAGTTAGTCATGGAGAGGGTTGTTATCTGACTTTTATTATTTCAACTGTTCCTGGACTATTTACTTTTGCTCTGCTAGAGGAGAGGTCATTACTTCACAGACTGCTCTGAAAGACTCATTTTGAATGCTGAGTGTTGTGTAATGTGCACATATTATAGAATGATGCAAGGTTAGAAAAAACACTATATACCTGAAAATAAAAGTATGAGAATATTTTCTTTGCTGCTAATTTTCTAGTAATTATTCATAGTATACAACCAATTCACTATATCATATTTTTTTTTCACTTCAGTGTCTCTTTAATAACTCTGCCTTACCTTGGTCATCCACCACTGAGTTCCCACCCTCATTCTTTAGGAGTCCTATACAGTCAACCTTTCTTTTTTTAGAGTTAATGTACTTGTAAAACTTTTTTGGGTTAGATTTGATATCCCTAGCGATTTGATTTTCAGCTTCAATCTTTGCCTGCCTAATTTCTTTTTTACAATTTTTATTGCACTCCTTATAATTGCTTAGTGCAGCCTCGGTCCCCTCCTGTTTTAAGACCGTATAGGCATTCTTTTTCCTCTTCATTTTATCCTTAAGCTTTCTATTAATCCATAGAGGCCTTTTTTTATTCCTAGATATTTTGTTTCCATATGGGATATACATACTACAATATTGATTTAGTATAAGTTTAGAAGCTTGCCATTTCCCTTCAGTGTCTTCCCCTTGTAGTACATTATCCCAGTTCACCAAACTTAGTGCCTGCCTAATTTGATTGAACTTTGCTTTTCTAAAATTCATAGTTTTAGTGGTCCCGCTGCCCCGTGGCCTATCAGTCACCAGATCAAACGTTACCATGTTGTGATCACTATTTCCCAAATGTTCTTAAACCTGCACATTTGATAGATTATCTGGTCTATTAGAAATGATCAGATCCAGTAACGCATTTCCCCTAGTTGGTTCCGTTACCATTTGAGTCAAGTAATTGTCCTGTAGTGCTGCCAGAAATCTGCTGCTTTTACCAGAATGAGTAGCCTCAATACTCCAGTCAATGTCTGGAAAGTTGAAGTCGCCCATAATTATGACCTCATTTTTACGTGCAGCTTTTTCAATCTGCTGTAGTAATCGCAGTTCTGCAGCTTCATTAATAAGAGGTGGCCTGTAGCATACCCCAATAAGCAATTGGCAACTTTTATTTCCACCATGAATATTTACCCAAACGGACTCCACATCTTCGCAATCTTCCTCCATCTCATCGTTGAGGACAGCTGTAAAATAATTCTTAACAAAGAGACAAACCCCTCCACCTTTTTTCCCTGTTCTATCCTTCCTAAACACATTGTATCCTTTTAAATTAGCTATCCAGTCATGGCTTTCATCCATCCATGTCTCGGTTATTCCCACAATGTCATAGCCTTTGTCATTCAGAATGAACTCTAGTTCGTCTATTTTATTTGCAAGGCTCCGAGCATTGGTTAAAATTGCACTTTATATTTTTACCACCACATTTACCAATTTTGTTTACATGAAATGGGCTACTTGAATTTTTACCAACCTCCTTAACCTTTACACTGTCCCCCCCCTCCTCTCCACCCCCCCCCCCCCATAATGTTAGGTTCCCACTGTCTTTTTACCTTATCTTGTCTACGTATTGAGACTTTATCCTCCCGCCTCCCCCCAGATCCTAGTTTAAAATCTCCTCCAACCGTTTAACCATCTTCTCCCCCAATGCAGCTGCACCCTCCCCATGTGAGTTGGCTTTTGAAATCCTACAAATCCCTAAGCAAGCTCATTTTTCTCTTGGATATATCATAATGGTACATGCTATGCTGGCTTCAGCATATAGTGTTGGTGGTGGTATAGTGGTGAAGAGAGATGCCTACCAAGCACTAGACATGGGTTCAATTCCCGGCCAAGGTATGTAAGCTGGCTTTTGAAATCCTACAATTCCTTGGAAGACAAGACCCTCCTCCTACAATTCCCAGGAAGACAAGACCCTCCTCCTGCGGAGGAGGAGGAAGGGATTACTCTTCCTGATGTTGTAAAGCAGTGTAGGCCGGCAATTGAACATTCAATGAGATTTTTGACCTTAAAACACTGCTTTGTGTCAAATCCAGATTTGTTTCTGGTACTTTTGATGTCTATTCCACTCAACCATGTCTCCCTTCAGGTATTAGACCCCTTGAAACATCTTTTCCATCATTTTTCAAGCCAGCATAATTTTTTCTAAATTTTTAAGTTCGCCTCTCCATTGAAGTCTATGGTGGTTCACGAAAGTTCGGGCGAACCAAAATCGGAGGTTCAGGCCATCTCTACTGATTGGCTACAATGTGCCTGCTGACTGTGATGTAGAGGGTCAAAGTTGACCCTAATGATGTACTATGGGGGCAAATCGTTCACCGGCGAACCGTTCGGGCCATCTCTACTCCTCACATCTTCCTTAACTGACTCAGACTCAGCAGCTACACACTACCACAGCTCAATCACAGTCATCACAAGTCATGGATGCCTACGCACCAATCTTCCCTCATCGTGTCAGTCATCATCCCTGGCTGAGCAAACCTTCTTAACATCTGAAAAGGTGCTCTAGAGTAGCTAAATAGCATTGGAGAAAAAACAACACAAATAAGGACTTCATACAAAAAGCATTAAACAACTTTAGAAATGCTCTCTCTTCTGCAAAACATACTCATAGTTATATGTTTCCTCCCTCGTGTTCTCCCATAATCCAAAGAGCTAGTTCAGCCCTTTTGTTTTAATAACCTTCTCGGTCCACCCCCTCCTTCTCCTTCTCCATGCTTAGCAACTGAAGAATTTGCAACAGGCTTCACTGACAAAATTGCAAAGCACGGTGGCCTAGTAGTTAGCGCTCTCACCTTGCAACACTGGGTCCCTGGTTTGAATCCTAGTCAGGTCAACATCTGCATGGAGTTTGTATGTTCTTCCTGTGTCTACGTGGGTTCCCTCCGAGCACTCCAGTTTTCTCCCACATCCCAAACTCATACTGATAAGTTAATTGAATTCTCCTCTACAAATTGGCCCTAGACTACGATACATACACTACACGATACATACATCGACATATGACTATGGGAGGGATTATATTGTGAGCTCCTTTAAGGGACAGTTAGTGACAGTACAATATACTCTGTACAGCGCTGCGTAAGATGTAGGCGCTATATAAATACTAAATAATAATAACATTTTGTCTCAACCCCTCTCATCGATTGCTCTCTATCTGCCTTCTCTTCACTCTCTGAACATTTTCTCTCCTTTCTATTCTCCAAATCTCATTTCACTAACTGTTCTTAGGATCCAGATTTTTTCTCTAGTCTCTTCCCCCATTTGCATCTAGATTAAAAGAATGCCAAAAACATGCTGAACTAAGCCATTATTTATCTGCTTACTCCCTGCTTGATTAGTCTGGCTTGATTTGTCACCCGAACCACTCCACAGAAACAGCTCTTACTAAAGAGGCCAATGATCTTATTACAGCTAAATCCAAAGGCCATTATTCTATATTCATCCTTCTTGATCTGTTATCAGCATTTGATGCTGTGTGTTGACCACACTTTACTCCTACTGATACTTTAATATATAGGCATAAAGGCCCCCTGCACTTTCCTGGATATTGTCCTATCTCTCTGGAAGGTTTTTCACAGTCTCTTACTCAGATTAAACCTCTTCTCCAAATCTCTCACGGTACCTCAAGGCTCTGTTCTTGGTCCCCTCCTCTTTTGCATCTACACGCATGGCCTTGGTAACTTAATCAACTAATTTGGCTTTTAATACCAATTATATGCAGATGATACACGACTGTACCTCTCGGCCGCAGACCTTAACTCCCTCCTCACTGCTTCCTCACTGCTTCCTCATTGCTTGTCTGCTATATCCTCTTTCATGACCTCTCACTTCTTAACCTCCCGGGTGGTATGCCCGACACAGTGTCGGGCTAGCAGCCGCAAGGGACCGCATGGCCCCGGGAGGATTTTTGCACATAAAATGTTAATTATACCTTTCAACTAGCACTTCGCTAGCTAAGTATGCCCCCCAAATGGCTCCGGTCCCCTCTGATCGCCGCTGATCACCTCCGCAATACATACCCTCCAGGGATCCCGCGACGGCGCAGCCTCCCAATCAGCTCCCGACTTTGCTATGGGGAGGATCGGGACTGCGCATGACGTCATGACTACCCGTGTGTCTGACAGGTGCACATAGTAATACCCATCACTGCATATACCTACCTGTTGTTCACAGTGCACCCACCCACCTACGTGAGCGCACGCAGTGTCACTGTGCCTGTCCGGTACCTGTCTGTGTGTGACAGGTACACATTTTAATACCCATCACTGCATATACCTACCTGTTGCTCTCAGTGCACCCACTTACCTACGTGAGTGCATGCAGTGTCACTGTGCCTATCTGGTATCTGTCTGTGTGTGACAGGTGCACATTGTAATACCCATCACTACATATACCTACCTGTTGTTCACTTCAGTGCACCCACCTACCTACGTGAGCGCACGCAGTGTGATATTTAATACCACCAGTCACTCTACCTGTTCACGGTACGTGTGTGTGAAAGGTGCACATTTGTAATACCCATCACTGCATATACCTACCTGTTGTGTTCAGTGCACCCACCTACCTACATGAGTGCACGCAGTGTGATATACCACTCCGTGCATACCTGTTAACTGCACCTGTATGACTGCACATTGTATTAGTCAAGTCAGTGCATACCTTTCACTTCATCCCCCTCAATATGGACAAAACAAAAAGCAGAGGCAGGCCACCTGGCAGGTCTGTTCGAGGTCGCGCTATCGTGATTTCGTGCGGCCCTCGACCAAAGTACAGTGTTCAGAAGAAGGCACGTGCTATCAACCCCCAATATTGTCAGAATGTAGTTGACTATTTAACACAGAACACCTCATCTTTCTCAGCTTCTGCACGGAGGTGTGACATATCTTCCTCCTCCTGCTCTGATTCTGGCACCCCACTTAACACTCAGTTGGCCACCACCACCAAAGTGCCATCACCCCTGGGCTCAGCGGTGTGGAAATTTTTTTGTGTGTCTGCCTCAGATGAAAACAATGCCATCTGTACTCTCTGCCACCAAAAAATTGAGCCGTGGAAAGACCAAGATCTGTGTATGGACAACTACCTTACGGAGGCACATGATTACAAAGCACAAACTGCAATGGGATGAACACCTGAGGAAAAGCAGCACACAAAAGCAAATCCCCACACCACAGTGGAAGATACCAGGCCGCAATTTTTTCTCAAAAAAGGTGATACCTAAACTGTATTGTGATGTTGAAAGGCAAGTGGTGACATCTCTGGCACACAGCGTTGGGTCAAGGGTCCATCTGACCACGGATGCCTGGTCTGTGAAGACTAAGTCAGTCCCCACACACAGCATCTCTGTCTGCACGGCGTGTGACTGCCTGCCCCAAGACTAAGTTGCTCCCCACACAGCATTTCTGCCCACAGGCCAGTTGACTGCCTGCTCCACCACCACCAACAGGGTCCAGGACTCCAGGTGGATTCCTGAATTTGTAAGGCCGCTATAATAATTTTTCTGGTGCGTGTACATGCCTGCCTAATTTTTCTGTCACTTCAGCTGCAACAACAAAACAAAGGGCATGTACATGTGCCAATTCTCCTTTGTGATCATTACTTTGTAAGGGTGAAGGGGCCTGCATATCACAATGAAGCAATGACCGACGGCTATAAGTGTGTGTCGGGGGGGAGGGCACAGCCACAAAAATATGGTCTTTGCTTCATTGTGGACAGACCAAATTTGATCAGCTGGACAGTCACTGTTCTGTCATTCAGCTACCTCAGCCCAGCGACCATGTGGGCTGGAAAGCTGCCATCACCTGCACGCTCGTCATGGTGCGCACCAGTCCAGCACGGCCGTCACTACACAAACAGCTGTTTGCGGTGTGTTACACAGTGAGTTTGGTATGTCAGTGTGAAAAGCAATACTCTAATTTCACTCCCTGATTGATGTATACACATGCATGATGTTAAAGCACTTTAGGCCTGCAATTTAGCATTCAATGTGATTTCTGCCTTTAAAACACTGCTTTGCGTCAAATCCAGATTTTTCCCCGGGACTTTTGGCATCTATCCCACTCATCCTTGCAAAAACTCAGATGTTGGACCCCTTGAAACATCTTTTCCATCACTTTTGTGGCCAGCATAAGTGTTTCTAGTTTTCAAAGTTTGCCTCCCCATTGAAGTCTATTGCGGTTCGTGGAAGTTTGCGCAAACCGAACTTTTGCGGAAGTTCGAACCGAAAATCGGAGGTTCGGGCCATCTCTATTAAGCAATATTAGTTGCCTGACTATCCTGCTGATCTTCTGCCTCTAATACTTTTTGCCATAAACCCTGAACAAGCAAGAAAGAAAGCAAGCAAGAAACAATAGAAAGTTGATGGTGAATACATTAACTATCACCTGGGCCCCTATGGCTATTGCTATGCCCAGTTTAGCTGATATTAAAGAAGCATCTCTTTATGATAGCTAGATATATACTGTCACCTGAAATGATCAAGAACAACCACATGCAAAGCTTAACTTATATTAACATATTTCTAACTGTATAAAATGTGCTGACTGCTACCAAATTGCTAAAGAGAGTGAACTTGTAAGCTTTAGAGGCTTCATTAGGGGTGAACTGTAAATAATTAAAAACATGGTAAAACAATCTGCATGTCCTAGCCTGCACACAGTATTAGTGATGGATACTCATTTTCTTTAAACCTAGCTAGATCTAATTGATGACAAAATTTCCATTCCTAAACCTTTTATGTGGAGACTCAATTCCGCATGGTTAATAGACAAATCCTTTCTTGGCAAGTTAAATACAGAAATACAAGATTTTATTGAAAGGAACAGCACCCCTGGTATGGAAAACACTACTATATGGTCAACATTGAAAGCCTATACAAGAGGCATATTAATCAGACAAGGTGCCAAGATTAAGAGAGAGAGAAATAATAATTATGAGTCCCTGTTAAAACAGGTTCGGAGTCGGGAAGAACTTCATAAACAAAATCCCTCCTATCAACTAGAAAGGGAACTTTTTTATCCGAGGCAAGAAATATCAGCCATATTACAATCTAGATACAAATATGTATTGCAAAAATCCAAACTTAATTTCTATTCGCAAAATAACAAGGCTGGGTCGTACTTGGCAAAACTCATAAAGCAGAAGCAGGTTAAAGCTAAAATACACTTATTAATACATCCTACCAATGAACCAAACAATCTCCAACCCGAAACAAATCACAGACCTTTTCTTGTGAATACTATGCAAGCCTGTATAATCTAAAAGATGACTCTCATACAGTACAACCCACAGATAAAACTAACTAACAGCTTTTTTAGACTCTATAGATCTTCCTAGACTGGCCCATCTACAAGTAGATCAATTAAACACCCCATTTAGCATTAAAGAAATAAACTCAGCTATAACTACTTTAAAACGTAATAAGGCCCCAGGCCCGGATGGCTTTTGCAATGAATTCTTCCTGACTCTGAACTCAACATTGTCTACGATGCATTGTAAACTCTTCAATGAATTTGCCAGCAGAGTACCTTGAGGCTACTATAACAGTGTTACCCAAGCCAGGGAAAGACCCGAGCTCCACATCCAACTATAGGCCAATTTCATTATTAAATACCGATGTGAAACTATACACTAAAGTACTGGCCACAAGATTAATGCAGTATACTCCACTTTTATTAAACCATGATTAGGTCGGATTCACAAAGGGACGTCAAGCATCTGATGCAACTAGACGTATGGTGACAAGTTTAAAACACATAGAGCTCTGTCGGACGTCTTCACTATTATTAACGCTAGATGCGGAGAAGGCGTTCAACAGAGTTCACTGGAAGTTTCTTGAAGCCACTCTGACTAAATTTGGGTTCACGGGGACAATAATCTCAGCCATTATGGCTCTATATACTGCTCCCTCCACCCGGGTGAATGATGCAGGATTCATCTCTAAAGCTTTTAATATTTCTAATGGAACCCGTCAGGGATGCCCCTTATCACCATTTATCATTTTTGTTTTAATAATGGAAACCATAGCTCAAAAGATCCGTGCTAACCCTCTGATCATGGAAGTTAACATTAATGGCACTGAACAATTAATCAGCATGTTTGCAGATGATGTAGCCCTATTGATAACAAAACCTGAAAACTCGCTCCCACATATTTTAGAGGATCTACAAAGCTTCTCTAAAGCATCCCTTTATAAATTAAACCTACCTAGATCATTTACTACTGTAATGTTAAATTTGATCCTTAAAGGGAAGGTTCAGGGAGGGTGGGTAAAAAATAAAAATCAATTTCCATTTACCTGGGGCTTCCTCCAGCCCGTGGCAGGCAGGAGGTGCCCTCGCCGCTGCTCCGCAGGCTCCCGGTGGTCTCCGGTGGCCGACCCGACCTGGCCAGGCCAGCTGCCAGGTCGGGCTCTTCTGCGCTCCAAGGCCCGGAACTTCTGCGTCCCACGCCGGCGCTCTGACGTCATGGGACATCCTCCGGGCTCTACTGCGCATGCGCAGAACTACTGCGCCTGCGCAGTAGAGCCCGGAGGACGTCCGATGACGTCAGAGCGCCGGCGTGGGACGCAGAAGTTCCGGGCCTTGGAGCGCAGAAGAGCCCGACCTGGCAGCCGGCCTGGCCAGGTCGGGTCGGCTACCGGAGACCACCGGGAGCCTGCGGAGCGGCGGCGAGGGCACCTCCTGCCTGCCACGGGCTGGAGGAAGCCCCAGGTAAGTGGAAATTGATTTTTATTTTTTACCCACCCTCCCTGAACCTTTCCTTTAATCCACTGAGCAGTATGGACAGCAGTTCAGAAAAGGCCCTGCTCATGTTTATGCATTTATTGCATAAAAGCAAAACTCCAACACTTGGCTATATGCTGTGGACATACACAGTGAGCAAACTGCAAATGACATTTGTATTCTCGTGAACTATCAAGATTGTGTCAATTTGCTATAATCTGGCAAGGTTCAGTATAAAAATATAGCAGTAAAAGTATTTAAGTATGTCTACATAATTGACTGGAAAATTTATAAAATAAATCACATTTTATAATTCACACTACTATCAAATGCCTTTCTACGACATTTTAAATATGTTAGATGAAAGGTTTTGTTTACTTATTATGTAAAGATATTAGGAACATTAGTCAAAATAGTAGAAATGAATCAACAATTTTAATTTTGTGTTCTTACTGTAAATGGTACATAGTTATAAATGCAGAATTTATTAGTATATTAATCAGTGATGTACTACATAGAGTTTTATGCATAAACAGCGCATTTGCATATTAAGTTATATTGATATAGAAGGAAGAAAAGTCTGAAGGTTTTTTTTTTTATGTAAAAGCAAAAAGTTCCTTGACATTTGAATCTTCCTTTTTTTTAAATTGATTGAATGTAAACATCTAGCTACAAGCAAGAGTTTCCAATCATCCCAGAGGAATTTGACTGAATCATTACATGGATGTTTTAAGTGCTCAAACACCGGATATCACTAACCTGATTCTTGGAACCATGTTTAATTCAAATCATTAAGGAATTAACTAGTGATTAAAATCACGAGATATTTAATTGTCTAAAAGTCTAAAATCCCTGTTGGTGCATGTAAAACAAAATAATTATTTTAATCGCTTGCCGTGATCAGCTAAAAATTGCAGGTGCCTTTAGAGAATAGTTTTTCATATTAGATGGCAGGTACAGAAATGATACATCGAACCATGTTATGAAAACAAGTATAATAACCAAAGTAGACCTTAACCTCTCCATTGCTGCATTGTTTGAATGGCTTTTCCTGGAACTCCCATGCCCTCCCCCACTAGGAAACTACACACAGCCAACTGCCCCCCCCCCCTCCCACACACACACACACACACCAAGACATCCACAGTATATGCAGTATGCATGAGTATAATCAAGCTTTTACCAGTTTTTTCAGGCTTGTAACAGGCTGGTGTGTTGCTGTTTCTGTGCTGCAGATCCTCCTCACTCTGTAGTGCTTCCTGAATCAGTATGTCACATGACACTCCACAACCTGTCTGCAGCTGCGGATGCCTTTTGAAAGCTCACCTATCCACCATTGACTATTTCCAGCTATGGAAGCCTGGTAGGGTCAAAATGTCCCAAACACTTCTCTTTGTGTAAAAAACAACCTTAATCAGACTGCCAATCCCCCACTCCTATTCTACTTACAGAATGTTTTCTTTCTACATTGCATATCACCTGAACATCCTCTAGTGGATAGTCCTTTTCATCCCTGTGTGAAGATCAGTCATGTGTGTTAAAACTTAAACTATTTAAAATCATAGATCAATTCTAAAATGCCATCACCAATAGAGATGGCCCGAACCTTCGATTTTCGGTTTGCGAACCGGGTTTGCGAACTTCCGCAAAAGTTTGGTTCGCGCAAACTTCCGCAAACCGCAATAGACTTCAATGGGGAGGTGAAATTTAAAAACTAGAAACACTTATGCTGGCCACAAAAGTGATGGAAAAGATGTTTTAAGGGGTCTAACATCTGAGTTTTTGCATGGAGGCTTGGGCTAGACGCCAAAAGTCCCGGGGAAAAAATCTGGATTTGACGCAAAGCAGCATTTTAAGGGCAGAAATCACATTGCATGCTAAATTGCTTTAGAACATCTTGCATGTGTATACATCAATCAGGGAGTGTAATTAGAGTACTGCTTCACACTGACACACCAAACTCACTTTGTAACACACCGCAAACAGCTGTTTGTGTAGTGACAGCCGTGCTGGACTGGTGAGCACCATGGCAAGAGTGCAGGCCGTGGCAGCTTTCAAGCCCATATGGTCGCCGGGCTGAGGTAGCTCAATGACAGAACAACAGTGACTGTCCAGCTGATCAGATTTGGTCTGTCCACAATGAAGCAACGACCTTATTATCTTCGATGTAACCCCCCCCCCCCCCCCCCCCCCCCAGAAAAATTAGGCAGGCATGTACACGCACCTGTAAAATTAGTATAGCGGCTGCTGCTAGCAGCTTCCTTAAAAATTCAGGAATCCACCTGGAGTCCTGGACCCTGTTGGTAGTGGCGGAGAAGGCAGTCAAGTAGCCTGCAGGCAGAGGTGCTGTGTGGGGAGCGACTTAGTCTTGGGGCAGGCAGTCACACGGCGTGCAGGCAGAGATGCTGTGTGTGGGGACTGACTTAGTCTTGGGGCGGGCAGTAGCCCTCTGGGATCTTTGCCTCATTCATTTTGATAAAGGTGAGGTACTGAACACTTTTGTGACTTAGGCGACTTCTCTTCTCAGTGACAATGCCTCCAGCTGCGCTGAAGGTCCTTTCTGACAGGACGCTTGAGGCAGGGCAAGACAGAAGTTGGATGGCAAATTGGGACAGCTCTGGCCACAGGTCAAGCCTGCGCACCCAGTAGTCCAAGGGTTCATCGCTGCTCACAGTGTCTACATCCACACTTAAGGCCAGGTAGTACAGGTACAGGTAGTTCCGCTACCTGCCGGTCCAGGCGTTGGTGGAGGGTGGATCCGGAAGGGCTAAGGCCTCGTTGGACTAAAGAATGTCCGCATGTCCGACATTAGCATGAGATCGCTGGAGCGTCCTGTCCTTGCCTGCGTAGACATGGGAGAAGGATTACTGGCAGTGGTACCTTTATTGCGTTGTGCTGTGACATCACCCTTAAACGCATTGTAAAGCATAGTTGCTAGCTTGTTCTGCAAGTGCTGCATCCTTTCTGCCTTCTGGTGATTTGGAAACATGTCTGCCACTTTGTGCCTATACCGAGGGTCTAGTAGTGTGGTCACCCAGTAATTGTCATTCCCCTTGAGTTTTTTTATACGGGGGTCCCTCAACAGGCTGGACAGCATGAAAGAAGCCATCTGCACAAAGTTGGATGCAGACGTACTACCCATCTCCACTTGCTCTTCCTCAGTGACGTCAGGTAAGTCCTCCTCCCCACCCCCCATCCACAAACAATACCACGGGAAAGTTGAGCAGCACAAGCCCCCTGTGACGCCTGCTTTGGTTGTTCTTCTGCCGCCGCCTCCTCCTCCTCCTCCAAAGAAACACCTTCCTCATCATCCGAGTCTGACTCCTCTTCCCCACATGACTCTTCCTCCTCCTCCCCCCTCTGTGCTGCCGCAGGTGTTTAAGAAACATCTGGTTCTGATGAGAATTTATCCCACAACACTTCCTCCCATGACTGTTCCTGTTCACGCTCCTCCACAGCTTGTTCCACCACTCTACACATGGCACGCTCCAGGAAGGAAGCGTAATGTATCAAGTCACTGATGGTGCCTTCACTGCGACTCACCAGGTTGGTCACCTCCTCAAACAGCCACATGAGCCTGCATGCATTTCGCATGAGTGTCCAGTTGTTGGGCCAGAACATCCCCATCTCCCCAAAATGTTTTCTTCTACTGTAGTTGTAGTTGTACTGGGTGACGGATTTATCCTGTTCTAGCAGGCGAGAGAACATAAGGAGGGTCCAATTCCAGCAAGTCTGGCTATCGCAAATCAGGCATCTCACAGGCAACTTGTTTCTCCACTGAATATCGGCAAAGCGTGCCATGGCCGTGTAAGACTGCCTGAAATGCCCACACAACTTCCTGGACTACTTCAGGACGTCCTCTAAGCCTGGGTACTTTGACACAAATCTTTGAATGACTAGATTCAGCACATGTGCCATGCAGGGTACATGTGTCAGCTTTCCCAAATTCAAAGCGGAAATGAGATTGCTGCCGTTGTCACACACCACATTGCCGATTTGCAGTTGGTGCGTGGTCAGCCACTGATCCACCTGTTTGTTAAGAGCAGCCAGGAGAGCTGCTCCAGTGGGACTCTCCAGTTTACGGGAAGATATGTCTAAGATGGCGTGACACCGTCATACCTGGCATGCAGCATAGGCCCTGGGGAGCTGGGGCTGTGTAGCTGGAGAGGAGATCGCAGCACCAGTAGAGTTGCACTGCCACTCAGCCAAGGAGGAGGAGGACGACGACAGCGAAGAGGATGTAGCAGGAGGAGAGGAGGTGGCAGGAGGCCTGCCTGCAAGCCGTGGAGGTGTCACAAGTTGGTCCGCTGCACAGCCACGTACTCCCTGCTTGCCATCGGTCACCAGGTTGACCCAATGGGCTGTGTAAGTAATGTACCTGCCCTGACCGTGCTTGGCAGACCAGGCATCCATGGTCAGGTGGACCCTTGACCCAACGCTGTGTGCCAGAGATGACACCACTTGCCTCTCAACTTCACGGTACAGTTTGGGTATCGCCTTTTTTGGAATAATAATTGCGGCCTGCGGTGTCCCAATGGCCACAAATTTATGGAAGGCCTCAAAGTCCACCAGCTGGATGGTAACAGCTGGCGAGCTAACAGTTCTGCCAAGCCAGCTGTCAGACACCGGGCAAGGGGGTGACTGGCAGAAATTGTCTTCTTCCACTCAAAGATTTCCTTCACAGACACCTGGCTGCTGTGGGCAGAGGAGCAGGAACCGCTCAAGGTCAGAGGTGGAGTAAAGGAGGGTGGCTGTGAAGGTGCAAGGGAGAAAGCAGCTGAAGATGCTGCACCTGAAGGAGGAAGAGGAGAAGGAGGGTGGCTTTTCTTTTGTGTGCTGCTTTTCCTCAGGTGATCTTCCCATTGCAGTTTGTGCCTTTTCTGCATGTGCCTTCGTAAGGCAGTTGTCCCTACTGGGGTGTTGGCCTTTCCACAGCTCAATTTTTGGAGGCAGAGAGAACAGATGGTATTGCTCTGATCTACGGCAGACACATTAAAAAAATTCCAAACCGCTGAGCCCCCCTGGGGTGATAGCACTATGGTGACATCAGCAGCTGACATTGAAGGGCATGTTGGCTGGCTGTCCATAGGTGGCAATACATGGCGCCGGACACTGCCACCAGCGGTTTCTGATGATGAGCTCCCCCTGCTTCTTTCAGCAACTTGTCTCCTCCTACTCCTCTCTGACTCCCCCTCTGAACTGACCCCCTGTTCATCTCCTCTATTGGGAACATACGTGGCATCCATATCATTGTCATCATCATAATCATCCTGCCCAGCTTTGCTTGCCTCAGACACCTCCAAAACTGCACAAACAGCAGGTACTTTATCATCCTCCTCCTCTCCTTAGCGCCTTCATCTGGTTGTAACAATAATGGCTGTGCATCAGTAATTTTCCCACCAAATAACGCCTGCGAACTGTCAAATGCAGCAGATGTGGTGCTTGTAGTAGCGCTAGTGGCTGCGGAAGATGAGATGTTCTGTGTTAAATAGTCAACCACGTCCTGACAATCTTGGGAGTTGATGGGACGTGCCTTCTTTTGAGCACTGTACTTTGGTCCAGGGCCGCACAAAATCACATCAGCACAACCTCGCACAGACCTGCCAGGTGGTCTTCCTCTGGGTCTGCCTCTACCTCTGCCTCTTTTTGTCCGTTTTTCCATATGGGGGGGGGGGGGATGAAGTGAAAGATATGCACTGACTTGACTAATACAATGTGCAGTCACACAAGTGCAGTTAACAGGTATGCACCGAGTGGTACATTACACTGCGTGCACTCACGTAGGTAGGCGGGTGCACTGTACACAACAGGTAGGTATATGCAGTGATGGGTATTACAAATGTGCACCTGTCACACACACGTACCATGAAAAGGTACAGTGGCTGGTGGTATTAAATATCACATTGCGTGCGCTCACCTAGGAAATTGGGTGCACTGAAGTGAACAACAGGTAGTTATATATAGTGATGGGTATTACAATGTGCGCCTGTCACACACAGACAGGTACCAGACAGGCACAGTGACATTGCGAGCACTCACGTAGGTAAGTGGGTGCACTGTGATCTACAGGTAGGTATATGCAGTGATGGGAAATATAATGTGCACCTGTCACACACAGACAGGTACCGGACAGGCACAGTGACACTGTGTGCGCTCACGTAGGTAGGTGGGTGCACTGAAGTGAACAACAGGTAGGTACCGGTATATGCAGAGATGGGTATTACAATGTGCACCTGTCACACACAGACAGGTACTGGACAGGCACAGTGACACTGCATGCATTCACGTAGGTGGGTAGGCACACTGTGAACAAGATTAGCTCTCAAAAGAGCTGTTGAGGGGTGCTTTTTTAGCAATAAGAATCAGCAAGGAGCAAGCTAAGAAGCCTACAAGAGCCTAACTAACCTTTCCCTATAGCTCTCTCTGCACAGCAGCTCTCCCTTCTCTAATTACTGCAGGCACACGAGTGAGTTTAAAGCCTGACGCTGCCTGCCTTTTATAAGGGGTGGTGGGACTGCAAGAGGGAGTGTTCAGGCCATCTCTACTGATTGGCTACAATGTGCCTGCTGACTGTGATGTAGAGGGTCAAAATTGACCCTCATAATGGACTATGGGGGCAAACCAAACTTCCGGAAAAGTATGTGGTTCTCCGCGATCGCGAACCACCGCAGTTGGCCGGAAACCGTTTGCCGGCGAACCGTTCGGGTCATCTCTAATCACCAACTAGTTTTGAGCGAGGACCAGATCTTCCTCAGGGAAATTGATGAATATTCCTGCTCCATTTCAAGTGATTTTTACAGATGCTTCAGAATAACACTGGTCAGAAAATGGGCTGGGCAAAACTTGAGCTGAGTCCGAAAAAAAGAAAATGAAAAAGAAAAGAAAATTAAGTTTCAAAGTTAATGGACGTCCTATTGCTTTTGAGCACTCTCCTCCCTCTCACTGAATGTTGCTGCCATGCAATTTCCACTTCCTATTCAAACTGCCATCAATGTGCTGATAAGCGACTTCTGAGCATGCTGGTTCTCACACCTCATTATCTAACAATGCCTCCTCCCCTCTGACCTGCCTTAATTTCACAGTAAATGCTCAGAGGTTGCACCTGCCAATTCACAAAATGAATAACAGGTGAACTTAAAGAGGAACTCCAGTGAAAATAATGTAATAAAAAAGTGCTTCATTTTTACAATAATTATGTATAAATGATTTAGTCAGTGTTTGCCCATTGTAATATCTTTTAAATCCCTGATTTACATTCTGGCATTTATCACATGGTGACATTTTTACTGTTGGCAGGTGATGTAGCTGCTGCATGGTTTTTTGTCAGTTGGAAACAGCTGTAAACAGCTATTTCTCACAATGCAACAATGTTCTCAGACAGGAAACTGCCAGGAGCACCACGGTCCTCAGAGTTTCTTGTGGGAGGGGTTTCACCACAATATCAGTGATACAGCACCCCCTGATGATCTGTTTGTGAAAAGGAATAGATTTCTCATGTAAAAGGGGGTATCAGCTACTGATTGGGATAAAGTTCAATTCTTGGTCGGATTTTCTCTTTAATTCTATCATTTTTTGTTAGCAGTGAATAGGGATGGCTGAAACGTCTGTACTTTATTAATACACTAATCTTCTGAAGTACTTGGGGAGTGGGACGTACTTTCAAAGGCTGCCCAAGGAATGCTGAAACCCTAGTGGGCTAGACGGAGGGTGGTGTTCTGTTTAGAAAAAATGGATTCATAGAAAGAGGGATTTAAAGGGAAAAACACCCTGGCGATACTGTGGACCTATCGATCGCTCCTCTCGTGTTAGACATTATTATAAGCAGTCCGCAAAAAGCCCCTGCGCTCCAATACTAGGTTCAGAAGATTCCACAAGTTTTTGCAGCCTTTATGATCCCAATGCACGGCTCAGCTCCAATATTCTGGGATATATGGGTAGTAAAATAGTAGTGTGGACAACTACTATGAGAAACAGACAGGTAGGTAGTAAAAAGCTGATAGATCTTACAGGTTTTGGACTAGCCCAGGCATGGGCAAACTCGGCCCTCCAGCTGTTACAGAACTACAAGTCCCACAATGCATTTGCCTTTATGAGTCATGACTGTGGCTGTCAGACTCCTGCAACGCATTGTGGGACTTGTAGTTCTGTAACAGCTGGAGGGCCGAGTTTGCCCATGCCTGGACTAGCCTATCTCCTCATGAGGGATCCTCAGCTATATCTATTTTTTACAAAAGCACTCCCGTTTATCCATTATAATGTACAGCATGCCACTTCACCACGCACCGCAATGCTCTATTTACTGGCTCTGACACTGTGAATAGTTTAGATCTACTATTGCTGTGGATCTATAAGAATAGATAAGATTCTGGATGATCACCTTTAGGCCTCTTTTCCATGGACTGTTGAACTGTGTGCTCAGCAAGCAGTTACCAGGCAGCAGTGACTATTATAAGCAGTACAGACCTGTTCTTAACCACTTAAGCTCTCAGTCATTTTCACTAAGAGCTACCTTACTGTAAATGCATTTTGACAGTAAGAATAAGAAAAAAACGGAAACAATTCATTATTTCTCAGTTTTCAGCCATTATAGTTTTAAAATAATACATGCCTCCATAATTAAAACCCACGTATTGTAATTGCCCATTTGTCACGGTTATTTCACCGTTTAAATTATGTCCCTATCACAATGTATCGCGACAATATTTTATTTGGAAATAAAAGAGCATTTTTCCC
The DNA here is from genome assembly GCF_040937935.1 of Hyperolius riggenbachi. Classification (NCBI taxonomy): domain Eukaryota; kingdom Metazoa; phylum Chordata; class Amphibia; order Anura; family Hyperoliidae; genus Hyperolius; species Hyperolius riggenbachi. The sequence continues at coordinate 556,850,277 of NC_090646.1, forward strand.
GTTTTGCATCCATCACTATTTACAAGCTTATAAAAAAAAAATATAGAAATATTTCATCTTTACATAGATATTTAAATAGTTTAGACCCTTAGGTAAATATTTATGTGTTGTTTTTTTTAATTGTAATGTTTTTTTTTTTTTATTAAACATTTGATGTGGGTATTTTTGGGAGGGGGGGGAGGAAATAGTGTTTTATTTAGGGAAAAATTTGTGTAGTGTAATTTTTTTTTTACTTTAGATGTAGTTTGACTCTTTGGCCACAAGATGGCAACCTCGAGTTTGTTTACATGACATCACTCTAAGCGTACAATGTACGCTTAGAGGGACATAGCTTCAGAAAAAGCGTAGAGAAGCTGTCGCTTTTTCAGCGGGGGAGAGGAATCAGTGATCGGGCACCATAGCCCGATACATTGATTCCTGGGTTACCGAATCCGCGGCCGGGAGTGCGCGTGCACGCGCGCGATCGGCCGCGGGAGCGCGCCTGTCCTCCTTGACGTTTTTATACGTCAAGGAGGACAAAGTGGTTAAATTACGTTTTAAAAGTTAAGTTTTAATAGAATATTTATCTCCTATAAAAAGTATAAATTGTGTATTTACTGTATAGCCCTCTCAAGTAAATAGGACTGATGCTTCCAGAGAATCAAACTGATCTATTGCCCTGGGCACCAAGCTCCTTAGGGGCCTCACAAGTCAGGAACTGTAGAGTAGTGCAGTAGTTTACTAGTGCAGTATGAAAATGTAAGGGCCCCGTATTCATTTTTGCCAAGATTCTCATTTTACCAAAAATCATCCCTGCTAGTCAAGCACAGGAATTCTGAGTACTTTTAGTGGAGGACTGTTTAGATAGAATCGCTTTTATTCGCCGAGTACGCTGTTGGCGCCCCCAGAATTGGTTGTGGTACACATGGCAATGGCGGAGAGCAAAAAGACATAAGACATACATACATAAATACATGCATTAACAGGTATATCAGCATAACATTGGTGCAGAGTGCATAGTTACAGGCGGGGGCTAGAGTCAGTGTTGGCGACTGGAGAACTGCGTTGTGCATGGGCTAAGCTTGAGGGGACCAGGTGGGTGGAGTGTTCGGGGGGGAGTGTTCAGGATTAGGACTGCCTGGGGAAAAAAGTTGTTTCTATGCCTCGTGGTTCTGGAGCGGACTACTCTGAAGCGGTGGCCCGATTGGAGGGGCTCAAAGAAGTGGCTTCCCGGGTGGGAGATGTCTTGGGAGATCCTGCTGGCTCTTTTCATCATTCTGGCAGCGTGGAGGAGATCGAGAGGGGATAATTCTACCCCTCAAAACCAAAAATCTGTTCATCTGTAGAAGCTCACCTAAAAGTGCTAGCATAATTGCAATAGCTCAGTGCTTTTAAAAGTGATGTTTCTAAGTGATTATAGGCATATGCCTAGCGATTTTCTATTTAGACCTAGCGATTTTGGATCTCTTTTGTGTAGCATTTTTTTATGTGCAGCAGAGCTGCAAGTGTACTGGTTTTGTAACAAAAACACTTGGAAAATCGCTCTGTTCTAGAGCTATTTTCCAGTTTTCCCGTACTTAACATTGAGGCTGAATCGCCTCAGAAATGCTGCAGGGCCCACGTTTGCATCTTGGGAAAAATCACATCACTCTGGTGTGATCCATCCCATAGAGAAACATTAGCCAAGCGCTGAAAGCGCTGGCATTTTAAAAAGCATTTAGAAGCGCTCTTGGTGTGCACTCTAATATTAATTAGTTTAAAAATAGATACTTTTAATGTCTGGGTCCACAAAAGATAAACAAAAAATAAATAAATAAAATATGAAAAGCTACTGATTTTTTGGAGATTATTGGATTATCTTGGATTACTGGAGTCATCTTTCTACCTTATATGTTATATGTGGGATGTACATCTCACAATGTGTAACACTACAAGAATGATTGAAAACATGAAAACTGATTGAATTGTCTTTTTAGGTTGTCTTATCAGCTGATCATGCTGTCTGCACAAATATGATAATAGTAGAAGAAGCTTCAGTCAAGACGACCACATCATAACTCAGTACAGTAAAAAAAAAAATAATGTCATATATCTTATCTAGTTAGTTTATCAGTTATTTAACACTTGTCCATCTGTAGCATGTCTTCATGAATACACTCCTGGATCAATTCTCTTGCCAACAGTCTGTCAGAGTGAGCCCTGAAAGTCATCTTCGCTGTGAGATATTACATGTAATTAAAGTGAACTTGACAACTTGTTAGTATGTCGGTTTCTCAGCTGCCACATTGATTGTGATGGATTAGTACATATCTTGCTAATGACACACAAACAGCACAAGGTATATTTTATTATGGGAACCTTACAGACAACAGAAAGGAAGTGTTGTTGACAAATTAATTTACACTAAATGCAGTCAACACCCACACGGTTGACATATAAAGACAAGTGCTTCTACACTACCACTTAAACCAGAATGACTGTTAAATGTTTTGGTCACAACAGTTGTACACAGGCTTAAACAGCGGCAATTATTTTATTTAAGATTGCCCGTATCTGATTGTACTGATGAGAATGTTATCTCTCCAGCTCCAAAGACACAAAATCCCTTTTACAATTAAAGTATTAGTGGAAGGGAGATGATTGATAGGGATTTAGGACTTATCAATCCATGGTAAATGGGATTTGTAACACACTACAGGCCTGCTTGTTATTGCCCTATCCACAAGAAAAAGGTTAAGAACACAGGGTGTTAATGCTTTTTAATATTTGATTGCAACGTGTCAGTTTTACATTATTGGACTATTCTCACTTATGCTTTTTAACATGTACATCAAGCCATTTACATTGCTGGTGCAATAGCCATTATTATTATTTATTGTAATTATAAAGCGCCAACACATTACGCAGCGCTTAACATTAGTTTAGGTTACAGACAATATTTAGGGGTGACATACAGCAAATACATGACCATACATGAATACTAGAAAGACCAGATCAGGCAGCACACTAGGAGTACAAGGTAATGCTTAGTCAGTCACTGGATAGGAGCATGGAGATTAGGCAAGTTAGGTTCACTCAGATGCCTAGCATAGGTTCACAGTAATGGAGGTGCATGATCAGGTAGGACACAAAAGGAGGAGGACCCTGCCCACAGGCTTACAATCTAGAGGGAGAGGTAAGGACACAAAAGGTAGGGGACCAGAGTTCAGCTGTGGGTTTAGAGCACTTGTGATGGGTGGTAGGCCAGATTGAAAAGGGGAGTTTTGAGGGCCTTCTTGAAGATGTTGAAGGAAGGGGCTGCCCTAATGGGTGGAGGTAGAGAGTTCTATAGTGTTGGAGCAGCTCATAGTTATAGTTAGGTATGCTCATTCCGATTCCAGGGAATTGAAATCTCTACATTTCTGATCAGAATTTGTCATTTCCAATCGGAATCTGATTGGTAATGCAACTTGGCAATTTTAGCCCAATCATAGATACCTGTAGCATTGGACAAATTGGAGAATGCAAATTTTCTTTTCTGCAAAAATCGGATTACCGTGGTAATCTAAGATCAATCACAAGATTCCGATTTTTTGTCCTTTTTTTGCATCCTCTCATGCAAAAAAAATGACAAATAAAATACTCCTCGGAAATTGGAAAATTGGAGAAATGGTAAACCGGAAATCGGAAAAACAGAAATCAAAAATTGGGAAATTGGAAAACGGAAAATCGGAAAACAGAAATTGGAAAAAGGAAATCAGAATTTCAGCAGAATCGGAAATGGGCATTTCTGACCATCCCTAATTATAGTGACTGAAAGTGTAAGCCGTTGATATTTAGGTTTATAAAAAAAAATTAAGGAGCACAGCCCTACTCAATTTATAGGTATAGAACTCCTGGATGATCATTATTGACTACTGAATAATGCTATGGTAGGTAATTCTTCTCGCTATTTAGTATTTGATTAACCTTCATGGATAGGCAATCAATATTGTTTTCTGTTTAATGGTCACACATATTTCTCAAATGTTCATAGAGGAAAACAATCCTGGCACCTTCTTTATAATAGCAAGATACGGTTTATTAGTGGATTCCAACATTTGATTACAAACAATCTTAGTGCGGTGTTGGCTGTGGATTGGGTGCTTGTTGCAATCAGCCCAGCAATGGCCCTGTTCATATCCAAACATACCATGAACTCCTTACCATAGCAGTTCAGGACAGCTCCGTCTCTGGATGTGTTTAAATCCAGACTGAAAGCCCACCTGTTCAGTTTGGCATTTGTAGAAATATCATTTAGTTGTGTGAATACTTCATCCTACTATCAATTACTGAATCTGAGAGAGCCTTAGAGTCCTATGTGAGAAAACGCTATAGAAATGTTATTGTTAATGTTATTGTTATGTGACCCCAACCAGGAACTACAAATGCCGGCAGAAACTGCTATCAGCTTGCAAAGATCAAGAATCTCATTCGGTCCAGGAGCCAAAGGATCAACACCCCATAGGTAAGTAATGGTGCTCCCCCAACCTTTGCACCCCCAGAGGCACACAACATTATGAACCTTCCTTATGGGAAGGTTCATTTTTAAATCACTGCTCAGGGTGCTTTAAAAGGAAAGTGGAACTTAGGAAGTTCTGAAAGATGTTCGCTAGACTGTGTACTAGTTGTAAATGTGGAGAACAACTGTAAATATAATAAACATTCTCATTTTTCTTTTTCATTATGTCATAGTCATTATGTCATAGTGCTATTCTGAGAATGAACACCTCTATATGGGAATTGCAGAGTGGTAATCCTTACCAAACTGTTTCCTTGCATTGATTACCACCCTGACACTGCAGCTGTCCTTCCTTAGTAGGTTTTGGGGCTCCATATCAATAGAGTGTTTGGGGGTCAATATAAAACTCACACTGGGGCCCCAAACTCCTTAGTTACGCCACTGCCTAGTTCCACCCATTTTTTGCACAGCACACAAGGATATTTGATAAGAGCTCTACTGAGCTTGAAACTTGAAATTTAGTAAGAGAAATACAGTTTTATAAGGTGCTTTCAGTAGTAGATAGAATTGCTTTTTCTAACCATTTAGATATAAATTAAGGATTATGTTGGGGTTATGGATAACCTATTTACTAATGGTACTTTCCTTCGGCATCCATTGTGTTCTGTTGCAAAGGACAGTATAGCCGCTAGAGATGGGCCGAACATCAAATTTAAGATTAGAGAACGGCAAACGCGAATTTCCGCAAAAGTTCACAAATAGGCAAATCTGGCGAATTTCCATTGACTTCAAGGAACAGGTGAATTCCAAAACCTACAGGAACTGTTTCTGGCCACAAAACTGATGGAAAAGTTGTTTCAAGGGGTCTAACACCTGGACTGTGGCATGCCCAGAAGGGGATCCATGGCAAAGTCCAACCAAAAATTACATAGTCTACACAGTTTGTCAATCTCTGAAGGCCAGAATCACATTACAGTCTTAAATTGGCTGAATAAAGTACTTTACAACATCCGGCATGTGTACACGACCATCAGGTAGTGTAAGGGTTAAGCAGATGAAACATCACATTTAACGCACGGCAGTTTGCACAAACGCAAAGACTTTTAGTGATTATGCCAAGTGAGCATTTCTTTGTTTTCACTACTTCACACATCCAGGACTTAAATGTTAGTCCTCTCGGCAGCAATCTTTATGTAGTGGTGTGTAGTGGCTGCCATGTTTGAGCACACAATTGTGGGAGTGCAGGCGATCGTGGTTTTCCAGCCTCTATGGTCAGGCTGAGGTAGTTCAATGACAGTTAAATGACCAAAAAATATATGGATACTAAATGCCAGTAGTGGTGTGAAGAATTATTTGGTTATGGTCAGTGCACTTCTAGGACCAACAGACCTGTCTCCAACAGCACTGAGGTCTTATACATGGGCCAGTAGTGGATACTAGATGCCATTAGTGGTTTAAAGGATTAATGGGTTATGGTCAGTGCACTACTAGGAACAGCAGACCTGTCTCCAACAGCACTGAAGTCTTATACAGGAGCCAGTAGTAGATACTAGAAGCCAGTAGTGGTGTGAAGGATTATTGGGTTATGGTCGGTGCACTACTAGGACCAACAGACCTGTCTCCAACAACTTGTGCACTGACCACAGAAGAGCAATACAATAGCGAGAAAAACAATGTATCAGCCCTAAGAAGGCCTTAGCTGTTCAGGACAATGTGGTAGCAACATGAATCTGCACTGAGCTAAGAGAACACAGGACTACCTAACTCTCTCCCTGTCAAACACACAGTCCCTCATCTGCCTTGCCCAGAAGCCAAACGCAGACTGCAAAATGGCTTCTGTGCTGCTGACTTTATGATAAGTGGAGGGGGGGGGGGGGATGTCTGGGTGGGAGGGATAGCTGATTGACTGCCATATGCCTGCTGACTGTGTGGTAAGGGGTCCAATTTTAGCTCAATGATGTATGGCGGGTGGGTCAAACGCGCAATGTAATCGCCTAAGGGGGTGAACGCGAACAACCTTTGCTCGCCGCAAAACATTCGCCAGGCAAATAATTCGGCCCATCTATAATATCCACATTGTAACAAATTGTATTTATATTACTGTGGAAGGTTCACACCTATGCATCAGTGGTGTGGCAAATTCCATTGCTATAACATGCAGCATGTTGTGCAATTACCAGGCAACATTTGATTACAGTTGCAGTGAAGCATACTCCTATGTATTGCAGGGGCATAATCGATCAAGAAATTTTCCTCCATTCTCTCTATATCCTAACCTGAGGACGTTTATCACAGTGGTTGAAAGAGACTTGTTGACGTTGGAGGGGGATGTTGTGCGGCAACATAATTTGAGCATTGAAGAAACAACAGCTCTAGAGGAATTAGGTAAACAACAGAAGTGGATAATAAAACCTTCTGATAAGGGAGGGAATGTGGTCGTAATGACCACCTCCTCTTATCGAGACATGTGTATGGACATCCTGGATGACAGAAGATGTTATACCAGGGTCTCTGCATCGAGGGCCGCGCGCTGTAAAAGTGAATTATTTGCAATCATTGATGGCACTGTTGAGCGTGATGTGATTGACACTGACATTGGGGAATACATGAAGGTTGCAGACCCAATTACCCTTACATTTTACGCCCTTCCAAAAGTGCATAAACGTTTAAATAGACCACCGGGACGTCCTATCGTCTCAGGGAGAGGGTCACTTACAGAAAAGATAAGTATTTATATAGATCGGCATCTGCAACCACATGTCAAGTCTCTCCTGTCATATACAAGAGATACTTTGCACCTGCTAAGTATGTTGGAGGACATACAGGTTCCGGCAGGAACCTTGCTCGCGGCCCTCGATGTAGAGACCCTGTATTCAAGCATTCCACATGATCTTGGCATTGAAACTGTCGGGGACATTTTTTAGTGAGTTAGGGATGCAGAACGTGCCGCATAACATCCTCCTCCTTTCCCTATTGGAGTTTCTGTTGCGCAATAATAATAATTTTGTGTTTGAGGGTTCTCACTACCTCCAGGTGCAGGGTGCAGCGATGGAGACCACGTGTTCCCCCTCCTACGCCAACCTGTACCTTGGGGGGTGGGAAGTTAAAGTTTTTTCAAGCGAGGACCTCTATGTACCTGTGCCACATTCTTACGTGGCACAGATACATAGACGACATCTTCGTTCTGTGGTCGGGGGGTCCGGTCGCACTCGGCGAGTTCGTTGAATTATTAAACAGAAATGATTATAATTTGCGTTTCACTCTACAGTGGGATATACAAACATTGCCATTTTTAGATATAAAAATTAATTTAGATGAACAAGGCTGTATTTATACAACCCTTTATCGTAAAGAAACTTCAACAAACTCCCTTCTGCGAGCGGATAGCTTCCATCCCAGACATACTGTCCGAGGAATTCCGGTCGGGCAGTACTTGTGAGTCAAACGCAACTGTTCAAGGGATGTAGATTTCCGGGATCAGGCCAATGATCTTCGGAGGAGGTTCCAAACGCGTGGCTATTCAGATAAGCCATTGAAACAGACGTTTCATAGAGCTCAAGTCAGCGATCGTAGCAAACTTTTGAGTGTTGGAAATATTCAAAGGACTGAATCTCCATTCCCGCGATTCTGTACACAATTTTGCGCACAAAGTAACCGCGTTGAAGACATCCTCAGACGTCATTGGCACATCCTTACAAATGACCCCAGACTAAATGGGGTGGTCTCTAGTTCACCACAGATAGCCTACCTTCTATTCGTGACAGATTGGTTAGGAGTCATTTTCAGGGTCAGGATGGCCCCCCTAAACACTGTAAGTTCAACGGCACGTACAGCTGTGGAGGCTGTGCAATGTGCCGTTACATTAGTGTTGGTAAAACTGTCTCGCTGCCGAATGGCAGGACCTGGGAACTCAATCACTTTGTCAACTGTGCCACCATTTTGGTGGTATATCTTTTGACATGCCTGTGTGGAGCTTTCTACGTGGAGAAAACTACGAATGAATTGAGGACGCGGATGTCCCAACATATTAATAGTATAGTGACTAAAAGTGTCTCTGGAGTTCCCACTCAGGTAGCGAAACACTTTAGGGCCAAACAGGGATGCAGTCATGATAAACTGCGGTTTATTGGCCTAGACCGCATTCACAAAACAATTAGAGGTGGCAATTTTGACCAACTTTTACTACAGAAAGAACAGAAATGGATATTTGATTTGCGTGCAACAGACCCACCGGGTCTCAATGAGTCTATTAGTTATTAGCTCTTTTCTACCCCTGTAGGTGGTTGGGCTCCCTGTGTGTTTGGGGGTCTGGGGGGTTCCTTTTTACCTGTGAATTTATACTGGAGGGGTGCCGGTGTGATATTCCACCACTGAAAACCCTTCAATGTTGATGAGTTGATTTGTATTTTTTATAGGACAACCATACCTGGTTTATCCAGTTTTGTTTATGGTCGCACTGTGATGGTAAAATGTAGGTTTATTGATTATCATCACTATCATTCTTTTCTCTCCCTAAAATGGAGAGCATAGGAATATGCAGGGATCTTATCTATAGCCCTAATAATAGAAGTAGTTTATATGTGCGCAGTTCTGCACCTTTCTTGTTTGACCTATTGAGATTTTATGTGTTGATCGTGCTGGCCATCCCCAGGCACTGGACCCACCCCCCCCTCCATCTCGGCACCCTCTGAATGAAGTCTAACTGACCTCTCTCCTCGTTGGGTGTTGCGGTGGTGGGGGTGGGGCAGGGGGTGTTCCGGGCGCCACCTCCGGGGACGCCCGGACGATCCTTTTGCTGACTCTGGTGTGGCTGCTTCCTTTTCTGGTTGCGTGCAGGCGCCGCGCCCGCCCTCCTCCGTCATAGTCGGGATGGTAACGTGGGTCTCCCCTGACCCTCCTTTGGTGGGGGCTGGACTTGGGGCGGGTGGATGCGGCGCGCCGCGATTGGCTGGGCACCGCCAAATAGTGTGCAGTAGAGTCACAGGATGCTGAATGCTTGAACCACACCCACCTGAGGAAACCGGAAGTGTCCGGTGAAAGATGTCATGGGCTAGCGTGGTGTGCCTGGCGTGTGTGTGATCACTGCCCCGATGCCTCTCACCCACTCCCTCCTGGTCTGGACTGCCCATGGACTCCTTCACTTGCCCTGGCTGAGACCATTGCCCTCTTGCTACACATGGTGAAGAGTGGATTCGTTTGGTTGACATACCATGCAGGATCCCTGGGAGCTGGACACCAACGGATCGGTACTTTATGACAAAGCTTCATTAATATGTGAACTTATGCAGCTGCTATTAACCAACGCATACAGTGTCGGCTTCCTTTGCTTGCTTGCTATGAAGTACTTTTGCATTTTGTGGCTTTGCCATCCTGCCATGTTACTAACAACATTAGCACTTTCTGCCATTTGATCTAATAGGCTCTGAGATTATATGCCTATGATTGCCTTGAACAAACAGCAGTTGTTGATGGAATTAATCAATGCATTATCTATCATCACATCCAAGTGAACTGAGCTGAAGCAGGAGGATATACTGCATCAGGGGCGTTCCTAGGGTCCTTAGAGATCAGTGGCACCTGGGGGCACTAGGTAGGGGCTATGTGCGGTGCGCGCAGCGTGCCGTGGCAAAAATGGGTGTGACCATGCAGTGAGTGGGCGTGGCCATGGGTGGGGCCAATCATACATTAGATTAGGACAGTGGTGGCGAACTTTTTGGAGGCCCAAACTGCAACCCACAAGTCACTTATCTATCGCAAAGTGGCAACAGCAATTTAAACTAAATACTATACAAACGTTTTAACACATACATGAACATTATGGAAAATCCAAGTTGAAAAACTGAAAAGATAAACAATTTCATCCATCCTACTCCTGAAAAAATATATTCATTTTTTTAGAACCTCCCAGTTTTATTTTCTGTTTAAAAAGCTAAAAAAGTAGGTTTAATGCTATTGTCTCATATGATGATGATTCATTTTGTTTCCATAGTCTCGCAGTTAGCAATCATGTGACCCTCAACAAGACAAATTCAGTAATCATGAGGCCCCTATCAAGACAAATTCAGAAATCATGAGGCCCCCAACAAGACAAATTCAGCAATCATGAGGCCCCCAACAAGACAAAGTCAGCAAGCGTGAGGCCCCCAACAAGACAAATTCAGCAATCATGAGGCCCCCAACAAATTATGAGGCACCCAACAAGACAAATTCAGCCATCTTGAGGCCCTCAACAAGACAAATTCAGCAATCATGAGGCCCCCAACAAGACAAATTCAGCAGTCATGAGGCACATAAATAGACAGCATTTCACATAAATAGGCAGAATGCCCCCTTAATATGGTAGACACCTCTCACCTGGCTTCTGAATTCTCCTCTACTGGCTGCTGTACCTGGCAATACTGTTTTTGGCTGGATTGGGAATGATGTGTGAGCTGAAAGGCCTGGCAGTGATGCTGTGGCCTGGCTGGCGGTGATGCTGTGGCCGATGTTGTGGCTGGGTTGGCTGGCAGTGATGCTGGGCTGTGCTTGGCTGGTTGAAGTAAATGCTGGCCTGACTGGTGGTGATGCTGTGGCCTTTTTGATAGTGATTCTGGGCTGGTTGGCTGGTGGTGATGCTGGGCTGGCTTGCCTGGATAGTTTAGGTAGTGACTGGAGCCCCCCAGTGTAGTCAGTGACAGGCACCCCCCAGTTAGGTAGTGACAGGGACCCCCCAGTTAGGTAGTGAGTGACAGGGACCCCCAGTTGGGTAGTGAGTGACAGCAGGGACCCCCAGTTGGGTAGTAAGTGACAGCAGGGACCCCCAGTTGGGTAGTGAGTGACAGCAGGGACCCCCATTAGTGAGTGACAGCAGTGACCCTCAGTTAAATAGTGAGTGACAGCAGGGACCCCCAGTTAAATAGTGAGTGACAGTAGGGACCCCCGTTAGGTAGTGAGTGAAAGCAGGGACCCCCGTTAGTGAGTGACAGCAGGGACCCCCAGTTAAATAGTGAGTGACAGCAGGGACCTCCAGTTAAATAGTGAGTGACAGCAGGGACCCCTGTTTAGATAGTGAGTGACAGCAGGGACCCCCGTTACGTAGTGAGTGACAGCAGGGACCCCCGTTAGTGAGTGACAGCAGGGACCCCCGTTAGGCAGTGAGTGACAGCAGGGACCCCAGTTAAATAGTGAGTGACAGCAGGGACCCCTAGTTAAATAGTGAGTGAAAGCAGGGACCCCAGTTTAGATAGTGAGTGACAGCAGGGACCCGTTAGGTAGTGAGTGACAGCAGGGACCCCCGTTAGGTAGTGAGTGACAGCAAGGACCCCCGTTAGGTAGTGAGTGACAGCAGGGACCCCCATTAGTTACTGAGTGACAGCAGGGACCCCCGTTAGGTAGTGAGTGACAGCAGGGACCCCCGTTAAGTAGTGAGTGACAGCAGGGACCCCCGTTAGGTAGTGAGTGACAGCAGGGACCCCCATTAGTTACTGAGTGACAGCAGGGACCCCCGTTAGGTAGTGAGTGACAGCAGGGACCCCCGTTAGGTAGTGAGTGACAGCAGGGACCCCCGTTAGGTAGTGAGTGGACTGAAGAGGACCAGGAGCAGGTAATATGTAACACTTCGTGACACAGCTGCTCTGCAGGACTGCCTCCCGGCTCCCACTTCCACCCCCTCCCCTGCTTCCAGGCAATTGTTACACCCCTGATGTATTGTATGCTTTACTGTATATGTCCCATTGTATTTGTGTGATTTGACTTTTCAACACTGTTGGGTTGCAATCCTCTTTTCAAGAACGCAATGTGTATAGTGTAAACATAATCTAAGTCTTAGCTCTCTAGAGGTAACATGACAAATCCAAAATAATCTTGGCACTTTTATCACACCAAAAATGAATGTATAACTAAAAACATAGGCTGTTAACTGCTCTAGTTTATAATAATAAGCACTGAAAAACTCAAATGTATTTTGTCCAAATTCCCTCTGATTGATTGTCGTTTGTTTGTTATACACTACTCTAACTTGGCTTTCTGATAAATCACAACTAAATATCTGTTGTACCGAAGTGCAGTGAAAATGTTATACCTCTGCTGTATCCTATCTACTCCCACTCCTCGCAGTCCCTGAAATAACTTGCAGTCTATTAGTGGCCTTTTGTCAGCTTAAAAAGAGCATGCTGCACATGTGAAATTATTGCAGTTTAAAATTTTAATATATTTTGAATTTCAGACTGAAATAATGTATTCAGGTCTCACCTTGAGATGAATTTAAATGAACGATTTCGGTGGGCCTGCACATTTAAATCCCACATTTGAATTCGGAATGCATTTAAGGTATTTATTACAGCATCTGATTTTATTAAGTGAACTAGCATTAACATTTGAAGAAGAGGACAGCAAGATGGCACTGCTGCTACATGTTCGGTCATTAATTCTGGTTGCTATTATAGATCACTTGTAAAATGAAACAAACCCTTTTGATCAATAAAACAACAAGGTGAACACTGGCCCATATCAAAGAAAATGCTGTATTTCAGAGTTGGCATAAAGGTAAACAAACTATTACAGGATAGCAAGGCATTTGTGAGCTAGCAAATGTTTCATGTTCAGCATGAATTAATGAACTGTGCAGTAATTCAGTATGTAATTGTAATTAATGTAGTCAATTTCACTACGGACCTAGCAATTTTCCTCTGCTTAATTTCTGTTCTGCTACCTATAGAGTTTATTAAATGATGATGATGGAATCACTGAAGTGCAACAAAGTATACTTCATCAATACATTATTCCTAACGCAGTCAAAATCATACATATGCTCTCATGTTTGTACATTTGTTTTTACTTTAAATGGAATCTAATTAGACACTTCACTTATAGATCTACAAAAGTCTGAAGAAGTGCATGTGTCTATTTTGCTCTAATCAACATACACTTAACTGTGATTTACACTAGATTAAAGAGAGAACTGTTTATTTATCTCCCAAACCAAGTGATGTAATTGTGCAGACTGACCAGGTTATAGGCCAAACCTACTGTTCTTGTTCCACCTTCATACCACCTTGATAACCGGATAATGGCCTCGATTCATCATTCTCTTTGAGATAACTTTTTCCAGTTTGTTAAATTACAGAATTCGAAGTTTAGCGATTTCTAGTTGTATTCATCAAGGTTTTTCCTCATTCGGTGTGAATTCGATAACAATTTGGTAACCATTCGGTAACGTGTCGATATTTCCATTTTACAGTGGTACTTTAACACAAGGCCATAAGATTCCCATGGAATTGTGGGTAAAAGGCAGTCCTTTGAGCACCACGTAGCAACATTCTGAATAGGGCTTTACACCTGGACCAGGATTCTGAAAGTGGTTGGGACAATCCCACAATTTGATAGGAGCCTTTTCTAAAAAATTATAGTGCAGCTAGCAAATTAGTTAACCCTGACACTGCCTGTGTTCTCTTACAAGATGATTCAAGAGAAATGCAGATTGCAGATGTCGTGTTATAGCAAATAAATCTATTCTCTTACAAATTTATATGGTTGCAGACCTTATTCTTGCCCTTCTGCGCCTTTGAATCACTCTCAGCTGATACATAACCACTTCAAATGGCTCCATCTTCTCTGTCAGCAATGATCTGACAGGAATAACGACAGAGCAGTGAAGGAGATAACTAATCCTAAATGTAACGCTAAACCACGCCCACTTTCTTTTTCATGAATTGCACTTTATTCCGTTTTAGCGAATCGTTACCGAATCGTTACCGAATGTTTGCTAACAGCTGTAGATAACTTTGATGAATCCTGAAATGAAGTTAACAAATTCGGTATTTTACCAAACTGTTGTTAACAAATGTGCTAAGTGTTGATGAATTGAGGCCAATGTCTTTGAGGGATGAGCATGCAAAATTTCTGAACTTGAATTTGCTGCAAACTTTCCCATTTTAGCTTTCAAAACTTTTTTGGTGTACTGACGCATATTTTGTGTTAGAATGTGCCTTTAACATTTCTGCAAATTCCCTAGAAGATTTTGGTGTGAAATTGCAATGACGAATACCGCTAACTTCAGTGGTTAATAGCAAAGCTCCCAAACATGCTAGAATCACCAAATGTGCCATATCACCAAATGTGTGGTATCTTTTTTCAAAAAGACCATGAACGAGCTAGTAAATCAGATGTTTATGACTGAATTGTGACTGGATTAGCTGCATGCTCATTCTAGGTGTGTGATTCAGACACTACTCTAGCCAAAGAGATTATCAGGATGCAAGGCAACTATTATTGTTGAAAAGGAAACAAATATGGCAGCCTCCATATCCCCCTAACTTCGGGATTCCTTTTAGAACAGTAAGAGCAGAGACACAGGATCGGGGCACAATAAGTTTCATTACGCACTGCATAGCGACAGCTCTGAGCTCTGTATCCTGTGTCTCTGCTTCCTGATGTTCAGAAGAAATATCAGTCAGAGGATTACAGACAGTAAGGATTGTTTCTGTATGCTGACTGTGCTTGAAATGGGTCCTATCTCTGCATGGTACAGTCTTCCATAGTAATGCCCACAGTGAAAACTGCTCTATACATGTTATATTTGAGTAATACAGTGGCATAGTGATGGATCCCCGGTGTGAATCCCAGCCTGGGCTTCATTTGCACAGAGTTTGTATGTTCTTCCCGTGTCTGTGTGGGTTTCCTCTGGACACTCCGGTTTCCTCCCACATCCCAAAACCATGCATATAAGTGAATTGGCTTCCCTCTAAATTGGCCCTAGACTGCTACACTACACTATACTACATGATATATACATAGACATATGACTAAGGTAGGGGTTAGATTGTGAGCACCTCGGAAGGTCAGTTAAGTGACAAGAAAATATACACTGTACAGCGCTGCATACGATGTTGGTGCTATATAAATACTATATAATAATAATGAATCATATTTCCTTCACATAAGTTATGAAAAAGGTGAAAAAAGTATTTGTATTTCTATTTGCTAGTAACTGCTAGAAATAAATGTGACTTTTAGAATTTCGGTTGACTTTCAAGTGTGCCCCTACAGTCCTTTAAGTGTGCCCTTTACTGCTCAGCATTGTGGTTCCTTTTGATTTGTAATATCATAAGCATAGCAATACTACTTTTGTATCCACAAAACAATCTTACTATACTTGGGCTTCAGGTCTTAATTGTATGGAAAAAAAAGGTTGTTGCATATATTATATTCTTTTGTATTAAATTGGTATTAAAGATTATTTGAAGCATCAAACATATACTAGCACAAAAAATATTAGCAGAACAGCATTTAAACTGTTAAAGCGGACCCAAACCAAACATTTTTTTAATTCAAAATATTTAGTTGCACCACTCTGACACATACAAAGATAAATAAACACTCCTTCAAGCCTATGAGCATTTCAGTGCATGCTTTTCACCCTCCTCTTTGCATAACTAGGGTTATACAGGTGGCAGCCATTAGCAATTCCTCCTTTGCTGGACACCTCCTACTCCACCAGTTTGATTATTTCCCGGCAAAATGAAAGGAAGGAAGGGTTTCTCCAATAAATGTAAAATATTTTACATTTGTCATCATGCAGCTGAAAAAAGGCTGCTATTTATTATTATAATTTAGAAAATAGATTTTATTTCTGAAATCTTGTATTTTTAATTTGGGTCCACTTTAAACACAGCACTTTCATCTTTTAGGAAAGGCTTCCTAATAATATTATCTTTTATTTACATTCATTTGTCAGCTACAATTAGTATACAGCAGTAGCATGCTGAAACTGACTGAACACATAGTAGAAGTATAGAGAGCTAAGAAGTGATCACTGGACACATTATAATATATAAATACAGTGGCTATGCAGTAAAATACAATGGCAGCTTTCAGAGCAGATAAACTGTACTTTGGGAACGTGCCATTTGTAAATGGACAATAATATGTGTGCATAAAAGCAAATATGATAACTGTATGGGTTATAAATAGTAAGAAAACATGTTTTTATTAAATATTATGTCAGCGTTTAATCCCGCTTTAATTTTTTTAAGCATGAAAAATAGATGAAATAGCTAAACGAATGTCATTCTAATTAGATAATCACACTGCTGACAATGTTCATGGAAAACAGATTTTGTGTTATGTGAAGCCTGCATCCGCGGAGTATATTAATATCTATGTAATGACTAATGTTATCCACAGAGCAGCAATCTACATCAACGTTCTTTATCTGACAATCTGGCTAAAATGCTCTACAAAGCCCAGGCCCTTTCCCTGTCCACCATCAGAGCTGTAAATCCATCGAAGAAAATGGCAAAAAATATTGCAGGTTCTGGTGAATTTATTGCTTTGTTTGTCAATTACAAATTTCGTTGTTTCATACTAGGTTTAAAATTGAGTAGTTCATTTATTTTATGGTATAGGCTATGATCTAATTTGTTCATACAAAATGCATTTGCGCATAGGAGTAGAATCTTCTTAGCAAGGGTAGTTTAGCTGTGAAGTGCTTTATCTCATTGATTAGTGAAAAATTCATTTTTAAAAGGCTAAATTAATTTCTTTACAACTAACAATATCTACACATATAATTAATATATAATTATACTTTAATCCGGAAATTAATTCTTGCATTAGCAAGGATGGAAAGTGTTTTTTTTTCTTCATAATTCTTCTTTTTCTTCATAAAAGTTGCCTACTGTAGTGAATTTTGCTTTTCTCTAGACCAAACCTATTGAAGTTGTGCAAAGCTCAGCTTTCCTTTTGTACCCTAAAGGATAAGTGTACTTACAAAGAAAAGTTCACTAATTCATTGCCTTCACCCACCCAAACACAAGGGCCTGTGTACTGCAAATTATGATCCTGGTACATGCCACTTACTTCTGGCCTCTGTCTCATACAGAGGCTGAAATTCAAATATTTATTGGGCAGTTAATAGCCTAATTTATCTAGCCTCTATCTGATACAGAGGCTGAAATTTAAATAGTGATTCAGCATAATACCTGCAGAGATTATTGTTTGACACATCAAAGGGTTAAGATAACTGATGTTGACATTTTCAGATTACACTAGTCTCCATGTAAATAGAAGCTGAGTTCAGCTGACTTCCGCTGTATATTGCCTTAGTGGAAACTTTGCAAACATTGTTTTTTCAGTAAAGTTGTGTTCTTTCTTCATAAAAAAAACCCTGTAATGTATTCACAATTGTATTCACAAAAAATGGCCAGTTACAGTCTCATGCCTGCCCTGGCTACAGGGACAGTTATCCTGCACCGTCTTCAGTACCCAGTATGTGATTTGGCCCTTTTTGAATTGGATTCTGACAAATTATATGCATGATGCATACAAATTTAAAAATTACTAAAAATGTAACATTGTAATATACAATGTCTGATATTCAAGTCTTCTCATACAGTTGATGCAATTACAATATTGTACACCACTAACACCAGTTGATATGACATTTCTGAAATTTAAAATTTTGAAGATTTCCAAAATGTTTAACATGTCATAGATAAATGTTCAGTACCACATGTTTCAGGCCTATTTGAGGATTGGCCATCAGGCCTGCCAGGAAGGATGGTGTGACTGCGAAGTGGAGTCATTGGCAACATGGCACATCTAATTCAAATATTTGAAATGTTGAAAATTTAGGTCACAAAAAGTTTCAAAATGTAATAGAGAAATTTGCAATGATACGCATTTCTGGGCTGAAAATAACAGGAACACAATACTTTGTTATTAACCCTAAGGGTAGCCAGTTAACCACTTGAGGACCTAGGGCTTTCTACCCCTTAAGGACCGGCCACTTTTTTTCCATTCAGACCACTGCAGCTTTCACGGTTTATTGCTCGCTCATACAACCTACCACCTAAATGAATTTTGGCTCCTTTTCTTGTCACTAATAAAGCTTTCTTTTGCTGCTATTTGATTGCTCCTGCGATTTTTACTTTTTATTATATTCATCAGAAAAGACATGAATTTTGGCAAAAAAATGATTTTTTTAACTTTCTGTGCTGACAGTTTTCAAATAAAGTAAAATTTCTGCATACATGCAGCGCGAAAAATGTGGACAAACATGTTTTTGTTAAAAAAAAAAACCATTCAGTGTATATTTATTGGTTTGGGTAAAAGTTATAGCGTTTACAAACTATGGTGCAAAAAGTGAATTTTCCCATTTTCAAGCATCTCTGACTTTTCTGACCCCCTGTCATGTTTCATGAGGGGCTAGAATTCCAGGATAGTATAAATACCCCCCAAATGACCCCATTTTGGAAAGAAGACATCCCAAAGTATTCACTGAGAGGCATAGTGAGTTCATAGAAGATATTATTTTTTGTCACAAGTAAGCGGAAAATGACACTTTGTGAGGAAAAAAAAAAAAAAAAAAGTTTCCATTTCTTCTAACTTGCGACAAAAAAAATGAAATCTGCCACGGACTCACCATGCCCCTCTCTGAATACCTTGAAGGGTCTACTTTCCAAAATGGGGTCATTTGTGGGGTGTGTTTACTGTCCTGACATTTTGGGGGGTGCTAAATTGTAAGCACCCCTGTAAAGCCTAAAGGTGCTCATTGGACTTTGGACCCCTTAGCGCAGTTAGGCTGCAAAAAAGTGCCACACATGTGGTATTGCCGTACTCAGGAGAAGTAGTATAATGTGTTTTGGGGTGTATTTTTACACATACCCATGCTGGGTGGGAGAAATATCTCTGTAAATGACAATTTGTTAATTTTTTTTACACACAATTGTCCATTTACAGAGATCTTTCTCCCACTCAGCATGGGTATGTGTAAAAATACACCACAAAACACATTATACTACTTCTCCTGAGTACAGCGATACCATATGTGTGGCACTTTTTTGCACCCTAACTGCGCTAAAGGGCCCAAAGTCCAATGAGTACCTTTAGGATTTCACAGGTCATTTTGAGAAATTTCGTTTCAAGACTACTCCTCACGGTTTAGGGCCCCTAAAATGCCAGGGCAGTATAGGAACCCCACAAATGACCCCATTTTAGAAAGAAGACACCCCAAGGTATTCCGTTAGGAGTATGGTGAGTTCATAGAAGATTTTATTTTTTGTCAAAAGTTAGCGGAAAATGACACTTTGTGAAAAAACACAATTAAAATCAATTTCCGCTACCTTGTGACAAAAAATAAAATCTTCTATGAACTCGCCATACTACTAACGGAATACCTTGGGGTGTCTTCTTTCTAAAATGGGGTCATTTGTGGGGTTCCTATACTGCCCTGGCATTTAAGGGGCCCTAAACCGTGAGGAGTAGTCTTGAAACGAAATTTCTCAAAATGACCTGTGAAATCCTAAAGGTACTCATTGGACTTTGGGCCCTTTAGCGCAGTTAGGGTGCAAAAAAGTGCCACACATGTGGTATCGCCATACTCGGGAGAAGTAGTACAATGTGTTTTGGGGTGTATTTTTACACATACCCATGCTGGGTGGGAGAAATAACTCTGTAAATGGACAATTGTGTGTAAAAAAATCAAAAGATTGTCATTTACAGAGGTATTTCTCCCACCCAGCATGGGTATGTGTAAAAATACACCCCAAAACACATTATACTACTTCTCCCGAGTACGGCAATACCACATGTGTGGCACTTTTTTGCACCCTAACTGCGCTAAAGGGCCCAAAGTCCAATGAGTACCTTTAGGATTTCACAGGTCATTTTTGTTTCAAGACTACTCCTCACGGTTTAGGGCCCCTAAAATGCCAGGGCAGTATAGGAACCCCACTAATGACCCCATTTTACAAAGAAGACACCCCAAGGTATTCCGTTAGGAGTATGGTGAGTTCATAGAAGATTTTATTTTTTGCCACAAGTTAGCGGAAATTGATTTCTATTGTTTTTCTTCACAAAGTGTCATATTCCGCTAACTTGTGACAAAAAATAAAATCTTCTATGAACTCACCATACTCCTAACGGAATACCTTTGGGTGTCTCCTTTCTAGAATGGGGTCATTTTTGGGGTTCCTATACTGCCCTGGCATTTTAGGGGCCCTAAACCGCGAGGAGTAGTCTTGAAACTAAATGTCGCAAAATGACCTGTGAAATCCTAAAGGTACTCATTGGACTTTGGGCCCCTTAGCGCACTTAGGGTGTAAAAAAGTGCCACACATGTGGTACCGCCGTACTCAGGAGAAGTAGTATAATGTGTTTTGTGGTGTATTTTTACACATACCCATGCTGGGTGGTAGAAATATCTCTGTACATGACAATTGTTTGATTTTTTTTACACACAATTGTCCATTTACAGAGAGATTTCTCCCACCCAGTATGGGTATGTGTAAAAATACACCCCAAAACACATTATACTACTTCTCCTGAGTACGGCGATACCACATGTGTGACACTTTTTTTGCAGCCTAGGTTCGCTAAGGGGCCCAACGTCCTATTCACAGGTCATTTTGAGGCATTTGTTTTCTAGACTACTCCTCACGGTTTAGGGCCCCTAAAATGCCAGGGCAGTATAGGAACCCCACAAGTGACCCCATTTTAGAAAGAAGACACCCCAAGGTATTCCATTAGGTGTATGGCGAGGTCATCGAAGATTTTATTTTTAGTCACAAGTTAGTGAAAAATGACACTTTGTGAAAAAAAAACCAATAAAAATCAATTTCCGCTAACTTTTGACAAAAAATAAAATCTTCTATGAACTCGTCATACACCTAACAGAATACCTTGGGGTGTCTTTTTTCTAAAATGGGGTCACTTGTGGGGTTCCTATACCGCCCTGGCATTTTACGGGCCCAAAACCGTGAGTAGTCTGGAAACCAAATGTCTCAAAATGACTGTTCAGGGGTATAAGCATCTGCAAATTTTGATGACAGGTGGTCTATTAGGGGCCGAATTTTGTGGAACCGGTCATAAGCAGGGTGGCCTTTTAGATGACAGGTTGTATTGGGCCTGATCTGATGGATAGGAGTGCTAGGGGGGTGACAGGAGGTGATTGATGGGTGTCTCAGGGGGTGATTAGAGGGGAAAATAGATGCACTCAATGCACTGGGGAGGTGATCAGAAGGGGGTCTGAGGGGGATCTGAGGGTTTGGCCGAGTGATCAGGAGCCCACACGGGGCAAATTAGGGCCTGATCTGATGGGTAGGTGTGCTAGGGGGTGACAGGTAGTGACAGGAGGTGATTGATGGGTGTCTCAAGGTGTGATTAGTGGGGGGAATAGATGCAAGTAATGCAATGGCGAGGTGATCAGGGCTGGGGTCTGAGGGTGTGGGCGGGTGATTGGGTGCCCTAGGGGCAGATGGGGGTCTAATCTGATGGGTAGCAGTGACAGGGGGTGATTGATGGGTAATTAGTGGGTGTTTAGAGGAGAGAACAGATGCAATGCACTTGGGAGGTGATCTGACTGCGGGTCTGCAGGCGATCGGATGGTGTGGGTGGGTGATCAGATTGCCCGCAAGGGGCAGGTTAGGGGATGATTGATGGGTGGCAGTGACAGGGGGTGACAGGGGGTGATTGATGGGTGATAGGTGATTGGCAGGTGATTGACAGGTGATCAGTGGGTTATTACAGGGAAGAACAGATGTAATTAATGCACTGGCAAATTGATAAGGGGGGGTCAGAGGGCAATCTGAGCGTGTTGGCGGGTGATTGGGTGCCCGCAAGGGGCAGATTAGGGTCTAATCTGATGGGTAGCAGTGACAGGGGGTGATTGATGGGTAATTAGTGGGTGTTTAGAGGAGAGAATAGATGTAAACAATGGATTTGGGAGGTGATCTGATGTCGGATCTGCGGGCGATCTATTGGTGTGGGTGGGTGATCAAATTGCCCGCAAGGGGCAGGTTAGGGGCTGATTGATGGGTGGCAGTGACAGGGGGTGACAGGGGGTGATTGATGGGTGATAGGTGATTGGCAGGTGATTGACAGGTGATCAGTGGATTATTACAGGGAAGACCAGATGTAATTTATGCACTGGCGAATTGATAAGGGGGGGAGGGGGGGTCTGAGGGCAATCTGAGCGTGTGGGCGGGTGATTGGGTGCCCGCAAGGGGCAGATTAGGGTCTGATCTGATAGGTAACAGTGACAGGTGGTGATAGGGGGTGATTGATGGGTAATTAGTGGGTGTTTAGAGGAGAGAATAGATGTAAACAATGGATTTGGGAGGTGATCTGATGTCGGATCTGCGGGCGATCTATTGGTGTGGGTGGGTGATCAGATTGCCCGCAAGGGGCAGGTTAGGGGCTGATTGATGGGTGGCAGTGACAGGGGGTGACAGGGGGTGATTGATGGGTGATAAGTGATTGGCAGGTGATTGACAGGTGATCAGTGGGTTATTACAGGGAAGAACAGATGTAATTAATGCACTGGCGAATTGATAAGGGGGGGTCAGAGGGCAATCTGAGCGTGTTGGCGGGTGATTGGGTGCCCGCAAGGGGCAGATTAGGGTCTGATCTGATAGGTAAAAGTGACAGGTGGTGATAGGGGGTGATTGATGGGTGATTGATGGGTAATTAGTGGGTGTTTAGAGGAGAGAATAGATGTAAACAATGGATTTGGGAGGTGATCTGATGTCGGATCTGCGGGCGATCTATTGGTGTGGGTGGGTGATCAGATTGCCCGCAAGGGGCAGGTTAGGGGCTGATTGTTGGGTGGCAGTGACAGGGGGTGATTGATGGGTGATTGATGGGTGATTGATGGGTGATTGACAGGTGATTGACAGGTTATCAGGGGGGATACATGCATACAGTACACAGGGGGGGGGGGTCTGGGGGGGGTCCTGGGGAGAATCTGAGGGGTGGGGGGGTGATCAGGAGGGGGCAGGGGGGAGATAAAAAAAAATAGCGTTGATAGATAGTGACAGGGAGTGATTGATGGGTTATTAGGGGGGTGATTGGGTGCAAACAGGGGTCTGGGGGGTGGGCAGGGGGGGGGGGGTCTGAGGGGTGCTGTGGGCGATCAGTGGGCGGGGGGGGGCAGATCAGTGTGTTTGGGTGCAGACTAGGGTGGCTGCAGCCTGCCCTGGTGGTCCCTCCGACACTGGGACCACCAGGGCAGGAGGCAGCCTGTATAATACACTTTGTATACATTACAAAGTGTATTATACACTTTGTAGCGGCGATCGCGGGGTTAACATCCCGCCGGCGCTTCCGTATGGCCGGCGGGATGTTACGGCGGGTGGGCGGAGCCAGTTGCCGGGGGAAGCGCGCGTCATCAATGACGCGATCGCTCCCCCGGCATAGGAAAAGGACGCAACGCCCTAAGGCGTATTGCGGTCCTTAAGGCATCAACTTTGCCGCCGCCCATGGGCTGTGGGCGGTCGGCAAGTGGTTAATAAGCAAGAGATACCTACAAAAATTAAAGGAACTGACTATACAGCTTTAAAGGGAATCTGAACTGAGTAAAATTATTTAAAATAAACACATGATGTAGCTGCAAATGAATATTACATACTTACCTCACCATCAGTTCCTCTCAGAAGCTCACCATTTTCTTCTTACAGTGATCCCATCCAGTTCTGACAATATTTTGTCAGAACTGAAATATTCCAGTTGCTGTCAGTTATATATCAGCTGCTGCCAGTTATAACTGAATGTGCAAGGTAATGTCCATGTTTCCCTATGGCTCACGTGGGCTGTATTACAGTTTAACAGTGTGCTGACCAGGAAGCTGTTATGGAGTAAAAGCCATTTTCAAAATGGAGGACAAAAAATTCCATCGATCACTGTGGTCAAACAGAATGCAGGAGAGGAGAAAGAGATTGATGAGTAGACTACACAGAAGGTAAGTATGACATGTGCATGTTTATTTCGACTTTTAATTTTCATTTCAGGTTCTCTTTAAACTGACCTTGGTGGGAAAGTGAATGAGAATAAAGAAGAAAGTGGGTGAGATACATTTTGGGACAGGGGGTGGGCCTCAGGAATGTGTATGTGTGTGTGAAAATCTGTCCATTCCTCTGTGTAGGTATATACTGTATATCTATATCTAAGAGGATTAAGACCAAAAAATAGTTAACTGTTCTAAAATACAAGTTAATGTAAACATTGATATTTATATATCTCTGCGTAATATGTTGGCGCTTTATAAATACAATAAATAAATAATAATACAATAATTGATGCAAACTGGAACCTTAACATGAAGAACAAGCTGATGGAGATTTTACACTCACCTGAAGGAATACAATGTGAACTGATGTTGGCAAATAAAATAAAAATAAAACATTTCTTAGATAGGTGCATAAATAGGTTTTGAAACAAAATAATTTACCATATCTCTGTATGAATATACTGAGAAATAAAATACTGCTGCGCATTCTACTTGCTCATTACATTAAAGATGGTAGATATATTTTTCTGTGCTTATGGAAAACACATAAAAAAAATCATCCCTGCACAATATAAAAGTTAAACATCAAGGATACATTTTCCTATGAATGTCTTTGTGTCATTTTCTTTGCAGAAAATATAGCATCCTTGTACAGAATAAAGGGCAAATATAGCAACATACATGGTCATATTTAATCATGTTGTTCACATGCTTACGCAACTGCCAACTGCTTTCAACTGTTATGTTTGTTTAGCTATGTCCATGCTGCTCCGAAGCTCTACATCTTGTTACTTTTTAAATAAACAGCCTTCCACATACATAATTACAAAAATATACACAGCATCTCAGACCTGTAGAGTTTATATATTTGTGGAATCACAATGAAGAAAATATTTAACATTGCTGCAATAAATTGTTACTCCTCTGCCAACAAGGAAGCCATACGTTGTACAAGCTCAGAATGAATTGCAAAGGAAACAAAGGTGAAGGAAAGAGATGCTATTATTTTCTTAGAAATGTTGTGAATCAGTTTAGACAATGCTAGAAGACTAATAAGCTGAATTAGGTCACTTTGAAAATTTCTAGGACAGACAAGGTAGGGCACAGATACAGCATGATAAAGGCACCATGAAATAAACCAAGTCATTTTGATCTTACATGAAAACACTTTAAACACAATGAAAATAGCTTCTGTTTTAATTTTCTCCATGGTTTAGTAATTAGTTTTGTTATTAGAGAATTTACTGAATTAATGTATTCCTCTTGATTATGACATATATAGTTATATCCTTTTTTTAAATCTATATCTACAGTATGTTTGTGCTTTTAAATTTGTACTTTAAAATGTGTATTCACAGAAATCTGTAAACACTTTATCCCACTACCAATTACTGAATCTGATAGAGGCTAAGCGCTTTGAGTCCTATGGGAGAAAAGCGCTATCAGGGCCGGATTTGTGGGCAGGCTGAATAGGCCCGGACTAGGGCGGGGCTTGAGCTGGGGCGGCATTGCAGCTGACAGGAGATGAACTGTTCTATAATAACCTGTCTGCGCAGGGACGTCTTGCTGCTGCTTGGATGTCTCTCATACTCAGGAAATTTACGGATTGTCAGTAACTATACTTTTAAATGTATGTGTCCGTGAAATTCGTAATTGTTTTGGGTGTGTCTGTGAAAAAGTAAACTGGCTCAGTGCATGGCTGATTAACCAATCTAATCTGGGGGCGGGCATTTCCCATGAGTTAATCCCACTCCTCAGTTTAGTACAGTTTCGGTAGTCCAGCAGCCTTTCTGTCTAATTGGGCTACAATCCCCATCCCCTTTTGTCTTCTGGCACGCCTCCTCAGGTAGCACGTCCACGGACTGGAGTCTGGTGTAAATGTGCGCACTGCACATCAAGAGGACGACTCCGTACCTCGAGAGAAGTGGTGAGACAGGGAGGACTATTGGGGGGGAGGGGTTAACTGAACTACAGCTTCACAGTAACTTGCTTGTCCCCAGGAATCATTTAGCCTGCACCCTCCTCACAGCTGACAGGCTGCTCTCCTGTGTGTGCTGAGTTATAAGTTTGAACCAGAGCAGCTCCCATCCCAAAGGAATGTCACTCGTGACAATGTAAACGTTGCATGCCTGTTGGTGAGAATAAACGCTGTCACGAGTGACATTCCTTTGGGATGGGAGCTGCTCTGGTTCAAACTTATAACACGGCACACACAGGAGAGCAGCCTGTCAGCTGTGAGGAGGGTGCAGGCTAAATGATTCCAGGGGACAAGCAAGTTACTGTGATGTCAGCAGGCAAGATGCATTGTAGCTTTGTTATTTTGCAGGGCATTTGAAAACACTGGAAGGCACACTAGGTTTTTCTTGGGAGAAAACTGTCCCTTTTAGTCCCTTAGTGTGCCCTAATACTGTCCCTTTTAGTCCCTTAGCGTGCCCTAATACTGTCCCTTTTTAGCGGGGTCACACTAATACTGTCCCTTTTTTCCCGGGGTCACACTGATATTCCGGGGGGGGGGGGGGATGACAGTGGATGCACTAGGTACAGAAGAGGGCACAGTTCTGATGGAGGGAGTGTGCCAGAGTGGAGCATCCGAACAGCTAATACAAATGAGAACTACATACCGCTATGTTCCTCGCCGCAGCTTCAGTGTCCTTGGATCCCCTCTGGCTTAGAGGCCAACCTTTCCAGGTTAGCCTTTACTGCGGGAGCACCACTGTCAATCATCCTCATATGGTCTGGAGGTCAAACAATTGTGGTACTTTGTGTGGGAGTCCTTGGGGATCTTAACCATCTGATCCTTCAGGACGGTCATTATCATCGTGCATTGCCAAATGCTGTTTGTGTAACGTTTAAACCCGTGTCGCAAGGATGTGGAAACGTTCACTTGTTGATCAAAAATCACAGATCATTGGAAAAGTCGCTGAAAAAAAATTGCATAATGGGTGCTGCCCTTTTACTGAATACTCCAGCCTGTTTAAAACTTCACATGTGCAAGCTCTATTTAGACTTGGGAGGGGCGGTTGCAGAAAGTGGTGCCTAGGGTACTGAAAAGTACAAATCCGTCCCTGAGCGCTATAGAAAAGTTATTGTATCATTTTATTGTATTATTGTAAAAAAAAAAAAGTTTAAAAAAAGCCCCTGATGAATAATATTTTGTTTATCAATGTTTAGTTCATTGCCCATGTAAGGCTCTGCATCCTGTGCTATACCAGCCCACATGGTCCATGAAATACGGGGCTCTGCAAGAGAGGAGCAGCAAAGTCCCCCCCCCCTTTCCGCAAAACCTCTTTTTTCATTTTAAGGACAAGGGACTCTTCCTCAACTCTATGCTTTAGAGGTGGGGGTAAATCACTCTATATCTGGGGGAATAGGTCATGGGGGGGCTTTTGATGAAATATAGGAGTTCCCTTTAATAGTAAGGAGAGACCTTCAGATATTCAACACCTTAACAGGTATATAGGTACAGGGGGTCATTTCTGATGCCTGTCTATTTGAATAGATAGTTAAAAAGTTAGACATTATTAACCTCTTTAGATTTAAGCAAATCAAAAGAAGATTGCACACCACTGTTGAGGTGCTGGGACCCATGTAAGTCAAGCAGAAGAATCCAGGAGGTCCGCACACTCGAAGAATAAACATCCAATTTTTATTCAAACATTGTGACAAAGTTCCATTCAAAAGACCGACGATTCATTTCGGGGCCCCGTGGGGTCCCCTTTGTCAAGGCAGCACAAACAGAATGGTGACAATTTGATAATAACCCATTCGCCTTATAAGCAGTTAATGAGATGCAAACCCCTCCCCTCACAAGTTCAAATCTGTCACAATTTACATATGTAAACACAGCACATGTTGCTATAATATCAACACAATAATGCACCAAGCAACACTCCCATAATTCCTGTTGTATAATCAACCTGTGAACTATGATACCTGGTGATATGCGCAGATTATTCTTTAATGGCTTGTACAGGATTCTCTCATCTGACAAGGGTCCACCACAGCAATGTTGCTAGGGCGGATTCCCGCCTCTCCCGTGATGCACTAGCCCTGGACGGTTGTCCATGGCGGGCATCAGTCAATATGACTGAACAAGCTCCGTCCGTATGGTTCACGCCCATCGCCGTGTGGACCGTGCCGCTATAGGCTCCAACGTGGAGTACATGTCCACAACTGGCCAGGCGGCGGCGACAATCCCGCCCCCAACCACTGCGTGGTTACGATTCGTGTCAGCGTGACGTAGAGGCGAGGGACATCCCTCGTCTCATGCCACGCCCACCAACAGTGCGTAAACCTCACGTGCGCCTCCTAGTCTAGGCGCACAACCTCGTACTCATCTTAGATAGGTTGCTACGCAACCATAGCATACAAGATGGACCTAAACCTTGTATAGCCCTGTGACACATGTCACAAGTACCTCGTATCCGTGCTGCACGCGTCCCTGCCAGCACATCACTTTATACACATCACTGTGTGACCCCTGCCAATAACAGATATCCCAGACCATGAAATACTGCATAGCCCAACACACTGGATCATCATCCTATGACAGATAAACATAAGTTAGAACCCCTCAGTGAAAGGGGAGAATATCCTACTACTTACAGACCACCAAGGAGGAAAGAAGATTATAGTGTGACACCGTGATAAACAGCCCAAGAGTCCCCAGAAAAGAGCAGGAAAAGATCCTATAAAAAACATAAAAAACAATACCATGTAAATATTACATGATGGTAATCTATGTACAGTACAGCATACATTGTCACAAGAATTATCTCACAGGTAGAAAACACGCTAGACCATTATGACTGTTTAAACCTGAGGGGGCCACTGTATTTAGCGTATAAATCCAAAAGGCTTTCCTTTGTAAAAGCAGGTGCTTACGATCCCCACCCCTTCTGGGTGCCTGGACCCACTCAATCACCATACCCCTCAATGAATGAACCTGATGCTTGTGCTCTGTAAAATGCAGGGCGACCGGCTTTGTGGAGTCGGGGGTCTCACCTTTCTCAATCGCACGGTACATGATTCGAATGTCGCTGCGATGGCGCTGAAAACGTTTTTTGAATGGGCCTGTGGTTTTACCCACATACACCATCCCACATGGGCATTTCAGGACATAGACCACGTGATCAGTATCACAGTTGACATAGTCCTTGATGTCATACTTACGTCCAGTGTGTGGATGGAAGAATGCATTGCCCGTGATCAAGGAGTTACAAATATTACATCTTTAGATTTAAGGACATGTATTTCATGTCCTAATTTGCCCTCCTGTGCAATCCAGGATGTGTTGTGTTGTTCATGTTCTGCAGTTAAATTGCTACCGCGCACTCGTGAGCTCCCTGATGTACACATGCATGTTCCCACCATTCCCGTCATGCCTGACATGCTTGTGCACACTAGTGCATTCATTTAACAGTGAACAAGTGCTGCTAATAGCAGCAATTATTCATAAAAACAAGAAAAAAAAAGTTCAACAATAAAAAAAACAGTGTCACCCTTAAATAATAAAGTGTTTCTCTCCCTCTAAGTAAAATATTAACTCCTACCTAACTAATTAACCGCTTGTGTCACTTATACTTAGCTTTAAGGTCAGTGGACACATGTAATAGCTGCTGCCGGTAGCGATCAGACACAATCACTATGGTGACAGTTTTAAGACCCAACACTGTACAGCACTGGGATCCCCAAACTGTGCACCATAGTGATCAGATTTAATCGTTTCAAATGCACAAGCAGGCGATAATTGTATGCCACATTCACAACTAGTGCTGAAATATGGCATGTAGGGTATCATTTTAACAGGAACAAGACAAGTAACATATTTTGAGATTTTTTTTAACTGTGGCACTTGTCATGTGAAATTTGCAGACAGCGTAATATGAAAAAATGTGTATTTTCTGCACTTACGCAGGCAGCAGACCTGTGTGTCCCATCGATTGCCTTTATCTGCTAAAATTAATATAATTAAATCACTTTCAAAGCCCCCTCCCCCAGTTACCAAGTCAACAATTTAAAATATTAAAAAAAAAAAAAAAAAAACAACAACAAAAATCCATTAATAGTTGCTTTAGGGACTTATTTTTCTTTATATGTATGTCATGTGGGTATTTACAGGTTTTTTTATGCAAAATCTGTGCAGGGTAATTTCACTTTTTTTTGCCAATAGATGGCGATAAACATTCCTCGGTTTACAAGGCAGTGTTTTAACATTAATGAAGTTAAAAAAAATGTTACAGGTTGTATATGGACATGACCTCCGATCAGGGTTATGTCCTTTTATCACAGGCATTGCGGTTGGTTCACAGAAGCTTTCTTTCTCTTCTCCAATCAGCAAAACAGAAAACCACCAGGGCCCACCCTGCAGGTACCGCTGTTTGCAAACTGGATGAGAATTCTCTTCCACGTTGCCTTTAGCTGTGCCTATCTGGACAAAAATACTAGTCCAGGTAGGCTTAAAGGGAAGGTTCAGGGACGTCCTCCGGGCTCTACTGCGCATGCGCAGAACTACTGCGCATGCGCAGTAGAGCACGGAGGACGTCCGATGACGTCAGAGCGCCGGCGTGGGATGCAGAAGTTCCGGGCCTTGGAGCGCAGAAGAGCCCGACCTGGCAGCCGGCCTGGCCAGGTCGGGCGCGCCACCGGAGACCACCGGGAGCCTGCGGAGCGGCGGCGAGGGCACCTCCTGCCTGCCACGGGCTGGAGGAAGCCCCAGGTAAGTGGAATTTGATTTTTATTTTTTGCCCACCCTCCCTGAACCTTTCCTTTAAGTGGTTAACTCCCAGCTTTCAAGCATAGAGGTAGGCTAGAGCCCTTTGTTCTTGACATGGAAAAGAGCTTTGTGTGAGAGGGAAATCCTTTTCCACACCTTTCTTCCAGAGCCCCTCATATAATGGACCATGTGAACAGGTATAGTTCAGTGCAGGAGCAGAACAATAGCCCCTGCAAGAGATGCAGCCACAGCAGGGCCCTTAGGGGAAAGATGCCTGAGAGGGGGCCCCTGGCTCTGAGTCCCTCTAGGGCCATTTTTAGGGGCAAGGGGGGCGCAGTGCAGGAAGGGGGAGCATTAGGTACAAACAGCTGTGGGGAGTGGGGCCCGACTCCCCCATCTCAGGCTACCATTAGTGCGCCCCTCTCCAGCAACGGCAGCTGGAGGGGCCCCATCCAAAGTTTTTCAGGGAGCTCAGTGATTTCTAGTTACACTCCTGGTTCAGTGTGTGCACAGAGAAGCCTCAAACAGATCAGGCCCAAAAACCCGGTATGCCAGTGGCTAAAGAAGCTTGGAAAGGGGATCCCACACTGTCCGTTTTCTTTAAAAATAATAACATTAAATGTATACAAGACTGGGGACTCTGAATATTACTGTACTACAGCGAAATGTCATTTTACAGAGCTTAAAAACTATTTCCCAAAAATTATAAGGTCTTTTTGAAAAGAAAAAATGACTGGTCGGTAGTGTTGGGCGAACAGTGTTCGGGTTCTGCAGAACATCACCCTGTGATGTTCGAGTTCGACCGAACACCTGATGGTGTTCAGCCAAACCGTTCGGCCATATGGCCGAACTAAAAGTGCATGGCCGAACGTTCCCCGAACGTTCGGCTAGCGCTGTGATTGGCCGAACGGGTCACGTGGTTCGGACCCGAACGCGCTCTGATTGGCCAAACGGGTCACGTGGTTCAGGTAAATAAATACCTGATCCACGTCATTTCTCCGCCATTTGTTTGTGGGTTTAGCTTTGGGTAGGCAGGCAGGGTAGTTCTCTCTCCAGCCAGGCTAGCCAGGGTCCCCCCAGTCATTGTGTCGCTGCTGGGAACAGTAGTACACCGCTCACCCACACTATATAGTATTGTGTTTACTGCCACTCTGTGTACACCACTCATCCACCACTGTATAGCATTGTGTTTACTGCCACTCTGTGTCTCTGCTGGGAACAGTAGTGCACCGCTCACCCGCCACTGTATAGCATTGTGCTCTGTGTCGCTGCTGGGAATAGTAGTACACCGCTCACCCACCACTGTATAGCATGTTACCTGTGCAAAGAAAAATTACATTTTCCGCATTTAAAAGACATTTTTTCCTTTGAAACCTTACAATCAATTTTCTCAAAAACTATAAGCTCTTTTTCAAATATTTTTTTTCCTCTTGTACCCACTCCCAAGGTGCACATACCCTGCAAATTTGGGGTATGTAGCATGTAAGGAAGCTTTACAAAGCACGAAAGTTCGGGTCCCCATTGACTTCCATTATGTTCGGAGTTCGGCGCGAACACTCGAACATCGCGGCCATGTTCGGAGAACGTTCGCAAACCCGAACATCCAGGTGTTCAACCAACACTACTGGTCGGTCCTAACTACTGACTGACTGGAAAGAAAACTTAGACTTAACTCAGTATTTCCACAGAATCGGAAATCAGCAGTTCTGATCATTCCTAGCTAATACCAATATATCACATTAAATATTACAAAAAGATATCACAGAAAAATGTTCATAGATAGATTAACTTGTTATTTAGACATCAGGATCAGGGCCGGGCCGAGGCATAGGCTGGAGAGGCTCCAGCCTCAGGGCGCAGTGTAGGAGGGGGCGCACAATTCATTCAGATGTCATTCCTAATTGTGTATGAAGCAGAAAGAAATAAGAAAAGGGGATACATAGCAGTGACTGCAAGCCAGATAACTAGATATTAAGGTGTTGGGGAGGTTGTGGGCCCTGTGGCCCTCTTAGTCTAATATAGCAATCAGTGTGTGACAGCTGGGGTGGGAAGGATGGAGGGGCGCACTTTGGTGTCTCAGCCTTGGGTGCTGGAGGACCTTGTCCCTGCTCTGATCAGGATGCTAGTGCTGAATGCCTTTCTGATTCCATTATCCATAGCTGACGAAACATAGCTGACTTCCTTGTGTATAGGCAATATTCAGCAGTAGCTGAGCTTCTCTGATATAATAACATTAAGAACCAGGCTTCTATACTGTTGGGTAACATAGTCATAGTGCAGCATTACCTGGGAGCAAGGCAAATAACTCCATGACACTGCCACTGACTACTGAGTGCACCCTAGTGGCTGCAGCTCAAGCGCTTTGAGTCCACCAGGAGAAAAGCACATTATAAATGTTATTTGTCTTGTCTTTGTCTAAAGTAAAAATCCACGAAAATAAAAAATGTTTTTGATTAAAATTTTACAGTGTGTCTCTTCATTCAATTATATAAATTATTACCTTATGCAGTGAAATTTCCGTACCTGAAATAGTCAATGAGAAACATCTGTACTGCCATTTTCTGGACCTTTTGTGAAGGTGGTTAGAGAGCATTTCCCTGGGGCCGAGTGTACACAGCATTGCAGTGGCGTACCTAGGGCATTTGACACCCGGTGCTGGGTATTAAAAAGACACCCCCCCCCCCCCCCATTAAAAAAAAAAAACAGCAAATGTGGCATGCTAAACGTGACACGGCGGGTAATGCCAGGTGTAGGCTCGCTCCCCCCCTAAAGTTGTCCTTAGTATAGTATAGTATAGTGGCACCAGTATAGCTAACAAAAAATGGGTGCGGTTATAAGCGCCGCGGCGAAAAATGGGCGTGGCCATGACCAGGTGAGGGCAGAGCTAACTAATTTAAAGTGAACCCGGGATAAGAGTGATATGGAGGCTGCCATATTCATTTCCTTTTAAACAATAGGCAGCCCTGCTGATCTATTTGGCTGCAGTAGTGAACTGAATTACACCAGAAACAAGC
The DNA here is from genome assembly GCF_040937935.1 of Hyperolius riggenbachi. Classification (NCBI taxonomy): domain Eukaryota; kingdom Metazoa; phylum Chordata; class Amphibia; order Anura; family Hyperoliidae; genus Hyperolius; species Hyperolius riggenbachi. Next base: position 556,884,227 of record NC_090646.1, read on the forward strand.
ATGCAGCTAATCTTGTCAGTTCTGACAATATTGTCAGAAACCCCTGACCTGCTGCATGCTTATTCAGGGTCTATGGTTTAAAGAATTAGATGCAGAGGACCAGCACAGCAGCCAGGCAGCTGGTATTGCTTAAAAGGAGATAAATATTGCAGCCCAATATTATTCTCACCTCGGGTTCCCCTTAAAAGTGCAACACAAAGACAGTGGGCCTTTCCCCAGAAAATTCACATAATTGTTCAGGTTTTCTCAAGAAAATACACATAATGTGAACAGATTTGACCAGAAAATAGTTCAATCATGTCAGCAGATTTGCCCAAAAAACACGTTCAATCATGTCGGCAGATTTGCCCAAAAAACACGTTCAATCATGTCGGCAGATTTGCCCAGAAAATACATGCAATCATGTCGGCAGATTTGCCCAGAAAATACATGCAATCATGTCGGCAGATTTGCCCAGAAAATACATGCAATCATGTCGGCAGATTTGCCCAGAAAATACATGCAATCATGTCGGCAGATTTGCCCAGAAAATACATGCAATCATGTCGGCAGATTTGCCCAGAAAATACATGCAATCATGTCGGCAGATTTGCCCAGAAAATATATGCAATCATGTCGGCAGATTTGCCCAGAAAATATATGCAATCATGTCGGCAGATTTGCCCAGAAAATATATGCAATCATGTGGCCAACCTGGCCAGAAAACACTTCAATCATGTAGCAGACCTGGCCAGAACAGTCGATACACCTGCTAATATAAATTAAATAAAAATTTACTCACCTGAAGCAGCAGCAGACCTCCTGTCCCGGCCTCCGTCCGGCGCGCAGCTCTCACGATCCTCTGCAGCCAGCAACTGAAACTCCGGCGCTGAGAGCAGGGCTACGGGAAAATGGCGCCCGAAGCCCTGCATTGCAGACTCAGTCTCCAGAGCAGGGCTTCGGACTCCATTTTACTGTAGCCCTGCTCTGCCGCTGTTGGAGCTGCGGGCTGCTGCTGTCAGTGAACTGACACAGCGTCTATTAGACGCCGAAAATCAGTTCACGCTGGGGGTGCTTGGACAATATTAGGGGGTGCTTCAGAACCCAAACCACCCCCCTGGCACCGCCACTGCCCCAGTATAGCTAGTATAGTTGCCCCAGTATAGCATAGTGGCCCCAGTATAGTTTAGTGTAGCATAGTGGCCCCAGTGTAGCATAGTGGCCACAGTGTAGCATAGTGTAGCATAGTGGCCCCAGTGTAGCATAGGTGCCCCCAGTGTAGCATAGTGGCCCCCAGTGTAGCATAGTGGCCCCCAGTGTAGCATAGTGGCCCCCAGTGTAGCATAGTGGCCCCCAGTGTAGCATAGGTGCCCCCAGTGTAGCATAGTGGCCCCCAGTGTAGCATAGGTGCCCCCAGTGTAGCATAGGTGCCCCCAGTGTAGCATAGTGGCCCCCAGTGTAGCATAGTGGCCCCCAGTGTAGCATAGTGGCCCCCAGTGTAGCATAGTGGCCCCCAGTGTAGCATAGTGGCCCCCAGTGTAGCATAGTGGCCCCCAGTGTAGCATAGTGGCCCCCAGTGTAGCATAGTGGCCCCCAGTGTAGCATAGTGGCCCCCAGTGTAGCATAGTGGCCCCCAGTGTAGCATAGTGGCCCCCGGTATGAGGGAAGCTTGGAAGGTGGGGTGGCGGGGTCCCCTCCTTCCGGCGCTTCCCCCTCCTAATTAGCAGCAGCCAGCAGCTTAGCGAAGCGGGCGGGGAGGACTTACTCACCTGCTCCAGGCGATGGCGCATAACGTCATCCTCACGTGACGCTGGTCTCTCTGTCGCTCACTGTGCTTCCGCAAATCAGGAAGCACAGTGGGCGGTGGAGAAGGTGGAGACCAGCGTCACGTGACGATGACGCTATTTGCCATCGCCTGGAACGCAGGAAGTAGGTGAGTAAGTCTTCTCCGCCCGCTCCTGCCCGCTCATCAAGCTGCTGCTAATTAGGAGGGGGAAGCGCCAGAAGGAGGGGACCCAGGTGAGGGAGGTGGGGGGTCCGGCCCCCCTCCCCGCCGCTTTCCCCGCCACCCCTCCTTTCCGGGTTGCTTCCCCCCTCCTGTCCGGCCGGCACAGGCCTCTGTGGGGGGCCTTGATGACACCCCCTGGGGCGCCCGACACCCGGTGCGGGGCGCCCCATGCCGCCCTATGGTAGGAACGCCACTGCAGCATTGTAACCCCCAGAAGTTACACCCTGAAGGAGCACAATTACTAATCATGTTACCATGGTTTGACTACAGTGCTGACAGACAGTGGCTCACCTTTACACTGACCCTGCAGACATCTTTTAAAGCCAACCTTTAAAGTGTGCTCTGAAGAGGAACTGTTCCATCAAACAACTAAAACTGGAATTTCTTTTTGTTTGTTTATCAGAACGCATTCAGGCATATTAATCAAAACCAATGCAAGGAAAATTAAAGAAAAAATGGTTCAAAGCCTACCAGATGCACAGGTTATAGAGACTGGCTGCTCTAAGAACTTGCTCCACTTTTGTACTAGTTTTACATGCATGTTTTATGTTAAATCTGCACAGAGAAGAAGATTGTAAAACTCACTAGATAATATTAGTAAATATAGACACACACAGCAAAGGGGAGTAAGGGCATGAAATGAAAGTTCTGCATACTAGATACAAGAGGAATATAAAGTAAACAAGGAATCAGGGGAAGTACAGTGCTTTAAAAAAAATCAGGCTTGAATGAGCTTGTAAGTAAGGGCAAGTATATAAACCCAAAACAATTTTGTACAGCAATAGCCTTTTTTATTTTCTATATTGCATTATATTTGTATGAAATACATTTATGACATTAACTTTTTTAATATATTTTATTTTTAAAAAAAACAAGTTTGGACAAAAAACAAATCTGGTATCTTTAGATGTGAAAGTTTCACACACATTCACTGATTTATAAAAAGCCATTTTTACAGGGGCGATATGTCACAATATGATATGTCACACTGTATTAAAGAGTAACTGTCGGGCATTAAATCAAAAATCAATTCTTTATTTTTATCTGGTAAACAAGTAATAAGGATGCTAATCAGGCGATGCAAAAGTTAAAATCACTATTCCTTTTCTGGTTGATAAATTATCATTCCCCAGTTTACATGACTCTTATTTAGTACACAGAAAATTTGGTACACAAAAGAGAAGTTGCAGGACATGCTGGGTTGTCTTTTTTTGCTTCTCTACTTCCCCTCAGACTTAACTAATGCAGCCTGAATGGCTGAAGCCTCTTTCCCTCCTGTTTTCCCCTCCCACACCTCTGTTCCTCTCTGATTGGCCAAAATTTCTCAGGCTGAAACAATGCACTGTCTATAGTGAAGGACGGGCAAATCAGGCAGAGGAGACTAAGGGTGGATATTACATCACGACTGGCTTCAAAATAGCCACAGTAAATATGGAAACAGTCTAGAATAGGATTCTCTACTTTTCCTTTATAAAATTCACAGAAATCATAACGTGGACAGTGCAATACATATGTTATGTAAGTAGAGCAAGTATTTATCTACTTATATATTAGTTTTTTTTCCTGAGATAGTATGGCTGACAGATCCTCTTTAACCACTTCACCACTGAGGGGTTTTACCCCTTGAGCACTTTTCACCTTTCAGCGCTCCTTCCATTCATTCGTCTATAACTTTATCATTACTTATCACAATGAAATAAACTATATCTTGTTTTTTCTGCCACCAATTAGGCTTTCTTTAGGTGGGACATTATGCCAAGAATTATTTTATTCAAAATATGTTTTAATGGGAAAATAGGAAAAATGTGGGAAAAAATTAATTATTTTTCAGTTTTCGGCCATTATAGTTTTTAAATAATGCATGCTACTGTAATTAAAACCCATGAAATGTATTTGCCCATTTTTCCTGGTTATAAAACCGTTTAAATTATGTCCCTATCACAATGTTTGGCGCCAATATTTTATTTGGAAATAAAGGTGCATTTTTTCAGTTTTGCATCCATCCCTAATTACAAGCCCATAGTTTATAAAGTAACAGTGTTGTACCCTCCTGACATAAAAATTTTAAAAGTTCAGTCCCTAAGGTAACTAACTATTTACGTTTTTTTAAAACCCATGAAATGTATTTGCCCATTTTTCCTGGTTATAAAACCGTTTAAATTATGTCCCTATCACAATGTTTGGCGCCAATATTTTATTTGGAAATAAAGGTGCATTTTTTCAGTTTTGCATCCATCCCTAATTACAAGCCCATAGTTTATAAAGTAACAGTGTTGTACCCTCCTGACATAAAAATTTTAAAAGTTCAGTCCCTAAGGTAACTAACTATTTACGTTTTTTTTTTAATTGTAAATTTTTTATTTTTTTTTAATTACAAAAGAAAAAAAATGGGGAGTGTGGGAGGTAATGAGTTATTTTTTTGTGTATCAGGAATTAATGTGTATGTGAAAAATGATTTAGAGTGTAGTTTTACTATTTGGCCACAAGATGGCAACAGTAACTTTTTGTTTAATGCGACCTCCAAGCGTCCGGAAGGAAGTACTAGGAGGTTGGGTATGTTTTTTTTTTCACAATGATCGCGCTGCTTAGCGGAAAAGCAGCGGATCATTGCGGGGCTTAGATCAACGAACGGGAATGGATTTTCCTGTTCATTGATCTCCGGGCGAGCGGCGGGCGACGTGTTTACGAGCGGGAGTGTGCGCTACAGCGAGCGGGAGCTCGGGCAGCGGCGGGAGCGCGGAAAGTACGGATTTCTCCGTCCCTGGGGGTTAAAGGATGGAAAAAGGGACGGAGAAATTTGTACGGGCGGGGGTAAAGTGGTTGAAGAACTCCCGAGGTGAACAATTATAATCTATTTTTAGTCACCTGGGGCTTCTTCCAGCCCCTAGCAGCTGTTTCAGTCCCTCACCACTGCCCTGGTCCTCCTCGGTGTCCTTCGGGCCGCCCATAATGATCGGGGATGGGTCGTCTCTTCTGCGCCTGCATGGGTACTCGTGCTTACGCGTCTACATCATCTGGCGCGTACTGCACCTGCGCACTACTACTGCGAGGGTGCAGTATGCACAAGATGACATGGACGCGTGGGAACAAGTCCCTGTGCAGGTGCAGAAGAGAATACCCACCACCGGGTTGCTGCACTATTTGGGTGGCCAGTGGGACACAGAGGAGGACCAGCGCAGTGAGTAAAAATAAAAAAAAGTAAGAATCACTAAGCTAAGGTTTATATGCAAGCCAAAGCAAAGTGTAGGCAAACACACCAGTCACAGGCAGAATGCAGAGGCTTCCTACAATTCATTTTTTGTATTTATTATTTATTTTACTCTACATACAGAACAGTTTTCTTTTATTACAACTGTGAAGCATTAAAATGACATGTCTTTTAAATAATGTCTAAAAATCAGTATGCAAATCATTTTTTTCTGCTTTTTAAGGTAATTGACAAAGCAAGCAGGTTTTGATCCAATTGCTGCACCCACAGTGCACAGAACATTGTGAACTTTGATGTGACATTGCTGCATACCGGCCTGAGCTACCTTTTATGCACCAAAGTAGAATAGTCAGCATAGCAAGCATATTACAAGTCAACTTTATTGCTATCTGCTTCTCTTCCTGGCAATATGAATAAAATGTACACACTTTTACACAAATATAATTTGAGCCTTTCTCTGTTTGTGCTAAAATATGGTCTCTTTTTCATGAATGGTGCTCCTAACCATCTTTTTTCGGTACTTGTTGTAGGTGTATTCTAGGGGTTATGCAACATATTTAAATTTTCTTCTTATTTATCATTATCAGATATGCTTACAATTTAGAGTTTAGGTGATGCATGTTTTTAATTACCGTGGCACTATTGCGATTACAGTAAAACTTGGATGGATATTGTATTCCCTTATGCTGATACTTAAAGGACTACTGTAGGGGGAGGGGGAAAGCTTTGAACGGTCCCCCGCAGATGTCCTGTGCCCGCACAGCCACTCACCGATGCTCCAGTACCCCGCCTCTGGGTCACATCCATAATTTGTGACACACAGCCTAATTGAGTAATGATCACTTCTTTCCCACTGTAGGTGAGTGCAACCTCAGCACTGCGTTGTTTCTTCATGGATTATCTTGTATGGTTTCTAGAGTGTATCCTTTTTTATGTTTTTTTAGGTAATTACCTTGGAGCTTGATACATTGACAAAGAGTCCCTGTATGGTCTCAAATTGTTGTTGTTGTTATCTGGAATAATAAAGTTGATTACAGGCGGCAACAGCTTTACTTCTGGCGAGGTTTATCACTGCAGAATATTTCTTTGTTGTGTGTTGTGAAATGAGTAGAAATGACACCTGGTCTCCCAGAATGCTCTGGGGTACAAGACTGCTTAACTAAATAGCCTAGGCTAAAAGTCACTGGGGGGTGGGACTACATACCAATTTACAGCAATATACAGACATAGGAGGATTTTCTGATGCTGAAACTAGGATAATAAACATAAAGGTAGGTATCCTGAATAGTATATTACATTCTACCATATGTCATTATGGTGCCTCTTTAAGGTGCCCAAGCTGAAACCTACAGCTTGAAATTAGATGGGACAAATGGTGGAAAGAAAAAAAAAATTCTTCAATATATCACAAGACCAAAGTTACTTAAATACAACAAGAAATAAAAAAACAGAAGAAAGAAAGAAAGAAAGAAAGAAAGAAAGAAAGAAAGAAAGAAAGAAAGAAAGAAAGAAAGAAAGAAAGAAAGAAAGAAAGAAAAAAGAAAAAGAAAGAAAAAGAAAATGTTTGTCTGTACAATATTCTATCTTTATTAGAGCAATAAATTGCACATCAGAAATTCAGCCAGCTAACATGTGCCCGGCTATATTGGTACTTCATTATAGCTCCTTCTTAATAGTCCCAGTGGGGTATCAAGCATGTTAGCTGGTTGAATTAGTGTTGCACAAATGAATGCTCCAATAAAGATGGACCTTCTTTTGAAAAATGTACACGAAGTGTGTCATGCTTGCTCAGTAAACAAACACTTTAGAAGCCTGTGGAGTGCCTTCTTTAACATCATTTGGTGGAGTGTTGTACCTGCAGGAGAAGTGCACTGGCATTTTTAAGGTTGTCAACAGGTATTGCATTCAGAGAGGACCAAGGTAGAGTGGTTAATGACTGCACTGCATACAGTATTGAAGCCATTAACCCCTCCTGTTCCTTAACTGCAGCCAATAACTCCTCCTGGCCCTTGAGTGTAGCAATTATTCACCTCCACTTACTGTAGCCCAGTTTTTATCCCCGTCCCTTTCCTTGTTAATTGCTGTGGCCAGGCCTTTCCTTTCAGACCTGTGTTTTCTTGGGTACATTGCTGCAAATAGGAATGTCACTAATACTATTGCTTGTGACTCATGTATAAGTTGACCCCTATACTTTTATTTAGTGAATCAGTACTACATTTCTAGACTTATAGTCGAGTGTATACGGTAATTACAACTGCATAACTTTAGAAAATGTGTGTGCATTGGACCACGCACACATGCTAGCAAGTGCCACTAATGCAATGTTTTTGCAACATGTTGAACGTATTACAAGAGCTTTGGAGTCCAGGGGTGGGAAAGGGTTAAAGTAGAATTACACTTTCAAGTTACTTTTGAATAAATATGATCAAATGTTAAACCTAATAAAAGTGTCTTTTATTTTATTTTCTGTATTGTCCTTGCCCATTCATTTAGAAAACAAAGAAATAAATTATAGTCTGCAAAATTATAGTTATCTTTCTTGAAAGTCTTGAATAACATGTTTAGGCCCACCCAAAACAATAGATTTTTTTTTCTGTAACTAAACTGCTCAGTGGTGCATCTATTAAGTATGTATGTACCTTATGTAAGTGGATTGATTTACTTCATTGGAATTCCTAACCGAAAATATCTGGGTTCTCCTGCAGTGAATGCATATTGCTCATGCTGTTATAAAGACATCTTACCCTGGTATGTCTTGCTTTAAATGCTCAATTGCTTTCTACGAGTAGTTTATGCCAGCTGGAATACGCTGTCCCTATAGTGCTTTAAACAAATATTTTGGAATGATATAACCCTTGATAACATTGCTTTTTTTCCTCCAAAGGCATTAAAAAGGTTATATAATCCTGAAGGCATGCAGTATGTGATTTATAACGTTTAAAACAGAAAAAGTATGGGTAATAAATATAAAATCAGGATACCTTAGGCAAAGGTGTATAGCAATGCTATGAGAGAAGATGACCAGATCCCACCTTTTTGACTAATAATACAATACACTGAGTTTTACTGTGAGACAAAAAAAAGGAAGGAAAAAAAACAGCAAATACTATATTGCATTGCATTCTACAGAAAAATATGTGGCACTAAGAATAATCAGGATCCGTTGAAAAGGGCTCCTGAGCTGCTTGTATGAAAAGGGCTCCTCCATAGACATCAATGTTATTTCTGCAATTATGGGCTACAAGGTGGTGAAAAGGGCTCCCGAGTTTTGATATAGGCTACAAGCGGGCGCCCTTTTGTAGCTCATATTTTTATTCAGCTACAGTAGGGCACCCCTTTGCAGCTCATATTTTTTATTCGGCTACAAGGTTTTCGACTACAAAAGGGCACCCCTTTGTAGCCCCTATTTCTATTTGGCTACAAGGTTTTCAGCTACAGTAGGGTGCCCCTTTGTAGCCCATATTTTTTATTCAGCTACAAGGTTTTGGGCTACAAGTTTTTTGATTCTGCTACAAAAGGGCACCCTTTTATAGCTGAGATTTTTGATTCGAGGGTGGAGGGGAGGTTAGGATTAGGCATCACAAGCGGGGGGGGGGGGGGGGGTCTTAGGGTTAGGAACCACCTGGGTGGTCTTAGGGTTAGGCACCACCAGGGGAGTCTTAGGGTTAGGCACCACCAAGGGAGTCTTAGGGTTAGGCACCACCTCGGGGGGAGGGGGGTGTTTAACCTCCTTAGCGGTATGGACGCATTGTTACGTCCATTACCGCCGGAGGTCACCGCTCAGGCCCTGCTGGGACGATTTTTATCAAATAAAAAGCAGCACACGCAGCCGGCACTTTGCCAGCCGCGTGTGCTACCTGATCGCCGCCGCTCTGCGGCGATCCGCTGCGAGCAGAGGCAAAAGAGGGTCCCCCCCAGCCGCCGAGCCCTGCGCCGCCGGACCAATCAGTTCCGGCCAGCGCTAAGGGCTGGATCGGAGGCGGTTGACGTCAGGACGTCGGCTGACCTCCATGACGTCACTTCGCTCGTCGCTATGGTGACGAGGTAAGCAAAACAAGGAAGACTGCTCATTGCGACCTTCCTTGTTAATTTTGATCGCCGGAGACGATCGGAAGTACGCTACAGGAGCGCCTTCTAGTGGGCTTTCATGCAGCCAACTTTCACCTGGGGAGTCTTAGGGTTAGGCACCAAATGGGGGGGTCTTAGGGTTAGGCACCAGCTAGAGGGTTAGGGTTAGGCACCATCAGGGAAGGGTTCTGTGTGAGAGTAGGGAGCAGTTAGGTCATAATAATCACTTTTCTTAGCTATATCTAGAGCCCTTTTATAGCCCAACACATTTTGCCTATAGCAGCATCCTTTTAAATCAACTAAAACTAGCTTTTTTGGCTACACCAGGTGCCCTTTGTAGCTGAATTTGGCATATATGGGCCACACCAGGCGCCCTTTGTAGCCAAAGTTGGCATATATGGGCTACACCATGTGCCCTTTGTAGCTGAAGTTGGCAAATGGGCTACACCAGGTGCCCTTTCTAGCCAAAGTTGGCATATATGGGCTACACCATGTGCCCTTTGTAGCCAAAGTTGGCATATGTGCTACACCAGGCACCCTTTTTGTAGCCAAATTTGGTATACATGGGCTACACCAGGAGCCCTTTTTTTCCAGGAGCCCTTTTCAAATAGACGCGAATAAACAGTTATGTGTCTGAAAAAAACACCTATGCTGTGTAAGTACTAACATGTTTATGTAGATGATATAATTTCAAATATTTGAAATCCAGGTGTACAGAATAGATATTTGATCTAGTCTCTATAATCTCAGCTGCCAGTCATTCAGTGTCATTAGCAAGCTGGGTAGATTTACTCCTTTCCTTACTTTCCTTATTTTCTGTTTTTTTATGTAGGAAATATACATTAGCGTACTGGAGGAAAAAAACTTTTACAAAAACAGATTTTTTTGTACTTCCAATGGAGTCTCTAGTTTTACACACACACACACACACACACACACTCACACACGCACGCACGCACGCACACACGCACGCACGCACGCACACACACACTTGTTCAATTAACAAAGTAAATTACACATTACACTACAGGATATTAGTACACTACGGATACTTTTTTTGTTTTTGTTTGTTTTTTTCTTTATTTCGTAAATTATTCCTCTCTAAGATGGTGATCATGTTTACGCTTGTTGTTACAAATTTGCATTTTAACACTGCATTTTTAATGGGAGTACCATTAAACATCTGATTGTAAATCTCTGACAGCTTCACAAAGGACAGGGATTGCCCAAAATGTCACTGCATTACTCCTTTGTTTGATACTTTGATTAAAGAGTAGGGGCTATATGCAATTCACTTTTTCACCTGCGTTTTCTCCTAGGTGATAATTTTTCATCTTCAATTTAGAATAACTTTTCGTCACTTTGCAATAGCAAAAGTACCAAAAAGTAGATGGAAAAGTACTATAAGAATTATTTTTAGTATTCTTTTGCATGCTTGGTGATTTAAAAGGCATTTTATTGACAAGTTTAAAAATATCACCTAGGAGAAAACTCAGAAGAAAAAGTGAATTGCATATGGCCCCAGGTGTGCTGAAACTTCAGTGTGCTGTATATATACAGTATATATATATATATATATATATATATATATATATATATATATATATATATATATATATATATATATATATATATATTATATGTTAGCAGCATTGTGATCCTGTTTATATATAAATTAAATGTGAGTTTTCAACCTATTCTAGGGTATTTATAAGTGATTTAATTCATATCAGCAGCTAATTTGTATTTAATGCTAACTAATGGATTTTATGTAAATGTAGCATGTGGCAGTCTATTTAAAAAACAAATTATCTCTAGTTTCATTTCAGTTATTTTAATTAAATTTTCAGCATGCGTGTGTTTATGTATGGGTATACAAATGAAAGCTTAGAATGCCAGCCATCTTTAAAGTGAGCCTTTTTCAATTCAATTTCAGCTAAAATAAAATTCACATTATTTTCTCAGCATGAACATTGACTGATACGTTTCAGAAAATAAAAGTAAGCAATGATTGTCAAATAAAAGAAAAAAAATGAGTTATTTCCTTTTCATTCTTTATAAATAAACAAAATGAGTGAGTGATCACAATATTTTCAGCCATAAGTGAAAAGAGGGAAAACTCCATTTAACATCATTTAACATATGCAAAAGGTATTTAATTTGTTCATTTGATGAAGATAAGCATACAACGACACAGTGTTTACAAAAAAATCAGGCAAATTTGAAACTAATGTGAAAATAGTGTTGTGGAATGGATTTAAAAATACTGTTTAAAAATACTGTGGCTAAATAAGCAGGAATGTAATTATCAGCTAGCTTAAAAAGAAGCAATGGTGCACCAAAAGAAAATAGTGTGCTATGCATATTGCAAGCATTCAAGGACGCTTGACCTGAATCCTCCCATACTGGGGAATTGTTCAGCATCATAGTGAATTTCGGTAGAACTCCTTAAAGCAGGAGGATCAGCCATACTATGCCAAGGAAAAAACACATATATAAGTAGATAAATACTTGATCTACTTACATAATACATGTATTGTACTGTCCACGTTTTGATTTCAGTGAATTTTATATAGTAAATGAAGAGAATTATGTTCCTGGTGGGAACCATGTCTTTTGCCCACAGCTTGAGGCTAAATTCTGATGTCATGTCTGCCCTTAACTTTTTCTTTTCTCCTCCAATCGCAGAGTTGCTTCAGCCTTGCTTGTAAGCACAAGTGAGCAGGGGATCATGTTTCAGATAAGCTGCTACGCAGGGAAATAAATGGAAGAGGAGGACTATAATATAGATAAAAATAACCCCAGCATGCAACTGTTTGGCACTGACTATTAAAGGGCCAGTGCTCCTAAAGTATGTGATAACTCCAAATCATAACAGCAGAAAAAGTTTTAAAAATTTTGAGTGCAGGATTAGCATCTTTATAACTTAACTATAACTTAACTCACTCAGATCAGTTGCTGTTGAAATTTGATTTTAATGGTGACAATACCACTTTAATACTTGAGGCAAAAGAACAATACCCCATATTTTAGCAAAACAGTAATCATATTTATATTATCAGCAATACAGCTTGAATGCTTTTGAACTTAATTTCTTATTGTATGCTGTGGTAGTCTATTAAGTTACTAGTGATGATCTTAATCTGGTAATTACGATTGCGCGAAATAAATTTTCACTATTACGCATACACATAATTACAAAATCTTAATTCAATTGACTTTGTTTAATCATTCGTAATTACACATGAATGTACGCGTAATTCACGTGAACAGCAAAGCCCCCATATATGCTATTGCTACCAAAATTGACTTTGACTTTGTCCTTACATATGTTAAGGATAATATTAAGTACAAATACAAAAAAATTCAAAAAGACCTTGTCGTTTTTGAGAAAATTGATTTTAAAAATGCAAAGAAAAATAAACCCAGAAAAATAAGTTTGAAAACCATTTTTTTGTATTTTTAAAAATTGATTTTCTCAAAAATACAAGGTCTTTTTGATCAATTCTTTTTGTAACTTAAATCTACTTTTCTTCTTAACACATGTAGCAATTTTGGTAGCAATAGCATGTATGGGGGCTTTGCTATTCACTGCCAAATTCGGCATTAAATTACACGTAAATTATGTGTAAATTCATGTGTAATTACGAATGGGAACAATTAACTACGGAATTGATTACGCTATTCCCCCAAAATTTCGCATTACGATTACGATGTGTAATTGCGTACTACGATGCGTAATTACGCATAGGCATAATTTGTGCTCATCACTAGAAGTTACCAAAGCAGTGCATGAATATTTTTTCATGGTATTGTGAACCAAATCAGGCCAACTGGCATCTTGTTTTTTTTAGCTAATAACCTACAAATTCCAAAATGATAACTGAATATGTGAGTGATATTCCCTCTTGTACATTTGTATAATTTACAGCTTATTAAAGAATGCTATTTATAGTGATTGCTAACAGAATTTACATATTTATGGATGTCTAATAGCAAATCATGACATGATGTAATATTTTGTAGATGGGCTTGCTAGTTTATTGTGATTTCAGATGCATTGTTAATGGGGTTATTGAGCTTATGTATATTGTCCCTATGACACCGCTTACTGTATGCATATATTTTCCTTATATCTTCTTGAATTTGGTTAAATCCTTTCCTTATTATGTTATACTGGGCAAGGAATACATTTTCTATTTCTTTAATTCACCGTATGTCCAAGAAAATTTTAAAGCAGCTTCAACTGGACATGTCTTCCTGTTTGTGAAAATGTTCCATCACTCCTGCAGATAGGGATACTCATTCGGATTTCGCAAAATTGAAATTTCCAAATTTCCAATCCGGAACTCGGAAATCGGAATTCGGAAATTGGATTTCTGCAGAAATACTGCATTACTGCAATTTGGTAATTTTAGGCCATTTACAAAACTCGAAATCAATGGACCAATCAGAGAATGCAAAAACATCTTGGAAGTATTTGGCCAATCAGAGAAGGCAAAAAGTGACCCAAAAAAAACTACTCGGAAATCCAAACTCGAAAATCGGAAACCGATCGCAAATCGGCAACCAGCATTGGCGGAAATCAGAATTTCTGCGGAATCGGAAATTGACATTTCCGAGCATCCCTACCTGCAGAGTAACTTATTTAGTTTGATGTGTAAGGGAGATTCCTAGGAATTTTATAAGTACGAGTAGTCCACTTCATTCAGCCAACAGTCTAACCGTATTAATGACATGCCTTTAGCCACCACATAGCAAGAAAGTGCTTAACCACTTCCCGACCGCCTAACGCATAGGGGCGGCCGGGAAGTGGAGCTCGAAAGGACCAGCTCACCCACAGAGGCGGCGGTCCTTGTAGGGGCATGGACGGAGCGATCGCGTCATCCGTGACGCGATCCTGCACCGGGGATCGGAAGCCCAGCATTTAGTCTCCGCTCGCCGGCCACTTAGCAGCGCCGGCGAGCGGAGGAATCCGCAGAATACGCCAATCAGGTAGTATAAGGCACTTTGTTAGGTAAACAAAGTGCCTTATACGTGCTTCCTCCTCGCCTCGTGGTCTCATTGTTCCAGAGACCACCAGCGAGGAGGAAGCACTTGTGAGTATCCACAGCACACTGCTTTTTTTTGGCCACAGAGTCCCTGATCTCCCACCCCAGCCTTCATACCCCCCCTGATCACCCCAGCAGACCCCTGCCCAGCACCCTTGCACCCCTATAAAACCCCCACCCCCCCACCTGCCACTAACTAGCAACGCTGTCCCTTAGTTTAGGTCCCTAACTGCCTCCTAGTCACCCCTGATCCCCCCCCCTACCTTTAGATCACCCCCAGACCCCATCCCAGACTACCCCCCTGTATACTGTATACATCTGTATACAGCTACCTTACCCCCTGATCCCCCTCTGATCCCCCTCTGATCACCTGTCTATCACCCGTCCATCACCCCTCAGCATCCCCACCCATCAGAGCAGACCCTACCTGCCCCGCGGGGGTAACCGATCACCTGCCCAGACCCTTGATTGCCCTCAGACCCCCTTCCTGATTACATCCCCTGCTCTTTGTTTACATCTGTCCTCCCCAGCAATCACTAACTGATCTGCGATCAGTAACCCCCTGTGTCTGCCCCTCATCAGATCAGGACTCAGTCTGCCCCGTGCGGGCTCCTGATCAACCCCCCACCCCCTCAAATCGCCCTCAGACCCCCCCCCCCCTAATCACCATCCGAGTGCATTGTATTTGACTGTGCTGTGATTGTATTCAATTGTGCTGCGATTGTAAATTTAGCAATCCACAATGGCAAAAAGGGGGATTTCCGATGAGGAGGTATACGGGTACATGGACCAGTCGGATGAGTTCTTTTGGGAAGACTCATCCGTCGAATAATCCGGGTCCAAATTTGAACCTGTGGAAAGCAGTGGTTCTCTGACCGAAAGTGAAGACGAGGCTTTGGTCCCGGCTAGAGCCAGGCGTACCAGACCCCATGTCGTTAGACCGCAGGTGGCGCAGGATCCGCCTCAAGGGCAGCAGGGTGGTGCTAGCGCTGATGATAGTTTTCTTGGTGAGGCAGGCACCAGCAGCGCAGCATCTCCTGGACTTGGTACCAGTACTTCCGTAGACCCTGGTGAAGTGGTGAGCGCCAGCATGGACGTTGAAACTGGTACGGTGGCAAGTGCAGTAGTACCCCCGTCGCAGCCACCAAGAAGAAGACGGGCCCGTAGTACCCATAGACTCCCAGAGGTGCTGGCACATCCAGATTGGCAATCCCCTGATTCCGCCGCACCCGTAGTGCCCCCTTTCACCGCCCAGTCTGGAGTCCAGGTGGCAACAGCTCATCTAGGAACGGCCCTAGACTTTTTGCAGCTTTTCATCACCCAGGTTCTCTTGGACTTAATTGTGGTTGAGACCAACCGTAAAGCCACACAATTCATCACGAGCACCCAGAGAGCAGCTATGCCCAGCCTTTCCGGTGGAAACCAGTCCAAGTTTCCGACATTAAAATCTTTTTGGCCCTTATCCTTCACTTGGGACTAATGAAACAGAATGTATTGCGGTCGTATTGGTCTACGAACCCAGTACATCATGTTCCCTTGTACCCTGCTGCCATGTCCAGGACACGATCTGAGTCCATCCTGCGCTTCCTGCACTTCAACGACAACGAAACCTGTCATGAAAAGGGCCACCCTGCTCCACAAAATTCGGCCCCTCATAGACCACCTGTCCTCAACATTTGCAGATGCTTATATCCCTGAACAGAACATCTGCGTAGACGAGTCCCTCTTACGCTTTACGGTATGGGGTGAAACTGTATAAGCTCTGTGAAAGGGCCACAGGCTATACATGTCGTTTTAGGGTCTATGAAGGAAAAGACTCAAAATTGGAGCCGATCGGATGCCCTGACTACCTGGGGAGCAGTGGAAAGGTTGTGTGGGACTTGGTGTCACCCTTGTTCCAGAAGGGGTACCATCTTTTTGTGGACAATTATTACACAAGTGTGGCCCTCTTTCAGCACTTAAAGTTAGAAGGAATCCGATGCTGTGGCACTGCGCGGCCTAGTCGCCAGAGCTTCCCCCAACGGCTCGTTACCACCAGACTTGAACGGGGCAGAGCGTACTGAAGACCTGCTCGCGGTGAAATGGAGGGACGTTTACTTTCTGTCCACCATTCACACAGACACGACAGTCCAAATTCAACGGGCAACTGCGGTCATTGAAAAGCCCCTTGTCATCCACGAATATAATGTCAACATGGGAGGGGTGGACTTCAATGACCAGAGGTTAGCTCCCTACTTAGTTACCCGGAAAACAAGACGCTGGTATAAGAAAGTGTCTTTTTATCTGATTCAATTGGCAGTTTACAACAACTTTGTTCTCTACAGTAAGGCTGGGAGAACTGGACCTCTCCTTCAATTTCAGGAACAGATCATTCTGGACATCCTGTATCCAGGAGGTGCCAGCCCCCCCCCCCCAAATGCAAATAGCCAACTGCATGGAAGTCATTACGCCTATCAGCTTCTGTGTGCCCCTGGTCAGCGCATCCGAAGAAAACGTTGTCGTGTCTGCAGCAGGGCTGGAAGAAGGACTGACACCGTTTATTTTTGTCCCAAATGTCCTGACCAGCCTGGCCTATGCATAAGGGAGTGTTTTGAGAGGTACCACGAGCAGGTACACTATTAGAACCTAGGGAACTCCAGACACAGGAGTAGGCACACACTCAGTGGTCTTTTGCACATTGTCGCAGGGAGAGGAGAGGTAAGCTTGAAAACCAAACGGGTAAGCATAAAAGTTGGAAGAAGGATCGGTTTCCATGCTTGATATTGCTGATCTGTCCTGGGTTGGCGATATAAGAAGGCATGTTTGAATTTCCCTTGAGTGTGGACACCCCCGGTTTATATGTGATTTGGGCCGATGATGATGCTTTAATGCCACACAGAGTCATCTCTATTGGCAGGCATATTGCTGTATCCTACAGGCATAATGCTGTATACTAAAGTTCTGAGGCCCAGTCACATAAGTTGGTGGCTCACCCTGAGTGCAGGGTGGCACGGGGTGTCTCTCTCCTGAGGTTATCACTGCCATTGATGTGGAGGAAGATCTGCCATTGATGGGGAGCAAGGTATGTTTGCCGTTCATTTTTCCTTTCAGCCCAGAGTGCATTACTTGTATACCCAATATAAGGAGTATAGCAGAAACTCCTAATACTGGCCATACATGTAATGATTGCAGAGACCCTAAAATGCCAGGACAGACTTCACAAATGACCCCATTTTGGAAAGAGGACACCCTAAAGTATTATGTGAGGTGCACGGTGAGTTCATAAAAGATTTTAGTTTTTGTCACAAGTTAGCAGATTTTTTTTTTTATTTTTTTTTAACAAAGTGTCATTTTCCGTTAACTTGTGACAAAAAATAAAATTTTCAATGACCTCACCATTCCCCTCATGGAATACCTTGTTGTGTATTCTTTCCAAAATGGGGTCATTTGTGGGGTTTGTTAACTGTCCTGGCAAGTGGGTGGGGTGCTAAATTTTGAGCACCCCTGTAAAGCCTAAAGGTACTCATTGGACTCTGGGCCCCTTAGCGCAGTTAGGGTGCAAAAAAGTGCCACACATGTGGTATCGCCGTACTCGGGAGAAGTAGTACAATGTGGTTTGGGGTGTATTTTTACACATACCCATGCTGGGTGGGGGAAATTCCTCTGTAAATGACAATTTTTTGATTTTTTTTACACACAATTGTCCATTTACAGAGATATTTCTCCCACCCAGCGTGGGCATGTGTAAAAATACACCCCAAAACACATTGTACTACTTCTCCTGAGTACGGCGATACCACATGTGTGGCACTTTTTTGCACCCTAACTGCGCTAAGGGGCCCAAAGTCCAATGAGTACCTTTAGGATTTCACAGGTCATTTTGCGACATTTGGTTTTAAGACTACTCCTCATGGTTTAGGGCCCCTAAAATGCCAGGGCAGTATAGGAACCCCACAAATGACCCCATTTTTGAAAGAAGACACCCCAAGGTATTCCGTTAGAAGTACGGTGAGTTCATAGGACAGGAGCACATGATCCTGTAGATTACACTAGGGAGTGGAGGACCCTGCCAGAGGCTTACAATCTAAAGGGAGGGGTGGAAACACTAGGGGGGGCTGTTAAATATTCCTTAGAGAGTTACTGTGTGGTAGGAGGTGGGTAGGCCATCATAAAGAGGTGGGTTTTGAGGGCTTGCTTGAATGTGTTGAAAGAGGGAGCAAGTCTGATGGGTGGTGGAAGGGCATTCCAGAGGGTGGGGGCAGCTCTTGAGAAATCCTGCAGGCGGGCATGGGAGTGTGAAATGCGCGGGGTGGTGAGGCGAAGGTCGTTGGAGGAACGGAGGGGGCGACCTGGTGTATACTTGTGAACAAGCTCCGAGATGTAGGTAGGGCATGTTTTGTGCACAGATTTATACGCCAGGCATAGAATCTTGAAAATTATCCTGAGACGGATAGGGAGCCAGTGCAGGGATTCACAAAGGGGAGATGTGGATGCAGAGCGGTGCGAAGAATGGATGAGTCTTGCAGCCGCGTTCATCACTGATTGAAGGGGGGCAGTGCATTTCAGGGGGAGGCCAGAAAGGAGTGAGTTACAGTAATCAAGGCGGGAGATGATGAGGGCATGGATGAGCAGTTTGGTCGTGTCCGGGGTTAAGAATGGGCGGATCTTGGAGATATTACGGAGGTGGAAATTGCAGGCTCTTGTAATGTTTTGGATGTGTGGGATGAAGGAGAGGTCAGAGTCCAAGGTGACACCCAGGCAGCGGGCCTGGGAGGTAGGGAGAATGGTTGTGTTGTCGATTGTGAGGTGGAAACCTGGGATGGGTGCAGCAGCATGGGGTGGAAAGATCAGGAGCTCAGTTTTGTCTAGGTTAAGCTTTAGGAACCTAGCTGACATCCAGGAGGAAATTGCTGAGAGACACGAGGAGACCTTGTTTATGGTGGTGGCTGAGAGATCGGGGGTATGGAGGTAAATCTGAGTGTCATCTGCATAAAGGTGGTAATTGAAGCCCAGGGAGGAGATAAGCTTGCCAATTGAGGAAGTGTATATGGAGAAAAGAAGGGGGCCTAGAACAGAGCCCTGGGGGACCCCAACTGAAAGGGGGGCAGGAGTTGAGGAGGAGCCATTGAAGAAAGTGGTGAAGGAGCGATTGGATAGGTAGGAGGAGATCCAGGCCAAGGCAAGCCCATGGATGCCCATGGACTGTAGTGATTGGAGGAGGAGGGAGTGGTCAACAGTGTCAAATGCTGCAGAGAGGTCAAGGAGGAGCAGGATGGAATAACTGCCTTTGGCCTTGGCAAGGGTAAGGTCGTTGACCACCTTGGCGAGGGCTGTTTCAGTTAAGTGCACAGGTCGGAATCCAGACTGTAGGGGGTCAAGTAGGGTATTGGTGTTGATGTATTACTTTCAAAAATTTAATAAATATGTATTATTTTTTAACCCCTTTCTACCCCTATACCATAGTTACCAAAATAAAACTTGTAAAAATAAATAAATGAATACATTACAACATTTAAAAAAACTACATAAATAGTTACCTTAGGGATATTTTTTAAAATATGCATGTCATGTTGTATTGCGGTTGCTTTTGCAAATAAAGGCTTGTAATTATTTGTAAAGTATAAAAAGACACTGAGCGGAAATATACACTTGTATTTCCAAATAAAATATTATCGCTATACATTGTACTAGGGACACAATTTAAACATTGTAATAACCAGGACATATGGGCAAATAAAATATGCCTGTTTTATCTACAATAGCACATTCTATTTTTAAACTACAATGGCTGGAAGCTGAGAAATAATGAATTTTTGCAATTTTTATTCTTCCTTGTAAAATGCATAAAAAATAAAATAATTCTTAGCAAAAAGTACTGCCCAAAGAAAGCCTAGTATGTCCCTCAAAAAATAATATATATATTGTTTTAATGTGATAAGTAGCAATAAAGTTATTGGTGAATGAATGGGAAGAGCATAATGTGAAAATTGGTTTGGTCTTGAAAGGGAAAATGTGGTGACCTCCGCTCACCTCCACCCACCGAGTGCAGGAGTCGGGCAACTCGAACCCAAACAGCAGACAGAAGAGAGGGAGGACTCCACACGATGTCCACAGTGAGATGTAAAAAATATAAATCTTTATTGCACCAGGTACAACCAGCACAGCCGGACGGCTGACATGTTTTGGGCGAGAATGGCCCTTAACCACTTCTCAACCACATGGTTTTTCACCTAAAAACCACAGCAATTTTCACATTTCAGGGAGGCAAGGGTTAATGGGCTTAATGGGGGTATAATTTATTTAAAAAAATAAATAAATAAACTTACTGATGCTGATCAGTCACTAATGCTGTGTCAGTTATCTGAGATCCTCTCACGAGTTATCTCAGTAACTGTAACAGCATAGTGACTGATACAGTGTTTATACACATTCTGAATGAATGAGCACTGCACTGCCATTGGCTTTGGCAGTGCTCATTCAAACTTGCAAGCACTTTGATTGGCTTTGTGAACCCATATTCACATCAGCCAGTCACTGATCAGCGGGTGCCCGACGCATATGCACATGCGCGTGCACACGATCGCTCACAGCGAGGAAATAAACAGGAGTCGCTTATCTACACCCCTGTGACTCAGGCGAATTTTAAAGGGGCGTAGATAAGCGTGGCAGAGGTTGCCAAGTGGTTAATCATAACATAAGGGGTAAAAAACCTGTCATAGAGAAGTGGTTAAATACATACACCTACAATTGATTGCAAACTGATACACATCGAGACAAAATGGACCCCAAACCAGTATAGCTGCACTCAAAAAGATAATTTTTATTGCACTAATAAGCTACAAATTGTGATTAAATTGAGAAAAAAAAACCAAAACAATTAAGGGTAAACTTCCATGTGCCTTAAATTGAGCAATAAAGAAACACCATACATCACAGTCACACTTGCCCCCAACATGAATCAAAAAGTCCCTTCATAGGAATAAGGTGTTGAGCTAGTGATCACTAGATTCAAAAAATTTTACTGGCCAGAAAAAGCACACTAGTGCACTAATCAGTCCAGAGACTCAAAAGTCCATGTACATGTGACCTCTTGCAAAAAATGATCCATAGCTTCCTAAAAATGCTATTGAGCACAAGATCCATGTATAGCAAGTCCTATCAGCCATGTATTATGCATTTCAGAATCAGAATCATGCTGTCATGATTTCATGCGGCCCTCGACCAAAGTACAGTGTTCAGAAGAAGGCACATGCCATCAAAGCCCAATATTGTCAGAATGTAGTTGACTATTTAACACAGAACACCTCATCTTTCTCAGCTTCCGCAGGGAAGCGTGACATATCTTCCTCCTCCTGCTCTGATTCAGAAACAGTGACACTGCGTGCGCTCACGTAGGTAGGTGGGTGCACTGTGAACAACAGGTAGGTATATGCAGTGATGGGTATTACAAATGTGGACCTGTCACACACGTACTGTGAACAGGTACAGTGACTGGTGGTATTGAATATATCACTGCGTGCACTCACTTAGGTAGGTGGGTGCACTGAAGTGAACAACAGGTGTATATGCAGTGATGGGTATTACAATGTACACCTGTCACACACAGACAGGTACCGGACAGGCACAGTGACACTGCGTGTGCTCACGTAGATAGGTGGGTGCACTGAAGTGAACAACAGGAAGGTATATGCCGTGATGGGTATTACAATGTGCACCTTTCACACACACAGGTAGTCACTGAATGTGCTGGACCTGGCAGTGGCACACACACACACACACACACACACAAAATCACAAGAACAAGATTAGCTCTCAAAAGAGCTGTTGAGGGGTGCTTTTTTAGCAATATGAATTAGCAAGGAGCAAGCTAAGAAGCCTACAAGAGCCTAACTGAGCTTTCCCTATTGGTCTCTGCACCACAGCTCTCCCTTCTCTAATTACTGCAGGCACACGAGTGAGTACAATGCCTGACCATGCCTGCCTTTTATAAGGGGGGGTTGGTGGGGCTCCAGGAGGGAGTGTAGCCTCATTGGCTACAATGTGCCTGCTGACTGTAAAGTAGAGGGTCAAAGTTGACCCTAATGATGCACTATGGGGGCAAATCGAACTTCCGGAAAAATTTGCAGTTCTCCGCAACAGCGAACCACCGAAGTTCACCGGGAACCGTTCGCCGGCGAACCTTTCAGGCCATCTCTAATCACATCTTGTTTATGTGCTGACAGTTCCAATTTTGAATTTTTTGGACATTCACTATAAAAAATAAAGTGGACCTTGCATCTAATCCCTCTAAGTTTGATGTTTTACCATTATCTGTGTATTTTGTGCATACTTTAAAAGAAAAAGTTTTATTTACTTTTTAATTTTATTTATTAATTTTTTGTGCATAAATAAAAATAGTGTAATAGTGTGTATTTTCGGTAACTCCTGCTGAACATTTTGTTTAGACTGCCAAGTTTTGAAAGCTTAAAAAGCATTTTTCTTTATTCCTCTTTTAGGGCCCTTTTCCATTTGCGAATGGAACCCGATGCGGCTACGCATCATTCCGTTCCCAATCGCGTCACTTCCGCATTGGGATACGGAAGTGTGTTGGAGGAGATGGCGTGTGCATGCAGCTGTGCAAGAATCTGCAGCCTGCTGCAGATTCTCAGATCGCTCTGCACCACTCGGCACAACTGAATAGAGACCAATTTTTTACCAATCTCCACTATACAGTAGAAAGACATGATTGTATTCTAGATATAAAACTTGCTAACCAGGGGTGGAGCATCAGAAAGTAATATGAAACATTTATTTGTAATATTGCAAATATAGCAAAGGAATTTGCAGCGCTCCTATTCAGGCTGCAATTGAAATGATTACCAACACAGGTGTGCAACGCCCCCCAGAGGCTTAACCAGTTGCAGATACATGGTACATATATGTATATACGCGCCTGTGTATTTCACTTGCAGATCCAGGGTGTATATATACACATTGTTTACATACCGCCACCATTTCCAATCACTGCACTGTTTCCATTCGCAATTGCCGTATCCCCATCCTTCCATGATCGGGGTAAGAGAAACAGCTGTTCTTAACCCTGATCACTGTGCCTGTGATGAATGATAGCTTGCAGCAGTGAGACGGAGCTCTCATTCATAACGGAAAGGAAACACACATTAGTTCATATCTTCTGTTAACAGCAGATGGCAAACTAAGTGTAGTGCCATCTTGTGGCCAAAAAGTAAAATGCACCCAAATACACCTTAAGATACTTTTACTTTCAAAAATTTAATAAATATGTATTATTTTTTAACCCCTTTCTACCTCTATACCATAGTTACCAAAATAAAACTTGTAAAAATAAATAAATGAATACATTACAACATTTAAAAAAAAACTACATAATAGTTACCTTAAGGATATTTTTTTAAATATGCATGTCATGTTGTATTACGGTTGCTTTTGCAAATAAAGGCTTGTAATTATTTGTAATTATTTGTAAAGTAAAGTATAAAAAGACTGAGCGGAAATATACACTTGTATTTCCAAATAAAATATTATCGCTATACCCAAACGCAACTCGAACCCAAACAGCAGACAGAAGAGAGGGAGGACTCCACACGATGTCCACAGTGAGATGTAAAAAATATAAATCTTTATTGCACCAGGTAAAACCAGCACAGCCGGACGGCTGACATGTTTTGGGCGAGAATGGCCCTTAACCACTTCTCAACCACATGGTTTTTCACCTAAAAACCACAGCAATTTTCACATTTCAGGGAGGCAAGGGTTAATGGGCTTAATGGGGGTATAATTTATTTTAAAAAATAAATAAATAAACTCACTGATGCTGATCAGTCACTAATGCTGTGTTAGTTATCTGAGATCCTCTCACGAGTTATCTCAGTAACTGTAACAGCATAGTGACTGATACAGTGTTTATACACATTCTGAATGAATGAGCACTGCACTGCCATTGGCTTTGGCAGTGCTCATTCAAACTTGCAAGCACTTTGATTGGCTTTGTGAACCCATATTCACATCAGCCAACACTGATCAGCGGGTGCCCGACGCATATGCACATGCGCGTGCACACGATCGCGCACAGCGGGGAAATAAACAGGAGTCGCTTATCTACACCCCTGCAAATTTTAAAGGGGCGTAGATAAGCGTGGCAGAGGTTGCCAAGTGGTTAATCATAACATAAGGGGTAAAAAACCTGTCATAGAGAAGTGGTTAAATACATACACCTACAATTGATTGCAAACTGATACACATCGAGACAAAATGGACCCCAAACCAGTATAGCTGCACTCAAAAAGATAATTTTTATTGCACTAATAAGCTACAAATTGTGATTAAATTGAGGAAAAAAAACCAAAACAATTAAGGGTAAACTTCCATGTGCCTTAAATTGAGCAATAAAGAAACACCATACATCACAGTCACACTTGCCCCCAACATGAATCAAAAAGTCCCTTCATAGGAATAAGGTGCTGAGCTAGTGATCACTAGATTCAAAAAATTTTACTGGCCAGAAAAAACACAATAGTGCACTAATCAGTCCAGAGACTCAAAAGTCCATGTACATGTGACCTCTTGCAAAAAATGATCCATAGCTTCCTAAAAATGCTATTGAGCACAAGATCCATGTATAGCAAGTCCCATCAGCCATTTATTATGCATTTAACTGCTGGTAGTTTCATATAATGCTCATTAAAAATAGAATAAAGGCATACAACCTATTTTGCGATCCAACCTCTCAAGCAAGTCTACCACGTGCAATCCAGTACTTCAGTGCCATGCACCTTCAGCGTACAGTTCCTTTCCTGATTATAGCACTGGTTGCGGCAGTATAAACAATGGATGACCACCTTGTAAGCGATGTACACGCAGCGGCTTTCTCCAGCCTAGATGCAAACTGTCCTCACAGAGCAGGCTTCCTCATCACAGACCCCTGCTAGTCATCCATGTGCTGCCACATGGGAGTCGCTTGTAGAGATCCAGAATGCATGCCTGCAGCGGCTGTTAATGCATTTCGGCCCCCGCCATCTTGGGCCTTCATCTGAACATGCTGCATGCTAACGTCTGTGCTGCACTTCCTTATATCTAAATTTTTTCCCCTGGTCATGTGGTATTCCCTCAGCAGTCTCCTCAGTGACATCATGTGGCCGTTTTTTGTAGAACACCACCTTTTTACCAGGATTTTTTCAAACGATAGTTTCATTGAAAAATCTTTTTCCATTATACATAGCTTCTAGTGCCATCTTGTGGACATATTTTAGATTACACCCCATTTCACTTCTCACACAATTATTCCAATTACTACCTTTCAAGGGGCAATATATCCACCACAAAGCATGCAAAAACGAGAGGAAGAACACCCACTCTGCACTAATGTACTTTTTCCCATTCACTCCCATTTCTTTCACAATGGCTAATGTCTCCACTACAAAAAACCATCTCCTGTATTCCAACGCAAAATCACCAATAATTGGTAGAACCATCAAAGAAAAGATTTTTTTTTTCAAAAAATGATTCATGATACACATGAATGCAACTAGCTATAAGTAGACTTACATTTTTGTACAACAGGAGGAGATGGCAGCACTTCCAAATGCAGGCTGCACCCAATTTGACCAGGCTGCATAGATGTGCAGAGCCCATATGTAAAAAGCTCACAGAAGCGTGAGGACCCCTCAATGTGGTGGTAGAGTCTAGTACTGGACAAACTGTTTATTAGAAGATAACGTCCTCCATTTGTTGCATCTGTTTTGAAGCAAGTTGTGTAATCTGCCCATGTATGGGCTCTGCACATCTATGCAGCTTGTCAATTAGGGTGCATCCTGCATTTGGAAGTGCTGTTATCTACTCCTGTTGTATAATATTGCAAATATGCTTTAATAAAAATATTTTGAAAAATGTATAGATAAAAACAAACATATGTAGCTTATTTTTAATATAGGTTGCGCTTTAAAATTATGTAATAACTTGGTCTTAATGCATAGTCAAATGACACCTTGCCACATATAGCCCATTTATTTCAAGTTTATGTATAGTAGCTAACTATACTTTTAGTTTACTTGCACCAAAGATTGCTTACTATCCTTTAGTTCATGAAGAGCAAAACATTTTAGCCTGACATTTATTCAGCCCCAGAGGATTAGTAAGTGTGTAGTTTAGCATTTTAAGTTGACATTGTCATGTAGTAAATATTCAATAAGAATAAAATATGAAGTGATATTTAACAAGACATGTGCATGCAATGACTTTGGCAAAGTTTATAGTATATATGTAAATGTGATCATTGACACCGAAGGTCATTAAAATGGCATGTCATATTAAGCACAGCCTTTTGTTTTTTCTCCTTTGCATAAGCACCTGTAATTGATAATATTTCAAAGCACCTTGTTCGTGAACACATATTCAGAATTCAAGATATTATTAGCAAACAGGAAAGGACAACCAAAATGAAAGTCACCATGAACATCTTCTATAAAACTGCTCTTGCAATATAAATTTGAGCTCTGGGAAAAAAACCAGTATGGATTCCTAATACAATTCTCAATCAACAGGAAAAAAGTGCCACTGGTTAGTGCAGCCAACATCCCAAAATAGGGAAGACCATTAGCCACAAGATCAATGTTCCCACTGCTGTCAATGGCCTCAATTCACTAAGATCATGCTGGAGATAATAAGGCAAGAGATAACTTACCTCCACACAGTGAGATAGTTATCTTATCTCTTCATTCCTTAAGTTACCTCCTCTGTAGTTAAGTTAATTCAAAGCCTGTCTTTAACTTTAGAATTTTGGAGTTATTTTATTTTCAATCATTTTTATTGAAGAAGAATTTTTGAAGAAGAAAGAACAATTTTCCAACATGACATTGCATTTACAGAAAGAAGCAGATGCAATACAGTCGTTCAATGCTAATTCTATTTTAACTCAAGTATCATATGACACTGTTTATCATATTATTATACATAACTGAAAAATTAAACAATAATTCCCAGGTATAATCAGGAAAAATTTCTGGAATGCTAACGTGAAGGGTAGTCCGACATCCGTCACTAACCTTGATGGGGTCAGATGGGGACCAACCAACTGTATCTTGTCCAGTACCTTTGGCCGTGAAACCTGTCCTCCAGCGAAGTCAGGTTTTGCTAACTGATTAGCATAAGCATAGATCAAATCAGTTGGGTACTAACTGCAGTAATAAGTATAGACTATAAACTAAGAAAAAATGACTTGTTTTAATTTAACGGTCATTATATTATCTTGGTATGAAGATCTGGCATTCATAACTTCACAGTATGATTTAAGATAAAGGGGGATTCAGCAGCTAAAGCGAGGTACAAAGTGAAGTTTGGCGATATAGGAAAGTAGGGTTAGAGAAGAGAAAGGAATGAGACATAGAAAAGTTGTAGAGGTTCCGGGGACGAGGGATGTCTAAGCTAATCCTCCTTGTACAAGTAATTGTTGCCTATTAGGAGGAGCCATGGCAAGGTCATTGATCACATACCGTCGCTATTTGCTCAGGGTTTAATAAGTAGGTTATTAATGGATCCCAGATTTTGTGGAACTTTTTCATATTGTCAATCATTCGGGCCCTCAATTTCTCAAAGAACAGAATATTGCCTAGCCTGTTTTTGACCGCTTCAAATGAAAGAGATCGGGTGTTCCAAGCTTCCGCTATTTTGATCTTAGTTACAGTAAAGATAAAATTAATGAGAGTATTTTGAGTAGGAGATAGGTTAGGATAGGGGCAGCCTAATAGGACATAGAGAGGGTTCCGCGAGACTGGGGCATTGATTAAAGATGATGCCCACGTACAGACCCTAATCCATAGCCTACGTACTTTTTTACAATTCCACCATATGTGAGCAAAAGAACCTGTCCTTCTACATCCCCTGAAACAATCTCCCGAGCATTTTCTATTATACTTGGCCACCCTCTGGGGAACTAGGTACCATCTAAACAGTAGTTTATAATTTATCTCAACCAGATCAGCATTTATTGACGTCTTAGGGATGTTTTCCCAAATATCACACATATCAGTATAGTCGACTTGTAATCCCAATTCTCTTTCCCATTTAAGTATGTAGTCCGGTTTGTTTTGAGAGTGTGTGAGAGTGAGCTCCCTATATATAAATGAAATTACCCCAGATGCATGTGGGTTAGTATCACAAATATTTTCAAAAAAGGTCCTGCTTGTAAGGGATTCCGCATTTGCGATGTGTTGTTTCACAAAATGAGTAATTTGCATATAACGGAACCACTCAGAGGGCGGAAGGGCGAGCTTTTCATGAAGGTGGCCTAAGGACTTGATGCCTGTATTGGTAACAAAGTCTTGGATCCTGTAGAGTTTAGCTGAAACCCACCAATGGTATGGGGCAGAAGATTTTAAAGCTGCAGGGAAAGAGGGGTTACCCAAAAAGGAAAGAAGTGGCCTATGGGCAGACATTAGTCGACCAGAGTACTTGCAGCTATCCCACACCTGAAGATAGTAGTAAAAATGTTTCTGTACCGTGTTAGCCAAACAATATATGTAGGTAGAAAAAAACAAAGTCTTGTAAAAGTAATACCTTTTAATGGCTAACTGATAAAGTTAAATAATGCAAGCTTTCTGGGATCTAGTCCCCTTCTTCAGGCATATTTCTAGATGTTAGCTGTAGTAAAACACTGATGCAGGGAAGCTGCATGAAGATGGCAGTTGTACTGGTTGCTGTTTAGCAGTTAGATGTCAGGTGATCAGCAGGCTGGAGCCAGTGAGCTTATGCAAGCAAACATGAAATCTAGCAGGTTTCTGAAGATAGTGAAGCCAAGTCAATCATGTTACATAAGGAGTCATGAATCCCATTCCACAATTTAAACCTTCTGTTAATGTCTTGAACATTTTCATAAATTTGTACTCAGAAATCTTTCTTGCTTGTTCATTTTTGAAGTTACCCTTAAGAATAAATACTTTTAGATCTTGCATGCTGTGTCCTGGTTCGCAGAAGTGTTGGCCCACTGGTGTGTCCATTTTACCCTCATTAATTTTAAAGCGGTGATGGTTCATTCTTGTGCGCAGTTTTTGTCCTGTTTCTCCTATATAGATACCTCTTGAGGGGCATTTCATGCAGCGTATCATGTATATGTTACGGCCAGAACCCGAAGTGTGGCCACTTCTAGTTCTGGCCGGCCACTTCGGGTTCTGGCCGGCCAATGCGCGAAGTGGCCGCAGCGCTGCGGCCAATGTGAGAAATGTTTTGTTGACGCCGTCTCGCCGCGGCCAAATTGATGATGCTTAATTGTAATGAAATGTAGCCGGCGGCAATGTCATAGATGAAGCCGCCGGCTTTCGCGCACTGCCTCTCCCCGATCCACCCTCCCTCCTCTCCCCGCCTCCCATTACAATACATAGCAGCCGGGCGGGGACATGCAGCCGGAGAGTCGTTCGTCGCGGCAGGGGAATCCTGCCGTTCCTGCAGAGCGGGGTGCTGGCAGAAGCGATGTCTGCAGCCTCCCCCGCTCTGCTGCCCCTGCTGCGACGAACGACTCTCCGGCTGCATGTCCCCGCCCGGCTGCTACGTATTGTAATGGGAGGCGGCGGCGAGAGGAGGGAGGGGGGGATCGGGGAGAGGCAGTGCGCGAAAGCCGGCGGCTTCATCTATTCTATGACATTGCCGCCGGCTACATTTCATTAAAATTAAGCAAGTTTGTCATCAATTTGGCCGGGCGAGACGGCTGTAAACATTCCATTTCTCACATTGGCCGCAGCGCTGCGGCCACTTCGCATATTGGCCGGCCAGAACCCGAAGTGGCCGGCCAGAACTAGAAGTGGCCACACTTCGGGTTCTGGCCGTAACATATACAACATTGGATGATTCACAGGAAAATTGGTCTGATATTTGATGATATTTCTGTGAGTTTGGTATTTGTATTTGGCTTGTGCACAAGATATAAGGGCAGGTCTCACACCTTGCGTTATTACAGGGTAATGTGCCTGGAGTTTCTGGTGTAGATAATGCACTTCTGATAATCATTTGTCTCAAATTGGGAGGTTGTCTGAAAGCAAGCATTGGTAAATCAGGAAAAACTTCTTTCAGGCGTTTGTCTTTATGAAGTATCGGTTGCAGGGCTTTCAATATCTTCCTCAGTGTCTTTAATCTTGGGTTGTAGGTGACCACTATTGGGACTCTGTTGTTTTCAGTCTTTGGGGTGTATTTCAATAGTTCCTCTCTAGATTTTAAAGTTGCTCTGTGTATTTGATCATCAACGATTCGTGGATGATATCCCTGATCTATGAATATATTACGTAGTGACATAAGTTGTCTGTCTCTGTCCTCTGAAACAGAACATATTCGGTTATATCTCAGACCCTGGCTGTAAACAATAGATTTTTTGGTGTGTTCCGGGTGGAAACTATTCCACTTGAGGTAAATATGCCGGTCAGTTGGTTTACGGTAGATGGATGTTTCTAAAAATCTATCTTGTATGTAAATTGTAGTATCCAGGAAACTGACATGGGAGGATGAAAAGTTGAGCGTTAACTTGATGTTCTTGTGGTATTCTGAGAAGTTTTTGTGGAATTTGATTAATTCTTCCTGTGATGCTGTCCAAATTAATAGGATATCGTCTATAAATCTGAAGTAAGCCCATGGTTTAATTTCACACGTTGAAAGGAGGTTTTCCTCCAATCTGGCCATAAATAAATTTGCATACTGGGGTGACATTCTACTTCCCATAGCACTGCCCATTGTCTGTAGATATACATCATTCCCAAATGAAAAATAGTTATGAGTTAGTATATATTTGATAAGTTGTAGTGTGGGCTCTGTTGGTAGATCATTCAACTGAAGGAAATGTTGGCAAGCTGCAATACCGTCCTCGTGTGGAATGTTGGTATAAAGGGATTCAACATCCATTGTAGCCAGGATAGCACCCTCTGGGATTGGACCCATGGCAGTCAATTTGTTAAGAAGGTCAGTGGTGTCAGCTCTCACAACAAACAGACAGCTCTCCAACAACACCTACTACAAAAGACTAGAAACAAACCCCACGCTACAATACTCAAGGGAATTGAAGAATATGCTTAATGATCTTTCCTCAGTATCAACTAACATACTTACATTAATACCAGATAATCCGAAAATAGGCACCTTCTATATCTTACCAAAAATACACAAAGAAGGAAACCCAGGTCGACCTATCATCTCTGGTTTGGGGACACTAACAGAAAAGATATCTGGCTAGGTAGAAAACATCCTTAAACCCATGGTAAGGAATACAGCCAGCTACATCCAGGACACCACTGACCTTCTTAACAAATTGACTGCCATGGGTCCAATCCCAGAGGGTGCTATCCTGGCTACAATGGATGTTGAATCCCTTTATACCAACATTCCACACGAGGACGGTATTGCAGCTTGCCAACATTTCCTTCAGTTGAATGATCTACCAACAGAGCCCACACTACAACTTATCAAATATATACTAACTCATAACTATTTTTCATTTGGGAATGATGTATATCTACAGACAATGGGCAGTGCTATGGGAAGTAGAATGTCACCCCAGTATGCAAATTTATTTATGGCCAGATTGGAGGAAAACCTCCTTTCAACGTGTGAAATTAAACCATGGGCTTACTTCAGATTTATAGACGATATCCTATTAATTTGGACAGCATCACAGGAAGAATTAATCAAATTCCACAAAAACTTCTCAGAATACCACAAGAACATCAAGTTAACGCTCAACTTTTCATCCTCCCATGTCAGTTTCCTGGATACTACAATTTACATACAAGATAGATTTTTAGAAACATCCATCTACCGTAAACCAACTGACCGGCATATTTACCTCAAGTGGAATAGTTTCCACCCGGAACACACCAAAAAATCTATTGTTTACAGCCAGGCTCTGAGATATAACCGAATATGTTCTGTTTCAGAGGACAGAGACAGACAACTTATGTCACTACGTAATATATTCATAGATCAGGGATATCATCCACGAATCGTTGATGATCAAATCTTTAAAATCTAGAGAGGAACTATTGAAATACACCCCAAAGACTGAAAACAGCAGAGTCCCAATAGTGGTCACCTACAACCCAAGATTAAAGACACTGAGGAAGATATCGAAAGCCCTGCAACCGATACTTCATAAAGACAAACGCCTGAAAGAAGTTTTTCCTGATTTACCAATGCTTGCTTTCAGACAACCTCCCAATTTGAGACAAATGATTATCAGAAGTGCATTATCTACACTAGTGTTGGGCGAACAGTGTTCGCCACTGTTCGGGTTCTGCAGAACATCACCCTGTTCGGGTGATGTTCGAGTTCGGCCGAACACCTGACGGTGCTCGGCCAAACCGTTCGGCCATATGGCCGAACTAAGAGCGCATGGCCGAACGTTCCCCGAACGTTCGGCTAGCGCTGTGATTGGCCGAACGGGTCACGTGGTTCGGACCCGAACGCGCTCTGATTGGCCGAACGGTCACGTGGTTCGGGTAAATAAATACCCGAACCACGTCATATCTCCGCCATTTGTCTGTGGGTTTAGCTTTGGGTAGGCAGGCAGGGTAGTTCGCGCTCCAGCCACGCTAGCCAGGGTCCCCCCTGTCATTGTGTCACTGCTGGGAACAGTAGTACACCGCTTGCTCAGCCACACTATATAGCATTCTGTTTACTGCCACTCTGTGTACCTCGCTCAGCCACACTATATAGCATTCTGTTTACTGCCACTCTGTGTCTGCTGGGAATAGTAGTACACCGCTTGCTCAGCCACACTATATAGCATTCTGTTTACTGCCACTCTGTGTACCTCGCTCAGCCACACTATATAGCATTCTGTTTACTGCCACTCTGTGTCTGCTGGGAATAGTGGTACACCGCTCGCTCAGCCACACTATATAGCATTCTGTTCACTGTTCTGTGTCTGCTTGGAATAGTGGTACACCGCTCGCTCAGCCACACTATATAGCATTCTGTTTACTGTTCTGTGTCTGCTGGGAATAGTGGTACACCGCTCGCTCAGCCACACTATATAGCATTCTGTTTACTGTTCTGTGTCTGCTGGGAATAGTGGTACACCGCTCGCTCAGCCACACTATATAGCATTCTGTGCACTGTTCTGTGTCTGCTGGGAATAGTGGTACACCGCTCGCTCAGCCACACTATATAGCATTCTGTTCACTGTTCTGTGTCTGCTGGGAATAGTGGTACACCGCTCGCTCAGCCACACTATATAGCATTCTGTTTACTGTTCTGTGTCTGCTGGGAATAGTGGTACACCGCTCGCTCATCCACACTATATAGCATTCTGTTCACTGTTCTGTGTCTGCTGGGAATAGTGGTACACCGCCCGCTCAGCCACACTATATAGCATTCTGTTCACTGTTCTGTGTCTGCTGGGAATAGTGGTACACCGCTCGCTCAGCCACACTATATAGCATTCTGTTCACTGTTCTGTGTCTGCTGGGAACAGTAGTACACCGCTCGCTCAGCCAGAGTATATAGCATTGTGTTTACTGCCACTCTGTGTACACCGCTCAGCCAGACTATATACCATTGTTTACTGACACTCTGTGTACACCGCTCAGCCAGACTATATACCATTGTTTACTGACACTCTGTGTACACCGCTCAGCCAGACTATATACCATTGTTTACTGCCACTCTGATTCTGCTGGGAACAGTAGTACACCGCTCGCTCAGCCAGACTATATAGCATTGTGTTTACTGCCACTCTGTGTACACCGCTCAGCCACACTATATAGCATTGCGTACTCTGCCAGTCAGTGTGTATATTGCTGGGATCAGTAATACTCCACTCACCGTCAACCACTATATGAGCTCAACATGAGTTCCCCAGAGACCTCCGCTGTGAGCAGCACTCCCAACAACAGCAACAGCCAACGCCCCACGCAAGCTATAACATCCACCCCAGCAGCCAGTGGTCAGCAGCAGCCCTCCCCGGAGGAGAACGTTGTGTCCATCAGTCCGTCGCCAGAGCGATTAATGAGGGCTGCCATTGAGGAGATGATGGGGCCTGATGTGGAGGAGGAGGTCTGGCTCAGGCCAGCATCCCAAGTTAATGTTGAGGACGATGAGGGGTCTGTGTCTGGGGATGTTGGGGTGGCAGAGGTGGTGGGTGGGTCAGACTCAGGAGAAGAGTTGTATGATGAGGATGATGATCGGGACCATCTGTATGTGCCTCAGAGTCCGACCCCGGAAAACATGTTGTATCGTGTGTTTAGGTACTAAAATCTGCGTTCCCTCCCAGTAGTGTTGGGCGAACAGTGTTTGCCACTGTTCGGGTTCTGCAGAACATCACCCTGTTCGGGGTGACTATATAGCAGACTATATAGCATTGTGTTTAATGCCACTCTGTGTACACGGCTCAGCCACACTATATAGCATTGTGTTTACTTCCACTCTGTGTCTGCTGGGAACAGTAGTACACCGCTCACCCGCCACTGTATAGCATTGTGCTCTGTGTCACTGCTGACAATAGTGGTACACCGCTCACCCACCACTGTATAGCATTTCTGTACTGCCACTGTACTGCTGCCAGTCAGCGTGTACTTTAAGGATAAGTGAAATGAGGAAGAAATCCGGTGAAAGAGGGAGGGGCAAGGGAAGAGGTGTTTCCCCTGACGGTTCACGTACAGGCCACAGGGGAGCACCCAAGAAAACCCACTCAATACTGCCCATGTTGTCCAGGACAACAACCCTCACAGATCCAAAAGAACAGGACCAGATAATTACTTGGATGACCTCTCAAGCGTCCAGCAGTGGGTTAAGCAGCACCAGCACATCACGCACGAGGTCCGAGTCCTCAGCCAGTTAAAGTCTGGGCTTTCTTTGAAGACTGCACTGAGGATGTTACCATGGCGATTTGCAAGGTGTGCAAGACCCGCCTGAGCAGGGGGAAAAGTATTAACAACCTCTCCACCACCAGCATGAGCCGCCACATTCTATCCAAACATCCCACTCTGTGGGCAAACGCGGCAGGACAGGGTACCACCAGCAACACTGCCTCCCTTGGGTTCACCAGACTCACCACCAGACCCGCCTCAGCAGCAGCAGTAGCCCAGCCATTGCGTGGTTCACAACATTCACAAACATCAGACGATGCTGACACTGTCACTTTCCGGACTAGTGCTCTTGAGGTCTCCCAGTGTTCATCAAACACAACAACCAACAGCCCTTCGGTGTGCAGCGCTACGGTTGAGTTGTCTGTCTCTGAGATGTTTGAGCACAAGAGGAAATTGCCAGCAAATGACCCCCGGGCCGTGGCAGTAACAGCCAGCCAGCATAGCCAAGCTTCTGGCCTGCGAAATGCTGCCATATCGAGTGGTGGAGACAAACAGCTTCAAGGGCATGATGTCAGTGGCCATCCCACGTTACGTTGTTCCCAGCCGCTACCACTTTGCGCGCTCTGCAGTGCCTGAGTTGCATGAGCACGTGGTCAGCTAAATAACCCGAAGCTTGAAGAATGCCGTTGCCTGCAAGGTTCACCTCACCACTGACACCTGGACGAGTGCGTTCGGCCAGGGTTGATACATCTCCCTTACCGCGCACTGGGTGAACCTTGTGGAGCCTGGCAGCGATTCCTCACCTGCTACGGCGCGGGTGTTGCCCACGCCGCAAACAGCTGGATAACAACAGCAGCACCTACCTCTCTGACTCCTTCTCCTCCAACGCATCTCAAAGCTGTACCTCATCCGGAAATGCTAACCCAGCACCAGCAGCAGTAGGATCGTGGAAGCAGTGCAGCACAGCTGTTGGCATGCGTCAGCAAGCGTTGCTGAAGCTGATCTGCCTTGGGGATAAGCAGCACACAGGGGAGGAAATTTGGAGGGGAATAAAGGAACAGACGGATTTGTGGCTGGCACCGCTGGACCTGAAACCGGGCATGAAGCTAGACACCTGGCACGAACTGGCAATGTACGCAATAGAGGTGCTGGCTTGCCCGGCAGCCAGCGTTATGTCGGAACGCTGTTTCAGTGCTGCCGGAGGCATCATCACAGATCGGCGTATCCGCCTCTCCACAGAAAATGCAGACCGTCTGACTCAAATTAAAATGAATCAATCCTGGATTGGAAACGACTACGCAACACTCCTGGACCCCAACCAAGTAACATGACCGATGAACATCTGGGATGGTTTAGCGTTTCCGGTCCCTGTTTATTGAACCTCTCATCTGTATTACATTTATGACTGCATGGCGGCAAAAAGCATTGCTGCTATATCCGCACGCTTTTTGTCCTCATGCAAGGCCTTGGTTGTTGTGTCTCACAAAGCGTGGCCTTCTCCTCCTGCGCCTCCTCCTGTTCCATCACGTGTGCTGCTGCTGCTGCTGCTGCTGCTGCTGCTGGGTTACCGTTGCCGGTCCCTGTTTATGGAACCTCTTATCTTTATTACATTTATGACTACATGGCGGTACAAAGCATGCTATCCGCACGCTTTTTGTCCTCATGCAAGGCCTGGGTTGTTGTGTCTCACAAAGCGTGGCCTTCTCCTCCTGCGCCTCCTCCTGTTCCATCACGTGTGCTGCTGCTGCTGCTGCTGCTGCTGGGTTACCGTTGCCGGTCCCTGTTTATGGAACCTCTTATCTTTATTACATTTATGACTACATGGCGGTACAAAGCATGCTATCCGCACGCTTTTTGTCCTCATGCAAGGCCTGGGTTGTTGTGTCTCACAAAGCGTGGCCTTCTCCTCCTGCGCCTCCTCCTGTTCCATCACGTGTGCTGCTGCTGCTGCTGCTGCTGGGTTAGCGTTGCCGCGTGGTCCCTGTTTATTGAACCTCTTATCTTTATTACATTTATGACTACATGGCGGTACAAAGCATGCTATCCGCACGCTTTTTGTCCTCATGCAAGGCCTGGGTTGTTGTGTCTCACAAAGCGTGGCCTTCTCCTCCTGCGCCTCCTCCTGTTCCATCACGTGTGCTGCTGCTGGGTTAGCGTTGCCGCGTGGTCCCTGTTTATTGAACCACTTATCTTTATTACATTTATGACTGCATGGTGGTACAAAGCATGCTATCCGCACGCTTCTTGTCCTCATGCAAGGCCTGGGTTGTTGTGTCTCAAAGCGTGGCCTTCTCCTCCTGCGCCACCCTCCTCCTGTTCCATCACGTGTGCTGCTGCTGGGTTAGCATTACCGGTCCCTTTTCCTGGAACCTCTTATATGTATTACATTTATGACTGCATGCCGACAAAAAGCATGTTACCTGTGCAAAGAAAACAGACATTTCCCGCATTTAAAAGACAGTTTTCCCTTTGAAACTTTAAAATCGATTTTCTCAAAAACTATAAGCTCTTTTTGCTAAATTTTTTTTTCCTCTTGTACCCACTCCCAAGGTGCACATACCCTGTAAATTTGGGGTATGTAGCATGTAAGGAGGCTTTACAAACCACAAAAGTTCGGGTCCCCATTGACTTCCATTATGTTCGGAGTTCGGGTCGAACACCCGAACATCGCGGCCATGTTCGGCCTGTTCGGCCCGAACCCGAACATCTAGATGTTCGCCCAACACTAATCTACACCAGAAACTCCAGGCACATTACCCTGTAATAACGCAAGGTGTGAGACCTGCCCTTATATCTTGTGCACAAGCCAAATACAAATACCAAACTCACAGAAATATCATCAAATATCAGACCAATTTTCCTGTGAATCATCCAATGTTGTATACATGATACGCTGCATGAAATGCCCCTCAAGAGGTATCTATATAGGAGAAACAGGACAAAAACTGCGCACAAGAATAAACCATCACCGCTTTAAAATTAATGAGGGTAAAATGGACACACCAGTGGGCCAACACTTCTGCGAACCAGGACACAGCATGCAAGATCTAAAAGTATTTATTCTTAAGGGTAACTTCAAAAATGAACAAGCAAGAAAGATTTCTGAGTACAAATTTATGAAAATGTTCAAGACATTAACAGAAGGTTTAAATTGTGGAATGGGATTCATGACTCCTTATGTAACATGATTGACTTGGCTTCACTATCTTCAGAAACCTGCTAGATTTCATGTTTGCTTGCATAAGCTCACTGGCTCCAGCCTGCTGATCACCTGACATCTAACTGCTAAACAGCAACCAGTACAACTGCCATCTTCATGCAGCTTCCCTGCATCAGTGTTTTACTACAGCTAACATCTAGAAATATGCCTGAAGAAGGGGACTAGATCCCAGAAAGCTTGCATTATTTAACTTTATCAGTTAGCCATTAAAAGGTATTACTTTTACAAGACTTTGTTTTTTTCTACCTACATACACCTGAAGATAG
Organism: Hyperolius riggenbachi; assembly: GCF_040937935.1. Lineage (NCBI taxonomy): Eukaryota > Metazoa > Chordata > Amphibia > Anura > Hyperoliidae > Hyperolius > Hyperolius riggenbachi. The sequence goes on from NC_090646.1 coordinate 556,922,798, forward strand.
TGTTTTATAATGGGGTCACTAATTTAAGTACGATGTACTGGAGTGAGCCACAGGAGGTTTTTGATATTGATAGGTGAAATAAGCTGGTCCTCCATGTCTACCCAAGTAGGCCTATCATTTTCTAGATGCCAGTTTGCCAGGATGGCCAGTTGTGCTGCTTTATAATAGTGGATGATATTGGGTACTCCCATCCCCCCATCAGCCCTCAGACGGTAAAGATAGAGTTTTTTAAATCTCGGTTTCTGAGCTCCCCAGATAAAACTATTTATCTTCCGCTGGAGAGATTCAAGGAACGAAGAGGGGAGGGGAATAGGCAATAATCTGAAAGCATATAGTTTAGGAAGAAGAGTCATTTTGATGGCCACTATCCTGCCTAACCAAGAGATTGAGTACCTCTTCCAGCACTCCATCAGATCCACTAGTTCTTTTGCAAGAGAGGGGAAATTATGTTGATAAAGTGTGTCATAAGAGTTGGTGAGATAGATGCCAAGATACAACAATTTGTGAGAATCCCAGTCAAACTCAAAAGCATCTTGTAGTGCCTGCATTAGTTGGGCTGAAAGGGAAATATTTAATGCCTTTGATTTTGCCGGATTCACGTTGAGTCCCGATACTCTACCAAATTGCTTCAGGATCTTATTCAGGGCAAGAATAGATTCTGTTGGTCGTGAAATGCAGACTATTAGATCATCAGCAAATAAGCCTACCTTATGCATTTTCTCCCCCAATGGTACACCATGAATTTCTGGGCAATTCCTAATCTTAATAGCAAGAGGCTTTATCAATAGTGCAAATAATAGAGGGGAAAGAGGGCAACCTTGCCGTGTGCCTCGTGAAATGGGAAAGGGGGGAGATCTAAACCCATTATAGGCCACTGAAGCTAGAGGGCATGAATAAAGTGCCTTGATCCAACTTACTAGATTAGTGCCAAAACCCCAAGCCCGAAGTGCGATCATAAGATATGACCATGAAACTGAATCAAATGCTTTGGTAATGTCCAATGAAAGGAGCATAGATGGGAGTCGGGAAACATGTGCATGGTGTATCAAGTGTAGAATACGCCTGACACCGTCACTTGCCTGTCTGTGTGGCATAAAGCCTACCTGGTCTTTATTTATGATTGAAGTAATTGTAGAGTTGAGATGAGTAGCTAAAACTTTTGCCAAGATCTTGATATCGGTATTTAGTAACGAAATATGGTGGAAGTTGGACCATTTTGAATGGTCAGTGTTAGGTTTTGGAATCATAGTGATAGTAGCTGTGATTGATTCCGGGTGAAACTGTGCCCCTTCAAGTATACTGTATTCTGGGGTTATTTTAAGGATTGAAGAGTTAACTTTAGAGATCTCACCTTAACTTAAGGTGCGTACACGTTCACTACCGCACGCAACGATGGGTCCACCGGCCTTCCCGTTGGGCCGACAGTATCACGTGTGTACGCACTGTCGGCAGACTGATAAGGCTGTTTCTGAACGATCTGCTCAGTGAAACAGCCTTATCAGTCTGCCTGACTGTACACACACACTACTGTCGCTGGAACGCCGCACCTTTAAAGACAGAAGAGTTAACTTTAGGTTTGCCTGAGGTAAAATGTTTCTTAAATACTGCATGCCTTATCACCATGGTGATGACTCTAGAAACCTTATTAAAGACAGGAGATAAGCTTAGTGAATTGAGGCCAATATCTCTTACTTCCATATATACATTTTTAAAAGCTGATCTTGTAATATGACCACACTCAGGTCTAGTGACTAACTGCCTTAGAGGTACACAGGGCGGTAGCAATGAGGACTGGTGTCCATTATTAGGAATAGCTGTGGCAGGCCAAAGGAGTGACTTTGGGTGGGGAGAAGAGTACGTGCTATCAGCCTAGATTTAACTCTGTAAATGTTGCTTCTGAGTTTTACCATTAGAAAATACCTTATAAGCTCAAAGATTCTTTTGCTTTCTGGAGTTGATTTTTTATTAAGAGTAAACTGAAAAAACATCTCTTGTGCAAAAACTTAAAAAGTTTAATCATATGGAGCCAGATGGCATCAGCTGCTTTGCTCAGTGGCCAATGGCAATCTCATTATTTTTCACTTATTCATATCTGCTTTTAGTCTGTATCAGTAGTATAAATTGGAACAACAGTTACCTGTTAATGTTTTATTCTCTTTTAAACTACATAGCGTAGGGAAGGGTTTGAGCCTCTTTTTGAACATGTGCACTGCCTATGTCCTCATTGGAGAAACTATTGTGCCTCGTTTTGCCCTTGCTTTAGGAAATGGGTCTGCTTTTTAAATCTCCAATTTCTGTTTATTTATTTAAAGGACCACTATCATGAAAAATGGAAAAATTAAAAATACATGAAAATGCATTGCATATATAAAATGTGCATTTCTTCCAGAGTACTTTTTGCTATACATTACTTTTCTTCTATATTGCTTTAAATTTTGGTGTAGAAATCTGACAGAACTGACTAGTTTTGGACTAGTCCATCTCCTTGTGGAGGATTCTTAGGGTTTGCCTTATTTTTAAAAGCATTTAGTGAATGGCAATTGCTCAGACCAACTGCCAGAATACTGTGCAAACAGGTATGGGGGATCAGGGCATCTTTGTATAAACCTTTCCCAAAAAGTGCTTTTGTAAAGAATAAATGACATACTGAGAATCCCCCATGAAGAGATGGACTAGTCAAAACCCATCAGTTCTGTCAGATTTCTACTAACTACTGTAAGAGACATCAACATAGTGTACACAGGTATGGGGGAGCAGGGCATCTTTGTATAAACCTTTCCCAAAAAGTGATTTTGTAAAGAATAAATTAAATACTGAGAATCCCCCATGAAGAGATGGACTAGTCAAAACCCATCAGTTCTGTCAGATTTCTACTAACTACTGTAAGAGACAGCAACATAGTAGAAAAGTAATTCATAGCTCACTTTACTGTGGAAGAAACATACTTCATATGTATGTGTTTACATGTATGTTTAATTTAAAATTACACTGTAGAGTAAAAACGAAGCTTTTAGTTTACGACAGCTCCATTCCTAAGCTGTTGAAGTGAAAAACAAGCATTTATTTATATCTTAAGTTAACAAGCAGGGTATTTCAAACAGGCATTACAAAGTACTGAACTGTTTTGTATTCCTGAAAGAGCATTGCATGTGAATACCACCACTACACTATGTTCTATTTAACATACATTCAGCACCAACATGCTCCATTAACATTTCCAATAACTGCTTTTATTTACTCCTGTCATAAAGTCTATTGTGATCACACACTGCATGCTATGGAAACCCTTGATCAATATAACCACGTCATCCCCAACTCAATTGAATCTAGACAGTACACTGCCATTTTTCTTTTGTAATGACATCCCTAATTATCCATGCATGTCTGCTCCCCCACCACACATCAAGTCTTTGGTGCATTATCAAATATTGATGACTTGTTTATTATTATTAAGCAGCACCATTCCTTCAGTAAATTAGCTTAAAGAGGAACTCCAGTGAAAATAATGTAATACAAACATGCTTAATTTTTACAATAATTATATATAAATGATAGTCTGTGTTTGCCCAATGTAAAACCTTTCCTCTCCCTGATTTACATTCTGACATTTATCACATGGTGACATTTTTACTGCTGGCAGGTGATGTCACTAGAAAAAGACGCTGCTTGCTTTTTTGGCAGTTGTAAACAGCTGTTATTTCCCACAATGCAACAAGGCTCCCACAGTGTGATGTCAGTACCTCAGTGCTGTGAGGCACTGACATTATTTGTGGGTGGGGTTTTACCATAAAGTCAGCCATACAGAGACCCCTGATGATCCATTTGAGAAAAGGAATAGATTTCTTGGGATGAAGTTCAATTCTTGGTTACGGTTTCTCTTTAACTAGTAAAAACTCATCAACTATCTCACCTTGCAGAGGTTTTAGGGATAATAGGGATTTTTTTCCTTTCAAATATTAAATGGGATGCTAGGAATAATAATGAAAGAGGCACCATAGTGACATATAGTAGAATGTAGTAAGTTATGCAGGATACCAACTTTGATGTTAATTATCTTGGTTTAAGCATCAGAAACAATCCCCATATCTATATATTGCTGTATATTGGTATGTAGCCCCGCTCTTCCACAGTCTAGGCTGTTCAGCTATGTGGAATTCTCCTCCCAAAGCATTCTGGGAGACCAGGTATTGTTTCTTTTTTTTGGGGTGGGGTGGGGGGTAACACCTATTTTATTGAAAATAGGAAATATAAAGGTACAGGCATACCAAAAAGCAATTAATAAGAATATTAATACCAATGAGTAGAAGTATCAGAAATATGGTAGTAGCCCGACAAGGAAAAACAGTATCTTCAGCCTGCGATCCCAGGCTCTAACAACAGTCTACAAGAGACCAGGTATTGTTTCTACTGGCATCAGAACAAAGAGTAAACAGACATTCTGCAATGATGCACCTGAAAGCACTTAGGATGTTACCACCTGTGATAATAAAATTTCAGAATGTAAATCAGGGTTAGTAAAGGTTTTACAATGGACAATTACTGATTACATCATTTTTAAAGTAATATAAAAAATAAGCAATTTTATTAATTATGTTATTTTCCACACAGTTTCTCTTTAGCAGGGAGATTGTATGAAACAAAGAAGGTAGAAACTAGGTGAACCACTAAATAGGAAATGCATATTAAAATGTCCCCGTGTACATAAATTAAGATAAATAATATTTTCTATTCAATTCCAATGATTCCAAAGTGTCTAATACTGAAACTATAATATATTGATATAGGAAGTGTTTCTGATGCTGAAACCAGAAAAATTACTACAAAAATGGGTATCCTGAATAATTTACTGTATTATACCATTTGTCACTACAGTGCCACTTTAAGTCAATAACAGTGTTGCTTGCGAATTTTCGCCCAAGTCATTTTCGCATCAAAAATGCCGTTTTCGACTTCGGCGAATTTTTGCGAAAATCTTCAGAAATATTCGCGTTTTCGACCAGCATCGAAAAATTGAAGAAACTTGGCTGTATGCGGACGCGTATTCTCTTATGTGGAAAAATGTCCGCAATAATCCGCACGAAATTTCGCTGGATGCGGACGCTTATGCCCTTATGTGGAAAAATGTCCACAATAATCCACAAGAAACGTCACTGCATGCGGGCGCTTATGCCCTCATGCGGAAAAATGTCTGCAATAATCCGCTAATACATGCGTATAGACGCAGTTACCGCACGCGTAGTTGAGTTCAAAATACATATGTCAACTACGCATAGCGGGCGAAGCATCGCATAGTGGCACTATGACTATGCGGAAATAAGTACGCGATGAACTACGAATTTAACGCGGAAATAACGTACATTAGGCGAAAATTAACATGAAAGGATTTGATCGAAAATTCGCCTGTTGAAAAGAAATTAGGCGAAAATTTGGCAAAAAGAATTTTTGGATTTTTGCTCATCACTGGTCAATTACCTACTATCTTTCAAGAAACATAGAAAACTACAGACAATGATAAGATTGCCGCAGTGATGTTTAAAATGTTTATAGTTGTTCTGGACGGATTTCTCCATAAAATATTTGAATACTCTTTAATCTTTCTATAAATAATCCTAAACTTATTTTTTGCATCAACAAAACTAATATGATGCATACAGTACACAATATATAAATATGTACCTTAGTATTGCATCACCTGTATATAACTGGCATGGTCGTTGAAAATCTTGTTGGTTCTGCGGTGAAGCCTGCCCTTTAAATGACAATAATATGCTTTGAATTTCTAGAGCATATTATCATCAAAAGACATAAGGTTGGGAACAATAAAAGCTCATATGCAAATTTACAACACAGCAAATTCCTGTGATTTCCCCAAAAGCATTAATTAGTGTTGGGCGAACATCTAGATGTTCGGGTTCGGGCCGAACAGGCCGAACATGGCCGCGATGTTCGGGTGTTCGACCCGAACTCCGAACATAATGGAAGTCAATGGGGACCCGAACTTTTGTGGTTTGTAAAGCCTCCTTACATGCTACATACCCCAAATTTGCAGGGTATGTGCACCTTGGGAGTGGGTACAAGAGGAAAAAAAAATTAGCAAAAAGAGCTTATAGTTTTTGAGAAAATCGATTTTAAAGTTTCAAAGGGAAAACTGTCTTTTAAATGCGGGAAATGTCTGTTTTCTTTGCACAGGTAACATGTTTTTTGTCGGCATGCAGTCATAAATGTAATACATATAAGAGGTTCCAGGAAAAGGGACCGGTAACGCTAACCCAGCAGCAGCACACGTGATGGAACAGGAGGAGGGTGGCGCAGGAGGAGAAGAAGGCCACGCTTTGTGAGACACAACAACCCCGGCCTTGCATGAGGGCAAGAAGCGTGCGGATAGCAGGCTTTGTACCGCCATGCAGTCATAAATGTAATAAAGATAAGTGGTTCAATAAACAGGGACCACGCGGCAACGCTAACCCAGCAGCAGCAGACGTGATGGAACAGGAGCAGGCGCAGGAGGAGAAGGCCACGCTTTGTGAGACACAACAACCCAGGCCTTGCATGAGGGCAAGAAGCGTGCGGATAGCAGGCTTTGTACCGCCATGCAGTCATAAATGTAATAAAGATAAGTGGTTCAATAAACAGGGACCACGCGGCAACGCTAACCCAGCAGCAGCAGACGTGATGGAACAGGAGCAGGCGCAGGAGGAGAAGGCCACGCTTTGTGAGACACAACAACCCAGGCCTTGCATGAGGGCAAGAAGCGTGCGGATAGCAGGCTTTGTACGGCCATGCAGTCATAAATGTAATAAAGATAAGTGGTTCAATAAACAGGGACCACGCGGCAACGCTAACCCAGCAGCAGCAGACGTGATGGAACAGGAGGAGGCGCAGGAGGAGAAGGCCACGCTTTGTGAGACACAACAACCCAGGCCTTGCATGAGGGCAAGAAGCGTGCGGATAGCATGCTTTGTACCGCCATGCAGTCATAAATGTAATAAAGATAAGTGGTTCAATAAACAGGGACCACGCGGCAACGCTAACCCAGCAGCAGCAGACGTGATGGAACAGGAGCAGGCGCAGGAGGAGAAGGCCACGCTTTGTGAGACACAACAACCCAGGCCTTGCATGTGGACAAAAAGCGTGCGGATATAGCAGCAATGCTTTTTGCCGCCATGCAGTCATAAATGTAATACAGATGAGAGGTTCAATAAACAGGGCCCGGAAACGCAACACCATCCCAGATGTTCATTGGTCATGTTACTTGGTTGGGGTCCTGGAGTGTTGCGTAGTCATTTCCAATCCAGGATTGATTCATTTTAATTTGAGTCAGACGGTCTGCATTGTCTGTAGAGAGGCGGATACGCCGATCTGTGACGATGCCTCCGGCAGCACTGAAACAGCGTTCCGACATAACGCTGGCTGCCGGGCAAGCCAGCACCTCTATTGCGTACATTGCCAGTTCGTGCCAGGTGTCTAGCTTCGATACCCAATAGTTGAAGGGTGCAGATGGATGGTTCGACACAGCTACGCCATCTGACATGTAGTCCTTGACCATCTTCTCCAGGCGATCGGTGTTGGAGGTGGATCTGCACGCTTGCTGTTCAGTGGGCTGCGGCTGCATGGGTGTCAGAAAATTTTCCCACTCCAAGGACACTGCCGATACCATTCCCTTTTGGGTACTAGCTGCGGCTTGCGTTGTTTGCTGCCCTCCTGGTCGTCCTGGGTTTGCGGAAGTCAGTCTGTCTGCGTACAACTGGCTAGAGGAGGGGGAGGATGTCAATCTCCTCTCTAAAGTCTCCACAAGGGCCTGCTGGTATTCTTCCATTTTGACCTGTCTGACTCTTTCTTCAAGCAGTTTTGGAACATTGTGTTTGTACCGTGGATCCAGAAGGGTATAAACCCAGTAATTGGTGTTGTCCAGAATGCGCACAATGCGTGGGTCACGTTCAATGCAGTCTAGCATGAATTGAGCCATGTGTGCCAGAGTCCTACCAGAATCCTCATCATCCTCTTGTGAGCGTTGTGATAGTTGTTGTGATGCATCATAGTCGTCACCTTCCTCCTGGTCTGCTTCTGCTGACCATTCGCGTTGAATTGTGGAAGTCCAACGTGCACCGCTCTGGCCCTCGTCAGTGGTGGCATGAAATTCCTGCTCCAACTCCAGCTGTTCCTCCTCCTCTTCTTCGTCATAGCTGCTGGGGCCAGCGTTCCCTGAGGCGGATGGCCTGATGTTGGTACCATCACGCTGATCGTTTTCTCCTTCAGATTCCCCCAGTTGCATCATGACAGCTGTTTCCTTGATTTTTAACATCGACCTCTTCAGTAAACACAGCAGTGGTATGGTAATGCTGACTGAAGAGTTGTCACTGCTCACAAGCAACGTGGATTGCTCAAAATTTTGGAGGACTTGGCAGAGGTCCAACATGTTGGCCCAATCGGATCCACAGAAGCTTGGCAGCTGGCCGGATGCGCCTCGGTACTGCGCCGTCATGTACTGGACCACTGCACTCTTCTGCTCGCAAAAGCGGGCTAGCATGTGCAGCGTAGAATTCCAGCGCGTAGGGACATCACACAGCAAGCGATGGTGGGGGAGATTGAAGCGCTCCTGCATCTTGGCGAGTGCCCCCGAAGCAGTACTGGAATTTCTACAATGTTTGGACACTCGACGCACCTTCAACAGCAGATCGGGCACGCCTGGGTATGTCCTCAGGAACCGCTGAACTACTAGGTTCATCACGTGCGCCAGGCAAGGGATGTGTGTCAGCTTAGCCAACCTTAAAGCGCGAATGAGATTACTCCCATTATCACACACAACCATGCCCGGTTTCAGGTCCAGCGGTGCCAGCCACAAATCCGTCTGTTCCTTTATTCCCCTCCAAATTTCCTCCCCTGTGTGCTGCTTATCCCCAAGGCAGATTAGCTTCAGCAACGCTTGCTGACGCATGCCAACAGCTGTGCTGCACTGCTTCCACGATCCTACTGCTGCTGGGTTAGCGTTTCCGGATGAGGTACAGCTTTGAGATGCGTTGGAGGAGAAGGAGTCAGAGAGGTAGGTGCTGCTGTTATCCAGTGGGAGGGACGGCGGTGCAGCTGTTTGTGGCGTGGGCAACACCCGTGCCGTAGCAGGTGAGGAATCGCTGCCAGGCTCCACAAGGTTCACCCAGTGCGCGGTAAGGGAGATGTATCGACCCTGGCCGAACGCACTCGTCCAGGTGTCAGTGGTGAGGTGAACCTTGCAGGCAACGGCATTCTTCAAGCTTCGGGTTATTTTGCTGACCACGTGCTCATGCAACTCAGGCACTGCAGAGCGTGCAAAGTGGTAGCGGCTGGGAACCACGTAACGTGGGATGGCCACTGACATCATGCCCTTGAAGCTGTTTGTCTCCACCAATCGATATGGCAGCATTTCGCAGGCCAGAAGCTTGGCTATGCTGGCTGTTACTGCCACGGCCCGGGGGTCATTTGCTGGCAATTTCCTCTTGCGCTCAAACATCTCCGACACAGACAACTGAACCGTAGCGCTGCACACGGAAGGGCTGTTGGTTGTTGTGTTTGATGAACACTGGGAGACCTCAAGAGCACTACTCCGGAAAGTGACAGTGTCAGCGTCGTCTGATGTTTGTGAATGTTGTGAACCACGCAATGGCTGGGCTACTGCTGCTGCTGAGGCGGGTCTGGTGAACCCAAGGGAGGCAGTGTTGTTTCTGGTACCCTGTCCTGACGCGTTTGCCCAAAGAGTGGGATGTTTGGATAGCATGTGACGGCTCATGCTGGTGGTGGAGAGGTTGTTAATATTTTTCCCCCTGCTCAGGCGGGTCTTGCACACCTTGCAAATCGCCATGGTAACATCCTCAGTGCAGTCTTCAAAGAAAGCCCAGACTTTGGAGCACCTGCCTCCTTGCTGGCGATTTCTGTTTGCTCCTCTTTTGCCTCTCACTTGAACTTCCACGCTTGTGGTGCCTGAAATTGCGCGCCGCCTACCTTGTGGCACAAGGCGAACTCGTGCAGCAGTGTGTTCTTCAACAGACTCATCTGTGCTGCTGCTACGACGGCGATGTTCTCGTTCACAAACAAAATCTGGGTCTCTGTCCACATTGTCCATACCCTCCTCTTCCATCTCCTCAAACTCGTCATATGTCATTGTGGGCCACCGCCGTGGAGTAGAGCTCCCCACAACAACCTCTGCGCAGCACACTCCAACGTCGTCTTCCAGATCTTGTCGGCCGACCTCCTGCAATTGCAACCCCTCCTGCCCAAATTGCTCTGGGATTTGGGTTTCCGAGTCCTCTTCGGACTCGCCTCGTATTTCAGTGCGCGGTACATTTCCCACAGTTAACGGTTGTGAATCCAGGCACAACATTTCTGGCTGTTCCTCCATTGACCTTTGAAAGGTGGAAGTTTGTTGGGCTGGGAATAGCTCCTGCGAATACCCCATTGTGTCCTGAGGTAATTCATCGGACTGGTTATCTGGCAGTTGTGTGCGTGGTGTCGCTGCCGGTTGTGTCAGCTTTGTGCCCACTGGCTCCTTGTAACTGGCTGAGGACTCGGACCTCGTGCGTGATGTGCTGGTGCTGCTTAACCCACTGCTGGACGCTTGAGAGGTCATCCAAGTAATTATCTGGTCCTGTTCTTTTGGATTTGTGAGGGTTGTTGTCCTGGACAACATGGGTGGTATTGAGTGGGTTTTCTTGGGTGCTCCCCTGTGGCCTGTACGTGAACCGTCAGGGGAAACACCTCTTCCCTTGCCCCTCCCTCTTTCACCGGATTTCTTCCTCATTTCACTTATCCTTACAGTACACGCTGACTGGCAGCAGTACAGTGGCAGTACAGAAATGCTATACAGTACCACTATTCCCAGCAGCGACACAGAGCACAATGCTATACAGTGACGGGTGAGCGGTGTACCACTATTCCCAGCAGACACAGAACAGTGAACAGAATGCTATATAGTGTGGCTGAGCGAGCGGTGTACCACTATTCCCAGCAGACACAGAACAGTGAACAGAATGCTATATAGTGTGGCTGAACGAGCGGTGTACTACTGTTCCCAGCAGACACAGAACAGTACACAGAATGCTATATAGTGTGGCTGAACGAGCGGTGTACTACTGTTCCCAGCAGACACAGAACAGTACACAGAATGCTATATAGTGTGGCTGAACGAGCGGTGTACTACTGTTCCCAGCAGACACAGAACAGTGAACAGAATGCTATATAGTGTGGCTGAGCGAGCGGTGTACCACTATTCCCAGCAGACACAGAACAGTGAACAGAATGCTATATAGTGTGGCTGAGCGAGCGGTGTACCACTATTCCCAGCAGACACAGAACAGTAAACAGAATGCTATATAGTGTGGCTGAGCGAGCGGTGTACCACTATTCCCAGCAGACACAGAACAGTGAACAGAATGCTATATAGTGTGGCTGAGCGAGCGGTGTACCACTATTCCCAGCAGACACAGAACAGTGAACAGAATGCTATATAGTGTGGCTGAGCGAGCGGTGTACCACTATTCCCAGCAGACACAGAACAGTGAACAGAATGCTATATAGTGTGGCTGAGCGAGCGGTGTACCACTATTCCCAGCAGACACAGAACAGTGAACAGAATGCTATATAGTGTGGCTGAGCGAGCGGTGTACTACTGTTCCCAGCAGACACAGAACAGTACACAGAATGCTATATAGTGTGGCTGAACGAGCGGTGTACTACTGTTCCCAGCAGACACAGAACAGTACACAGAATGCTATATAGTGTGGCTGAACGAGCGGTGTACCACTATTCCAAGCAGACACAGAACAGTGAACAGAATGCTATATAGTGTGGCTGAGCGAGCGGTGTACCACTATTCCCAGCAGACACAGAGTGGCAGTAAACAGAATGCTATATAGTGTGGCTGAGCGAGGTACACAGAGTGGCAGTAAACAGAATGCTATATAGTGTGGCTGTGCAAGCGGTGTACTACTATTCCCAGCAGACACAGAGTGGCAGTAAACAGAATGCTATATAGTGTGGCTGAGCGAGGTACACAGAGTGGCAGTAAACAGAATGCTGAGCGAGCGGTGTACTACTATTCCCAGCAGCGACACACAATGACTGGGGGGGACCCTGGCTAGCGTGGCTGGAGCGCGAACTACCCTGCCTGCCTACCCAAAGCTAAACCCACAGACAAATGGCGGAGATATGACGTGGTTCGGGTATTTATTTACCCGAACCACGTGACAGTTCGGCCAATCAGAGCGCGTTCGGGTCCGAACCACGTGACCCGTTCGGCCAATCACAGCGCTAGCCGAACGTTCGGGGAACGTTCGGCCATGCGCTCTTAGTTCGGCCATATGGCCGAACGGTTTGGCCGAGCACCGTCAGGTGTTCGGCCGAACTCGAACATCACCCGAACAGGGTGATGTTCTGCAGAACCCGAACAGTGGCGAACACTGTTCGCCCAACACTAGCATTAATATGGCTTTCACTTGCTTATTTTGCATTATTGAAAAAAGGCATTATGTTAAGCACATATTAAAGCATATCCCTTGACTGTCTTGCAAATGATCTGTGTCTGAGCTTTTGTACTATCTTTAAGTAGGCTTTAAATCTAGAGCATTAATGTGTCAGCTGAGTTTACAAATACTTCTTCTGCAGGAGACAGTTTCATTGGTGAACTGTTGTGCATGAGCATTATGTAAAATAAGTGGTGAGGACAAAAATTAAAAAGTAGCTTTTGTAGCATAAGTGCCAAGACAATGACTTCCTTTGAGGTTTGTGATTATCCTGTTCGCAGCAATTATCTTCGTAGATCGGCATCCAGAAAAAAGATTTCTTCATTATATCCATGGTATAACATATTTTCCCCCATTTTAAAAATCCATAAAACTACAAGTGTATGTGGTAGAAAATAAAACGACAAGTGTATGTGCTAGAAAATGAAAAGGTGTTTGTAAAATTAGGTCACTGAGATCTGTACTGTATTGAATGTTTTCTTTAAAACTAGAGATGTGAAAAAGCAGAATGACGTGTTAACTAAATTAACCTCCTTGGCGGTAAGTCAGGCTCGGGGTGGAAAAAAAAAGCCATGAGAGTTAATCCCGAGCCTGACTTGGAGTAGCTGCTGGGAGATATGGGGAGACAGCACAGCATGTCAGTGTTTCTAACTCCCCTCCCCCGGATTAGTGTTGGGCGAACAGTGTTCGCCACTGTTCGGGTTCTGCAGAACATCACCCTGTTCGGGTGATGTTCGCGTTCGGCCGAACACCTGATGGTGTTCGGCCTTTTAAGTTCGGGTTCGCCCCGAACTTCTAATGGCCGCCGAACAGGGCCGAACAGGGCCCCTGTTCGGCCGAACAGGGCCCTGTTCGGCCGAATACGGCCCCCCTATGGGGTCGCAGGCATAAGGGGGGAGCATGCCCCGATCGCGGGGGGGGTCGGAAATTCCCCCCACCCCCTCCGCTAGCGCTCCCCCCTCTGCCCGCTTCCCCATAACAAAGTTTCAAGAAGTACCTGCTGTGTCCGGTGGTAGTGTGGGTGGCTGGCAGTGGGCGGCACTATGCAGTGACTGAATGAGGAGGAGGAGTCCGGAGAGTGACGCGTTGAGGGAGGCCGGGCAGCGGGCGGAACCGCCCGCTGCCCGGCCTCCCTCAACGCGTCACTCTCCGGACTCCTCCTCCTCATTCAGTCACTGCATAGTGCCGCCCACTGCCAGCCACCCACACTACCACCGGACACAGCAGGTACTTCTTGAAACTTTGTTATGGGGAAGCGGGCAGAGGGGGGAGCGCTAGCGGAGGGGGTGGGGGGAATTTCCGACCCCCCCCGCGATCGGGGCATGCTCCCCCCTTATGCCTGCGACCCCATAGGGCCCCCAAAAGCTGGATGTTCGGAAAGTTCGGGGTTCGGCCCGAACATGCCGAACATCTCGGCCATGTTCGGCGAACTTTCCCGAACCCGAACATCCAGGTGTTCGCCCATCACTACCCCGGATCTAGATGCTGGCAGCCATCTCCTTTCAGTCCTCAAATGCCCTCGACCCCTCTGGTGATATTGCCGTTTGTTGTCGTGGCAAATTCATTATTGGGCTACAGCACCACACAAAGGATGGAGGCAGAATTGCAGCGCTTGATCCCAGAGAGGTGAGTAATGTGCTGGGCTGCTGCAGATCTCACTGCAGTATGATTTTTCCTGCTTTAGGGTCTAAAAGCTCATGAAATAATTGCACCGCTTTTGGACCCTAAAATCCAGAAATAATCATACTGATATGAAGGTTAAAGAAACAGTGAAGAGAATCCTAATGACCCTAAAATGGGGATAATGCCTCCTGCTTTGGCACATGATCGAGACCAACAAATTAGAGCTTTAGAAAAGTATTACCTGGTCAAACTAATCCTTTGACTCTCTCAAGTACTCATGCACATACATGAATATCACTGTCCTTAGTGTGTGAGTAAACACACTTAGAGAAACTTGTAATAAAACAAGGTATGGAACTGTGCATGGGAAAGTGAAATAATTTGTCTATAAATAATAGAACAGAGGCGCAAGCAGGATAAAATTAAATAAAAGTATTAAAATAAGTTGCTCGGAGGAAGTGGTGGACTTACTTCCATAAACCAGACACTAAGGACTGTAATGTGTAAACAAAACACATTTATTGATATTACCCCAATAGTGCAACGCGTTTCGTAGGCACAGGCCCACTTCTTCAGGTAATAAGATGGGGAAAACATACACTGTAGGTAAAAGACAAAGGCATTGCTATAAATATTGATAAAAAAGGCTGCACAAATAAGACATAATACAACCTTTAAACCCAAGTAGTGAAAGAGCTTAGTACAGTATAAGGTGGAATGGGCATTATATAGTAAAAGTAACGTGAAAAAATAGGGACTATCAATGATGCTACATATATAGATAAGTACTGTAGTAGTATGAAATGGTGAGATGCTAAAAATGAATGGAATGGGGCAGTAAATAAGGCAGTGGGGATGAGGGAAGTGCTGTGTGTGTGAATGGTTAGGGAGAAGATCCTATGTTATGAGTATAGTACACCAAAACCATTAGTGCAGGAACAGTATGAGGGGTAAAGGCAATAACATATAAAAAAAGTGGTACAAGTAAAAAGAACTTACCAGCAATTCAAGTATAGCAAGTGAAGCGCCTCTGTGCCAGTGTGAGGTCACATGTTGCTTTAAATAGGCTGGTAGAAATAAGCCTGGCCAATGTGAGCACTGGCTCAGTTTGGGTGGGCGGGGCCGGTTGTTAGGACAACCACGCGAGTGGCCAATCAGCCGCCGCCAGCTGTCCTGCTATAGTTGGTACGCCGAAAAAGGCACACTAATGAGAGGGACAGACGGCACATGCGCCAAATTCAGACAAAGAGGTGTTTGGTGGGCGTGGACGGCTATGGTGCGCTGAACAAGGCGCACTAGGTGAGATACAGATGGCGCGTGTGCCGCATTAGGACCAATCGAATTGTGGGTGGGCGTGGACAGCAAAAGCCATTGAAAGCGGCGCTGAAACCGGCGCACCGCCAAGATAAGACGGTGTGCGCATGCCTGGTGACGTAATCTAGCATGGAGCTTTCCATTAGAGATGTCGCGAACCTCCGATTTTAGGTTCGCGAACCCTGTTTGCGAACCTCCGCAAAAAGGTTCGGTTCGCGAAAAAGTTCACGAACCGCAATAGACTTCAATGAGGAGGCGAACTTTGAAAATTTTAAAAATGATAGAAAACATGTTTCAAGAGCTCTAATACCTGGAGGCACACCTGATTGAGTGAAATACACATCACTGCTGGAGGACCCTCCCTCCTCCAAGCAAGGTCCTTATACCATTTGACTCAGTTGTCTGCCTACACTAATTAGTTATGGGACAGCTGCTACGCACTGTGCTAGGGAGATTTTAATTAGCCTCTTGTGGGTCACCTCCCTCCTCCCACCTCCCTCCTCCCTTCTACCCTTCTCCCGGAGGGAGGAGGGTCTCATCTGCCAGGGAATTATCCTATTTCAAAAACCAGTATAGCTCATACCATGGCTGGGAATCGAACCCAGATCTCACTGTGTGGTTGGCAAGCACACTAACCACGGTACCACTACAGTAGTAACTGAAGCTGGCCTAAAATTTACCATTTATGCTCAATGCAATAGAAACATTAGGTTGCTTAAAGGGAACCTTAACTGAGAGTGATATGGATGTTTCCTGTAAACAATACCAGTTGCCTGACAGTCCAGCTGATCTTTGTGACTGCAATAGTGGCTGAATCACACCCTGAAACAAGCATGCAGCTAAACCAGTCTGACTTCAGTCAGAGCACCTGCTCTGCATGCTTGTTCAGGGGTTGTGGCTAAAAGTATTAGAGACACAGGATCAGCAGGCGATTCAGGCAACTGGTATTATTTTAAAAGGAAAAATCCATATCCTTCTCCATTTAGGTTCCCTTTAAGGATTTGTAGCATAAAAGCCAACTCACATTGGCTGGGATTTGAACCTGGGTCTCACTGTGTGGTGGGCAAGCACACTAACCACTGTACCACTACAGTAGTAACTGAAGCTGGCCTAAAATTTACCATTTATGCTCAATACAAGAGAAAAAGTAGACAAGACAAATAACATTTATATCACACTTTTCTCCTCACGGACTCAAAGCACCAGAGCTGCAGCCACTAGGGCATGCTCTATAGGCAGTAGCAGTGTTAGGAAGACTTGCCTAAGGTCTCCCACTGAATAGGTGCTGGCTTACTGAACAGACAGAGCTGAGATTCGAAATTTTAGGCCAGCTTCAGTTACTACTGTAGTGGTACAGTGGTTAGTGTGCTTGCCCACCACACAGTGAGATCTGGGTTCGATTCCCAGCCATGGTATGATGTATACTGGTTTTTGAAATAGGATAATTCCCTGGCAGATGAGACCCTCCTCCCTCCGGTAGGAAGGAGGAGGGAATGGGTAGAAGGGTAGAAGGGAGGTGGGAGGAGACCCACAGGAGGCTAATTAAAATCTCTGTAGCAGCTGTCCCATAACTAATTAGTGTAGGCAGACAACTGAGTCAAATGGTATAAGGACCTTGCTTGGAGGAGGGAGGGTGGGCGGGCTTACAGCAGTGAGACCAGTGTGTTTGGCAATAATGTGTCTGCTGACAGTGATATGGATGGTCAAAGTTTTGCTCAATAGAGCATTATGGGGCGAATCGAACTTCCGCAAAAGTTCGCCTGATGCAGGTGAACGAAAACCCCAAAGTTCGCCTGGAACCGTTCGCAGGCGAACCGTTCACGACATCTCTACTTTACATGCAGCGCCTGCTGCTTGCGCAGTAGGACAATGGGTATAAAAAGGTGAAAAGTTAATAGATCCAAAGGGTGATCCAAGTGTATATGATACAGTATGTAGCCGAGTTTCTGACCTAAGGATAGTAATAAAAATAGTGAAAACAAAAAAGAGCAAAAATTCATCTGTTGTGTATATATAGTAGATCAAATAAATATCTATTGTTCATTATAGTGTACATAGGAGTGTTTTGCTGCCCTCTAGTGGCTAAAGAGGTCACAACATTGTCATTATTAAAACACAATCCATAGGCATTACTTATACATAACAGACAATAATGGGCAAAGGTTGTATACAGAATCTAATATTGTTAAAATGGTGAATAAGACTGAAACATGGAAGTATAACAATTATAAAAATTATAAAAATAACACATAATTGGTGAATCATACATATAGGTATAAATTATACTTGGACATCATACATAAAGGTTAAAAGAGAGCGATCAAGATAAAAGAAAAACTGTAAAAAAGGAAGTTAGTGGATTTTTTTTGTATTTCATTTAAACCCTCTGGAGCGAGGGTTTTTAAGGTTTGGATCCAAAACATGTCGTATTTTTTGAGATGTTCAAATGCATTTGGCACTTTTTCATCCACTGAGTCAATCAGTGGGATCTTAAATAGTTGTGGATTATTATTGTGGTGGGTGTCTTGATACGCTGTGGAGGGGAAATTTCTTTATGATGTTTCTCTTGTGTTGTCCAATCCTGCTACTGGCTAATTGAGTGGTCCTCCCCACGTACTGCAGCCGGCATGGACATGAGATGAGGTAGATGACATATTTAGATTCGCAGGTGAGGCGCTTTTTTATAGGGAAATTGCAATTGGTGATGGTTGAGATGAATGATGAATAGGTATTGATGAACTGACATGCTGTACAGCGGGTGCTTTTACACAGAAAGCAGCCAGGCTCCTGTGGTTGTGTGGTGGTAGGTTGGTCATGTTTGATTGGACGCAATTTGCTGGGCGCAAGAATGTTTCGGAGATTAGGTGCTCTTCTGTATGTGATGGAGGGTACTTTGGGTAGTATAGGTCATAGAAAGGGGTCCTGCATTAAAATCTCCCACCTGTTTCTTAGGATATTACGGATGAGTGAATGTTGAGCGTTGTATCGAGTGATGAATCTGGGTAGACGTGTAGATTTTGATGGTTTAATGTCGGTAGTGGGAGGGGTGGGATGTTTTGCTCTAAATCTGGCATTTTTGATCACTTTTTTGGGGTATTGGCGGTCGGAAAAAATTTTTGTGAGGATGTTGGATTGAATGTCAAATTGGGATGAGTCGGTAACATTTCTATGGCTCCTTCTAAACTGGCTGTATGGTGTGTCCAGGGGTGATGATGAAAACTATTAAAATGTATGTAGTTGTTGGCATCTACTGGTTTAAAGTAAGTTTGGGTTTTGATCTGATTGGATTCAATGTACAGTGTGAGATTGAGAAATGTTATGGTGGAGATATGATGGTGATATGGGAATTATAGTCCTGCTGGGTTGGAGTTCAAATAATTGACAAATTGTGGAATGATGGAAATATTGCCCTTCCAAATAAAAATGAGGTCATCAATATATCGCTTGTAGAATATTATGTTGTCAGAAAAACAGTGGTCCGTGGATCATTTTGTTAGTTTGAGATAGCCCATTGTCAGATTTGCATAGGATGGGGCAAATACACTCCCCATTGCTGTCCCGCTGATCTGTTGATAGACTCTATCGTGAAGATATTGTTATGTAAAATAAACTCTGCACATTGTAGCAGGAAGGCTTGTTGTATGGGTGACATGGAGGGACTGGAAGCTAGAAAGTGTTGCAATGCACAGAGACCAAATGAGTGGGGGATGTTAGTATACAGGGCAGTTACGTCGCATGTCAGCCAGACATAGTCGCCATGCGACGTCACGTAGAAGGAGTATGAGCCGTTGGGAGTCTTTTAGAAAAGAGGGGAGGGATTGAACATGGGTTTGTAGATGGTGGTCTAGAAGTCATACCCCTTCTACATGACGTTGCATGACGGTGCGCCGCTTTCAACAGCTTTTTCTGTCCACACCCACCCACAATTCCATTGGTCCTAATGCAGCGCACACGCCGTTTGTATCTCACGTAGTGCGCCTTGTTTTGTGCACCATAGCCGTCCATGCCCACCAACCACCTATTAGTCTGAATTTGGTGCATGCACCATCTGTCCCTCTCATTAGTGCGCCTTTTTCGCCGCACCAACTATAGCAGGACAGCTGGCGGTGGCAGATCGGCCACCCACGTGGTTGCTCTAACAACCGGCCCCGCCCACCCAAACCGAGCCAGCACTCACATTGGCCAGGCTTATTTCTACCAGCCTATTTAAAGCAACAAGCGACCTCACACTGGCACAGAGGCGCTTCACTTGCTATACTTGAATTGCTGGTAAGTTCTTTTTACTTGTACCACATTTTTTTATATGTTATTGCCTTTACCCCTCATACTGTTCCTGCACTTATGGTTTTGGCATACTATACTCATAACATAGGATCTTCTCCCTAACCATTCACACACACAGCACTTCCCTCATCCCCACTGCCTTATTTACTGCCCCATTCCATTCATTTTTAGCATCTCACCATTTCATACTACTACAGTACTTATCTATATATGTAGCATCATTGATAGTCCCTATTTTTTCACGTTACTTTTACTTTATAATACCCATTCCAGCTCTTTAACTACTTGGATTTAAAGGTTGTATTATGTCTTATTTTTTAAGCCTTTTTTATCAATATTTATAGCAATGCCTTTGTCTTTTACCTACAGTGTCTTTTTTCCCCATCTTATTGCCTGAAGAAGTGGGCCTGTGCCTACGAAACGCGTTGCACTATTGGGGTAATATCAATAAATGTGTTTTGTGTACAAATTTACAGTCCTTAGTGTCTGGTTTATGGAAGTAAGTCCTCCACTTCCTCAGAGCAATTCATTTTAATACTTTTATTTAATTTTATCCTGCTGGCGCCTCTGTTCTATTATTGCAACACTGAGTCCACCCTAGGTGGAGGGGTGACTTACCCCCTTTTGCTTCGATCTACAGAGAGTGACTTTTTAATCCTGAGTGGGGACAGGTTCATACTCCTCACCTGCCTATACAGTGGTTGCCTGAGTGGTAACCTATGGTTGTGAGTATACCCATCTCACTTTTGCATATCTTCAACCATATCTGATATACTACACTATATTGGGCTCTCAATTTCTTCCCTTTTATTTTTAACTTGTCTATAAATTCGGTCACAAGGTTTTGAAAGCAGACATTCACTGAAATATACATGCTTGCTATTAAAAGACAGTGGTCTATATGCAATTCAGTTTTTCTCCTGGGTTTTCTCTTAGGTAATATTTTCACTATGTGTCCTAAAATGCCTTTTAAGCCACCAGCAAGCAAGAAAATACTTAAAATAAATGTAATAGTATTTTTTCACCAACATTTGTGTACTTTTTCAATTGTAAAATGTTGAAAATTTAGTTTAAAAAGAAAACAAAAATTATCTCCTAGGTGAAAAGGTTAATTGCATATGGGCCAGTTTGTAGAAAACAATGGCCTCAATACCACATTTAGTAATGCAGAAAACAGCTGATTTTATCGATCACCTTGCCAAAGGTCAATTCACTAAGCCTATTACTGCACTTAAAATTACTGACTTTTGCAGTAAATACCTAAAAAAATGTCAGTAAATTGCAATTCACAAAGATTAAAACATTCGGTAAATCAAGCAAAAGTGTTCAGTATTTACCTCTGGCTCGGACCAGCCGATAACTCTACTCTCCATGTGGTAACATTGACAGATGTAGTAGACAGCCAATAGGGAGAGCCAGGCAGCCAATAGTGAGAGCCATACAGCCCTGCTTCTCTCCTACTTTGGTCCGAAACCCTGGCTGATGGGACTTCACTCTGGCAGAGCAGAGGAAGGAGACATTTTATAAGGCATTTCTGCATCTTTTTAGATGTGTATAGATGTGTATATCTAAATACTCTTATACAAAAGAGCTCCCCCTGGTGGCTACAGTACATTTAAAGGGATGCACTGGACAGGAAATCCTGACTCATGCACACAGCTTCCTGCCTCACCGCTGACCTGCTCCACAGCTGTTAATTGAGACTTACCGAGCAGGGCTTAGTGAATTTAAATATGTTTGTTTGGTAAATTACCGAACTTCTACCGCATGCGGGAAAGCTTAGTGAATTTTGAAAAAAGGTGTAAAACGCCGAATGCGGTAATTTACTGACCTAAATTATTTTACTGAACTGCGCTTAGTGAATTGAGGCCAATGTCATTTTTAAATATAATTCTAAACTCTTTCCTATTACTATCCTATTTTATTTTCTTCAATGAAACATGCAACAACTGAAATCATATAATCTAAGTCCTGGAATGTAATCATATTTGATTATTTATATAAAGTAAGTGAGTTATGAAACGTTTTCCAGTTACGTGTGTGTTGCTGTGTGTGAGTTGTTTGGTACTGGTCCAACCTGCAGGGCATAGTCACCAGGGTCGCGGGTTTCCCCCAAATCATGTTTTTATTGTATGAGGTTCTCTGTTCTTTGTGAAAGCTCTGTTATTTTTTATTTTTTTTTGCTAGCAAATAAAGTATCCTAGTTTTAACAAAGAACTGAGCACTGCATGTTTTCAATTTTTTGAGGCATCAAACCTTGTTATGGTTGCTCCTGGGGGTTCCTGCAGTTCTGTGTATCACATAGGAGTAGTGCCTTTTACACACATTTTGTCTATTTTCCAGCACACATGTTGATTATTTTTTTTCACTATTTCTGTTATTTCTAATGCTATAGATAGTGACGGACAAACATGTTCGCCGGTGGACAGTTCATGGTGAGGAACAATTGTTTACCATTTGTATCTAACGTGAACTTTACACAACATTCGCGTTTACCCTTAGCACTGTAAGTGCCCTTCTTTTTTTAGTTTGCCAAATTTTTTTGAAAGATTTGAATAACTTGAACAGGATACAGACACAAACATAGAAACCATGAAACAAAATTTCCAGATTGAGATTCAGATTCGATGGTGGTGGGAGGAGATTACCAGGATGGAATGTCTTAAGGGCCTGCAGAGCCATCCCCTGTAGCTGCAGAAAGTGGAAGCTAGGGTTGCTCAAGCAAACGGAATTACGTTTATGTGTCCAGCTTTTACCTACGGTTGTCAAACTTAATTACGCATTAAAATACGAAATTATGCGTAAATTGACATACTTGTATGCGGACGCAATGCGCATGCCTATGCGTGATATTCATCCGTACACGTATAGCACATTCGTAAGTGATTTCGCAACATACATGTGAACTACACGTAACACCAGTAATTACGCATAGCGGTAGATTTTATACTCGTAAATTTGTAAGTGTAATTTACAAACTTTGCATTACAATTACGATGCATAATTATGAATTACGATGCGTAATTACGTTTGGGCGTAGTTTGTGCTCACCACTGGTGGAAGCTTTGTCGATTTAGAAAACCATATTTATGTGACAAACTGATAATTGTGCCCATGTCATCCTTTTGCCATTAAAGGCCTCTTCTTTTAGTGCCAGGGAAAACATTTGAATTGTATTTTGGTATCAAAAGGAACTTGTTATATCAAAGATTTCCTCTTCTTTACCAGCACATTATATGCACAATTACCTGCCAGTGCCTGTGCAATTACCTGCCTACATGATTTGAACTGTAAAGCATGTCAAATTACTCTTAGGAAAGTCATCATCATAACTCAGACCCCACACTATAGTTATCATGACACTACAATACCCTCCAGTTTCAGTTTTGTAGTGCTTTTAACAAGTTTTGTTCTCATTTTTAGTATTTAAATTGGCCCTAGACTACCATGGACATATGATTATGGTAGGGGGTAGACACTGATCCCTCACCTATACATTCTGTACACCACTGCACAAGATGTCCGTGCTATAATAATACTACATGTATATAATATTCTTATATTTTTAACAGATTTACAAAATTATATCACATGACCTTTTTTTATTAAAATTATTACTTACCACAATATAAGTTCATTCTGATTTTTTTTTAAATATAGTTTAATTTAAATTCATAATGCCAGCATTTGTCACTTATATGACTACAGTATTAGCTCTTGAATCTGGGGTGCAGTATTCACTTTAACCACTTGGTGGAGCCTGTTGGCCCTTTGGTATCCACTTGTCTCATGTACTTTAAGGCCTAGTTTAAATCATTTAGCGCAGATGGATGTGCGATCGGAACACAACATGTCCGATCGCACGCCATCTGCGCTACTATGCGCTGCGCTGCAGATCCCATTCATTACAATGAATGAGATCTGCTCTGCGATTCCCATAAATGCATGCAGCACGCAATAGCGCATATGATGAGAACAGTAGAAGGGATGTCTATGCCCTTCTACCGTTCTTGCGTGTCGCACACTGCACATGAAAGCAGCTTCATAAAATTTGCATTACACTATTAGTACCCAAATTGTAGTAAAGAGATGACCGGCACCATCCACAAATATTAATGCTCTTTTATTGCATAATCAGATCATGTCCCGCCTGTTAAAGCGACGTTTCGGAGATAGTCTCCTTTTTCAAGCAAGGCAGGGTACAAAATGACATGTCATACATTTCTATTTATACACATCATCAAGCAAAGCAGCCAATCAAACACAGTATTACACCAAACCAATCATGTTGATCCATGTTAAAAAACGGACCTGATGGGGAACTAACCTGCTGCTCTGTCAAATGACGCTTGACCCATCTCTCCACCCACTCCCCACGTGGTTATGCGGAAGGTAGCCCTGCCGTCCACACCTGCGCATGACTGTACTCACGCAGTCTTCCCCCGCTCCGCCTACGGCGGACCTGACAGGGGACTGCAGCGAGTGACGTGAGGCGCGGGCAGTACCCAGTACGTCCACACCTCCGCAAGCCATGCGGCCAATGGGACGTGTACCGGACACGCAGCACCGCCCATTGAGGCCGCGCCACGTATCCAGTCGCTCCCACCTGATGGTAACTATGGTGATAGACAACAGAGCGCCCGACAAGCACAACGGATCATTCATATTATTAAATAGATCTCACCACTCCGCAGTTAGATGACAAAGTCTATATACCAGGATATATTGGGGAAGTTTTACAATTGGAGGCACTCCAGATAGGTGGTGGGCCTGTTCAAAAACAAAAACCAAACAAAAATTAACAATAATAACAAAAATCCAAAAATTAGCAACGGCATCACTAGATGGAGCTGGAGACATGCACGTGATTAGATAAAGGGTGTCAAATCAAACTCTCTATTGAGACCTCTGGGCTCCATAGAGTCCAGTTTTTTTATCTAATACGCTTCCCTATATAGAAGTCGCTTAACCCTATCCCCTCCTCTTCTATGTGGTAACACTTGCTCCAGGATCATAAATCTAAGTTGGCTAACTGAATGAGATGTCTGTACAAAATGGTTAGCTACTGATTGATCAACCAATTTTTCTCTTATTGCATGTTTGTGAGAAGAGAGTCTCACTTTTATCTTTTGTGTGGTCTGACCAACGTACACCAGCCCGCACGGGCACTTCAAAGCATAAACCACAAACTTGGAGTCACATGAGTGACACCCCCTAATCTTAAATTTGGTACCCCTATGGGGATGTGTAATGGTGTCCCCCTTTATGACCGAACTACAATGGACACAATTAAGGCATGGAAAAGTGCCCCTGCGGGCCAGTGCCCGCCGGCCAGAACTACCTGTGGTACTATCTGCATGCACCAACCTATCCCTTAAAGATGGTGCCTTTCTATAAGAGAAAATAGGGACATTTTGAAATTCCCTAATATGGGGAAAACTATCAGATAATAGGTGCCAATGTCGCTTAACTATTTTCGCTATATTATAGCTCTCAGTATTAAATCTGGACACAAATGGCACTCTATCTATCAACCTCTTCCGATGCCTGACCCCAGCTCCACCCGTGAGTTTTGCCATAGCTCCATCCACCACCTGATCTGGGTAGCCCCTCCGCAAAAATCTATTCCGCATTACTCCTAGCCTAACCGTTCTCTGTTGTTCATCCGACACAATGGTATGTACCCTATTGAACTGACTTAACGGAATTGACCTCTTAGTCGCCAACGGATGGAAACTCCCGAAATGCAACAGGGAGTTCACATCCGTTGGCTTAGTATAGAGGTCAGTTTTCAAAATATTCCCATCCAACTCAACCATTACATCCAAATATGAAATCTGTCTTTCAGAACTGTGTACTGTAAATCTTATATCTTCATTATAGGACATTAATTGGGCCACAAAGGTGTCAAGGGTCGAACGTGGCCCCGCCCACATGCAAAACACATCATCAATGTATCTAAACCAATGTATGGCATATTGCTTAAACAATGTATTAGTATAAACAAACATGTCTTCATAGACTCCCATATATATGTTTGCATAGGTTGGGGCCACGTTCGACCCCATGGCTGTGCCCTTAATTTGCATAAAGTAATCATCCTCAAATCGAAAGTGGTTGTTCCTCAGAACCAACTCCAACAAGTCACAAAGAAATTTAACCTGCTTCGTGTCAAAATCCGACGCTGTCTCCAGCATGAACCTGACCGCCTCTACACCCCCATCATGTGGGATGGAGGTGTAGAGGCTCTCAACATCCATAGTGACTAACAAACACTCTCCCTCCAAGGGTTCCATGTTTCTGAGGATATTCAGGAACATCTGAGTATCCCTAAGATATGATTTCTGGCCAGCCACATACGGTCTCAAAACCTTGTCTAAATATTTGGCAATAGGTGAAAAAACCGAATCCACACCCGCCACAATGGGGCGTCCAGGAGGATTGTCCAACGTCTTATGTATCTTAGGACATGTATAAAGAACTGGAGTAATAGGCTCTGATTGAATTAAATAGCTAGCCAACTTCATATCTATAAATCCTTGCTGTGTTGCTTCTGTCACAATGTCCTGTATCTTCTGTTGAATTTCTCTTATTGGATCTCCATTTAACATCCGGTAGGTCCCCTGGTCTGCAAGTTGCCATTTAATTTCACCTTTATACAAAGCAGTATCCATGACGACGACCGCCCCACCCTTATCCGCTGGTTTGATGGTTAACAAAGGATTGTCCATTAGTTCTTGTAGTGCCAGTTTTTCATCCCTATTTAAGTTATTAATGACAGACATGCCCACTCTATCTGCCCTACGCAACAGCGTATCTATTTCTCCCTGTACTTTACGTATAAATAGGTCAATAATCTGGCAAGAAGATGGTTGAAAGTTTGACTTGGACCTAAGTCCCAAATCTCTAAGGGTGAGAACTCCTTCTTCTATCTGTGGGGGTGTCGTCGCCATGGTCTCTCTCGGGATGGAAAAATAATACTTAAGTTTAATATTCCTAAAAAAACGTTGCAGTTCAATATCCACTTCCAAGGGATCAGGCCAGTGTGTTGGAGAGAAAGACAGACCATGGTTGAGGGCAGCCATCTGCGTCGGTGTCAACTGTACGGATGAAATATTAACAACTATATTCTCCTCTGGTAGGGGCGTGATTGCCGTGGTCTCAACCTGGATTTTATGGTGCCTCCTCCTGCGCCCTCCCCTACGTTTCCTGGAACGTCTGATTGGCCTTCCTGTGAGGAACTGGTCAAAAAATCTGTCGATTGTGATTGTGATTCTTCCTGACCAGGGGCTGGGCCCTTTCCTCCTTTGGGTCTACGGGGTAGCCTTGGTCTACCTCCAGGTTTCTGCCAAGTGTATATGTAGCCAGACGTGTAGTCGAGCTCATCACGCTGGTATTTATCACGTTTAACCGTTTCAACATTCCTTTGATGTGTGTCTAGGAGAGCTACCAATTCATCTTCAAACTGTTCATATGCCTCTATTGAGATCACTTGTTTAAGTTTGTTCTTCAAATCAATCCTTGTTTGTGTAAGCTTCGGTAACTCTTCTTGTATTCTCTGTATAGTGAGGACCATGGCGTCAAACGACGCTTTATTCCAAATATGTGACCATGTATCACAAAAGTTCTTATCAGATGGGAACATGATAGGTGCCACATGGGCTCGCATTCCCCTCGGTATATGTCCCACTCTCCGATATTCAGCCAAAGTTTTGGCATGCAACTCAAACGTGATATGTAGCTTGGCCACCTTTTGTATTTGTCTGCGTATGGCCTTATCATCAGAGGCATTTAAATAAGCTACTTCATGAGACACTTGTGAAATGATCTTTGAGGTCTCCTCTGCCGTGTAGGAGAAGGTTAGGAGATTCAGGTCTGCATCATCCATGATTTCTTCTCAGCTGAAGGTGCTTTCACTTTGTGCTGAAGTCAATAGTCGCAAAGTAGTAGTGTAGCACTCTTCTTCCGCTTCCGTTAGGATGTGCCTCGGTCTATCTGCCAGCACCGCAGATGGATCAAATTGTAGTAAAGAGATGACCGGCACCATCCACAAATATTAATGCTCTTTTATTGCATAATCAGATCATGTCCCGCCTGTTAAAGCGACGTTTCGGAGATAGTCTCCTTTTTCAAGCAAGGCAGGGTACAAAAATTTTTGGATTTTTGTTATTATTGTTAATTTTTGTTTGGTTTTTGTTTTTGAACAGGCCCACCACCTATCTGGAGTGCCTCCAATTGTAAAACTTCCCCAATATATCCTGGTATATAGACTTTGTCATCTAACTGCGGAGTGGTGAGATCTATTTAATAATATGAATGATCCGTTGTGCTTGTCGGGCGCTCTGTTGTCTATCACCATAGTTACCATCAGGTGGGAGCGACTGGATACGTGGCGCGGCCTCAATGGGCGGTGCTGCGTGTCCGGTACGCGTCCCATTGGCCGCATGGCTTGCGGAGGTGTGGACGTACTGGGTACTGCCCGCGCCTCACGTCACTCGCTGCAGTCCCCTGTCAGGTCCGCCGTAGGCGGAGCGGGGGAAGACTGCGTGAGTACAGTCATGCGCAGGTGTGGACGGCAGGGCTACCTTCCGCATAACCACGTGGGGAGTGGGTGGAGAGATGGGTCAAGCGTCATTTGACAGAGCAGCAGGTTAGTTCCCCATCAGGTCCGTTTTTTAACATGGATCAACATGATTGGTTTGGTGTAATACTGTGTTTGATTGGCTGCTTTGCTTGATGATGTGTATAAATAGAAATGTATGACATGTCATTTTGTACCCTGCCTTGCTTGAAAAAGGAGACTATCTCCGAAACGTCGCTTTAACAGGCGGGACATGATCTGATTATGCAATAAAAGAGCATTAATATTTGTGGATGGTGCCGGTCATCTCTTTACTACAATTTGATCCATCTGCGGTGCTGGCAGATAGACCGAGGCACATCCTAACGGAAGCGGAAGAAGAGTGCTACACTACTACTTTGCGACTATTGACTTCAGCACAAAGTGAAAGCACCTTCAGCTGAGAAGAAATCATGGATGATGCAGACCTGAATCTCCTAACCTTCTCCTACACGGCAGAGGAGACCTCAAAGATCATTTCACAAGTGTCTCATGAAGTGGCTTATTTAAATGCCTCTGATGATAAGGCCATACGCAGACAAATACAAAAGGTGGCCAAGCTACATATCACGTTTGAGTTGCATGCCAAAACTTTGGCTGAATATCGGAGAGTGGGACCTATACCGAGGGGAATGCGAGCCCATGTGGCACCTATCATCTTCCCATCTGATAAGAATTTTTGTGATACATGGTCACATATTTGGAATAAAGCGTCGTTTGACGCCATGGTCCTCACTATACAGAGAATACAAGAAGAGTTACCGAAGCTTACACAAACAAGGATTGATTTGAAGAACAAACTTAAACAAGTGATCTCAATAGAGGCATATGAACAGTTTGAAGATGAATTGGTAGCTCTCCTAGACACACATCAAAGGAATGTTGAAACGGTTAAACGTGATAAATACCAGCGTGATGAGCTCGACTACACGTCTGGCTACATATACACTTGGCAGAAACCTGGAGGTAGACCAAGGCTACCCCGTAGACCCAAAGGAGGAAAGGGCCCAGCCCCTGGTCAGGAAGAATCACAATCACAATCGACAGATTTTTTGACCAGTTCCTCACAGGAAGGCCAATCAGACGTTCCAGGAAACGTAGGGGAGGGCGCAGGAGGAGGCACCATAAAATCCAGGTTGAGACCACGGCAATCACGCCCCTACCAGAGGAGAATATAGTTGTTAATATTTCATCCGTACAGTTGACACCGACGCAGATGGCTGCCCTCAACCATGGTCTGTCTTTCTCTCCAACACACTGGCCTGATCCCTTGGAAGTGGATATTGAACTGCAACGTTTTTTTAGGAATATTAAACTTAAGTATTATTTTTCCATCCCGAGAGAGACCATGGCGACGACACCCCCACAGATAGAAGAAGGAGTTCTCACCCTTAGAGATTTGGGACTTAGGTCCAAGTCAAACTTTCAACCATCTTCTTGCCAGATTATTGACCTATTTATACGTAAAGTACAGGGAGAAATAGATACGCTGTTGCGTAGGGCAGATAGAGTGGGCATGTCTGTCATTAATAACTTAAATAGGGATGAAAAACTGGCACTACAAGAACTAATGGACAATCCTTTGTTAACCATCAAACCAGCGGATAAGGGTGGGGCGGTCGTCGTCATGGATACTGCTTTGTATAAAGGTGAAATTAAACGGCAACTTGCAGACCAGGGGACCTACCGGATGTTAAATGGAGATCCATTAAGAGAAATTCAACAGAAGATACAGGACATTGTGACAGAAGCAACACAGCAAGGATTGATAGATATGAAGTTGGCTAGCTATTTAATTCAATCAGAGCCTATTACTCCAGTTCTTTATACATGTCCTAAGATACATAAGACGTTGGACAATCCTCCTGGACGCCCCATTGTGGCGGGTGTGGATTCGGTTTTTTCACCTATTGCCAAATATTTAGACAAGGTTTTGAGACCGTATGTGGCTGGCCAGAAATCATATCTTAGGGATACTCAGATGTTCCTGAATATCCTCAGAAACATGGAACCCTTGGAGGGAGAGTGTTTGTTAGTCACTATGGATGTTGAGAGCCTCTACACCTCCATCCCACATGATGGGGGTGTAGAGGCGGTCAGGTTCATGCTGGAGACAGCGTCGGTTTTTGACACGAAGCAGGTTAAATTTCTTTGTGACTTGTTGGAGTTGGTTCTGAGGAACAACCACTTTCGATTTGAGGATGATTACTTTATGCAAATTAAGGGCACAGCCATGGGGTCGAACGTGGCCCCAACCTATGCAAACATATATATGGGAGTCTATGAAGACATGTTTGTTTATACTAATACATTGTTTAAGCAATATGCCATACATTGGTTTAGATACATTGATGATGTGTTTTGCATGTGGGCGGGGCCACGTTCGACCCTTGACACCTTTGTGGCCCAATTAATGTCCTATAATGAAGATATAAGATTTACAGTACACAGTTCTGAAAGACAGATTTCATATTTGGATGTAATGGTTGAGTTGGATGGGAATATTTTGAAAACTGACCTCTATACTAAGCCAACGGATGTGAACTCCCTGTTGCATTTCGGGAGTTTCCATCCGTTGGCGACTAAGAGGTCAATTCCGTTAAGTCAGTTCAATAGGGTACATACCATTGTGTCGGATGAACAACAGAGAACGGTTAGGCTAGGAGAAATGCGGAATAGATTTTTGCGGATGGGCTACCAAGATCAGGTGGTGGATGGAGCTATGGCAAAACTCACGGGTGGAGCTGGGGTCAGGCATCGGAAGAGGTTGATAGATAGAGTGCCATTTGTGTCCAGATTTAATACTGAGAGCTATAATATAGCGAAAATAGTTAAGCGACATTGGCACCTATTATCTGATAGTTTTCCCCATATTAGGGAATTTCAAAATGTCCCTATTTTCTCTTATAGAAAGGCACCATCTTTAAGGGATAAGTTGGTGCATGCAGATAGTACCACAGGTAGTTCTGGCCGGCGGGCACTGGCCCGCAGGGGCACTTTTCCATGCCTTAATTGTGTCCATTGTAGTTCGGTCATAAAGGGGGACACCATTACACATCCCCATAGGGGTACCAAATTTAAGATTAGGGGGTGTCACTCATGTGACTCCAAGTTTGTGGTTTATGCTTTGAAGTGCCCGTGCGGGCTGGTGTACGTTGGTCAGACCACACAAAAGATAAAAGTGAGACTCTCTTCTCACAAACATGCAATAAGAGAAAAATTGGTTGATCAATCAGTAGCTAACCATTTTGTACAGACATCTCATTCAGTTAGCCAACTTAGATTTATGATCCTGGAGCAAGTGCTACCACATAGAAGAGGAGGGGATAGGGTTAAGCGACTTCTATATAGGGAAGCGTATTGGATAAAAAAACTGGACTCTATGGAGCCCAGAGGTCTCAATAGAGAGTTTGATTTGACACCCTTTATCTAATCACGTGCATGTCTCCAGCTCCATCTAGTGATGCCGTTGCTAATTTTTGGATTTTTGTTATTATTGTTAATTTTTGTTTGGTTTTTGTTTTTGAACAGGCCCACCACCTATCTGGAGTGCCTCCAATTGTAAAACTTCCCCAATATATCCTGGTATATAGACTTTGTCATCTAACTGCGGAGTGGTGAGATCTATTTAATAATATGAATGATCCGTTGTGCTTGTCGGGCGCTCTGTTGTCTATCACCATAGTTACCATCAGGTGGGAGCGACTGGATACGTGGCGCGGCCTCAATGGGCGGTGCTGCGTGTCCGGTACGCGTCCCATTGGCCGCATGGCTTGCGGAGGTGTGGACGTACTGGGTACTGCCCGCGCCTCACGTCACTCGCTGCAGTCCCCTGTCAGGTCTGCCGTAGGCGGAGCGGGGGAAGACTGCGTGAGTACAGTCATGCGCAGGTGTGGACGGCAGGGCTACCTTCCGCATAACCACGTGGGGAGTGGGTGGAGAGATGGGTCAAGCGTCATTTGACAGAGCAGAAGGTTAGTTCCCCATCAGGTCCGTTTTTTAACATGGATCAACATGATTGGTTTGGTGTAATACTGTGTTTGATTGGCTGCTTTGCTTGATGATGTGTATAAATAGAAATGTATGACATGTCATTTTGTACCCTGCCTTGCTTGAAAAAGGAGACTATCTCCGAAACGTCGCTTTAACAGGCGGGACATGATCTGATTATGCAATAAAAGAGCATTAATATTTGTGGATGGTGCCGGTCATCTCTTTACTACAATTTGATCCATCTGCGGTGCTGGCAGATAGACCGAGGCACATCCTAACGGAAGCGGAAGAAGAGTGCTACACTACTACTTTGCGACTATTAGTACCCAAACAAATTTCCAGGCACACTACCATTTTACCTGACTCTTCTTGCTGTGACTGTAAGGGCTTCTTTGAAGTGTGTGTATCAAAGGAATGTGGCACATTGTTTCAGCATGTCCATGTGTCATCATGATCACCACTACTTATTGCACTGTACTGAGGAGGTGTTTGTTGCCGTATAATATGTTTTGTACTTAACCTCCTTCCTCTACAGCCAGTGGTCTTTGAGACTCATCTAACATCTAGAGCAGGCTTTCTCAACCAGGGTTCCCTGGAACCCCAGGGTTCCTTGAGGACTCTGCAGGGGTTCCTTGGCATTTTACCCCATCGTGGGGGAAGTATAATAGAGCACACTATAATAGGTGGTACTGTAACAAGAAGCACTAAATTGGGGGTCAGGAGACAGTATGATGAGTGGCAGTGTAATAGGAGATAGTGAAATTAGCAACCTAACCTATTTAAAGACCATGCCTCCTGAAAAATAAATGTAGCGGTTCCTCGAGACAAAAAAATTGTTTGCAGGGGTTCCTTGAGATCCAAAAGTTATTTACAGGGTTCCTCCAAGGTAAAAAGGTTGAGAAAGGCTGATCTAGAGACTCATACAGTTTTTGCCTGCAAAATTGTCACACTGAATTATGGCAGAAGTTCCTAAACACATCATGTCCTACATAATTTTACTATAATGAGCTCCACTTTCTTTGTCCTATCTTTCTTTGTGTAATCACAGTGAATAATAAAGCATTTAACCCTCACCACACCCTCTCCATCATATCTTCAAAATCCGTGTGTACCTCCCATCACCCTACTCTCCCTGCTGTAATAAGAAAACATTTCTCTCTTATTTATTATTTTTTCTAAAAAATAGAGAGGGTGTGTGTGGTGGTAGTGGGGGAATAAAATTGCTCTTTAACACACTGAGCAGGGACAGGGAGATAAATCTGGTCTGAAAGAGTTATTCCCTCAGCAGAGGAGTGAGGTTGGTAGGGTCAGTGAAGTGCACGCAGTAAAAAAATTGGCTGGCGCCCTCCACCTTTACTATTTCGTGTGATGGAGATAATGAAATAAAGAGGGGAGTTTGGGCAGCTATCTGTCCAATAAAATTGCCCCCATCATCTCATCAAGAAATGACACAAAAGATCCCAGCCATCTTGAATATATGGCAGAGGACATCCCCTGGGCTGACAACACTTAAGCAGTAATTGGCAAAGCACAACAACACCTTTTCAGGAGCCTGTGTGCTCCCAAAGACGGGCAGCTCCATACTGCACACGGACGAGTGCGCAAGAGAGTGTGCTCATGCATGCAATGGGGGAGCCAGCGGTGGAATACGGCAACCAGGAGAGGAATGAGAGGACTCTATAGGACCCAGAGCCTTCCCTCTCCTTAGGTGAGTATCTGATATTTTTTTTTGTAGATTCGCTTCAGACTCCCTTTAACAAAACTACATACTCTGTAAAAGGCTGTGGAAAATGTCAGTGCTCTATAAATAGAATGGTAACTAAAAGACACCAAACTTCTGTATAAGGGCTATAGATCTGACATTAACCACCCTGGCGTTCTATTAAGATCGCCAGGGCAGCTGCGGGAGGGTTTTTTTTTAATAAAAAAAAAACGATTTCATGCAGCCAACTGAAAGTTGGCTGCATGAAAGCCCACTAGAGGGCGCTCCTAATCCATATTTCTGATCGCCTCCGGCGATCCGCAGTAACAAGGAAGGCCGCAATGAGCGGCCTTCCTTGTTTCGTTTTGCTCGTCGCCATGGCGACGAGCGGAGTGACGTCATGGACGTCAGCCGACGTCCTGACGTCAGCCGCCTCCGATCCAGCCCTCAGCTCTGGCCGGAACTGTTTGTTCCGGCTGCGCAGGGCTCGGGCGGCTGGGGGGACCCTCTTTCGCCGCTGCACGCGGCGGATCGCCGCGCTGCAGCGGCGATCGGGCAGCACACGCGGCTGGCAAAGTGCCGGCTGCGTGTGCTGCTTTTTACAGCGAGCAAATCGGCCCAGCAGGGCCTGAGCGGCAGCCACCGGCGGTGATGGACGAGCTGAGCTCGTCCATACCGCTAAGGTGGTTAACATTAAATTAAAGTTTTGCATCTTCCCACTTCTTTTTCTTCATGTTGTATATCTGTTTTTCAAAGTTACATTGATTTCCCATTGCAGAAATCCCCATCTCCGCAGCAGTGTTTTCTCCACGAGAAGCTGCTCTTTAAATCTGGACCGTGACCTGTACCTACGCTAAACTGCACTTAATCCAAGCTCCCACTGTCTATGCAAATATCAGACTTTTCACTGTCACAAATGTCAATGAGAAGGGAACTCCTGTAGTGAATCACAAGACACCATACTGACTCTATGTCATTTGTCGCTCCTTATCATTAACATTAGGTTCTCACCAAAGTCATTTGAAATAGATGATTTCAGCACTATGATGTTAAAACACATGCAACTAAGATAAAGTGCAATATGTTTCCCCATAATTGACAGAAAGAAAATATATGATGATACATCTAGTGCAGATTGAAATTTGACAGATCAGTTAAGAGAGAAAGAAAAGCACTGTGGGATTTCCAAACTAACAGCATATGGTTGTATTATTTGATGACACTCTCAGACATAAAATCACACTTGGAGGTCTGAATTAAAATGTGATTAGTATAATTGTTTTTTGTTTTTTTTTGTTTTTCCTTTTTTTCCCCTTTATCTGTCATTATTCTTGCTTAATGCAACAACTCCCTGATATTAACGTATATGAAGCTAATTATACGTTTACCAAACTGTGATGTATAATATTATACATAAAATTGTCTTATGATTTGGTTTTACTGAATGCACCATATTTTTATAACCGCTGCTTCGTAAACGGTTTGAATTGACTTATCAAACTATGAATAATAGTTGACAGATAGACTCTGATGCGCAATATCACCACAGATGTTATTTGGCCACTGAAATGGAACAACTCCTACTAGCAATGCAATCTGATTAACATAAATAAAAAATAAAATCATAACAACAGCAATCTTGCTTAATGTGTATTCATAAAAAATATTAAAATAAGCATCTGGCAATCAGCAGGGGATTGCAAAAAGTACAAAGCAAATACAATAATAAAACGTATTCACTCCATTTATGTAAAATAAGTTTAATTTTTTTTTCTTTCTCAAGTTAACTGCTACAGTTTGAAAGTGGTTGAAAACCAGAATATAAAATAAAACAAACCTGTAAAATATATCCAAAAAGATAAAATACAGTACATGATCCGCATGAAAGTTCTAACCATCTAAACTGCAACAGGTCATTCTTCCTCCCTTACAATCAGAATCAGAATTAATGTATTTGGCCAAGTAAGTTTGCACTTACAAGGAATTTGCCAAGGAGTAGGTAACTACCCCATGCCCATGAAAGAAGGTCCTGGGGGTAGCTTGTGGGGGAATCTAGGAGACCACTTTAGCATCAAAGAGGCCCTAAGACAACCCCACCAGGGGAATTAGATATACGGGTATGTATGTACTCCTTACCTATTTTTACAAAGAGTTCCAAAAGACATAACACAAAAAGTCATTTTATGAACGTAATTCGTTGTGACTATTGCAAGATTACCTTATCGTTATATACATTCTAGATTAAAAAAAGGTCAGTATGGATAAAGAATACACTTTTGGCTATGATTGCATGTAAAAGAAATGCCGTTAGGAGGACCCCAAAGCAGGAGGAAGATTGCATCTGTGTTAAAAAAAATATAAAGAATGTAACTAAAATTGTAATAAGGTAGTCAGACTTGCAAACTGGAAGATGAAAAAAAATGGCTAGTTATTAGTGACAAAAAGTTAAATCCCAAAAAGTTTTACAAATACATAAATTCAAAAAGGAAAAAGGCTGAAAATAGAAGACCTTAGAAAGATCAGTCAGGGACCTCTATTGTGAAAGACCAAGCTAAAGCTGAAATTTTCAATGCATGCTTAACTTCTGTCTTTACCAAGGTGATGACCTTGTCTCATAATACAGCTCTGGGTTTTTCCCAGTCTATATTATTCAGGAAGGTGTGAATGAATGCTTGGATAAAATCACATCTTCCCCAGAGAGTTGAGTTCATTCATCAATAGGCCACTTTATATTATTTCTCTTTCAAGTGGGTCAGTTCCCTAGGACTGGCACAAAGCTGAAGTTGTCCTCATATTTTAGAAGGTAAAGAGATCAGAACTGGGAAACTACAAACCTATAAGCTTAACATCAGTTGCGTGTGAACTTTTTGAAGGCATTCTAAAGGATGATACATGATATTGTATAGCAATACAAGACTTTATAGCACAGAATAATTTAATTTCATCTAATCAACATGGGTTTACTTAATACAGGTCTCATCTCACCAACATGCTAAGCATTTATGTGGTGAATGCTAATTTAAAACTCTTTGAAAAGTCATAGATATAGTGTACTGAGGCCTAGCAAAGGCATTTCACATTGTCACTGGTGCAGAAGCTGAGGATACAGTCAGGGACTAGGAAATATTGTGTGTATGTGAATAGAGAACTGGTTAAGGGGCAGGAGGCAAAAGAGTGGTGGTAAATGGATCATATTCAAAATAAGAAACTGATAGGTGTGGGGTCCCGCAAAGGTCAGTGCTAGGTCCAATCCCTTTCAATTTATTTATTAATGATTTAGGAGATGGTATACAATGTAATGTTGCCATATTTGCAGGTGATACAAGATTATTGTAGAATGATCAACAATAAGAAGGATAGTGACATTTTACACAGGTTCTCAACAGCATGGCCATATGGGCAGAGAAATGGCAAATTAAATTAAATATAGATATACAGTATATAAGGTCATGCACTTTGGATGTGCCATGGTGGAGCACTTTAAGATACGTGGCATGCAGCTGGTAATGGCATACAGCCCAAATAAATCACTTGTGAGGCCACATCTGGAGTAAGGCATAAAGCTTCAGGCATCACACTATAGGAAGGGAATTGACATACTATAATGCCTAGTACACACCATGCAATTTTCTGTTAGATTTTTCTGTTAGATTTTCTGTAAGATTTTCTGTAATTAGATTATTTTCTGTAAATACTGGTACAGACTGGTCATTTTCTCTGGTGCATTGTCTTCTGGTTATCTCCTGCTGAGTAGAACAATGCTTAATTGCTTGGCAGATAGATGATTAGATGTTGGAAATTATCTATCTATCAGGTAAATCTAACAGAAAATCTTACAGAAAATTGTATGGTGTGTACTAGGCAGGCACAAAGCCAGGCAACTAATGCTGGATAAACACGGTGCATTACCGCACTCGATGCGCCGCTTGATTCCCGTCGATTCGCGGCCACTCGATTATTTCCGATATGTCCGTTTCGCATTTCGATGGATCGTTAGGTCGATTTGGCATACTTTACATGACAATCGATCTAACAATCTAACATCTAACATTCATCGAAATGCACTCGGAAACGGGAATCGAGCAGCACATCGAGTGCGGGAATGCACCGTGTGTATCCAGCATAAATTAATCAGAGTGATAGAAGGTCTCACTTATTTACTCAAGAATGGTTGGACTAACTGGATTTATTTAGCTAGAAAAAAAGGCAATTAACGGGTGACCTGATTAGCATGTATAAATACATCAGAGGGCAATACATAAGCTTAGTAGATATGGTTTATGTCCTTAGGCTTGTACAAAGGATAAGGTCTGTACATGTAGGAAACAAAGGTTTTGATATCTATTTTGGAAGGGATTCTTTACAGTAAGAGTGATTAAAATGTGGAATATTTTATCACAGGAAATAGTGATAAAGTAAGTGATATAGTTTAAAGGAGAAATATGGGAGGGTGCAGGGCAGAAATGTACCTCCTGTTAGATTGACAGATGTCCTTGACCACCTCCCCCCCACCCCTTCCCAATGAACATCTAAATATGCCTCCCACCCACCATTAACTGTCAACAACCTCCCTTCACCAGGAGGTTTCTAGCAGCCTATGCCTATATATGGGTAGTGATGTCATTAAGATGACTGCTGGTAACCCTGATTCCCAGAGAGACAGTAGGGCTAGGCTTTGAAAACCTAACATTTTTTTTAATGTGAATGAGGGGTCTTTTCATTGTGCCAGGGCAGGAAATGATGCACTGATTTGCCAGAACTATTGGCAATGTAATGCTCCCATTGTAAGTCAAGTCAGTTAGCTGCAGCTATTGCTTTTAAGAGAGCCAGACGGGGTGTAAATTAAACATGAGATACTTCTCTAAGAAGAGAGAAGCCTTGGCTCCTCCAGAGCCTTCCTTTGTCTTCCTCCGAGGTCCCTCTGAAAGTTTGCATCCACACTCTTCTTTGTGCACAAGTGCAACTGTGCTGCATCTGCTAGAGTATGGCCATGCCTGGTTGAGGATGAGCAGCTCTGGCCTACTGCACAGGACTGGAAGTAGTTACACAGGCAAAGTATGGCTGCACTCATTCATAAAGAGGAGTGCAGCCCTTATAACAGGGGGTCATTGTGCAGCAATGGTGGGGACAGGATCCAGAGGCTCCCCTCTTCTTATTTAAGCATCTCATTTTTATTTTTTTACTAGGTCTTGGGTACAATTTAAGCAAGTGATCCTAAATTGTTGTATATTGAAAGAATTTGATCAAATACATATTGCAAATCATTAACTAGCCTAAATGGTTATCTCATGAGTTTTTAATTAAAGACAAAGGCATTTATAAATATGAAAACAATAAAAACAATTTAAGAGCCCACCTTTAATACCAATGACTTGGTATTTTTTCCAGGAACAATCCATTGGGCAATGTTTCATTTTCACAACTTTAGGATTTCTGGTACGCATATCTACGCGCCTTTAAACTTCACATGCAGTTCAGGGGGGTAGAAATGCGTACTGCTACCTTACAGTCGCTTTCACGATCCCCACACTGTTTTCGGATGACCCACCGTCGCAGCCCCCTCCATCTGTGATCGGGATGTGAGAATCTTTTATTCTCAATCCCGATCACCATTCCCGTGTCTTCTGAGAGCTTGATAACGTCACTGTAATGATCTGCTCTGCTGTCTGCTAGGGATGGTCGGAATGCCAATTTCCGATTCCGCGGTAAATCCGCATTCCGCCATTGCCAAATTACCGATTCCGCCTTCCGTTACCAAATTCCGCATTCTGATGCGGAATTTCCGCCGGAAATCGCGGAAATTCCGCCCGACTTTAACATCAATTTTCTCAAAAACTATAAGGTCTTTTTAAAAACTTTTTTTTGCATCTTGTTTAGAAGATTCTGTTTAATAAACCCTGGTGTTTCTAGGACTTACGGGGACTTTGCTATTAACCATTAAAGTCGGCGGATTTTTACTGTAATGTAAAATGCAGAAAATAGGCAGATGCAGATTTTTTGCATTTTACATTTCAGTAAGTTTTCAAAAAGACCTTATAGTTTTTAAGAAAATCGATGTTAAAGTCGGGTGGAATTTCCGCGATTTCCGGCGGAAAGTTCCGCGATTTCCGGCGGAAATCCGCCTACAGCACTAGAATTACCAATTTCCGCATTCCGATGCGGAAATGCAATTTCCGATCGGAATTTCGGAAATTGCATTTCCGCGAAATCCGAATGAGCATCCCTAC
Source organism: Hyperolius riggenbachi (assembly GCF_040937935.1). NCBI lineage: Eukaryota > Metazoa > Chordata > Amphibia > Anura > Hyperoliidae > Hyperolius > Hyperolius riggenbachi. The sequence goes on from NC_090646.1 coordinate 556,963,049, forward strand.
TGTCTGCACAGGCAGGCAGCTTTTTGACCATTTTTCAGGTCTGCATGCTGCAAGTCCCTGGAAAGGAGACCTGTTTTCACTGTGCAAGTTTCAGACTTGCTGTTCTGGTTAAGGATTTGCATTCACTCCTCTGGTTATTGATAGCTCTGCCTCTTTTGAAGGCTTGCAGTATAAATGCCATTTCCTCCCAGAATTCCCTGCTGATCATAAAGGTTTGGTTCTGCTGGACTTACCTTGAGTTTCAGCCCCTCTGCTGATTGTTTGCTAATATTGTTTTAGAGTAGTTATCCTTGGGAGTGCACTAGCATTCCTTCTAGTGCAGTCAGATTGTTAATTATCTGTATGGCCTGGTTCTGTCTTGTCTTATCTGTTGCGATTGCACTTTCTCCAATGGCGGCTGATAGTGAATCGCTCTGTTTGTTTGGATCGCATTCACCCTAGCAGTAGAGGCGGTGGATCTCCCTTGTCTGACTCTTGGAGTATAACCTTAGCTGCGGTTGCTACTGGTTACTCCTTCTGTTTGTCTTGTCTAGCATGAACGCTTGCTGTTGTCTGGGGTGAGGCAACCGATTAGCAAGCGTTCGCGTTATTTGTCTGTCGTCATTTTCTGTGTTCAATAGTTAGCTAGAGTTGGTGCGCTTTGTCGCTGTTGCGCTTAACGTGCGGCGACCGTGGCTTGAACGCGATTTGTCGCTATTGCGCTTAACGTGTGGTGACCGCGTTTAGCTAGCCCTGTCAGTTCCTTCGTGTTGGATTGCAGTTTGTTAATTGGTTCGGTCTTTATTCATTCTATGATCTGTCTTTACTCAGTCTTGTGTCTCTATTAGCAATCGCCATTCTTGCGATTGCTTTCTCACTTTGGTCTTCGCTGTTGTATGTCAACCGTCGCCGGGTGGCGACTAGATTGGTGGACATACATACATTCTGTCTCTGTGCTCACTCTCTCTCGAGAGGCTAGCTTGCCCTGTATTGCTTTACTTCGTACAATCTCCATCTGGCATCTGTGTATGGTTTGTGTACCTTTAAGAGGTTTAAAAAACTAGACTCTGAAACCAAAGAGGACATTCTTTCTGAATGTGTAAGACTTTCTCTTAACCCTGAATTTCAAATCACTGATTCCTCCACGTGGGCTCTCCAAATAGCTTATGTTCTATTGCAAGGAGATCTGTTTCAGTGGGCTTATGAGATTTTGAAAGGCAATTCTTGGAATGATAAGCCTTATCAGTTTCTTACATTATTTTTTTCTCACTGGTTTAAACTGCCTTCCTTACCCCCTATGCTTGATGGGTATGTAACTGCAAATCAATCAGCTGTTCTATCCATTCCATGCAAAACCATTCAGTTTGATAATGAATGCAGTAACAGCTCCCTTGCATCTAGACAGCAGCCATTTAAAGTGGCTAAGACTAAAAGGGGAAAGTCTAGGAAGCCCATAGCAACTACAAATAAGAAAATTGTTTCTGTAAAATAGAACACTTGTTTAAAAAAATGAAAAAAATTACATAATTTAATTTTTTTTTACATAAATAGTTACCTTAGGGAGTTTTCTAATATGGATATCATGAGAGTATATTACTGTTAAAGCGGATCCGAGAGGAAAAACTAACTATAACAAGTAACTTGTCTATATATCTTATCTAAAGTTTACACAGCAAATCTAGCTGCAAACAGTTTTAATAGAATATGATTATTTATTCCTGTGATACAATGACAGCAGCCATGTTGTTTGTAAACATTTCACAGAGGCAGGTTTATCTGTATCTTGAGCCATCAGCCCAATCCCCTCTCCTCCTCCCTCCTCCTCTCTGCCTCTGAAATCAATGGCTAGTAACACCTCCCCCTCCTCCTGCCCAGACTGAGCTCCCGTGAGCCCTTGCTATTGCCTTGGCTCTCTGAAAATCTGTGGGCTTGGCTTTTTTAGTTTATAGGGAATTAGAGTATTAAAACAAAAACAAAAAAGTATTTGGCGTGAGGAATGCCCTATAAACAATAGGAAAGGAACACAATTATGCAATGTGTAAAAGTTCACCTCGGATCCACTTTAATTTTGCAAAAAAAAAAGTCTTGTAATAAGTGAAATAGTATTAAAAATCCCTAAACAGAAAAATGCTCCTTTGTTTCCAGATAAAATATCACCATACATTGAACTAGGGACACAATTAAAACAAGTAATAACCGGGACAAATGGGCAAATAAAATGTGTGGGTTTTATGTATCGAAGCACATTTTATTTTAAAACTATAATGGCTGAAAATTGAGAAATAATCATTTTTTTATTTTTTCCCTCACAATGCATATGAAATAAAATAATTCAAAGCAAAAACTACCACCCAAAGAAAGCCTAATTTGTGGCGAAAAAAATATATAGATAATTTCAGTGTGATAAGTAACAATAAAGATATCGCTGAATGAATGGAAGGAGCGCTGAAATGTGAAAGTTTGGGTTTTTTAAGGGAAAAAACCTGTGATCCTGAAGTGGTTAAAGAGAGCACAGCATACAGTTGTGCAGGTTATTGGTTCTTGAGTCCTTTTAAAAGTCTTTGTGTATGTAAATTTCAAGTAAGTCGTTTCTTCTTCATTGTCATTGTAAGTTAAGCAAAGGACAATGGTCTCCAAACAGCAGAATAGGTAATCCATAGCAACATAAACACAGCTTTATGCATTCTTAAACATTAACAAACAGTGGCTTTGCCAGGTTTTACATTGTCCCTTTTAATGGCAGGCACAAACAGAACAGTGTTAATCCTTTCTCATCTCTTGGATTTGGGGTATATGAATGAAATATGTAATTGACAAAACCTGAACATGACAATATTCTTAATTCATGAATCAGATTTATCATTATTTACTCTTACTGAACTGCTGCTAAAAATAACTTTCACCTTGATAGCGGATTTCTAGTTTTTACTTTGCTTAAAAATGTCACTTTTAATTCCAAGTGAAACTAAACAGGATTTTTAATTAATTTATTTTTTTGTATCTTGCTTTATCAGTTTTACCTTATCCCATTCCAAAGCAGTAATTTTTTACTATAATAGTCATTGATTTTATTAGCTGATTTTATTTTAAAGTATTAGTTTTAATTTTCTGACACATTAGAAATTAGTAAGTTTCAGTGACATACCCAGTCAACATTGTTGTAAGACTCACTGAAGTTTCATTTTCCATCAAAATAAATACAATGGGCTTGATTCACTAAGACAAATAGCATGCCTTATTAAAGTTAACACACCTTATCAAAGTTAACACGCCTTATCAGAGTAGCATAGCAAACTTAAGCCTGCTAATTGGCAATGATGAGAACTCCACTCGTCCTGCCCTGAGCCCTTGCAGGTTCGTAGTGCTCGTCATGCTACTCTGATAAGGCATGTTAACTAACTAATAAGGTGTGTTAACTTTGATAAGGCATGCTATTTGTCTTAATGAATCAAGCCCAATGTATCTAATATAAATTTCACAAAGGAATTTGAATTAGCAAACTTTTTTTTTGAGTTTTTGAGTTAAGCAAGTGATATAGATTCCTGAGGATTCAACAATCCTGTGCCATTTCTATTAGCAATGAGTAAACAATTTCTGGGCACAGAGAAAATGTGCAGATCCCAGACTCTATTCATTTCTAGGGAAAGTGGACACTGGAAATGTTTGGAGATAACTGTGTAGCTGGTGTGTCAATTTTACTGCTTTATGTCTCACTTTGACATATAAATACAAGAGTAAACCACATACAAAAAACACAGTAAAAACAAGTGCACAAGTAGCTGCCAATCAGGAAGTGCTTTTGAAATTCTGTGAAAATGTTCATCTGTGGGAAATGAACTTCTTAGAATTGTACACATTTATTTTACATGTTACAATTTTTCAATATAGAGGTCCAAGCCTAATTGAAGTCACTCACAGCAGCTTGCTGCTCACAGCAATCTAGTTGCAACCACTGGTTTGTAAGAAACAGAAAGCCCAGCAGGAAACACTTTTCCCCCACCAGCCTAATAGGTTTAGTAAAGTTGTGTGAGCTGAGGCAACAGTCAAAGAGAGCGACGTACCCAAAGCCCAGCATTCGAAGGACGCAGGCAGTCCTAGTGTGCAATTTTATCTTTAGGGTTTGATCTGGGTCCTCTATTATTTAAAAACTAATGAACATGACCAGATTGCCAGAGGAAGCGGCCGATGGTCTATGAGGTTTTCCACTGGGTTCCATCAATAAGACTAGTGCCGGACAGTGACCATTGACCAATGTATGTGGTTCAGGTAGCATGAACATTATTTAATTTTTAAAGAAAACTTCATGTAGGACATACCTGAACAAAGAGAAAAATGTTAAGATGTTAGTGAAGTAGAATTTGTGATTTTGTAGCAGCATGCATATATTTACACAAAAACAACACAAAAAGTCAATCAGTATTTAGCATGGGCACATTGTCTGTGTGGGAAGGATTGTCAGCCCCCGGGCAAGGTACCAACCTGTTCTGAAATGCATGTGAGCTGCTGTGGACCAGTAAGAAATGTATTACTTGGCCAATTGCTCTTTTCCTCCTGTTGCCTATTTTACACATTTTCTGTGTAGTAGTAGAACTAACCATGGGAAAGTTAACATAGAAAGAGTGATCTAATGATTTCTTGGATAATGAGACAAATATGACAGCCGTTACAATTAAAATTCGAGTGCTTATATTTGTGAACAAAGTCTATTATACCGCAGTTAGGTTGATTCAGGTATTTTCCAGAGCTCCAGTAAAATGCCTTAACCTCCTTGCCGGTCTAAAAAATCCAGCAAGGAGGCAGCGCCGCACTTTTTTTTTTTTATTTATTTATTTAAATCATGTAGCGAGCCCAGGGCTCGTTACATGATAGCCGCTGAGCGGTGGCATCCCCTCACCCACTCCGCTCGCCTTCGGCGTTCTCAACGGGATTTCCTGCAGGCCTTCCCCGGTCACCATGGCGACGGGGCGGGATGACGTCACCGACGTCATGGACGTCGGGACGTCACAGGGAATCCCGAACTGCCCCTCAGCGCTGCCTGGCACTGATTGGCCAGGCTGTGCAGGGGTCTGGGGCGGGGGGGGGGGGCGGCTCAGCGTGGGATAACTGGCAAGGAGGTTAAGTGTCATTTGAAAGATGCTGACTAAATTCATGTTATACGTTATAAGCGTGTACTATGATACGGTGTTATAGCAGGAATTTGCAGAAATCTTGATTGATGTATTTAATTGATGTGATTAAAGTACTTAAAAGATTACATACATCTGGAAAAAAACATGATGATACAAAAGTTCCCATTTTTTTTTCTCATTACTAGCTAAATCTTGGCAGACTTGGCTTGCAAAAGTTGAAGTTTTCCACATTTTGTCATATTACTGCCACAAACATGAATCAATTTTATTGGAATTCCACATGAAAGACCAATACAAAGTGGTGTACACGTGAGAAGTGGAATGAAAAGCATACATGATTCCAAACATTGTTTACAAATAAATAACTGCAAAGTGGGGTGTGCATAATTATTCAGCCCCCGTTGGTCTGAGTGCAGTCAGTTGCCCATAGACATTGCCTGATGAGTGCTAATGACTTAATAGAGTGCACCTGTGTGTAATCTAATGTCAGTACAAATACGGCTGCTCTGTGATGGCCTCAGAGGTTGTCTAAGAGAATATTGGGAGCAACAACACCATGAAGTCCAAAGAACCACCAGACAGGTCAGGGATAAAGTTATTGAGAAATGTAAAGCAGGTTTACTCTACAAAAATATTTCCAAAGCCGTGAACATCCCACGGAGCACTGTTCAAGAGATCATTCAGAAATGGAAGGAGTATGGCACAACTGTAAACCTACCAAGACAAGGCCGTCCACCTAAACTAACAGGCCGAACAAGGAGAGCGCTGATCAGAAATGCAGTCAAGAGGCCCATGCTGACTCTGGACGAGCTGCAGAGATCTACAGCTCAGGTGGGGGAATCTGTCCATAGGACAACTATTAGTCGTGCACTGCACAAAGTTGGCCTTTATGGAAGAGTGGCAAGAAGAAAGCCATTGTTAACAGAAAAACATAAGAAGTCCCATTTGCAGTTTGCCAAAATCAATGTGGGGTGACACAGCAAACATGTGGAAGAAGGTGCTCTGGTCAGATGAGACCAAAATGGAACTTTTTTGGCCAAAATGCAAAACGATATGTGTGGCGGAAAATTAACACTGCACAACATTCTGAACACACCATCCCCTCTGTCAAATATGGTGGAGGCAGCATCATGCTCTCGGAGTGCTTCTCTTCAGTTGGGACAGGGAAGCTGGTCAGAGTTGATGGAAAGATGGATGGAGCCAAATACAGGGCAATCTCGGAAGAAAACCTCTTGGAGTCTGCAAAAAACTTGAGACTGGGGCACCTTTCATTAGGACAACGACCCTAAACATAAAGCCAGGGCAACAATGGAATGGTTTAAAACAAAACATATCAATGTGTTAGAATGCCCCAGTCAAAGTCCAGATCTAAATCCAATCGAGAATCTGTGGCAAGATCTGAAAACTGCTGTTCACAAATGCTGTCCATCTATTCTGACTGAGCTGGAGCTGTTTTGCAAAGAAGAATGGGTAAGGATTTCTTCCGTCTCTAGATGTGCAAAGCTGATAGAGACATACCTTAAAAGACTAGCAGCTGTAATTGCAGCAAAAGGTGGTTTTACAAAGTATTGACTCAGGGGCTGAATAATTACGCACACCCCACTTTGCAGTTATTTATTTGTAAAAAATGTTTGGAATCATGTATGATTTTCATTCCACTTCTCACGTGTACACAACTTTGTATTGGTCTTTCATGTGGAATTACAATAACATTGATTCATGTTTGTGGCAGTAATGTGACAAAATGTGGAAAACTTTAAGGTGGCCGAATACTTTTGCAAGCCACTGTATCCTGTGTATTGCTCGATTTGGTCTTTTTTTAAAGGATACCTTAATTCAAAAATAATTTAAAAATGGGAGAAGCAGGCATGCTTAGTGGGTTCTCCTCATGCCCACTACTCCCCTCATTCTCCTCCTTCCCCTCTGGTACTGCCTACTGACCCCGAACTTACTTCCTGGTCGGCATGGACATGGCTGACTGCACAGGTGCTGTCCAGTAATGCGCCCATGGCCAGAAGTGCTCTGGGCATTCGCACTTCATCACAACTACGTAGTTCGCATTTGCAAAGCGCTCCGGGCTGCAGGCGCGCAATCAAAGGCCGTGCATCTGCACAGTCAGCTGCGACCACTTCAACCAGGAAGTAAGTTTGGGAGGGGTCGTTAGGCAGTACCAGAGGAGAATAGGGAGAGCAGTGGGCATGAGGAGAGCCCACTACACATGCGGGCTCTCCCCATTTGTAAATTCTTTTTGCTAAGGTATCCTTTAAAGTTGATATGGATTTATAAAAATGTGCTTAATTTTCAACTCTTTTCCAGTTTTCAGAAACATTACTTTAAAAGAACATGTTGATGAAACACCTATTTATTATTCATTATGACATGATTTTTTTCTTTTTTTTACTTTCAAAAGTTTTTATTGTTATTAATTTTCAAGATAAATGTTTGTACAGTATATAATAACAGTTTTATGAACAAACGTATGACAAACTAATCATTATAAATTCCCTTTAGGTGGTACAAGGAGTAGGTATTAGCATAGGACATCTAATATACAATGTACATTCTTATAAACAGATCTAAAAAAGCTTGGAATACCAGCAGAACAGGAATACTCTTTTAAGATAACATAATTTGCATAAGTAGCATGAAGAGTGGAGAGCCCACGTGTAGTTACAGAACAAGAGTTTGGCCGCTTTTCGGACTGTAAAAGCGTGTTAAGGCTTCTCTTATATAGTCCAAGTTGGGGTGTTTTTGCACCTGTGATCAGTGCTGCCAAGTTCCTTATTTAGCTCTTCTTTATGTTAGTTAGGGGTCCACAAAGCATTCGTTATGGTTAGTATTGGTCCAACGTCCTTTTAATGTGGATTCCATAGGATGATGACAACCAAGGGGACCAAATGGAAGAAAACTTTGAGGTGTCCTCGTTTGTTAGAGCCATTATGTATTCATTCAAACAGATATAATTGACTTTTTGTGCTACCTTTTCCCAACTCAGATCCTTAGAGAGCCAATTCTGTGCTATGTGTGATCTAGTAGCTACTAATATCTTTGTGAATAAAGTGTTTTCTGGATGGGATAAATTAGGCATACTTGTATTAAGTAAGGCTGGCAAGGGGTTTAGGGTGGAGGGTTTGCTCCAGAACTTTTTTGTTAAGTAAAAGGTCTTAGACCAGAGTGATTGTACTACTGGGCAGCTCCACCAGGTATGGAAGAGATCCCCCAGGGCCTGGCAACATCTGAAACATGTATTAGGCATTTGTGTGTTATACTTGTTTATCCTTGACGGGGTTAAGTAAGTGCGGAATAAAAGCTTAATAGACGTTTCAGATAGGGAAATATTATTTGAACATTTAGAGGTATTCTTCCATATTGATGTCCACTGTGCTTCTGTGATTTCATAACCTAGGTCTTTTTACCAATGCTTTTGGTATAGCTTTTTCTGGTTAGTCAGTGGTGTGATAAGTAGACATGATTTTTTTCTTAATACAATTAATATTTCATTGAATTCTTGGAACATGTTCTCAAATATTTTTAAACAGCTGTTTTACAGGCTTAAGAAATTAGTAAAATGATAGATATTAATTTATTTGCAGCTCTCAAGGATTCCAGGTGGTTCCTCTGGGCTTTCATGTTAAAGAAACATCTCAATTAAATATAATTTTATCTATCTGCATATTGTGCATGTTGAATATTTAATGAAAATGTATGACCTGCTTCTTCAGTATGGGGTTTTTAGCACTTACTTTTACTTTAGCTTTGAACTTTGTGCTGGATATGTATCTTATAGTAACCAATCATTAGAATTGTATATGTATTTTGCATGGTTTTCATTTTTTGAATGCCTGGACCTTAGCAGTTCTTTTCACAGACAGCTTGCCTCACCGTGTTTTGCAATGCTTTATTACAATATCAAAACATTATTCCATAAAATTATAAAAACTCTGTTTACCCAAAGCTCTTCCACTTTTTTTTTTTTTTACGAATGCTGGCATTGCTAAATCCAATTCTATTTTTTTCTAGAGCAAACTGACAGTCAGTATGATTGATAGTTTCGATAATTTCAATCACTTAAAGAGGAACTTTAGCCCAGGTTTGAACATCGTCCCAATCAGTAGCTGATACCCCCTTTCCATCAAGAAATCTTCTCTAAAAGATCGTCATGGATGTCTGTATGGCTGGTCTTGTGATGAAAGCCTTACAAAAGTGTGATATAGTTGTAAATAACAGCTGTTTTCAACTCAAGACAGTAAAAAAGACAGCGCTCCTCTTCATCATTATTGCACAATCTGTAAAATGAAAAGAGCTCAACATAGTGCATTACTGTTGGAATGAGATCATTAGGCAACCAGCCCAAGTGAATAGTGCTTCACACGTGCATATGTCCATACATGTCCCCTTTAAAATATCAGCTCACCAGATGTCAGCCACCTCACATGCAGGTGGGTCTAGCATTTGGTTTCAATAAGTCAATCTGAGGCATCCCAGTTGTAGACAATTCAAGCACTTAATCCAGTATCCTCATAAAAAAACAATAAAACGATCATAGCTTCAAACAATTTAAATATTTAGCACTGTCCTGCACTATATAGCGCACTCATGTGGTATTGAAAACCTATCGGGCTGATAGCCCAGCGGTGTCACCCTCAGTGTGGTTCCGGCGTCCCATGTCCACTCCGGCGTATCCTCTCATCTCCCTTGAGCTCAAACCGGCCGGCATACAAGTTCAGTGTCCTGTGACATCAGACGCACCTGGCTCCGCCCAGTGTCTCAAGGGAGACGAGCTGGACAATCATTTCTTGATCCATCTTCTATCTTTTAACTTCTCACTTTGCAACGTATTTATTTATTGTTTTCCCTCTACAACTATCTTTCTCTTACATTCCTCTTTAAGCGGCAGACATCATTCATGAACTAAAATGTGAAAATTAAGTCTGCTAAGTAGACATGGTCAGTAAGATTCAAACTATTTCAACTTGTATGCAAATTAATTGCAAACTGTATACAGCTTGGAACTGGATCCATCCAAATCATCAGTAGGTGCACTTGATTTGCCCAATTCCAAGCTGCTTGTACTTTAGATGAAATCTACCTGCAAGTCAGAATCATTTCCATATTATTAACCAACACTACTGCTGGGCTCTTCACCTTTCTTATTCGTATTGAAGTTGTCCATTACATTAAATGTTTAAAAGGAGAGCATAAGACGTCCAAAGGTGGGGCTAAACTTGAAAATTACAGGTAAAGTTGCTTTTTAATATAAATACAACAGTATATGTCTATCATTTTTTACATTTAATGTTTACTGAAGTTAACCTCTGATTATTTATTGTCTAATCACATGCTCAATATTTTTCACACTGAGTTTCTGCAGGGCACTCTACCTGCAAAACTCACCAGCCATATTTCTTATTTAGATGAAGACAGCAGTGCTAAACGTGCACATTGATCAAACAATCCAATTTAGTGGACATTTTTCTATGGGTGCGCAGCAGTACCAATATATACGACAGTTCAAATGTAGATTCTCTGCTGCACAAGGGTTTAGTAAATGCAGCACTCTTCCAATATCAGTCCATTATACCTGCAATAAGCAAGCTCAAGAATAGATAGTGCATTAACACCGGTAGGTCCACCCTGTGGTTTTACATGGTGGGGGAATGAGCTGAGAACACCCAGGTTGCAAAACAGCAGTAAGGATCGGAAGACAAGCTAATGTGGGATGCTGCAGGAGACCAAGCCTGATGTCCACACATAATTTTACATGCTGTCAAACACTGGATGCTTGTGATCTTTACCAGCCTGCCGTCCAATTTAGATACCAAGGAGATTTTGTGCAATACCTGAGAGCGCTTTAGATCTGTGATCATTGTATATAAGGGGGGTGCATGGTTTGTTCACCCTCACAATCACAGCTCACAGAAAAGTTTTGCAATAAGGTTGATGGTGACAATTATTTTATGTGTTAACGTACTATCTTAAAGGACAACTGAGGTGATATGTGACATGATGAGATAGACATGTGTATGTATAGTGCATAGCACACAAATAACTAGGCTGCGTTCCTTCTTTTCTTTCTCTGCCTGAAAGAGTTAAACATCAGAAGCACAAGTGAAAGTTTCTACCCGAGTAGGGACTGGGTCGGGACCGGGTCGGATTGGGTCAGACTATAGCATAACCCTCACTGATAAGTAATTACAGCCATAGAACACTTTCCAGTCTGTAAATGGCTTCTGACAGCAGAAAAGAGATAAAAAAGGTCGACAATTCATAGATTTGAGCTCTGGCATACTTCAATGAAGGTGTCATTAGTGATGCTCAAATACCCCTTTTTAAAATTCGAGTTTGGTCGAATTCGAATAGTAAATTATTCGAGGTCAGTCGAATATTCGAGTCGAATAATTTTTACTATTCGATTCGACCTCGGACTTCGAGCTCACTATTTGAGTCGGTATTCGAGCTAACTATTCGAGCTGACTATTCGAATTGGCCTTAAATAGCTTCCCAACACTTGTTTTGAGGGTTAATGATGCAAGAAACATATTTTTTTCCAAGTGACAACAGCAAGTGATTATGTGGGGATGTTCCTTTAAAAAAAAAAAAAGGTGAGAAGTTGTGTCCAGAATTTTGTTCAGTACTGTATATACTTCTTCTTCTTCTTCTTCTTTATCTTCTATATCTTCTTCTTCTTCTTCTATATCTTCTTCTTCTTCTTCATCTTCTTCTTCTTCTTCTTCATCTTCTTCATCTTCATCTTCTTCATCTTCATCTTCTTCATCTTCTTCATCTTCATCTTCTTCATCTTCTTCTTCATCTTCTTCATCTTCTTCATCTTCATCTTCTTCATCTTCTTCTTCATCTTCTTCATCTTCATCTTCTTCATCTTCTTCTTCTTCTTCTTCTTCATCTTCTTCTTCATCTTCTTCATCTTCTTCTTCATCTTCTTCATCTTCATCTTCTTCATCTTCTTCTTCATCTTCTTCATCTTCTTCATCTTCATCTTCTTCATCTTCTTCTTCATCTTCTTCATCTTCATCTTCTTCATCTTCTTCTTCTTCTTCTTCTTCTTCTTCTTCTTCTTCATCTTCTTCTTCATCTTCTTCTTCATCTTCTTCTTCATCTTCTTCATCTTCATCTTCTTCATCTTCTTCTTCATCTTCTTCATCTTCTTCATCTTCATCTTCTTCATCTTCTTCTTCATCTTCTTCATCTTCATCTTCTTCATCTTCATCTTCTTCATCTTCTTCTTCTTCTTCTTCTTCTTCTTCATCTTCTTCTTCATCTTCTTCATCTTCTTCTTCATCTTCTTCATCTTCTTCATCTTCATCTTCATCTTCTTCATCTTCTTCTTCATCTTCTTCTTCTTCTTCTTCTTCTTCTTCTTCTTCTTCATCTTCTTCTTCATCTTCTTCATCTTCTTCTTCATCTTCTTCATCTTCATCTTCATCTTCATCTTCTTCATCTTCTTCTTCATCTTCTTCATCTTCTTCATCTTCATCTTCTTCATCTTCTTCTTCATCTTCTTCATCTTCATCTTCTTCATCTTCTTCTTCTTCTTCTTCTTCTTCTTCATCTTCTTCTTCATCTTCTTCATCTTCTTCTTCATCTTCTTCTTCATCTTCTTCATCTTCTTCTTCATCTTCTTCATCTTCTTCTTCATCTTCTTCATCTTCTTCTTCTTCTTCATCTTCTTCTATATCGTCTTCTTCGTCACTTATTTCTCTTTTCATTTTTTTTTTTTTAAAGAAATGCAGCTATTTTTGAGCGTAACAACAAATAGCTGGTGGCGCACGCATGTTGGAAGCGCCATTGTATGTGCTCCCTGGCAGTGGAAACACACAGACAGCAGGAGGTAAATTTAGCAGCAGGAGGAGGAGGATGAGTGTGTGGCAGCATGCAGTCAATGAGGCAGGCAGCGTGACATAATAGCCCTGGTACCTAGCGGTGATACCATGGCTGTAAATAAACACAACAGGAGGTCCCAGACAGCGGTCGTGCAGCCCACATTGTGTCCAATACACAACTGGGACAACACAGTTTTCAACCCGGGCACCTCAGAAAAATTAAACCTTTTTTTGTAATGGTTTTGTAGTTTTGGTTTTACAACCAATTACACAGATATATAGCTATTTTTTGACGTAATAGCTGGTGGCAGAGTGGCAGCAGAAGGTAAATCTGTGTACCCTGGCGGTGGGAAACACAGACAGACAGCAGCAGCAGCAGGAGGAGGAATGGAGGAGAGTAATTATGTGAGCAGCTATTGTTTGACGTAATAGCTGGTGGCAGTGTGGCAGCAGAAGGTAATTCTGTGTACCCTGGCAGTGGGAAACACAGACAGACAGCAGCAGCAGGAGGAATGGAGGAGTAGTGTGAGTGTGGCAGCAGGTAGGCAGCGTGACATAATAGCCCTGGTACCTAGCGGTGATACCAGGGCCGTAAATAAACACAACAGGAGGTCCCAGACAGCGGTCGTGCAGCCCACATTGTGTCCAATACACAACTGGGACAACACAGTTTTCAACCCGGGCACCTCAGAAAAATTAAACCTTTTTTTTTTTTTAATGGTTTTTTGGTTTTTGGTTTTACAACCAATTTAGCTATTTTTGGACGTAATAGCTGGTGGCAGAGTGGCAGCAGAAGAAGGTAATTTTGTGTACCCTGGCAGTGGGAAACACAGACAGACAGCAGCAGCAGGAGGAGGAATGGAGGAGTAGGCGAGCAGCTATTGTTTGACGTAATAGCTGGTGGCAGAGTGGCAGCAGAAGGTAAATCATCTGTGTACCCTGGCAGTGGGAAACACAGACAGACAGCAGCAGCAGCAGCAGGAGGAGGTATGGAGGAGCAGTGTGAGTGTGGCAGCAGGTAGGCAGCGTGACATAATAGCCCTGGTACCTAGCGGTGATACCAGGGCCGTAAATAAACACAACAGGAGGTCCCAGACAGCGGTCGTGCAGCCCACATTGTGTCCAATACACAACTGGGACAACACAGTTTTCAACCCGGGCACCTCAGAAAAATTAAACCTTTTTTTGTAATGGTTTTGTAGTTTTGGTTTTACAACCAATTACACAGATATATAGCTATTTTTTGACGTAATAGCTGGTGGCAGAGTGGCAGCAGAAGGTAAATCTGTGTACCCTGGCGGTGGGAAACACAGACAGACAGCAGCAGCAGCAGGAGGAGGAATGGAGGAGAGTAATTATGTGAGCAGCTATTGTTTGACGTAATAGCTGGTGGCAGTGTGGCAGCAGAAGGTAATTCTGTGTACCCTGGCAGTGGGAAACACAGACAGACAGCAGCAGCAGGAGGAATGGAGGAGTAGTGTGAGTGTGGCAGCAGGTAGGCAGCGTGACATAATAGCCCTGGTACCTAGCGGTGATACCAGGGCCGTAAATAAACACAACAGGAGGTCCCAGACAGCGGTCGTGCAGCCCACATTGTGTCCAATACACAACTGGGACAACACAGTTTTAAACCCGGGCACCTCAGAAAAATTAAACCTTTTTTTTTTTTAATGGTTTGTTTGGTTTCGGTTTTGCAACCAATATAGCTATTGTTTGACGTAATAGCTGGTGGCAGAGTGGCAGCAGAAGAAGGTCATTCTGTGTACCCTGGCAGTGGGAAACACAGACAGACAGCAGAAGGGCAGTACACAGCAGCCCACTGTAGGTGTAAAATGTGTGGCTGCAGGCGACGTAATAGTCAAAGTGAACCAGGCTGGCTTAGTGAGCAGGAGCCAGGAGGTGGTAAAGGGTGGTAAGGCACATTAACGATGGTTCCGGCAGCCAGTTCATGTCCCCCTCTCGCCGACAACAGGGGCCAGGAACTCGCCTTCCACCCACGCCTGGTTCATCTTGAGAAACGTCAGTCTGTCCACAGACTTGTGAGACAGACGTGAGCGTTTCTCGGTGACCACGCCACCAGCTGCACTGAAGCAGCGCTCGGACAGCACGCTGGAAGGGGGGCAGGACAGCACTTCCAGGGCGTACTGCGCTAGCTCGCTCCAGATCTCCATGCGCTTGACCCAATACTCCATGGGATCAACAGGGGCATCGCTGTCAAGCCCGCTGTACGACCCCATGTAGTCAGCCACCATGCGGGTCAGGCGCTGGCTGTGACCGGAGGAGGATGCTGCTGCATGCATCTCCTCTCTAGTCACTGCTGCCGGAGCCTCTACAGTCCTGTAGAGCTCGTGGCTGAGAGACAGCAGGTCTGTGGGGCGCTTGCTGCTGCTGGATGCAGGCACCTGCTGCTGCCTCTGTGCTGGCTGCTGGACAGTGGGGGTGGAAGGCTGGGGGAAGGCTTCCTCCAAGCGCTCAACAAGGGCCTGCTGCAAGCTCCTTATTTGTTGCGCTGGGTCTCCTCCTGCAGGCGGCAGGAACTGGCTCAACTTCCCCTTGAGGCGTGGGTCCAACATCATGCTGATCCAGATGTCCTCCCTCTGCTTCATCTGGATCACCCTGGGGTCCCTGCGCAGGTACGCCAGCATGTGCGCTGCCATTGGGAAGAGGCGGGCCACGTCTGCTGGCACATCGACGTCAGTGCTGTCCTCATCCTCCTCCTCTGCCGCCTCATCCTCTCTCCACCCCCGCACCAACTCAGCTGCGCTGTGCTGATCCCCCTCATCAGCAGCCAGGTCAGGGACCTCCACCAAGTCCTCCTCCTCCTCCCCCTCAGAGGTGGACTGCGCAGCTGGTTGCCGCTCCTGCTGGTCCAAGGCTGCCGCTCCCTGTTCCAGCAAACCATCGAGGGCCCTGTTCAGCAGAGAAACCAGGGGCACCCACTCGCAGACCATAGCATGGTCCCTGCTCACCATGTTTGTGGCCTGCAGGAAGGGAGCCAGCACAAAGCACACCTGCTGCATGTGCCTCCAGTCATCATCGGGGACGATGGACGGGATGTTGCTGGTCTTGTCCCTTCTCCGAGCTGCGGAAACAGTGGCCAGGGCAAGGTACTGGTTGACAGCGTGCCTCTGTTCAACCATACGCTCCAACATCGCCAGGGTGGAGTTCCAGCGAGTCGGAACGTCAATGATCAGCCGATGGCGTGGCAGATCCAGCTCCTTTTGCACGTCTTCCAGGCTCGCACAGGCTGCAGCCGAGCGCCGGAAGTGACGCACAACATTCCTTGCCGTTTCCAGCAGTTCGCCCATCCCCTGGTAGGTGCGCAGGAACTTCTGCACCACCAGGTTCAGCACGTGGGCAAGACAGGGGATGTGGGTCAGGTTTCCCCTGTCTATGGCAGCAACCAGATTGGCCCCATTGTCGGACACCACCTCTCCGACTCTGAGGCCTCTGGGGGTCAGCCAAATCCTCTCCTGCTCCTGGAGTTTGGCCAACACGTGGGCTGCCGTCAGCTTGGTCTTGCCAAGGCTGACCAAGTGCAGCAGCGCTTGGCAGTGGCGGGCCTTCACGCTGCTGCTGAGGCGGGGGGTTTGGCCAGGTGTGGCGGAGGATGGCAGAGGATCGGAGGAACCCGCTGCAGTTCCCCTGACCCTGCGGGGTGGCACCACCCACTGTGTTGCTGCTGCTGCTGCTGCTGTGCCCGCTGCTGCTCTCCCATCCTCACCCCCTTCCACCAAGCTGACCCAGTGGACAGTGAAGGACAGGTAGCGGCCTGTCCCGAAGCGGCTGCTCCAGGAGTCCATGGTGACGTGGACCCTTTCACCAACCGCGTGCTCCAGCCCTCGCTCCACATTGGCCATCACAAAGCGGTGCAGTGCTGGAATGGCCTTGCGGGAGAAAAAGTGTCTGCTGGGGAGCTGCCAGTCTGGGGCTGCACAAGCAAGCAGCGCCCGCATGTCGCTCCCCTCCTGCACGAGCGTGTACGGCAGGAGTTGGGAGCACATGGCCCGTGCCAGCAAGCCGTTCAGCTGCCGCACGCGACGGCTGCTGGGAGGCAGAGCCCTAACCACCCCCTGGAAGGACTCGCTCAAAAGGCTCTGGCGTGGCCTTTTGCTGACACGGGAATCAGCAGACACAGCGGAGGAGGCCACTGAGGACTGGCTGCCAGAACAGGCCTCAGTGTCGGCGGCAGGAGTTGCAGAGGGGGGAGGAGCAGTGCGTTTCCGCACTCCTGCTGGTGCTGCTGGAGGAGCAGGAGGGCGGGTGGCTGCTGTTGCTGCTGCTGAAGGCTGTGCAGTGATGGGTGTGGTGCCACTGCCAGCACCAGATGCCTTCAGCCTCTGGAACTCCTCATGCTGGTGGAAATGTTTAGCCGCAAGGTGGTTGATCAGCGAGCTGGTGCTGAACTTTAAGGGGTCTGCACCTCTGCTCAACTTCCGCTGACAGTGGTTGCAAGTGGCGTACTTGCTGTACACAGTGGGCATGGTGAAAAAGCGCCAGATTGGTGACAGAAACATCCCCCTACGGCATGGAAGCGCTGCTGCCTGTCTCCCTGTGGTGGTTGGGGGGGGGGCTTGGGTGCGGCTGGTGGTGGTACTGGCTGATGCTGCTGCTGCTGCTGCTGAGCCTGAGACACCAGCAGGCTGTGGGTCGCTGCCAATGCTTGCAATGATGCGCCTCCTTGCAAGGCCCACAAGCGCATCCTCCTCCTCCTCCGAGCTGCTGAGGACGACATCCCCTGGAGGTGGTGGCACCCAGTCTCTGTCTGTCACCGGGTCATCAACATCATCCTCCCCCTCCTCAAACATGTCCTGCTGGGATGATGACCCCCCAAACTCCTCTCCTGATGCATGGATGGGCTGCTTGACTGTCGCCACAGTCTTGCTGTCCAATCCCTCATCCCCCAAAGTGCCCATCAGCATCTCCTCCTCAAAATCGCCAACAACAGCAGACAATTGACTCATCATGCCTGGGGTCAAAAGAGTGCTGAATGAGAGGTCGGCGACTGACGGTGAACTGGCCTCCTCCCCAGACCCTGCTGGGCGGCTGCTGCGAACAGGGGTGGTGGTGGTGGTGGTGGTGAGGGTGGAGGCCTCGGATGCAGAGCTGATGGCGGGCTGCTCATCCTCCGTCATGAGTTGCACCACAGTGTCTGCATCCTTTTCCTCAATGGGACGTTTCCGACCCGGCTGGAGGAAAATCGGAGCAGGTGCTACACGCTGCTGCTGCTGTGTCTCTGCAGCGTGAGTTGCAGATGCTCCTGCTGGGCGGCGCCCAAGGCGTCCACGGCCAGTGGCTATGGGAGGAATGTTAGCCACTGACGCTGCTGCTGCTGCTGCGGAACTGTGCATGGTGGCGCGCCCGCGGCCGCGGCTTGCCACAATGCTGCTCCCTCTCCTCCTGATTCCCTTGCTGCCCTTCCCCTTGCCCAAACCGCGCTGGCTGCCACTTCCAGACATCTTAAATGTTTTGGGCGTATAGACAAAAGTTTTGTAAAAGGGCGGGTGAAAAGTGGGGTACTTTAATGGAGTGGGTTGGTTGGTGAGGTGACTGAGTGAGTGTCCCCTAGTACAGTAAGTAAGTAGTAACAGTCAGGAAGTACAACTAGCAGTTACAATAATCAGTAGTAATCACAAGTAAATTTAGTGTGTGTACACTCAGACAGTGAGTGCACGCACGCAGGAGCTAGTAGCCTATGAACACAGTGACTGAGTGTCCTAGACTCCTAGTACAGTAAGAGTAAGTAGTAACAGTAAGTAGAACTAACTAATTACAATAATCAATCAGCGATCAGAAGGAAATGGAGTGTGGGTGGTGTGTGTACACTCAGACAGTGAGTGACCGCACGCAGGAGCTAGTAGCCTATGAACACAGTGACTGAGTGTCCTAGACTCCTAGTACAGTAAGAGTAAGTAGTAACAGTAAGTAGAACTAACTAATTACAATAATCAATCAGCGATCAGAAGGAAATGGAGTGTGGGTGGTGTGTGTACACTCAGACAGTGAGTGACCGCACGCAGGAGCTAGTAGCCTATGAACACAGTGACTGAGTGTCCTAGACTCCTAGTACAGTAAGAGTAAGTAGTAACAGTAAGTACAACTAACTAATTACAATAATCAATCAGCGATCAGAAGGAAATGGAGTGTGGGTGGTGTGTGTACACTCAGACAGTGAGTGACCGCACGCAGGAGCTAGTAGCCTATGAACACAGTGACTGAGTGTCCTAGACTCCTAGTACAGTAAGAGTAAGTAGTAACAGTAAGTAGAACTAACTAATTACAATAATCAATCAGCGATCAGAAGGAAATGGAGTGTGGGTGGTGTGTGTACACTCAGACAGTGAGTGACCGCACGCAGGAGCTAGTAGCCTATGAACACAGTGACTGAGTGTCCTAGACTCCTAGTACAGTAAGAGTAAGTAGTAACAGTAAGTAGAACTAACTAATTACAATAATCAATCAGCGATCAGAAGGAAATGGAGTGTGGGTGGTGTGTGTACACTCAGACAGTGAGTGACCGCACGCAGGAGCTAGTAGCCTATGAACACAGTGACTGAGTGTCCTAGACTCCTAGTACAGTAAGAGTAAGTAGTAACAGTAAGTAGAACTAACTAATTACAATAATCAATCAGCGATCAGAAGGAAATGGAGTGTGGGTGGTGTGTGTACACTCAGACAGTGAGTGACCGCACGCAGGAGCTAGTAGCCTATGAACACAGTGACTGAGTGTCCTAGACTCCTAGTACAGTAAGAGTAAGTAGTAACAGTAAGTAGAACTAACTAATTACAATAATCAATCAGCGATCAGAAGGAAATGGAGTGTGGGTGGTGTGTGTACACTCAGACAGTGAGTGACCGCACGCAGGAGCTAGTAGCCTATGAACACAGTGACTGAGTGTCCTAGACTCCTAGTACAGTAAGAGTAAGTAGTAACAGTAAGTAGAACTAACTAATTACAATAATCAATCAGCGATCAGAAGGAAATGGAGTGTGGGTGGTGTGTGTACACTCAGACAGTGAGTGACCGCACGCAGGAGCTAGTAGCCTATGAACACAGTGACTGAGTGTCCTAGACTCCTAGTACAGTAAGAGTAAGTAGTAACAGTAAGTACAACTAACTAATTACAATAATCAATCAGCGATCAGAAGGAAATGGAGTGTGGGTGGTGTGTGTACACTCAGACAGTGAGTGACCGCACGCAGGAGCTAGTAGCCTATGAACACAGTGACTGAGTGTCCTAGACTCCTAGTACAGTAAGAGTAAGTAGTAACAGTAAGTAGAACTAACTAATTACAATAATCAATCAGCGATCAGAAGGAAATGGAGTGTGGGTGGTGTGTGTACACTCAGACAGTGAGTGACCGCACGCAGGAGCTAGTAGCCTATGAACACAGTGACTGAGTGTCCTAGACTCCTAGTACAGTAAGAGTAAGTAGTAACAGTAAGTAGAACTAACTAATTACAATAATCAATCAGCGATCAGAAGGAAATGGAGTGTGGGTGGTGTGTGTACACTCAGACAGTGAGTGACCGCACGCAGGAGCTAGTAGCCTATGAACACAGTGACTGTCTGACTGAGTGTCCTAGACTCCTAGTACAGTAAGAGTAAGTAGTAACAGTAAGTACAACTAACTAACAATAATCTATCAGTAATCAGAAGGAAATAGAGTGTGTGTACACACAGACAGTGAGTGAGTGCACACACGCAGGAGCTAGCTAGTAGCCTATAAACAGTGACAGTCAGTGAGTGTCCTACTCCTAGTACAGTATAACTACAATACTATTAGTAAAGGACAGCAGAAATACTGGTATAGATGAGAGAAATAAACAGAGGACAGCTGCCCACAGAGGCAAGGCCCCCCTGAGGCCTAAACCTGTAAGCTTGCAGCAGCTGCCTGTCTCTAATGTAACACACAAGCTACTAACTAAAATACAATGTCTATCTAACTAACAACAATATAGGTGTATATGGCAGGTGTAGGTGAGCAAAAACGCTAGGTAAATGATCACAATAGAGCACTTGCTAAGCCAAAGCACAAAGGAGCAACTCTCTCTCTGTACAAGTCTCAGGCAAGCATGGAGAAACGTAACATGGCGGCCGCTATTTATAGGGTAGGGGCTGGCCAGGGTCCCCCTCTGTGATTGGCTGCCGTCAGAGGGCCTGGGAGCCCTCTGATTGGCTCTAAGGACATCAATCTGGGCTATGACGCTATTCGAGCTCGGCACCGAGCTCGAATAGCGCCGAGTTGCTCGAATAGCTCGAATAGTGAATGGGCTATTCGAGTGTACTCGGATAGCCCATTCGAATAGCTCCAGCTATTCGGAGCTCGAATACCGAGCTCGAATAGCTGAAAAAGAGCTCGAATATTCGAGCTACTCGAATATTCGAGCTCTGCTGAGCACCACTGGGTGTCATTCAGCAGAGACAATGAAACTTAAAAACTAGATTTAAATATAAAATAAAACTGTGGGATAGCTAAAAAGTCATTTTTAGGAGAAGGAGAATAAATACAATTGTTTTTCTCGTCAGTTTATTTTCACCTTGGATGTCCTTTAAGCCTGAATTTTGCAGGTATATAGGATGGATATTGGAAGAGCGCTGCATTTACTTTACCCACCACTTGCTGAGCAGCAGAGGGTCTACAGTTGATGTATTTCTTCTTAACTAATCGAAGCAGAGAAGATGTCCTAGAACTGACAATAAGTACCATAACTTCATTTGGGATAATTTAGCTTTAAGAGTCCCCAAGACACAGCAAAAAAAAAAAAAATGGACCATTCAGTTGCTATCCTCATAGAACATTTATAATGTAAAATAAATAAAGAATGTGTAAGGATAAGAAATGTAAAATAAATAAAGAATTTGTAAGGATAAGAATGCAAGCTGCTATTGTTTATAGGGTCACTTTGGAAACATGAAGAAAAAAAATGGAAATAATAATAATTACCTTACCTACTGATCCCTGACTCTAGGAGTTCTGGAAAGCAATGAAAGTAGCTTTGACTAGTCACTCACTGCCCCATAATCTTTGTTAACAGAAGTGGATCAGTGCAGCAGCATACTGAAAAGACTTTCTCCTGCAGCATCACTCACCAGTGCAGTTCAATTGGAAGAAGATGCAGATCAGGGACCAGTCAGGCTTTTGAGGGAGAGATACTTGTAACATTTTCTATCTGACATTTCTTTACTTGCACTCAAAAAAAACTATAGGTTTTTACAGATATACAATCCGGAGGTGGCAAAATATTTGAAACAGTTAAATCAGGTGCCCATAGTGATGTTAATGTGGGTGCCTGCTCCAAACTGGATATGTGGTGGGGGTTCTGGGGCTTTACTATAGCTTATTGCATAGCTCTGCTATTATATAGCCAAGCTCCAGATATCAGCGACAGGTCTCTGTTAATATACAGCCAAGCTTCAGTGGGGGGAGGGGTGCACAGACTGGTGCCTCCTGAGGCTCAGACCTGCTTTAAGGGGTATGTACACATGTTAGATTCTCAGCAGATATGGCCTTAAATGGCTGAGATGGTCAAGAACAGTCTAAGGGGTGTACGAGGCTCAGGAAAACATAATCATTGATGTAAGAACACTAAAAGAGTGTGTGCGTACATGCATGTTTGTGTGTGTGTGTGTGTGTGTGTGTGTGCGTGCGTGCGTGCGTGCGTGCGTGTGTGTGTGTGTGTGTGTGTGTGTGTGCAGGTGCATGTTTCCATATGTCTGTGTGTGTTTGTACATGTGTGTATGTATTGAGACACATTCATGATTGTCACCGGACCATGTCTTGAGGATAAGCCCCCCATTGAACACCCTGACTTTAAAAAGATGGTCGTGTTCTTCCTGTGGCAAAATTTTCTTCTGTTGTATCTCTCAGACAAGAAGTGAGGATATCGCCACAATGGGGATAAGGATAGCAGTAAAGACCTGACAAAGGTTACAACCTTTACTTACCTCTCTGTCCAAACTAAAAGCTTTGAATGCTTTCCAGCTGCTTTGAATGAGGTAAGAACTGGTTTTCCAACCCCTTTGAACTGTCCTTCAATAAAAGTACTCTAAAGAGAAAACGTCTCGAATGCCAGCGCAATGCAAAAAAGGGGACATATGGGTTATCAATTATTAAGTGAAAAATACATCAGAGTAAGATACAAATGGACACAAATTGAGGAAATTGCAAAAACGTGGTCTTCTTGTCCAAATAAGCGGTTATCAACATCCCTGCAGTATGTCAGCATTCTAATAATTGTAATCTACTATCCCCCCTGTGTAACAAATATAATTATCTTAACAGCTTTTCTACTCAGGCTCTATGCATTTCCATTACAAAGTCAGCATCTTTTAATTAGCATGATGTAATAAATTAGCACTTTTAAAGTCTGTTGAAAAGTCCCTATTTTCTCATCTATTTAATCCTCAGATGTTGTGAAGCACAGCGCTCCCTTAACTTTAATGAAAAGTGCTGAGACTTAATTCAGCTCACTGTACAGATCGTCATGTAATTGTTGCTAGTCTAATTTGAGGGAAAAGTTGATGAACAGGTACTGAACAAGTTAAAATTCCATTTTCTGGTGAATTAAACTAACAGATACAAAAATGACTTCATGACTTTCTATTAATAGCCAAGAGTACATTCGGGAATGCTGACGTATTTAGTGCCGCAAATAAAATAACCTCTATTTCATGAGCAAAGACCCACTCCAGTCTCCAACACTTAAAGACCATGTTTATTTATTTTTAAACTATACCAGTTGCCTGGCTGTCCTGCTGATCTATTTGGCTGCAGTAGTGTCTGAAGAACACTAGAGACAAGCATGTGGGTAATCTTGTCAGATCTGACAATAATGTCAGAAACATCTGATCTGCTGCATGCTTGTTCAGGGTCTATGGCTGAAAGTATTAGAGGCAGAGGATCAGCAGCATAACCAGGCAACTGGTATTGTTGAAAAGGAAATAAATATGGCAGCTTCCATTTCCCTTTTATTACAGTTGTCCTTTAATGCCACCTCAACATGTTTTTTCTTCATGTAGACAAGGGAAACTGGTCATTTTTCCAGTCTGGTCTGGTCATGAATGGTGCCTGCTTTCATTCTTTTGGTTTGATTTTAATCTGCTGTCTAGTTGCCCTTTTATCTATTTTTACCACTTTACATTCCTGGGTTTTTACCCCTTACATTTCTGACAGTTTTGACACTTCTGCTGTGTTGCTATTAAAACAGCAAAAACGTTTTCATTGCCTATAACATCCATGTGATATAGATATTGTTTCCAAGAATTCTTTTAGTTTATTGGCATCTTTGTAGGACAAATTGGGCGTAAATGCAGAAAATACACTTATTTCAAGATTTCACATGACAAGTTCCATAGTTATAAAACCCACAACTATATATTCTTTTGCCCTTCCGCATTAAAATAATATTCAGGTTCCGTGGTTTTCACGAGAGAAATGTTCACCTCCCATTCATTAGCCTATAACTTTATCACTACTTATCACAATGAACTGATCTATATCTTGTTTTTTCCGCCACCAATTAGGCTTTCTTTGGGGGGTACATTTTGCTAAGAGTCACTTTACTGTAAATGCATTTTAACAGGAAGAATAAGAAAAAAATGGAAAGATTCATTATTTCTCAGTTTTTAGCCATTATAGTTTTAAAATAATACATGCCTCCATAATTAAAACTCACGTATTGTATTTGCCCATATGTCTTGGTTATTACACCGTTAAAATTATGTCCCTATCACAATGTATGGCGACAATATTTTATTTGGAAATAAAGGTGCATTTTTTCCATTTTGCATCTATCAGTATTAACAAGTTTAAAATAAAAAAATATAGAAATATTTCATCTTTACATTGATATTTAAAAAGTTTAGACCCTTAGGTAAATATTTACATGTTTTTTTTTTTATTGTAATGGTTTTTTTTTTATATAGTAAACATTTTATGTGGGTAGTTTTGGGAGGTTGGGGGGTAAACAATAGATTTATAATGTAAATGTGTGTTCATTTTGATGTATTTTTATTTTCAGTTGTAGTATTACTTTTTGGCCACAAGATGGCAGCCATGAGTTTGTTTACATGACGTCACTCTAAGCGTAACACACGCTTAGAGTGGCGCATCGAGCAGGGAACGGCCAGAAAAGGCGCAGCTTCCGAGAGAAGCTGTCGCTTTTTCAGCGGGGGAGAGGAATCAGTGATCGGGCACCATAGCCCGATACATTGATTCCCTGGCTACCGAATCCGCGGCCAGGAGTGCGCGTGCACACGCGCAATCGGCCGCGGGGGCGCGCGGTAGTGCACATGGTTCCTGGACGTAGTTTCTACGTCCAGGAACCAAAATAGGTTAACTATCGTATTTCACTACTAGGTGGGCATGCATTGAACCATTATCCCCAGCCTGCGCATTTGTAGTGACTGATAGGGTAACAGTTCCAGTGCTGTACAGATGCATTGCTAGGCACCAGCAGAGCAATCTATCCGTAGAGCATTGGGTCCACAAATTGTCACCCTAGTGATCGGAACCGATCGCTACAGGCGGCAATCATTAATGTAGTAGCATTTATGGGTATTACAGAGGCTAAAAATGGGTTAATAGGCTAGGTAGGGGTTGAAACTTAACTGAACGGGGAAAAACACTTTATTTTTTATTGTGACCTTGTTACTTTAACTTTTTAAAGAAAAAAACTTTAAACTTTAACTTTATTATATGATTGCTGCTATCTGCAATAGTAGCTATAATTTCACTGTTAAAGTAGATGGTGCATGTGCACATGCACGCACAAACAGAGGCACATGTGGCAAATCGATCGGCGGGTTTCAATCAGTTGACGTAGAGTCTACATCCAGAAACACAACAAGGGTTTAAAGTAAACCTGAGACAGGGCAGGTCTTCCATCCTGCTAGACAGGAAGTACGTCACCAGGATTTCCCGTCGGCCCACACGTCTCACCGTGCTCCATCTTTTACACTTACGGTGTCGCCATAGACTTGCGTGCCTCCTTATTCCGTGTGGTAGGTATGGGTTGTGTGGTAACGTACTGTTGACTATCAACGGGATTTAGGCGTTTTGACTAAATCCGGTGCAATGTGACACAACGCATAAGAATGAATGTGTTTGTAGACTTTCCTTGCCCTTGTGATGAGCTGTGGTGGGAGAGAGTATTGCGTGGCAACATAGTAAAAGGGGCCTGAGTTTTACATCTACATCTACTCCACCTACTTGTCATAAACTATGTTATGCTAAATAACATATTTAGAGCCTTGAGGTTGATGCGACCACTGACCAAACTTTTCCGAGGGATTAGTCTGCAAACAAATGAGAAAAGTATCCTACTAGGCATCCTAGGGAAACTTGGATTCTGACATAGTGTAGTCAGGATGGTTTGTATTGACAGCAGGATGTGCAACAAGTGTGGTGACCAAAAATACAGTTTCGATACAACCCTGAATAAAGGGACTTAATACAAAAAAGCCTCTGCCCCTACCAGTTGTGGCAGAAAATATGGTCAGAGGCCCTCTATCATAGAAAAACACCTAGAGGGATGAGGAGAGTGGATTTTACTGGAAATTTGGCTTGGTTAGTTTGGAAAGTTGAAATATGTTAGAAACGTGAAAGATGGAAGAAAAAAAACAACACGTAGCTTTGTAGAAAGTACGCAGGAGAAGAGCAGGGAAATAAGGTAGAATAATGGGATATGCCATAGACATCGAGAGTATGCAACTGGATTTGAACAAAATACTGATGTGGCATAAAGGATTGACAACAATGTGTAGATATAATAGGTCAGAACTCCCTGTAAACATGGCAGCCTAAAACTGTGTGCAAGAATCAATGCAAAAGGGAACAAAGAGGGTCAGCTGCTGTAGCTGGAGCATCCCAATTATTTTGTAACAATTCTGTTTCACGTACTGTTATGATGTTTCCATTAAGGAACAAATGGGATACTCCTGCTACAGCAGCAGCTAAGCTTATGTGTTTCCTTTTGCAATGGCATTTACACTGATTATTAAGAGAATTTGCAAATTAGGAGACAAATACTGATTCTTCAATAGCCTTCGTAAAAGTCAGTGCTCCAACAGCAGACGCTTATGAAGATCAAGTGGAATGCTTTCAAAGTGCACTAGAGATGCAAGAGATACTAGAGATAAAGAAATGATACACTGAAAATTCTTGTTGATTTCAGTGGAAGGGTGGGTGAGAAGTGCAGCATAAAATGCAGCAAGCAGATAGGGTGTGTATGGAGAAATTGGGAAAACAAAATCTGCAATTAGTTAATTTTAACTAGCCATTGCTTTCAACATAAAAAAATTAACTAGGAACAGAGAGAACCAACAAAAGCTAAAGGTAATGAAAAACATTTTTTAAAAAATCATAACCACACATTATTTTCAACAAGTATGAACCATGCTTAAGAGAAAACAAAAATTATTAATAAATACTTGTGATTCACAGTGGACAGCAACTATAGTGTATGCTAGGTACACAGCATGCAATTTCCTGGAAGATGGACAGATTGAAATTATTATTTACAGATCAGCTTCAGTAAACCAATGGGCAGCTTTAGTAAACCATCTCTCACCTATCTGGCAAAAATAGAATACATATTTTCTGAGGAAAATCCAGGATAGCCCACTAGAGGGGCCCTAGAGCAGAGTTTCCCCAAGAGATTAACAACTTATGTTGTTTGCAACGGATTATCCACGTCCTGCCCAGGGACATAGGTTAAAGCCGATGGCCGCCATTGAAGCCGATGGCCGTCACTCGCTCTCTTGCGTGCATTCTCGCTGCCAATCATTAGAGGGGAGATGAATGAATGGGAACACAGTTCCCATTCATTAATCTAAGTCCTCGTGTCAATGATCAAAGAGATGCAGTGGTCATTGTATCTACTGAAGTAACGCGTCCACACATTACTTCTTGTTCGTGTGCTTATAGTATGCTAATAGGAAATAATACGTAAGGGCAATTTTGTGTCCAAATGTATTTTAATAAAAAGACCCACACATACATTTCATATTAATCCCATACCTTGTACACTATCCTATAATTACCCAAATAAAAAAATTGCAATTACAAAAAAAAAAAATCTTAGGGATTGAACTTTTTTTTTTTAATATGCATGACAAGAGGGTATACAGTATTTCTGTTAATTTTGAAAATATGGGCTTGTAAATAGTGACGGACGTAAAACTGAAAAAATGCATCATTATTTCCAAATAAAATATTGGTGTCATACATTGTACTAGGAAAATATTTAAAAAGTTGCAATAAAGAGGATAAAAGGTCAAATAAAATGTGTGGCTTTTAATTACGGTAGCATGTATTATTTTAAAACTATAATGGCTATAAACTGAGAAATAATGATTTTTTTTTTAATTCTGTCCTATTTTTCCTGTTAAAACGCATTTAGAATAAAATAATTCTTAGCAAAATGTACCACATAAAGAAAGCCCAATTGGTGGCGAAAAAACAAGATATAGATTGTTCTTTGTGCTAAGTAGTAATAAAGTTATAGGCAAATGAATGGAAGGAGTGCTGAAAGGTAAAAATTGTTCTGGAACAGGAGGGGAAAAAACCCTCAGTAGTGAAGTGGTTAAAAAATTCCCTTATCTCTCTCTCCAAGCTATTATTGCATCTCATAGAATCATATTTTGCTTTAGATTGGGAGGGATTTATTTAAGTATTTGTATAGTGCCAACATATTACACAGCACTGTACAGAGTATATTGTCTTGTCATTAATAGAGATGGCCTAAACGGTTCGCGGGCAAATGGTTCCCAGCAAACTTCCGGTGGTTCGCGATCGTGGAGAACCCCAAACTTTTCCGGAAGTTCGGTTCGCCCCCATAGTGCACCATTAAGGTCAACTTTGACCCTCTACATCACAGTCAGCAGGCACATTGTAATCAGGCTACACTCCCTCCTGGAGCCACTCCCCCCCTTATAAAATGAAGGCACCACCGGCCATTATACTCACTTGTGTGCTTGCAGTAAATAGAGAAGGGACAGCTGTTGCAGACTCTCTCATAGGGAAAGATTAGTTAGGCTCTTGTAGGCTTCTTAGCTCGCTCCTTCCTGATCCTTATTGCTAAAATAGCACCCCACAACAGCTCTTTTGAGAGCTAATCTTATTATTGTGATCTATTTTTTTTCTGTGTGTCCCACTGACACTTGTGTTACATAGACACCCTTGATAATTTATACTGTGTGTGTGCCACTGCCAGGCCCGTGCTGTGACTACCTGTGTGTGTGACAGGTACACATTGTAATACCCATTACTGCATATACCTACCTACCTGTTGTTCACAGTGCACCCACCTACCTACGTGAGCTGAGCGCTTGCAGTGTCACTGTGCCTGTCCGCTACCTGTCTGTGTGTGACAAGTGCACATTGTAATACCTAGTACTGCATATACCTACCTACCTACCTGTTGTTCACAGTGCACCCACCTACCTACGTGAGGGCACGCAATGTCACTGTGCCTGTCCGCTACCTGTCTGTGTGTGACAGGTGCACATTATAATACCCATTATTGCATATACCTACCTACCTACCTGTTGTTCACAGTGCACCCACCTACCTACATGAGTTGAGCGCACACAGTGTCATTGTGCCTGTCCGCTACCTGTCTGTGTGTGACAGGTGCACATTGTAATACCCATTACTCCATATACCTACCTGTTGTGTTCAGTGCACCCACCTTATCACTGCATATACCTTCCTGTTGTGTTCAGTGCACCCACCTACCTACGTGAGTGCACGCAGTGTGATATACCACTCCGTGAATACCTGTGAACTGCACCTGTGTGACTGCACATTGCATTAGTCAAGTCAGTGCATACCTTTCACTTCATCCCCCCGATATGGACACAACGGACAAAACAGGCAGAGGTAGAGGCAGACCCAGAGGAAGGCCACCCGGCAGGTCTGTGCGAGGTCATGTTGATTTCGTGCGGCCCTCGACCAAAGTACAGTGCTCAGTAGAAGGCACATCCCATCAACTTCCCATATTGTCAGGACTAGAGGTGACCCGAATGGTTCCCGGCGAACTTCCATGGTTCGCGATTGCGGTGAACCAGGAACTTTTCCGGAAGTTCGGTTCGCCCCCATAGTGCATCATGAGGGTCAACTTTGACCCTCTACATCACAGTCAGCAGGCACATTGTAGCCAATTAGGCTACAGTCCCTCCTGGGACTCACTCGTGTGCCTGCAGTAATTAGTGAAGGGATAGCTGCTGCAGACTCTCATAGGGAAAGCTTAGTTAGGCTCTTGTAAGCTTGTTAGCTTGCTCCTGGCTGATTATTATTGCTAAATAAAACACCCCTCAACAGCTCTTTTGAGAGCTAATCTTGTTCTTGTGATCTATTTTTTTTTTGTGTGTGGCCCACTTGCATTATATACAGCCCTGTCAGTCAGTGTTACTGTGCATGTCTGTGTGTGACAGATGCACAAGTAATATTCATCACTGCATATACCTACTACCTGTTGTGTTCACTTCAGTGCACCCACCTACCTAGATGAGCGAAAATTGAGCCGTGGAAAGACCAAGACCCGCGTAGGGACAACTACCTTACGAAGGCACATGATTACAAAGCACAAACTGCAATGGAATGACCACCTGAGGGAAAGCAGCACACAAAAGCAAATTCACACACCGCAGTGGAAGTTTTGCAATTATTTCTCAAAAAAGGCGATACCCAAACTGTACCGTGATGTTGAAAGGCAAGTGGTGTCATCTCTGGCACACAGCATTGGGTCAAGGGACCATCTGACCACGTGGTCTGCAAACCATGGTCAGGCCTGCCCAAAGACTAAGTCAGTCCCCACACACAGCGGAAGTTCGCACAAACCGAACTTTTTGCGGAAGTTTGCGAACCCGGTTCGCAAACCGAAAATCGGAGGTTCGGACCATCTCTAGTCAGGACGTGGTTGACTATTTAACACAGAATAGCTCATCTTCTGCAGCCACCAGCGCTACTACAAGCACCACATCCGTTGCATTTGACACTTCGCAGGAGTTAATTGGTGGGGACTTAACTGATTCACAGCCATTATTGTTTCAACCAGATGAAGGCGCTAAGCAAGTTACACCACCTCATATGTCTGAGTTAGGTGGTGACACTATGGACGTAATGTGTGAAGATAATGAAGTACCTGCTGTTGGTGCAGTTTTGGAGGTGTCTGAGGCAAGCAAAGCTGGGCAGAATGATTATGATGATGACGATGATATGTATCCCACGTATGTTCCCAATAGAGGAAATGAAAAGGGGGAAAGTTCAGAGGGGGAGTCAGAGAGGAGTAGAAGGAGACGAGTTGCTGAAAGAAGCAGGGGGAGCACGTCATCAGAAACAGCTGGTGGCAGTGTCCGGCACCATGTATCACCACCTATGTACAGCCAGCCAACATGCCCTTCAACGTCAGCTGCTGATGCCACCATAGTGCAATTACCCCAGGGGGGCTCAGCGGTTTGGACATTTTTTCATGTGTCTGCGTCAGATCAGAGCAATGCCATCTGGTTTCTCTGCCTCCAATAATTGAGCCGTGGAAAGGCCAACACTCACGTAGGGACAAGTGCCTTACGAAGGCACATGGAGAAAAGGCAAAAACTGCATTAAGATGAGCACCTGAGCAAAAGCAGCACACAAAAGAAAAGCCACCCTCCTTCTCTTCTTCCTCCTTCAGGTGCAGCATCTTCAGCTGCTTTCTCCCTTGCACCTTCACAGCCACCCTCCTCCACTCCGCCTCTGCCCTTGAGCGGTTCCTGCTCCTCTGCCCACAGCAGCCAGGTGTCCATGAAGGAAATCTTTGAGCGGAAGAAGCCAATTTCTGCCAGTCACCCCCTTGCCCGACGTCTGACAGATGGCGTGGCGGAACTCTTAGCTTGCCAGCTGTTACCATACCAGCTGGTGGACTCTACCAGGCCACAATTATTTCTCTAAAAAGGTGATACCCAAACTGTACCGTGAAATTGAGAGGCAAGTGGTGTCATATCTGGCACACAGAGTTGGGCGAAGGGTCCATCTGACCACGGATGCCTGAACTGCCAAGCATGGTCAGGGCAGGTGCATTACTTACACAGCCCATTGGGTCAACCTGGGGACCGATGGCAGGCAGGGAGTACGTGGCTGTGCAGCGGACAAACTTGTGACACCTCCACGGCTTGCAGGCAGGACTCCTGCCACCTTCACTCCTCCTGCTACATCCTCTTCACTGTCATCGTCCTCCTCCTCCTTGGCTGAGTGGCAGTTCAACTCTACTGGTTCTGCAATCTCCTCTCCAGCTACACAGACCAGCTCCCCAGGGCCTATGCTGCATGCCAGGTATGATGGTGTCACGCCATCTTAGACATGTCTTGCCTCAAATCGGAGAGTCACACTGGACCAGCTCTCCTGGCTGCTCTTAACAAACAGGTGGATCAGTGGTTGATCCCGCACCAGCTGGAGATTGGCAACGTGGTGTGTGACAATGGCAACAATCTCCTTTCCGCTTTGAATTTGGGAAAGCTGACACATGTACCCTGCATGGCACATGTGCTGAATCTAGTCATTCAAAGATTTGTGTTAAAATACCCAGGCTTAGAGGACGTCCTGAAGCAGGCCAGGAAGTTGTGTGGGCATTTCAGGCGGTCTTACATGGCCATGGCACGCTTTGCGGACATTCAGCGGAGAAACAACTTGCCAGTGAGATGCTTGATATGTGATAGCCCGACTCGCTGGAATTCGACCCTGGTCATGTTCTCTCGCCTGCTAGAACAGGAGAAAGCCATCACCCAGTACCTCAACAATTTCAGTAGAAGGACACAATCTGGGGAGATGGGGATGTTCTGGCCCCCGAACTGGACATTGATGCGAAATGCATGCAGGCTCATGTGGCCGTTTGAGGAGGTGACCAACCTGGTGAGTCGCAGTGAAGGCACCATCAGCGACTTGATTCTGTACGCTTACTTCCTAGAGCGTGCCATGCGTAGAGTGGCGGATCAATCAGTGGAGGAGCGTGAAAAAGAACAGTTACGGCAGGAACAGTTGTGGGAGCAATTTACATCAGAATCATATGTTTCCTCAATACCTGTGGCAGCACAGAAGGAGGAGGAAGAGTAATGTGGGGAAGAGGAGTCAAACTCAGATGATGAGGAAGGTGTTTCTTTGGAGGAGGAGGTGGCGGCAGAAGAGCAACCGCAGCAGGCGTCGCAGGGGGCTTGTGCTGCTCAACATTCCCGTGGTATTGTTCGTGGCTGGGGGGAGGAGGAGAACTAAGCTGACATCACTGAGGAAGAGCAAGAGGAGATGGATAGTATGTCTGGATCCAACTTTGTGCAGATGGCGTCTTTCATGCTGTCCAGCCAGTTGAGGGACCCCCATATAAAAAAACTCAAGGGGGATGAGCTGTACTGGGTGGCCACGCTACTAGACCCTCGGTATAGGCACAAAGTAGGTGTAAAATCACCAGAAGGCAGTGAGGATGCAGCACTTGCAGAATAAGCTGGCAACTATGCTTAACAATGCGTTTAACGATGATGTCACAGCACAACGCAATAAAGGTACCACTGCCAGTAATCCTTCTCCCATGTCCATGCAGGCAAGGACAGGACGCTCCAGCGATCTCATGGGGATGTCCGACATGCGGACATTCTTTAGTCCAATGCCTCGCCTTAGCGCTTCCAGATCCACCCTCCACCAATGCCTCGACCGGCAGGTAGCCTACTACCTGGCCTTAAATGTGGATGTAGACACTGTGAGCAGCGATGAACCCTTGGACTACTGGGTGCACAGGCTTGACCTGTGGCCAGAGCTGTCACAATTTGCCATCCAACTTCTGTCTTGCCCTGCTTCAAGCGTCCTGTCAGAAAGGACCTTCAGCATAGCTGAAAGCATTGTCACTGAGAAGAGAAGTCGCCTAGGTTACAAAAGTTTTCAGTACCTCACCTTTATCAAAATCAATGAGGCATGGATCACGGAGGGCTACTGCCCGCCCGAAAACTAAGTCAGTCCCCACACACAGCATCTCTGCCTGCTCACCGTGTGACTGCCTACCCCATGACTAAGTCGGTCCCCACACAGCATCTCTGCCTTCTCCGCCACCACCAACAGGGTCCAGGACCCCAAGCGGATTCCTGATTTTTTATATTAATTTATAATAATTTTTCTGGTGCGTGTACATGCCTGCCTAATTTTTCTTGCTGCACTGCAGCTGCAACAACAAAACAAAAGGCATGTACATGTGCCAATTCCCCTTCATGATCATTACCTTGCCGCGGTGAAGGGGCTTGCCTATCACAATGAAGCAATGACCGCCGGCTATATGAGTGTCTCGGGGGGGGCACACCCAAGATAATAAGGTTGTTGCTTCATTGTGGACAGACCAAATTTGATCAACTGGACAGTCACTGTTGTTCTATCATTAAGATACCACAGCCTGGCGACCATATGGGCTTGAATACTGCCACGGCCTGCACTCTGGCCATGGTGCACACCAGTCCAGTACGGCTGTCACTACGCAAACAGCTATTTGCAGTGCGTTACACAGTGAGTTTGGTATGTCAGTGTGAAGCAGTACTCTAATTACACTCCCTGATTGATGTATACACATGCAAAATGTTTTAAAGCACTTCAGGCCTGCAATTTAGCATTCAATGCGATTTCTGCCCTTAAACCGCTGCTTTGCGTCCAATCCGGATTTTTCTGACTTTTGACGTGTATCCCACTCTTCCATGCCCCCTCCAGGTGTTAGACCCCTTGAATCATCTTTTCCATCACTTTTGTGACCAGCATACATTTTTCTAGTTTTCATAGTTCACCTCCCCATTGAAGTCTATTGCAGTTCACGAAAGTTCACGCGAACCGAACTTTCGCGGAAGGTTCACGAACCCGGTTCGCAAACCGAAAATCGGAGGTTTGGGCCATCTCTACTGAACAACAGGTAGGTATATGCAGTGGTAGGTATTACAAATATCCACCTGTCACACACACACAGGTACCAAACAGGTATATTGACACTGGGTGTGCTAACGTAGGTAGGTGGGTGCACTGTGAACAACAGGTAGGCATATGCAATGATGGGTATTACAAATATGCAGCTGTCACACACACACACACAGGTACCGAACAGGTACAGTGACACTGCGTGCGCTCACGTAGGTAGGTGGGTACACTGAACAACAGGTAGGTATATGCAGTGATGGGTATTACAAATGTGGACCTGTCACACACACACAGGTACCGAACAGGTACAGTGACACTGCGAGTGCTCACGTAGGTAGGTGGGTGCACTGAACAACAGGTAGGCATATGCAGTGATGGGTATTACAAATGTACAGCTGTCACACACAGGTAGTCACTGAATGTGCTGGGCCTGGCAGTGGCACAGTAGAAATTACCAAGGGGTCAAGGTCCCAGCCACAACTGCGACTGACTGACAGGGCTGTATATGCAACACAAGTGTCTGTGGGACACACACAAAACAAATAGATCACAAGAACAACATTAGCTTTTAAAAGAGCTGTTGAGGATGAGGAGTGCTTTTTAGCAATAAGGATCAGCAAGAAAGAGCAACCTAACAAGCCTAACTAAGCTTTCCCTAATGTCTCTGCATCACCTCTCCCTTCTCTAATTACCGCAGCCACACGAGTGAGTGAACTGACGCTGCCTGCCTTTTATAAGGGGGGTGGGGTTTCAGGAGGGAGTGTAGCCTGATTGGCTATCCTGTGCCTGCTGACTGTGATGTAGAGGGTCAAAGTTGACGCTAATGATGTAGTATAGGGGGCGGGTTGAACCGCCATAAAGTTTTGATGATTTGACTCCAGCTCGCAGTAAGTGTTTAAAGGTGACAAGTCTCTTTCTGCATGCCCAGGGTTCCTGTTCAGATATGGCCTGGGGAGGACTGGCCACAGACAATGAACCTTGCTGCTCTTGCTACCATGACCAATCCTCCTGAGTTTCATCTTTAGGAAAGTAAAAGCTGGGCCTTATATGTCTTTGTCCTCTTACCTGTTTTGAGCCCTCAATCAACAGACCCAAAACAAAATCTTACAACATTTCAGTAGACCTGCATTGTCTGCAGGGTGTGTTATGGAAGTAGAGAGCACCTGATTACTGCTCATTATAAGTTGACATCTCTGTGCCTGGGAATAAATATCAGAAAAAGAGGTTTTTGAGATGACCTGTGATCTTCTATTTTCAATGTGTTGCAACTGTAGGGTACAGCCAACAACATGTATAAGAAAGCACAGGCATACCTGGCCTCTTGTAACCGGCTTTGCCCTGTTACAGCTTAGTTATTGTTGTAGCTAAGTAAAGCCAGTAGACCCAGTTTCCCCTATTTCCTATTGCCCCCATGCTTACTGAAGCTTCTTGAAACCCCACCCCAATTTAGCAGCCTCCTATTAGGTTGCAGTCAATAAAGTGGAATTTGCCAATAGGGTGGAATTTCAGGTACTTGCCTTGTTTTAACCACTTGCCGACCGCCCCCAGCCGATGGGCGGCGCAAAGACTGGGCCTAAACGAGCGCAATACGCCCATCGGCGGAGGCGGCGGCAGGCGTGGTTATGCGACGATCGCGTCATTCGTGACGCAATCAGACGCCGGCGACTGGCTCCGCCCCCCTCCCGCTGTAACCCGCCGGCCGTTCGGAAGCGCCGGCGGGTTACTAGCACCCGGATCGCCGCATGTAAAGAGTATAATAGGCTTTGTAATGTATACAAAGCCTATTATACTGACTGCCTCCTGCCCTGGTGGTCCCAGTGTCCGAGGGACCACCAGGGCAGGCTGAAGCCACCCTAGTCTGCACCCAAGCACACTGATTTCCCCCCCTGCCCCCTTATCACCCACAGCACCCCTCAGACCCCCCTGCCCACCCCCCAGGACCACTGTTAGCACCCAATCACCCCCCTAATCACCCATCAATCACTCCCTGTCACTTTCTGTCAACGCTATTTTTTTTAACCCTAAACTGCCCCCTGCTCCCTCCTGATCACCCCCCACACCTCAGATCTTCCCCAGACCCCCCCCCCGCCCCCCCATGTGTACTGTATGCCTCTATCCCCTGTAATAACCCACTGATCACCTGTCAATCACCTGTCAATCACCCATCAATCACCCCCTGTCACTGCCACCCATCAATCAGGCCCTAACCTGCCCCTTGCGGGCAATCTGATCACCCACCCACACCAATAGATCGCCCGCAGATCCGACATCAGATCACCTCCCAAGTGCAGTGTTTACATCTGTTCTCTACTCTAAACACCCACTAATTACCCATCAATCACCCATCAATCACCCCCTATCACCACCTGTCACTGTTACCCATCAGATTAGACCCTAATCTGCCCCTTGCGGGCACCCAATCGCCCGCCCACACGCTCAGATTGCCCTCAGACCCCCCCTTATCAATTTGGCAGTGCATTATTTACATCTGTTCTTCCCTGTAATAACCCACTGATCACCTGTCAATCACCTGTCAATCACCCCCTGTCACTGCCACCCATCAATCACCCCCTGTCACTGCCACCTATCAATCAGCCCCTAACCTGCCCCTTGCGGGCAATCTGATCACCCACCCACACCAATAGATCGCCCACAGATCCGACATCAGATCACCTCCCAAGTGCAGTGTTTACATCTGTTCTCTACCCTAAACACCCACTAATTACCCATCAATCACCCCCTATCACCATCTGTCACTGTTACCCATCAGATTAGACCCTAATCTGCCCCTTGCAGGCACCCAATCACCTGCCCACACGCTCAGATTGCCCTCAGACCCCCCCTTATCAATTCGCCAGTGTATTATTTACATCTGTTCTTCCCTGTAATAACCCACTGATCACCTGTCAATCACCTGTCAATCACCTATCAATCACCCATCAATCACCCCCTGTCACTGCCACTAGTGTTGGGCGAACAGTGCTCGCCACTGTTCGGGTTCTGCAGAACATCACCCTGTTCGGGTGATGTTCGAGTTCGGCCGAACACCTGATGGTGTTCGGCCTTTTTAGTTCGGGTTCGCCCGATCTACTCAATGCCCGCCGAACAGGGCTGAACAGGGCCCCTGTTCGGCCGAACAGGGCCCTGTTCGCCCGAATATGGCCCCCCTATGGGGTCGCAGGCATAAGGGGGGAGCATGCACCGATCGCGGGGGGGGGGCAGAAATTCCCCCCACCCCCTCCGCTAGCGCTCCCCCCTCTGCCCGCTTCCCTATAAAAAAAGTTTTCTGAAAGTTAATAGTACCGTGACGCATACGAGGGTACGCGTCACGCGTACCCTCGTATGCGTCATCACGTAGAGGATGTGAGGTCAGAGAAAGGGCGGAAGTACCACAAGGGTACTACCGCTGAACCGCCCGCTGCCCGGCCTCAACGCGTCCTAGTCGGACTCCTCCTCCTCACTCACACCACTGCCAGCCAGCCACTGCAGCCAGCCACCGGTACTATTAACTTTCAGAAAACTTTTTTTATGGGGAAGCGGGCAGAGGGGGGAGCGCTAGCGGAGGGGGTGGGGGGAATTTCTGACCCCCCCCCACGATCGGGGCATGCTCCCCCCTTATGCCTGTGACCCCATAGGGGGGCCGTATTGCGGCATGTTCGGGGGTCCCATTGACATCCATTGAGTTTGGGGTTCGGGCCGAACATGCTGAACATCTGGCCCATGTTCGGCCTGTTCGCCCGAACCCGAACATCCAGGTGTTCGCCCAACACTAACTGCCACCCATCAATCACCCCCTGTCACTGTCACCCATCAATCACCCCCTAACCTGCCCCTTGCGGGCAATCTGATCACCCACCCACACCAATAGATCGCCCACAGATCCGACATCAGATCACCTCCCAAGTGCAGTGTTTATGTCATACTCACCGGTCTGCCCGTCCTGTTCGTCGGCTCCGTTGTCCATCTCACGCAGATGCGCGCACGCATAGCCGGCATATTGTTTGCTTGACGCATGGCATCACCCCGTTCGGCGTGTTGGCCACTTCCTGTTTTGGTTCCTGGGGGCAGCGCGACTGCGCGGGTGTACGCGGTCATTTGTCCGCATGTACGCATGCGCGGCAGATGATTGCTGACAGATGTACGCGTGCGTGGGTTGTCCCTGTCAAAAGTACGCATGCGCGGGGGGTTAATGCGGACGTTAGTACGCATGCGCAGCGTCATCAATTGGCGCCAAAGAGCCCTATATAAGCCAGTCTGCCCTGCATGTTAGTGCTGTCTGTTCGTACAGCTTGCCAGCAGTGTACCTTGTGCTCTGTCAGCTATTACTTTGATTGCCTTATTGTTGCCGACCTTAGCCTGTTCCTGTTTCTGCCTGACTGCCGCCTGCCCAGACCTTCTGCCTGTTTACCCGTTCCTGATTGTACTCCGCCTGCCTCGACCTCTGCCTGATCTATCGTTTATGATTGAACTTTGCCTGCCCTGAACCCGGATTGTCTGACTACTCTTCTGCCTGCTGATTCTGTACCTCGATATCTCTCCTCCACAACGCAGCGTCAGCTGTTCTCCTTTGTCTCCGGTGGGGTAATCCCGAGGGTCGTGACCTGTGGCTACCAGGCAGCAAAGTAGTCCGTTGCCCACTAGGGGTAGCGGTCCATCATCCCTTGCGGCGTGCTCTGGTGAAGACCCGTAGCCACATAGACTCCACGCCTTGGGAGAGCCCACGCCAACCACTGGTGACAGGGTCAACAGCACCTGCTCAGAACGTGACAGTTTACATCTGTTCTCTACCCTAAACACCCACTAATTACCCATCAATCACCCCCTATCACCACCTCTCACTGTTACCCATCAGATTAGACCCTAATCTGCCCCTTGCGGGCACCCAATCACCCGCCCCACACGCTCAGATTGCCCTCAGACCCCCCCTTATCAATTCGCCAGTGCATTATTTACATCTGTTCTTCCCTCTAATAACCCACTGATCACCTGTCAATCACCTATCAATCACCCATCAATCACCCCCTGTCACTGCCATCCATCAATCACCCCCTGTCACTGCCACCCATCAATCACCCCCTGTCACTGCCACCCATCAATCAGCCCCTAACCTGCCCCTTGCGGGCAATCTGATCACCCACCCACACCATCAGATTGCCCCAGACCTACCCTCAGATCACCTCCAAAGTGCATTGTTTACATCTGTTCTGCCATCTAATCACCCACTGATCACCCATCAATCAGCCCCTGTCACTGATACCCATCAGATTAGACCCCTATCTGCCCCTAGGGCACCCAATCACCCGCCCACACCCTCAGAATGCCCTCAGACCCCAGCCCTGATCACCTCACCAGTGCATTGCTTGCATCTATTTCCCCCCTCTAATCAAACCTTGAGACACCCATCAATCACCTCCTGTCACCACCTGTCACCCCCTAGCACATCTACCCATCAGATTAGGCCCTAATTTGACCCGTGTGGGCTCTTGATCACTCGGCCAAACCCTCAGACCCCCCTCAGACCTCCTTCCGATCACCTCCCCAGTGCATTGATTGCATCTATTTTCCCCTCTAACCACCCCCTGAGACACCCATCAATCACCTCCTGTCACCCCCCTAGCACTCCTATCCATCAGATTAGGCCCAATACAACCTGTCATCTAAGAGGCCACCCTGCTTACGACCGGTTCCACAAAATGTGCCCCCTCATAGACCACCTGTCATCAAAATTTGCAGATGCGTATACCCCTGAACAGTCATTTTGAGAAATTTGGTTTCCAGACTACTCACGGTTTTGGGCCCGTAAAATGCCAAGTGACCCCATTTTAGAAAAAAGACACCCCATGGTATTCTGTTAGGTGTATGATGAGTTCATAGAAGATTTTATTTTTTGTCAACAGTTAGCAGAAATTGATTTTTATTGTTTTTTTCACAAAGTGTCATTTTTCACTAACTTGTGACAAAAAATAAAATCTTCTATGAACTCACCATACACCTAACGGAATACCTTGGGGTGTCTTATTTCTAAAATGGGGTCACTTGTGGGGTTCCTATACTGCCCTGGCATTTTAGGGGCCCTAAACCGTGAGGAGTAGTCTAGAAAACAAATGCCTCAAAATGACCTGTGAATAGGACGTTGGGCCCCTTAGCGCACCTAGGCTGCAAAAAAGTGTCACACATTTGGTATCGCCGTACTCAGGAGAAGTATTATAATGTGTTTTGTGGTGTATTTTTACACATACCCATGCTGGGTGGGAGAAATCTCTCTGTAAATAGGCAATTGTGTTTAAAAAAAATCAAAAATGTGTCATTTACAGAGATATTTCTCCCACCCAGCATGGTTATATGTAAAAATACACCACAAAACACATTATACTACTTCTTCTGAGTACCACATGTGTGGCACTTTTTTGCACCCTAACTGCACTAAGGGGCCCAAAGTCCAATGAGTACCTTTAGGATTTCAGGGGTCATTTTGCGGCATTTGGTTTCCAGACTACTCCTCACGGTTTAGGGCCCCTAAAATGCCAGGACAGTATAGGAACCCCACAAATTACCCCATTTTAGAAAGAAGACACCCAAAGGTATTCCGTTAGGAGTACGGTGAGTTCATAGAAGATTTTATTTTTTGTCACAAGTTAGCGGAAAATGACACTTTGTGAAAAAACACAATTAAAATCAATTTCCGCTAACTTGTGACAAAAAAAAATCTTCTATGAACTCATCATAGTCCTAACGGAACACCTTGGGGTGTCTTCTTTCTAAAATGGGGTCATTTGTGGGGTTCCTATACTGCCCTGGCATTTTAGGGGCCCTAAACCGTGAGGAGTAGTCTAGAAACCAAATGTCGCAAAATGACCTGTGAAATCCTAAAGGTACTCATTGGACTTTGGGCCCCCTTAGCGCAGTTAAT
This sequence comes from Hyperolius riggenbachi, assembly GCF_040937935.1. Taxonomy (NCBI): domain Eukaryota; kingdom Metazoa; phylum Chordata; class Amphibia; order Anura; family Hyperoliidae; genus Hyperolius; species Hyperolius riggenbachi. Next base: position 557,004,823 of record NC_090646.1, read on the forward strand.
GTGCAAAAAAGTGGCACACATGTGGTATCGCCGTACTCAGGAGAAGTAGTATAATGTGTTTTGGAGTGTGTTTTTACACATACCCATGCTGAGTGGGAGAAATATCTCTGTAAATAGACAATTGTGTGTAAAAAAATAAAAAAATGTCATTTACGAAGATATTTCTCCCACCCAGCATGGGTATGTGTAAAAATACACCCCAAAATACACTATACTACTTCTCCTGAGTGCGTCAATACCACGTGTGGCACTTTTTTTGCAGCCTAACTGCGCTAAGGGGCCCAAAGTCCAATGAGCATCTTTAGGCTTTACAGGGGTGCTTACAATTAGGCACCTCCAAAATGCCAGGACAGTGAACACACCCCACAAATGACCCCATTTTGGAAAGTAGACACTTCAAGGTATTCAGAGAGGAGCATAGTGAGTCCGTGGCAGATTTCATTTTTTTTTGTCGCAAGTTAGCAGAAATGGAAACTTTTTTTTTTTGTTGTCACAAAGTGTCATTTTCCGCTAACTTGTGACAAAAAATAAAATCTTCTATGAACTCACCATGCCTCTCACTGAATACTTTGGGATGTCTTCTTTCCAAAATGGGGTCATTTGGGGGGTATTTATACTATCCTGGAATTTTAGCACCTCATGAAACATGACAGGTGGTTAGAAAAGGCAGAGATGCTTCAAAATGGGAAAATTCACTTTTGGCACCATAGTATGTAAATGCTATAACTTTTACCCAATCCAATAAATATACACTGAATGTTTTTTTTTTATCAAAGACATGTAGCAGAATAACTTTCGCGCTCAAATGTATAGGAAATTTTACTTTATTTGAAAAATGTCAGCACAGAAAGTTAAAAAAAAGAAAGCTGTATTAGTGACAAGAAAAGGAGGTAAAATTCATTTAGGTGGTAGGTTGTATGACCGAGCAATAAACCGTGAAAGCTGCAGTGGTCTGAATGGAAAAAAAGGCTCTGGTCCTTAAGGGGCGAAAAGACTGTGGTCCTCAAGTGGTTAAGGTGAGCTTGTAAGTAAAAATAATTTTCAGTTACCGATTATTTTTTTCTCATAACAAGAGAATTGCATAATTGTTATTTTTGAGCAAGCTGGAGGTACTCTTTACATTTTCAAACTGTATTTAATCTGTGTTTCATCCTGCACCTCCTCTCATCCATCACTGTGAGAGAAACACAACACCCTAGTATACTGTTGGAGCCAACCTATTCCTCCACACTTGTTAGTAAAAGGAGATCCTAGAATTCCAGGTTTTAGAACTATTCCTGAATGTTTCTGTTGAAGAACTCGAACATTCATGTGAGGACAATTTTACATGAAGTTAAACAGATCTTTACAGTTTTATGTTTACCCACCTGCTCCCCTTATTTTACTGACCAGGAAGTCAGTTTGGAACCAGTAGAATATTAACAAATGTAAATGCTACTGGCGATAAACCACAGATCTATGCATCACAAAACTGAGGTTTATGTGAGATAAGAGAAATGATTACAAAGTTTAACTCAACAGGCATAGAAATACATTTAAAGCAAACCTGACGCGAAAAAAAAATTATAAGATAATGAATTGTATGTGCAGTATGGATAATGAATTGAACATTAGTAGCAAAGAAAAGACTCTTATATTTTTATTTTCAGATATATACTTCTAAGTAAACTCTCGAATTAAGTTTATTCCACTTTGTCTCTATTAAGCTATGGCCATGTTACCTCCTGCTACTTGTGTAAATCAACCACAGATAGCTTTTCCACTCCAACTGGGGTGGCTGGATAGTGTAATGGTTAAGGGCTCTGCCTCTGACACAGGAGACCTGGGTTCGAATCTGGGCTCTGCCTGTTCAGTAAGCCAGCACCTATTCAGTAGGAGGCCTTGGGCAAGACTCCCTAACACTGCTACTGCCTATAGAGCGCGTCCTAGTGGCTGCAGCTCTGGCGCTTTGAGTCCGCCAGGAGAAAAGCGCAATATAAATGTTCTGTGTTTGTTTGATATATAGCATTTTTTTTATAACACTGCATTATACTGTCACAGTTGCAGTTTTAACCCCCTTGGCGGTATGAAAAATACCGCCAGGGGGCAGCGCAGCAGTTTTTTTTAATATTTTTTTTTTTAAATCATGTAGCGAGCCCAGGGCTCGCTACATGATAGCCGCTGCTCAGCGGCATCCCCCCAGCCCCGCCGATCGCCTCCGGCGATAGGCGATCAGGAAATCCCGTTCAAAGAACGGGATTTCCTGGAGGGCTTCCCCCGTCGCCATGGCGACGGGGCGGAATGACGTCGGGACGTCATTGGGAGACCCGATCCACCCCTTGGCGCTGCCTGGCACTGATTGGCCAGGCAGCGCAGGGGTCTGGGGGGGGGGGGGGCGCGCCGCACCGGATAGCGGCGATCGGGGTGCTGGCGCAGCTAGCAAAGTGCTAGCTGCGTCCAGCAAAAAAAAAATTATGTAAATCGGCCCAGCAGGGCCTGAGCGGCACCCTCCGGCGGCTTACCCCATGTCACACACGGGGTTACCGCCAAGGAGGTTAAACCACACTCTGTCTTAAGCTATAAAACAAAGCAGAAATAATGGACCTTTGAACAGTAAAACCTTATCTCAAGCTGTCTCTCACGCTTTCTTTGCTGTTTAAGTGCTTCCGAAAACAGGACTGTATTCAGCTCAGTGAGTGGAATAGCTCTGAGAAGCTCTTTTGCATAGATAACAACTGAAGGTTTTTTTTTTTTTTTAACTCTTCCTGACTCTATTCCTTTCTACTAATATTCTATTTCTTCGCTATACTTCTCGTAAGTTTATTTTTGGTTCAAGTTTGCTTTAGTGTTAATGTCTGACCCTTTATGATGCCATTCATTGCCGATACAGAATATATTTTTGAAACAGTGTAGTTAAATAGAGATAAATAATTCACAAGATTAAAAAAATATCAAAAAAGATGTATTATGTAGAGTAAATATGAAAGCGAAATGCCTACCTAGTTCTTCCGTTGCACCTCCAAATCTATAAATATTTAACCCATGCAGAAAGGAATATTTATCAGCATTAGGATGTTAAAGGTTACACATAAATTAAATTAATTTGCTCTAAAACATAATATAATGATCTATGTATTCTCTAAGGAGCAGCACTAACTACAATTACCCTTGCTTCCAATCCAAAGTGGCTAATGTTACAAAGCATTACAATCCCTTAAGAAATAATGTGCAAAGCCACTCATGGCTATCCTGGTAGCAAACTATTATCACAGTTGGAGTGGAAAAGCTATCTGTGGTTGATTTACACAAGTAGCAGGAGGTAACATGGCCATAGCTTAATAGAGACAAAGTGGAATAAACTTAATTCGAGAGTTTACTTAGAAGTAAATTCTTGTTTCCCTCAAAGGAGAAAAAAAATCACATAATAATCACTATTGCCATTGTGAAAATAAAACTCCAGTTATACCAATAATATTTCTAATTATAATATCACAATAAGACATTGAAAAGTGAATAAAGCATTTCACATGTAGCTGAGGCAGCACATTTTCAGTTTTCAGACATGAATTCTTGGAGTGTTGGTGTCCTATGTTCAAATCTCATAAGTAGCCTACATTTATGGACTTTGCAGTGGCATAGCAATAGGGGATGCAGAGGTTGTGACCACACTGGGGCCCTTGGACCAGAGGGACCCACTAGGGGCTCTCCTCCACCCACAGTAAGTGCTCTTCAATGGTGCTATGCTGGTAATGTCCAATAAAGATAATCCCAGCACTGCGACCCAGTAAATTCCAATACCAGGGAGTCAACCAGTCGACACCCCTATCCACCTAAGGGTGGCTTCATGCAAACAGAGAAAAGACTGGGTCTCCACCTGGATTTATGGCTAGTTGGCCAGTTTATTGTCAATACCATAGACAAAAGCACAACGTATCGACCGGTGTGGTCTTTTTCAAGTGCTGAAACAGCACTTGAAAAAGACCACATAAATCCAGGTGGATACCCAGTCTTTTCTCTGTTTGCTATGCTGGTAATGCTCACTTCTATATATGCTTTTAACAGTGGTAATCATTAACAAACTGTTGCCTCCTTTGCTTACACCTGTACTGAAGATGTCCTTGGCAGGTTAGTTATGCTTGGGGGGTGAAGAATGAAAATGTTGCACTGTGGGACAAAGCTCCTTAGCTACGTCATTGGGACCTTGTATGTATTCATATAAATTCCCTACCACAATCTAAATGAAAAGTAGACTTATTTTATCTTTGGCATACATTGTGTATGTCATTGTGGTAGATAATAGACATTTAATTCCCTATTTCCTGTGCCAATAGTTTTTATTTGTGTCAGCAATGAGAAGGCACAACAGGTTTCAAGCAGCACGGTGGCGTAGTTATTTGCACTCTCACCTTGCAGCGCTAAGTCCCTGTTCAAATTCTAGCCAGGGCACTATCTGCTCAGAGTTTGTATGTTCTCCCTGTGTCTGTGTGGGTTTCCTCTGGACACTCAATTTTCCTCACAAATCCCAAAAACATACATATAAGTTAAAGGGGCACTACAGCAAAAAACGGTAACATTTAAAATATGTGCAAACATATACAAATAAGAAGTACATTTTTTCCAGAGTAAAATGAGCCATAATTTTTTTTTCCTATGTTGCTGTCACTTACAGTAGATTGTAGAAATCTGACAGAAGTGACAGGTTTTGAACTAGTCCATCTCTTTATAGGGGATTCTCAGGGATATATTTATTTTCAAAAGCACTTAGTGAATGGCAGTTGCTCTGTCCAACTGCCAAAAAACTGTGTAGCGAGCAGGGAAGTTGGCCAGCATCATTGTTTAAATCCTTTTTAGGGAATATCTTTATAAAGAATAAAAGCCTTGCTGAGTATTCCCTATGAAGAGATGGACTAGTCAAAAACCTGTCACTTCTGGCAGATTTCTACTGCCTACTGTAAGTGACAGCAACATAGGAGAAAAGTAATTTATGGCTCATTTTACTCTGGAAGAAACGTACTTCTTATTTGTATAGGTGTGCACATATTTTAAATGTTACAGTTTTTCGCTGTAGTGCCCCTTTAATTGGCTTCCCCCTAAACTGGCCTTAGACTACGATACATACACTACATGATATAGACAATATGATTATGGTAGGGATTAGATTGTGAGCCCCTCTGAGGGACAGTAAAAAGACAAGACAATATACTCTAGATTGTAAGCTCGCAAGGGCAGGGACCTCCTCCTAGTGTTTCTCATACTGCTTTAATTTTAACATATGCACATGTACCAACTACATATCAACTATGTATGGATTTGTATTTCTACTATTCAATGTCATGACTGTACAGTGTCTTGTATTTCTTATGTGTACAGTATTTGGTACCGATTATTTGTTTGTACTATGTACAGAACTATGGAAGATGTTGGTGCTATATAAATAAATAAATAAAATAATAATAATAATAATACTGTGTACACACACACGCACACACATATATATATATTCTTGGTTATAATGTGACTGTTTTGATGGTTTCTTTCATGGTTTATTTTATGTTTATGTGATTTTGTGTTTACATTCGATCTCTCCTATATTTATAATCTGGCTAAGTAAGATGTAACTGTTTTCTCATGATCACAAGAGTATATTGTAAGTAATACTTCATATGTCCGTATTCTGGCTTATAACAGTTTGTATGTAATTTTTCCTTAATTGGACTAGTGAACATTTTATTTTGGACACACTCTATCCTCTGATTATTTCTCCTCCTTTATATGGGCATTTACAAGTCTTCAGTCATGTGACAACAAGTGGTGCAGTATTAGAAGAGATTAATCTGACAGATGCCAGTTCATTTACACTGAAACAATAATCAGCAAATACTGTATTAACCAGTAAACAATAGGCCAGACTATTCAACATTACTATTGTCATGACACTTAGCAAGTTTTGTGCTCAAGTAGGTGTCTGGCTGAGTCTATACTTCTCTAGTCCATGGTAAGTGGGCTTAAACGTTACCCGATTCTTATTCTACAGACACTCTGCTATCCCTGGAGTTGGTCTGGGTATAAATGTGACCCAACAGGCTCACCGTTAGACCTGAGTATGGCCTGGAAGGTGATATATTTATTTAGAGTCTCTGTGTCAATACCTTCAGCATCAGTGGTCCTGGACGGCGCTTGTCTTTATCGCCTCGGGAATTCTTACAGCCGTTAGCAGATTTCCACAGAATTGAAACGCCAGAGCAGTTAAGACTTTTATTGTATCAAACAGTGATACACTGTGCGAACTTTGTTACAGAAACTTATCTTGAAAGTAGCATCAAAGTAGCTGGAACACACAAAGCAAAACGGACATCAGCATATAGCAAGATGGATATGGAGAAATGCTAAGATTAATATGAGCGCAAGTAATGACATTTAGGGATACATCCTATACAGTATATGGAAAAACCTCCAGATTAACAAGTGTTAACTAAACAGACACCCCTGAAGGTGGGATATGGGTGGGTTCCTGGTTTCACCCCTATTAGACACTTGCTATTGGCTTATATGTCTCTGTAAATGACAGCTATATACTGTACTGCGCAGTTGCGAAAGCCATGACCATGCTGAGAACCACCTCTGCCCTGTACCCTCAATACCCAGAATTTCATGTTGTGAAAAACAGGCAAGTGTTTACACTTACCAATACCAGGCCGAGACAACCAGTCTGCACATCAAACAGATACTGGTGCATTCTGACCTTTCTTACAAAGAAATATGTTCACTGTTCGCCTCAGAATATTACTCTCTTAGAATCTGTCTTGAGAGAGAACTCTGCATCCAGTATTTTACTGAAACAATGGTTAGCTTAGCTAGAGTGAATGAGGGTAATACCTGGCAAGAACCTCTCGGTTCTTACAGAAGGTACAAACACAAAGAAAGTCAAGTGTGCACTCCAAAGTGACACCTGGCTATTTAAATGATCTGCAGGGGAGCCTGTTAGCAAACTTAAAGGCACAACAAATGCACCAGCAGTACCAGATCTAGCAAGGGCTTAACCAATTAAACTTTCTATGCATGCAAACTGTCCTGCAAACAGGCAAGACTATGTTGCAAAATTGTTCATCTTTAATTGTGATGAGTTTTGGTTGAACTGGTGTAAGTTAAGTTCAGATCCTTCCCCTAAATTGGACTCAAATACTGGACTGTGTTTTGGTTTCTGGTAAGCATGTACAACAACAAAATGACATGGTAAGCTCTTCACATGTGTAATTAACATTATTCTAATAAGAAGTGAAGAAGTGTGTACAGTGAAGGAGAGGAGTAATTTTATGCAATTTTGAGGACAAGGAAGAGCTTCTATATCCAGTATTTAAAGAGAGTGGCTTAATTCTAGGACTCGTAGCAGAGACAGATACACTGTGTGTTGGCATGGCAGTGCATGCTTTGGTCTACATGTCAACTTTTTTGTTTTCTAAATGCCTTTTAAATACACCATAAAATGCATTGTTAAAGAAAAATAAATCCAATTAATAGACTTTTCTTTCATTTGACTGTGGGGTGCTCTTACCCAAAAATGAGCCTGGTCTCAGGGGGAGAAGGTTCTTCTTGAAGTGTTTTTTAACAATCACTTAACCACTTAAGGACCGCCCCCAGCCGATGGGCGGTGGCAAAGTCCGGGCTCAAACGACCGCAATACGCCCATCGGCGGGGGCGGCTGCGGGAGTGGCTATGCGGCGATCGCGTCATTCGTGACGCGATCAGCCGCCGAGGACTGGCTCCGCCCACCGTTCGCTGTAACCCGCCGGCCGTTCGGAAGCGCCGGCGGGTTACTAGCACCCGGATCGCCGCTGAAACAATGTATAATAGGCTTTGTAATGTATACAAAGCCTATTATACTGGCTGCCTCCTGCCCTGGTGGTCCCAGTGTCCGAGGGACCACCAGGGCAGGCTGCAGCCACCCTAGTCTGCACCCAAGCACACTGATTTCCCCCCCCCCCCCGCCCCCTGATTGCCCACAGCACCCCTCAGACCCCACCCCCCTGCCCACCCCCCAGACCACTGTTTGCACCCAGTCACCCCCCTAATTACCCATCAATCACTCCCTGTCACTATCTGTCAACGCTATTTTTTTTTTAGTCCCTAATCTGCCCCCTACTCCCTCCTGATCACCCCCCCCACCTCTCAGATTCTCCCCAGACCCCCCCCCAGACCCCCCCCCCCCCCCGTGTACTGTATGCATCTATCCCCGCCGGATCACCTGTCAATCACCTGTCAATCACCAGTCAATCACCAGTCAATCACCTGTCAATCACCCCCGTGTCACTGCCACCCATCAATCAGCCCCTAACCTGCCCCTTGCGGGCAATCTGATCACCCACCCACACCAATAGATCGCCCGCAGGTCCGACATCAGATCACCTCCCAAGTGCAGTGTTTACATCTCTTCTCTCCTCTAAACACCCACTAATTACCCATCAATCACCCATCAATCACCCCCTATCACCACCTGTCACTGTTACCCATCAGATTAGACCCCAATCTGCCCCTTTCGGGCACCCAATCACCCGCCCACACGCTCAGATTGCCCTCAGACCCCCCCCTTATCAATTTGCCATTGCAATATTTACATCTGTTATTCCCTGTAATAACCCACTGATCACCTGTCAATCACCCATCAATCACCCCCTGTCACTGCCACCCATCAATCACCCCCTGTCACTGCCACCCATCAATCAGCCCCTAACCTGCCTCTTGTGGGCAATCTGATCACCCACCCACACCAATAGATCGCCCGCAGGTCTGACATCAGATCACCTCCCAAGTGCAGTGTTTACATCTCTTCTCTCCTCTAAACACCCACTAATTACCCATCAATCACCCATCAATCACCCCCTATCACCACCTGTCACTGTTACCCATCAGATTAGACCCCAATCTGCCCCTTGCGGGCACCCAATCACCCGCCCACATGCTCAGATTGCCCTCAGACCCCCCCCCCCCCCTTATCAATTCGCCAGTGCAATATTTACATCTGTTATTCCCTGTAATAACCCACTGATCACCTGTCAATCACCTATCAATCACCCCCTGTCACTGCCACCCATCAATCACCCCCTGTCACTGCCACCCATCAATCAGCCCCTAACCTGCCCCTTGCGGGCAATCTGATCACCCACCCACACCAATAGATTGCCCGCAGGTCCGACATCAGATCACCTCCCAAGTGCAGTGTATACATCTCTTCTCTCCTCTAAACACCCACTAATTACCCATCAATCACCCCCTATCACCACCTGTCACTGTTACCCATCAGATTAGACCCTAATCTGCCCCTAGGGCACCCAATCACCCGCCCACACCTCAGAACGCCCTCAGACCCCAGCCCTGATCACCTCGCCAGTGCATTGCTTGCATCTATTTCCCCCCTCTAATCACACCTTGAGACACCCATCAATCACCTCCTGTCACCCCCTAGCACACCTACCCATCAGATCAGGCCCTAATTTGCCCCGTGTGGGCTCCTGATCACTCGGCCAAACCCTCAGATCCCCCTCAGACCCCCTTCCGATCACCTCCCCAGTGCATTGATTGCATCTATTTTCCCCTCTAACTGCCCCCTGAGACACCCATCAATCACCTCCTGTCACCCCCCTAGCACTCCTATCCATCAGATCAGGCCCAATACATCCTGTCATCTAAGAGGCCACCCTGCTTATGACCGGTTCCACAAAATGTGCCCCCTCATAGACCACCTGTCATCAAAATTTGCAGATGCTTATACCCCTGAACAGTCATTTTGAGAAATTTGGTTTCCACACTACTCACAGTTTTGGGCCCGTAAAATGCCAGGGCAGTATAGGAACCCCACAAGTGACCCCATTTTAGAAAGAAGACACCCCAAGGTATTCTGTTAGGTGTATGATGAGTTCATAGAAGATTTTATTTTTTGTCAAAAGTTAGCGGAAATTAGATTTTTATTGTTTTTTTCACAAAGTGTCATTTTTCACTAACTTGTGACAAAAAATAAAATCTTCTATGAACTCACCATACCCCTAACGGAATACCTTGGGGTGTCTTCTTTCTAAAATGGGGTCACTTGTGGGGTTCCTATACTGCCCTGGCATTTTAGAGGCCCTAAACCGTGAGGAGTGGGTCTACATGAAAAGGGCGCCGGTAAAAAAGGGCGCCTGGTGGAGCCCATATATATACCAACTTCGGCTACAAAAAAGGCGCCTGGTATAGCCCATATAAACTTCGGCTACAAAAAAGACGCTTGGTGTAGCCCATATAAAAACTTCGGCTACAAAAAAAACAAGGCGGCTGGTGTAGCCCATATACAAACTTCGGCTAGAAAAAAACTCTGGGATGTGCTAATTACTATTCCCCCTCCAGGCCGCCATGGATAGTGGGGGAATGAAATAATTCGGCTTCCAGCGCTTGTAGCCCATATACAAACTTCGGCTAGAAAAAAACTCCGGGATGTGTTAATTACTATTCCCCCTCCAGGCCGCCATGAAAAGTGGGGGAATGAAATAATTCGGCTTCCAGCGCTTGTAGCCCATATACAAACTTCGGCTAGAAAAAAACTCCGGGATGTGCTAATTACTATTCCCCCTCCAGGCCGCCATGGATAGTGGGGGAATGAAATAATTTGGATTACAGTACTTGTTGCCCATATAAAAACTTTGGCTACAAAAAAAAAGGTCGATAATATGGGCTACAGAGGGGCACCTTACTGTAGCCGAAAAAAATATGGGCTACAAAGGGGAGCCCGCTTGTAGCCGAAAACCTTGTAGCCGAAAAAATATGGGCTACAAAGGGGAGCCCGCTTGTAGCCTATATCAAAACTCGGGCGCCCTTTTCTACACCTTGTAGCCCATATTTCCAGAAATAACATTGATGTCTATGGCGGCGCCCTTTTCATACAGGCAGCTCGGGCGCCCTTTTCAACCGATCCCCGGTTTAGGGCCCCTAAAATGCCAGGGCAGTATAGGAACCCCACAAGTGACCCCATTTTAGAAAGAAGACACCCCAAGGTATTCTGTTAGGTGTATGATGAGTTCATAGAAGATTTTATTTTTTGTCACAAGTTAGCGGAAATTGATATGTATTGTTTTTTTTTTTTCACAAAGTGTCATTTTCCGCCAACTTGTGACAAAAAAAAATCTTCTATGAACTCACCATACTCCTAACAGAATACCTTGGGGTGTCTTCTTTCTAAAATGGGGTCACTTGTGGGGTTCCTATACTGCCCTGGCATTTTAGGGGCCCTAAACCGTGAGGAGTAGTCTAGAAAACAAATGCCTCAAAATGACCTGTGAATAGGACGTTGGGCCCCTTAGCGCACCTAGGCTGCAAAAAAGTGTCACACATGTGGTATCGCCATACTCAGAAGAAGTAGTATAATGTGTTTTGGGGTGTATTTTTATTGCAAAGGGAGAAACAGAGGTGTGTGCATCTAACCAGTTTCACCTGACTTATATACTGGCTGCCTCAAGTCTATTGACTCATTCAAATTTGAAATTTAACTGACTTTCGTCTAATTAAAATGGCAGAGCTCTGTTTCTCCCTTTGCAATGCAGTATGTTCTTTTTTCTTGGGGGTGTTGGTGTGGGGGGGGGGGGGCGCGGATGAGTCAATAGACTTGAGGCAGCCAGTATATAAGTCTGGTGAAACTGGTTAGATGCACACACCTCTGTTTCTCCCTTTGCAATGCAGTATGTTCTTTTTTCTTGGGGGTGTTGGTGTGGGGGGGGGGGGGGCGCGGATGGGTCCCCCGGCAGTAGTGTTGCACCGGGGGGGTGTCTGTGTCCCCCCCCCCCCCTCGCCCCTTTTTGGTGTGTTTGCACCCAGGATGCGCATATGCACCACAGGTAAGCAATATTCGCAAGGTTAGGGCATCTATCCTTTGGGGGGCAGCGTGGACGGTTCTCTCCGGGCGTAGGCCGCGTCTGGGGAGTATGCCGTTCATGCGTTCTCGCCCCCACAAAGCATCCACTGCCCGGGAGCGCCGCAACTGCCCCCCACAGGGGGGGGGGGGCGAGAACGCATGAACGGCATACTCCCCAGACGCGGCATCTATCCTTTGGGGGGCAGCGTGGACGGTTCTCTCCGGGCGTAGGCCGCGTCTAGGGAGTATGCCGTTCATGCGTTCTCGCCCCCCCCCCCTGTGGGGGGCAGTTGCGGCGCTCCCGGGCAGTGGATGCTTTGTGGGGGCGTTTGCGCTGCCCTTCATTTCCTGGGGGTACAAGGAGGCCTACATGAGGATCCCCTGTTGAGATGCAAGTATTTGCGTGGGCCAACTCCTGCAGGTTTGTCAGGGAGTTAGCCTTAGATCCTGCACTACTGGTAGGCGATTGCAGTTTGCAACGCTCTGCCATTTTAATTAGACGAAAGTCAGTTAAATTTCAAATTTGAATGAGTCAATAGACTTGAGGCAGCCAGTATATAAGTCAGGTGAAACTGGTTAGATGCACACACCTCTGTTTCTCCCTTTGCATTGGGGTGTATTTTTATACATAACCATGCTGTGTGGGAGAAATCTCTCTGTAAATGGACAATTGTGTGTAAAAAAAATCAAATAATTGTCATTTACAGAGATATTTCTCCCACCCAGCATCTGTATGTGTAAAAATACACCCCAAAACACATTATACTACTTTTTCTGAGTACGACGATACCACATGTGTGGCACTTTTTTGCACCCTAACTGCGCTAAGGGGCCCAAAGTCCAATGAGTACCTTTAGGATTTCACAGGTCATTTTGCGACATTTGGTTTCAAGACTACTCCTCACGGTTTAGGGCCCCTAAAATGCCAGGGCAGTATAGGAACCCCACAAATGACCCCATTTTAGAAAGAAGACACCCCAAGGTATTCCGTTAGGAGTACGGTGAGTTCATAGAAGATTTTATTTTTTGTCACAAGTTAGCGGAAAATGACACTTTGTGAAAAAAAAACAATTAAAATCAATTTCCGCTAACTTGTGACAAAAAAAAATCTTCTATGAACTCACCATACTCCTAACGGAATACCTTGGGGTGTCTTCTTTCTAAAATGGCGTAATTTGTGGGGTTCCTATACTGTCCTGGCATTTTAGGGGCCCTAAACCGTGAGGAGTAGTCTTGAAACCAAATTTTCCCAAAATGACCTGTGAAATCCTAAAGGTACTCATTGGACTTTGGGCCCCTTAGCGCAGTTAGGGTGCAAAAAAGTGCCACACATGTGCTATAGCCGTACTCAGGAGAAGTAGTATAATGTGTTTTGGGGTGTATTTTTCCACATACCCATGCTGAGTGGGAGAAATATCTATATAAATAGACAATTGTGTGTAAAAAAAATTAAAAAATTGTCATTTACGGAGATATTTCTCCCACCCAGCATGGGTATGTGTAAAAATACACCCCAAAACACATTATACTACTTCTCCTGAGTACGGCAATACCACATGTGTGGCACATTTTTGCAGCCTAACTGCGCTAAGGGGCCCAAAGTCCAATGAGCATATTTAGGCTTTACACGGGTGCTTACAATTAGGCACCCCCCAAAATGCCAGGACAGTGAACACACCCCACAAATTACCCCATTTTGGAAAGTAGACACTTCAAGGTCTTCAGAGAGGAGCATAGTGAGTCCGTGTCAGATTTCATTTTTTTTTTGTCGCAAGAAGAAATGGAAACTTTTTTTTTTGTCACAAAGTGTCATTTTCTGCTAACTTGTGACAAAAAATAAAATCTTCTATGAACTCACCATGCCTCTCACTGAATACTTTGGGATGTCTTCTTTCCAAAATGGGGTCATTTGGGGGGTATTTGTACTATCCTGGAATTTCAGCCCCTCATGAAACCTGACAGGTGCGCAGAAAAGTCAGAGATGCTTGAAAATGGGAAAATTCACTTTTGGCACCATAGTTTGTAAACGCTATAACTTTTACTCAATCCAATAAATATACACTGAATGTTTTTCTTTTTTTTTATCAAAGACATGTAGCAGAATAACTTTCGCGCTCAAATGTATAGGAAATTTTACTTTATTTGAAAAATGTCAGCACAGAAAGTTAAAAAAGTCATTTTTTTGACAAAATTCATGTCTTTTTTGATGAATATAATAAAAAGTAAAACTCGCAGCAGCAATCAAATAGCACCAAAAGAAAGCTGTATTAGTGACAAGAAAAGGAGGTAAAATTCATTTAGGTTGTAGGTTGTATGAGCGAGCAATAAACCGTGAAAGCTGCAGTGGTCTGAATGGAGAAAAAGGCTCTGGTCCTTAAGGGGCGAAAAGACTGTGGTCCTCAAGTGGTTAAACATGAAAATTTGAAATAACAATGAGTGCAGCATGCAGGTTTTGGGAAGTATACTTTTTGTAATAGATGGTCACGATAACCTGCAACACTCACTTGAATGTTAAAAAATTACTGTGACTATATTATGTAGACTTTGAAAAGCATATTTTAATGATGACAGTCACTTATTTAGACTGTAACAATCACTATAATCACAAAGAGCTGTGACTTATATTATAAAGACTTTGAAAGAAATGTTTTTTATGACAAGTGGTCACTATATTGAATTTGAAAACCTGCAAATATCAGTGCCTACATTTCACAGAATTCAGAATGCATATTTTAGTGACAGTGACTATGTTATAGAGACTTTTGCTATAAACAAGCACTATAGACTAGTCTACTACTCATTTGAACTTGAAAATGTTCAAGAAGGTGTGACTGTAAGAAGACAAATGACTGGTAATGAGAATTAATATTGATGTAGGGTTATGCATTGTGGCTGTGCCAATGGAATGGTGAACTGCGTGAACTTAGTAATTTGGTGAACTAGGTCACTTGATGCAATTAGAATGGCTGGAGGCCCTACTTCATCAGGACAAGGGCCTAAAAAACATCTTCAGGAAATGGAAGACCGATTACCTATATATCTTTGATGAAAGAAAAATCAAAACTTTCATGGAACCTTTTAAACACTTTGTGTGGTACACTAAACTTCAAGGGACTTTATTAATAATATTATTAATAATATTATTAATATTATTTATATAGCACCTACTTCTTCTGTGGCACTGTACATCAGTATACATAGTATAACAACACAAACTAAACAATACAGCAATTAATACAAGACAATAGTGGATATTGGTTGTACCCCTGGTAATGTTATTAATTCTTGCTTAGCTATGAAATGACCCAGGAAAGAGTTGCAGACTCTTGAGTGCCGTCCATTTTTTACAATGTAATAATACATTAGGGCCAGTATTGCAGGACCACTTATGTTCTCTAATGGTCTCTAGCCTTGGAAAGTTTTACTACATCAAGCCCTGTGCAGTGGCATAACTAGTTTTACATGGGGCCCAAAACGCTCTATTGATATGGCACCCCAAAACCTACCAAGCACAGCTGCAGTGTCTGAGAGGTATAATTATAGTCAGTTTAAAGATTACCACTATTCAATGTGAATATAGGGGTATTTATTACCAGCATAGCTCCAATGAAAAGCTAATAAGATGGATGAAGGAGGGTGCTTCTCTTTTCAAGCGAAAATGCCATCGAATATTAGTTTTTTTATGTTTCCCATTTTTCGCAGTAAAAAAAAATATCTATTTGTGCAATACAAATATAGTTTTTATGCATCTTCTTGGCAAACAATATTCGTTTTTCAATTTTTTGCAAACATACAAGCTATTTTCACGAAAATTTTCTCTAATTCGAAAATGGCATTTTCAATGTGAAAATTATGTTTGGCAAAATTCGCAAGCAACATTTCTGCATCCCCTATTGCTATGCTATTGGTCCTGTGTCTGCATGTTATGACAGCAATGGTAAAGCCCAGCCTATTGCATTGCTGGATATTTTTATTTTTGTGATTTTTTTTTTTTTGGATCATGCTTGTAATTATATCCATTATAATATTGGCGCTGATGAAAACCATTTAAATAATCTGGCTCAGGCCATTTATTTGTTTCATTGTATGTTATATTTATAAAGCAATTTATCTACTTTTCCGAGCCTCATAATGATATAATGATTAATTATAGCCTACAACTGTCATTTAAAATAAGACAGCAATACATTTGAGGCAAAATAGTTCTATTATGCCATTTTGCATTCTGAGAGCAAATTGTTTGCTATGGATGTTTAAGCAGGTCCCTGTAGGCACTTAGATTGAAAGGGAAGAACAGAGTTGGCTGGATTAGTTTTTGACAGGTCATTGCTGGATCACATCTTCACCATCTGTCAGCTCATCAAGAGTGTTAGATGTTTTTGGCTCACAATCACAATAATTGCGTTGTATTCATTGGTTTCTGGGAAGCATACTTAATCTAACAATATCTTCAGTTTTCTGTCTCTAAATTGCTTAAAAATCTATAAAAATAAACGTGTGTAATCTGCTCCGAACTTTATCTCAAAGTGATGCAAGTTATGTCAAAACACGAAAAGGCATATTTATAACCATAGGTGTGATAGATGGAGATATTCTATATTTTTGCTATAGTACAAAACAAAGGCTGACAGAGGCTCTCTAGGCTCAAAGGTAGATCATAGGATATGTCCTGCGCTTTCCTATAGGTCACAAGGCAATTTAATTAGTGTTTTTGTCACAGAAAAACGCCATCCAGTTTGAAGGGCATGTTTCATCTACTTTAACCTTTCCTCTGCTAAGGATGAGTCAAGCTTGTCACAGGCTAGCTGGTTGAAGAGGGCATACAAGTCTTAATTGTGACAGTGGACAGAAAAGTTCTAGGTTCAGCAATCAGAATTGAACTTTGATTGCAACAGAGTGCAGAAGGTGTAATATATTAGCACTGCAGGTGAATGAGATTTGCATGGGTAGCATATTTCTGGCTGGGGGACTTGTAATGTAAACCATAGTATTTGGATACCTTTTATAATCTGGTAAAAAAAGCAATGTGCATTCTGTGATAACCTAGATCGTCATTCAACAGTTTGACTATTATGTAAGTTGCTGAATTCTGATTTGTGCTTTGTTAAAGGATACCCAAACTGACATGTGACATAATGAGATAGACATGTGTATGTACAGTGCCTAGCACACATACAACTATGCTGTGTTCCTTTTTTTCTTTCTCTACCTGAAAGAGTTAAATATCAGGTATGTAAGTGGCTGACTCAGTCCTGACTCAGACAGGAAGTAACTACAGTGTGACCCTCACTGATAAGAAATTCCCCTTTTTATCTCTTTCTTGCTCTCAGAAGCCAATTTCTGCTAGGAAAGTGTTTTATAGTTGGAATGTCAGGGTCACACTGTAGTCACTTCCTGTCTGAGTCAAGACTGAGTCAGGCACTTACATACCTGATATTCAACACTTTCAGGCAGAGAAAGAAAAAAGGAACACAGCATAGTTATTTGTGTGCTAGGCACTGTACATACACATGTCTATCTGATCATGTCACATGTCACTTCTGATATCCTTTAAAGGACAACTGGAAAAGTTGTCTGGCTATACTGCTGATCCTCTGCCTCTAATATGTTTAGCCATGGACCCTAAACAAGCATGCAGCAGATCAGCTGTTTCTGACATTACTGTTAGATCTGACAATACAGGATCTTCTCAAAAAATTAGCATATTGTGATAAAGTTCATTCTTTTCTGTAATGTACTGATAAACATATACCGTATATACTTGAGTATAACCAGAGTTTTTGAGACCAAAAAAGTGGTCCAAAAGTGGGGGTCTCGGCTTATACTCGAGTCGTTGTTTTTTTGGGTTTTTTTTTGTGAGCCCCCCCAAACTGTAACAGCCTCCACAATCAATAGTTAGGCTGAGCGGTGACAGCTGCGTGTCCCCCGCAGCCTTGTGGAGTCTGTTCTGCAGCAGTTTAGAGTGTGTCCATCCGTACAACTCCCCCTGCCTCCGAAATGGTCCTTCCGATAGCTCCCGAGTGTACAGCTGCTGCTCCTATTTCCAGAAAGTAGTCATCACACTGACAACGCTGGGACATGCCGAATACAGCTTACATTCAGCGCGTGTCTCGACGCTCCGATCTCCTCTTCCACTACCACATAACATCCATCTCTCCATTTTCTGCATTCAGCAAATCTGTTCTCATGGTGACTGGCCTGCCTACTCACTGATGTATGCGGAAGTGGAAGAGGGAGATCGGAGCATCGAGACACGCGCTGTATGTGAGCTGTATTCAGCATGTCCCAGCTCTGTCAGTGTGGTGACTACTAGCTGCGAATAGGAGCGGCAGCTGTACACAGACGTGGGGAGC
The DNA here is from genome assembly GCF_040937935.1 of Hyperolius riggenbachi. Taxonomy (NCBI): domain Eukaryota; kingdom Metazoa; phylum Chordata; class Amphibia; order Anura; family Hyperoliidae; genus Hyperolius; species Hyperolius riggenbachi. Next base: position 557,023,030 of record NC_090646.1, read on the forward strand.
TATTATAAGGACAGGGCAGGAGGCAGGGGGAGTTGTACGTGATGGACACACTCTCAACTAGAAGCGGCAGCTGTACGCGAACGGTAGTCCACAGAACTTTACAGTACTCTGCCTTTATCAGCCAGTGGCTGAACACAGTTGAAATCGACAGACTGGTGAGACAAAACAACCTGTATCCTCTTTTACCCTGGGCTATAACATAAATATGTACCAATGGTTTTTGTTTTGAAGAAGTACTGGCTGCCAAGTTGCACAGCTGTGTAACACTGCTCTGAGTGGCAGGAATCACTGTTGTTGTTGGGCTTACATTTCCCTTGGCAGCTCTTTGTAAGTGTGCAGGTGCATACGATTGCTGTTTTTCTCCATGCAGACCCTCCATGTGGTCACAGTTTCTGCCAGCCCTGTTGCCATGCCGAATCTCACTGCTAACCACTAGACCGCTCGCATACATACAGTAAGCATAGCGCAGCTGATCCACATTGATCTGCACTTGTCCTCCTTGTCCACCTGTCACAATGCTCACCTGTTACCACCAGTGTTACCACCTGCAGAGACCTTCCATGCAGACTCCATGTCTTCCGGGTGTCCCTCGGCTTATACTTTATATGTTTTTCCAGGTTTTTCAGGTAAAAGTTGGGGGGTCGGCTTATACTCGGGTCGGCTTATACTCGAGTATATACGGTATTTTAGATTCAAATACACACAACCGAAGTAGTTCAAGCCTTTTATTGTTTTAATATTGATGATTTTGGCATACAGCTCATGAAAACCCAAATTTCCTATCTCAAAAAATTAGCAGATTTCATCCGACCAATAAAAGAAAAGTGTTTTTAACCACTTAACATCTCAGTCGTTTTCAGCTTATGCATCCGAGCAATGTTCACCTCCCATTCATTAGCCTATAACTTTATCACTACTAATCACAATGAACTGATCTATATCTTGTTTTTTCCACCACCAATTAGGCTTTCTTTGGGGGGTACATTTTGCTAAGAGCCAATTTACTGTAAATGCATTTTAACAGGAAGAATAAGAAAAAAAATGAAAAAATTCATTATTTGTCAGTTTTCGGCCATTATAGTTTTAAAATAATACATGCCTCCATAATTAAAACCCACGTATTGTTATTGCCCATTTGTCACGGTTATTTCACTATTTAAATTATGTCCCTATCACAATGTATCGCGACAATATTTTATTTGGAAATAAAAGAGCATTTTTTCCGTTTTGCATACATCACTATTTACAAGCTTATAAAAAAAAAATAAAGAGAAATATTTCATCTTTACATAGATATTTAAAAAGTTTAGACCCTTAGGTAAATATTTATGGTTTTTTTTTTTTTTTATAGTAATGTTTTTTTTTGTTTTTTTTTATTAAACATTTTATGTGGGCATTTTTGGGAGGGTGGGATATAAAAGTGTTTTATTTGGGGAAATATTGGTGTTGTGTAATGTTTTTGGGTATTTGCTTGTAGTTTTACTTTTTGGCCACAAGATGGCAATCTCGATTTTTTTTACATGACGTCACTCTAAGCGTACAATGTACGCTTAGAGGGACACAGCTTCAGAAAGAGCGAAGCTTCCGAGAGAAGCTGTCGCTTTTTCAGCGGGGGAGAGGAATCAATGATCGGGCTCCCCAGCCCGATACATTGATTCCGTGGCTACCGACTCCGCGGCCGGGAGTGCGCGTGCACGCGCGCGATCGGCCGCGGGAGCGCGCGGGAGCGCGCCTGTCCTCCTTGACGTTTTTATACGTCAAGGAGGACAAAGTGGTTAAAACAAAAAAAGTCAACCTTCAAATAATTATGTTCAGTTATGCACTCAATACTTGGTCGGGAATGCTTTTGCAGAAATGACTTCTTCAGTTGTGAGTATGTGAATCTAAAATATATGAAAGTCTAATGTTTATCAGTACATTACAGAAAAGAATGAACTTTATCACAATATGCTAATTTTTTGAGAAGGACCTGTATATATTATAATAATAGTAATAATAATAATGCTACTCTAACCAAATAGACCAGCAGGACAGCCAGGCAACTGGTGCTGTTTAAAAGGAAATACATATGGCAGCCTCCATATCCTTCTCACTTCAGTTGTCCTTTAATATGAGTAAGTTTACATCATTGTTATGTACGATATGCAGAAATAAAATGCTTTTAGCAAACAAAGATAACCTAACTGCTCGATTCTAAAAGTACAACATCACTATTCATTTTATTGTGACATTGGGTTCCACATATAAATACTGGAAAATTATATTTGGTGCTGATTTGTATAAGGACAAATTATCCTATTTTGTAAGGTCAATCACACTACCATTTTCAATGGTAGTGTGATGTAATGTATGCTAACATACTGTGCAAGGTAAAAAAAAAGAAATCAATAAAAAAAGGTTTAATACGTCAAGTCCAATCAGGGGTTACTTCTGTTTTTCTGGCATTTAGTTTGATACAGCCATTATATAATGAAACTAAACACTAGTACAGCTTCCACTAGATAATGTTACCTGCTTGTCGGTGTATTATGAAACAACACAAAAGGAAAATTATATCCTTCCTCTTCATTACAGCTGCGGCTTTGGGTTACTGTATAAAGTCAGCCTACATATAGATTTTTTTCATCACCTGCAGCTCCATTGCCATAGAAGTGGCCAACCAGAATTGAATTCTTTGTATTTTATTAATATCCTGAATTTTTCAATTATCAGAAAACTTGGTTAAAATAGACAGTTGTTTTTGAAGTTTTATATCTTTTCTATCAATGATCTTGAGTGAAATGTACAATTTATATTTCATTCAGCTTTCCAAACATCTGGCACTCCATTTTTTTTTTACTTCAATTGTCTTAAAAATCGTTGAAAAACAATGGAACCTTTACCCATGTTTTGCATGGCCTCTTGAGCAGGAAGCCACAATGTATTTTCTGTCTTATTGTCCTGATAATTATTTAAGGGCAACTGGCATCTTTTCAAACATTATTTCAAACATTTTCAAACAATTCATTACATTATTTAATTTTTTCATTATTGACCTCTTTAAAATGTATTATGCATGATGCTAATATAGACAGCTCACGTTGATGCATATCATTTTACCTCTGAAAACATATTTAGTAACTATGACTATGTAATTGCTGCCTATACCAATGTTTCTCTTGGAACTGTCATTGTCTACTGGCCAAAACTACTAGCTTGTCATCACAAAATGAATATAAATATAACACAATTTGGAAAACTGGGATAGCCAAAGATGACTTCGGAGAGTTTGTGATTAATGCAACTTGCCACCATGGCTCCCTCACATGACCAGCATATTTAATGCACCTGTTAGAGGTGCATTTTGAAAGGAAAATTCAGAGACTTCAGTCATACATATTATGTGGGGTTTGTGGATAGGGAATACTCACTGCACTCTGCTGGCTGTTCAAGCTCCTCCTACTGATGCATTTTCCTGCCACTTGCTGGCTTTTCAGAGTGACTGTGGTATAAGAGGGTGGTTGATCAGTGTGCCTCTATACCACCCCCTCCCAAATAAATGGCCCTATACTATAATGGGCACATGATTGTCCCTTCAGATTGTGAGCACCTTTAAAGGGACGGTTAAGTGACAAGTACTATGTACTCTGTACAGCACTGCGGAAGATGTCAGTGCTATATAAATACTACATAATAATAACAACCTCCCGCTAATACTTAACCTGTTCTTCATCTTCACTCATTACCTTTACTCCACACAGGAATCTATTTTGTGCCTACTGGCATTACCATGTTCTTATATATTGTGTGAGCACAAAGAAACTTGCTGCAAGGTAACTCTTTTTCATTTTGGAAGATGTCTACTTTGCATGGCATTTTTCAGTAAAGCTAGTCATATCTGCCTTGATTTCACAAGTCTTGACAGAGCCCATGTTTCTTGTATGAGCTGAAACTTAACTTCTGCTTGCTAGACATGATCAATGAGATTCAAATAATTCTGGCTGCAGGCAAAGTGAATGCAACGTATATGTGGCTTGCAATAGGTCTGATCCAAGTTGACAGGAAGTGCATTTGATTGGCCAATTTGCAAGCTGCATACAATTTTCAAGTGAGTCAAAATTGCATTCTATTTGTAGTGTATGCTATGAGCATAATAATCATCATCATCATCATCATCATTATTATTATTATTACGATTCTGGATTTATATTGTGCCACCATATTCTGTGGTGCTATTTTTGTTTTTAATGTTTTATGAAGCATTTTGTACATAACATATACAGATAATATCTATCACATAAAGTGAATATAGTATATGAAGAAATGCTGTCATAAACCCTGCAGTGAGTTGTAAAAACAACCGAGGTCCCTATCAGCACTGAACTACCATCACTGGAACTCTTGTCTAATACTTGCTGTATACGAAAGGCCAAAAACATTATCAAGAATAACACTCATCCTGAAAACTCCTTGTCTGAGATCCTTCTATCAGGTAGATGTTTTAGGTCAATCCGCATACAAACAAACAGACTGAAAACAGTCTGAAAACCAGCTTTTTCCCATCTGCCATAACTGTGTTTATCTCTGAATCTTCTCTGAAATATTTAACATTGTGTAGAAATTGTTTAAATGTTTAAAATACCTGGCATACTTGTATAATTTAATGGGGCTGTCATGAAAAGTAATTTTGTTGTGTTACACAATGACAATAAAGTGCTTTGATTTTAGGGTATTCTTTTGCATTGGTTGAGAGCAAAGATGATCTTCTTAAATATTAGCATTGTCAGGGCTAGTTTCCATCTCATGAGCATCTTCTTCATAGGAACGGACAAGGTAGATGGAGCCTCCACACTTGATTCTACACTTTGTGGAAAGCCTTTGCTTGTTGGGAATCTGCTGGAGCCACAAGGTTTTAGTTATTGTTGCAGTGTATTTTGCAAGAGATCCAGGTATATATGGATTTGGTATGCAAAAACACAGGAAGCTGGCACCATCCAATGCAAACCTTGGTTTATTCCAACAATACAGCATTAATATCTGGACAGATGTGCAATACAAATCGGCTGTGGTACAAACCAGTACTGTGACTGCCATATTTATGTGAGTGGAGGTGGGCACTTGTATGACTTGCAGCAGCAGTTTTGCATCTCCCTGGATGCTTGGTCATGCCTCATCAAGTGTGACCAGGGAGATGAATGGCCATTGCAGGTCATGAATATGGCACAGTGACCTTGGTTTGTACCACAGTAGATTTGAATTGCACATCTGTCTAGATATTAATGCTGGATTGTTCGGGAATAAAAAAACATGGATTGCATTGAATGGTGCCACCTTCCTGTCTCATAGCCTTTCTTCAACTACTCAGCTTGAGCACACCAATCGTGACATACAGCGGTGACAATGTCTACACATGGTGAGATCGTTTGCAATCTTTCTTGTATGCCACCCTTTGCCTTGCGATTATATATATCTAGATTTGTTTATAGGGCTCAGGGAGAAAACAAATCTGCCTGACTGCTTGTAGTAAAGTCTTCCTTTGTGGAGCAGGAATCTACTTTTACCAACACATCCCAAGGGATATTGTCTGCCAAACGTTTGGGTTTTAAGATTCTGTGTGCCCAATCAATGACAGTGATGATCGTAATCAGCTAATTACAAGTACGCAAAATTTCACGTAAATGTTCGCAATTACGCCTATACGTAATTATAACTAATTTATTCAATTGATTTTTGTGGTGAATAGCAAATTCCCCATACATGCTATTGTCACCAAAGTTGCTGCATATGAGAAGAAGAATAGTGGGTACAAGAAAAATAATTGTTTTCAAAAAGATCTTGTTTAACCCCCTTGGCGGTATGAAAAATACCGCCAGGGGGCAGCGCAGCAGTTTTTTTTTAATTTTTTTTTTTAAATCATGTAGCGAGCCCAGGGCTCGCTACATGATAGCCGCTGCTCAGCGGCATCCCGCCGCCCGCTTCGATCGCCTTCGGGATCTCCTCGAGGGCTTCCCCCGTTGCCATGGCGACGGGGCGGGATGACATCACTGACGTCAGCGACGTCGGGACGTCATTGGGAGGCCCGATCCACCCCTCGGGGTCTGGGGGGGGGCCGCGCGCCGCACCGGATAGCGGCAATCGGGCGCGCGGCGGCGGCGATCGGGGTGCTGGCGCAGCTAGAAAAGTGCTAGCTGCGTCCAGCAAAAAAAAAATTAAGTAAATCGGCCCAGCAGGGCCTGAGCGGCACCCTCCGGCGGCTTACCCCGTGTCACACACGGGGTTACCGCCAAGGAGGTAATAATTAGTAATTATGCATAATCCACAACAGGGGGAAAAAGTGTGCAGCCAGCTATTCACAGGCTAACCCATATGTTTGATCATAATGAGGTATAAATACAATCTGCACATAGCTCAGAGACACAGAGGCCAGAAAAACGCAAGAAAAGCAATAGACATTAATGAAACATCTACAACTAGACCACACATTACAGAGATGAACAGTAAAAAAAAATAATAATAATAATACTGTATTATTATACAGAGAGATGTGCTATTGGATTAAGTTAGTTACCTAGCACTTTCACAATTCTTGCAACTGCAGGGGAATGAACTGAGCTCACCGACGTCAGCGACGTCGGGACGTCATTGGGAGACCCGATCCACCCCTTGGCGCTGCCTGGCACTGATTGGCCAGGCAGCGCAGGGGTCTGCGGGGGGGGGGCGCGCGCCGCACCGGAGAGCGGCGATCGGGCACGCAGCGGCGGCGATCGGAGTGCTGGCGCAGGTAGCAAAGTGCTAGCTGCGTCCAGCAAAAAAAAAATTATGAAAATCGGCACCCTCCGGCGGCTTACCCCGTGTCCAGCACGGGGTTACCGCTAAGGAGGTTAAGAAAATCGATTTTAAAAATGCAAGTAAAAAGGTTTTTAAACTCTGAAAATTGACAGTAAAAAAAACATTTTTCTTTGCATTTTTAACTGGTTCAGCACCGCAGTGCCGAAAATCTCATGCATTCGAGCAATGTTCACCTCCCATTCATTCGCCTATAACTTTATTGCTACTTATCACAATGAATTGATCTATATCTTGTTTTTTCCGCCACTAATTAGGCTTTCTTTTGGTGGTACATTTTGCTAAGAATTATTTTTTTCTAAATCCATTTTAACAGGAAGATTAAGAAAGAAATGAAAAAAATTCATTATTTCTCAGTTTTTGGCCATTATAGTTTGAAATTAATATACGCTACCGTAATTAAAACCCATGTATTTTATTTGCCCATCTGTCCCGGTTATTACAACGTTTAAACAATGTCCCTATCACAATTTATGGTGCCAATATTTCATTTAGAAATAAAAGTGCATTTTTTCAATTTGCGTCTATCACTATTTATAAGCTTATAATTTTAAATAATATAATAACATACTCTCTTGACATGCATATTTAAAAAGTTTAGACCCTTGGGTAACTATTTATGTTGTTTTTTTATTGTATTTTTTTTTTTTTATAAAAAATGTATGTGGGTAATTTTTGGTGTGGGAGGGAAACTGCCTATTTTAAATGTAAAATAGTATAATTGTTTATTTTAAAATGTATGTTGGTGCAGTTTACTATTTGGCCACAAGATGGCCACAGTGAAAAAAGTCCTGGATGCGAACGATCTCGCATCCAGGAACTTAAATGCAGGGGAGATGATTCCTGGGGGCAGAAATACCACGCTCTCTGGATAGAAAGCGTCGGTATTTCTGCGGGGAAGTTAGATCGGTGAATGGGAATTATATTCCTATTCACTGATCGGGGGGCTAGCGGCGGGCGGCGGGAACGCGCGGGCGCGTTCCCGATCGCGCGCACCACGCAGGGATAGCAGCAGTGCCTTTCTGGACGAGAAAGCTCGTCCAGAAAGGCCGAACTGGTTAAAATTGATTTATCAAAAAGGACAAGGTATTTTTGAAAAATTTGACTTGTACCCTCTATTCTCCTTAACATATGTAGCAATTTTGGTAACAATAGCATGTATGGGGGCTTTGCTATTAACCACAAGTCGGCACAAAATTGTGCGAAAATTACTTAAAAATGTACGTGCAATTATGAATGATTACAATTACATATGACATTAATTATGATTTCCCCTGGAATTTTGCATTATGATTACGATGCACAATTGCGAATTATGATGCATAATTATGCATAGGCATAATTTCTGCTCATCACTAATCAATGATGACATCATGTTCAGATAACGGGGGCAAAGCTATCTTCATACGTTCAATAATGTACTGCTTGAGATTTGCTGCATCAATAACTCATTAATGCCTCTAAATGTAATGTTACAGTGGAGGTTATGATTCTCCATATCTGCTACTTTTGTGCACAGACACTTAATTTCAGCTGGTTGAGCTTCAGATAAATCAACCATTTTGTTGTGCTCAAATGTTAAAGTACTCAGTCTGTTTTCTGTGGATGGCACCCTTTCTTCCCGATTGTAGAGATGTAGCGAACGGTTCGCCTGCGAACGGTTCCAGGCGAACTTTGGGGGTTCGCGTTCGCCTGCACCAGGCGAACTTTTGCGGAAGTTCGATTCGCCCCATAATGCACTATGAGGGTCAACTTTGACCCTCTGCATCACAGTCAGCAGGCACATTGTAGCCATTCAGGCTACACTAAGCCCTGGAGCCCCACTCCCCCTTATATAAGGCAGGCTCCGGCGGCCATTAGCCTCACTCGTGTGCCTGCTAGAGACATACTAGGGACAGCTGCTGCAGATTTGTTCTTCTAGGGACATATTAGTTAGGCTCTTGGCTGCTTATCTTGCTCCTGGCTGATTGTTATTGCTTTTATAGCACCCCTCAATAGCTCTTTTCAGAGCTCATCCTGTACTTTTTTTTCTGTGTGTCAAACTGACACTTTTGTTGCATGCACAGCCAGTGGCACACAATGTGTGCCACTGCCAGCAGCCCAGCACATTCAGTGACTACTGACTACCTGTGTGTGTGACAGGGAGCTGCACATTGTACTACCCAGTACTGCATATACTGCAGTACCTGTTGTGTTTACTTAACCCACCTCATCACTGCATCTTACTACCTGTTGTGTTGAGTGAACCCACCTCACTGAAACTAAGTACTTTTACTGTTCAGTGAACCCAGCTCACTGCATCCTACTACCTGTTGTGTTGAGTGAACCCACCTCACTGCAACTAAGTACCTTTACTGTTCAGTGAACCCAGCTCACTGCATCCTGCTACCTGTTGTGTTGAGTGAACCCACCTCAATGCATCTAAGTACCTTTACTGTTCAGTGAACCCAGCTCACTGCATCCTACTACCTGTTGTGTTGAGTGAACCCACCTCACTGCATCTAAGTACCTTTACTGTTCAGTGAACCCAGCTCACTGCATCTTACTACCTGTTGTGTTGAGTGAACCCACCTCACTGCATCTAAGTACCTTTACTGTTCAGTGAACCCAGCTCACTGCATCCTACTACCTGTTGTGTTGAGTGAACCCACCTCACTGCATCTAAGTACCTTTACTGTTCAGTGAACCCAGCTCACTGCATCTTACTACCTGTTGTGTTGAGTGAACCCACCTCACTGCATCTAATAACCTTTACTGTTCAGTGAACCCAGCTCACTGCAGCCTACTACCTGTTGTGTTGAGTGAACCCACCTCACTGCATCTAAGTACCTTTACTGTTCAGTGAACCCAGCTCACTGCATCTTACTACCTGTTGTGTTGAGTGAACCCACCTCACTGCATCTAAGTACCTTTACTGTTCAGTGAACCCAGCTCACTGCATCCTACTACCTGTTGTGTTGAGTGAACCCACCTCACTGCATCTAAGTACCTTTACTGTTCAGTGAACCCAGCTCACAGGATCTTACTACCTGTTGTGTTGAGTGAACCCACCTCACTGCATCTAAGTACCTTTACTGTTCAGTGAACCCAGCTCACTGCATCTTACTACCTGTTGTGTTGAGTGAACCCACCTCACTGCATACACCTAGCATCCACCCGAGATGGACAAAATGGACAAAGGAAGAGGTAGAGGCAGACCCAGAGGAAGGCCACCAGGCACCGGCAGGTCTGTGCGAGGTGGTGTTGCTGTGATTTCATGCGGACCTGCCCCAAAATGCAGTGCTCAGAAGAAGGCACGTGCCATCACTTCCCAAGATCAGGACATGCTTGACTATTTAACACAGAACACCTCATCTCCCGCAGCCACCAGCGATACAACAAGCACCACATCCGCTGCATTTGACACTTCACAGGAGTTATTTGGTGGTGGTGGTGAAATCACTGATTCCCAGCCACTACTGCAACAACAAGAAGAAGGCGCAGGTACACCACCTCATACGTCTGAGTTAGGTGGCGATAGTATGGACATATCGTGTGAGGAGAGGGATGATGAACCACCTGAAGTTGGTGCAGTTGAGGAGGTGTCTGAGGAAAGCGAAGCTGGCCAGGAGGATTATGATGACGATTATACGGATACCACATATGTTCCCGGTAGAGGAGATGACCAGGGGGACAGTTCAGAGGGGGAGTCAGAGAGGAGTAGGAGGAGACGACTCCATGATAGAAGCAGAGCGAGCTTGTCCTCCGAAACAGCTGGGGGCAGTGTCCGGCGCCATGTATCGCCAGCTATGGCCAGCCAGCCAACATGCCCTTCAACGTCAGCTGCTGATGCCACCGTAGCGCCATCACCCCAGGGGGCTCAGCGGTTTGGAAATTTTTTCACGTGTGTGTCTCAGATCGGAGCAAAGCCATCTGTTGTCTCTGCCAGCAAAAATTGAGCCGTGGAAAGGCCAACTCTCACGTAGGGACAAGTGCCTTACGAAGGCACCTGGAGAGAAGGCACAAGCAGCTATGGCAAGAACACCTGAGGAAAAGCAGCACCCCTCAAAATACAAGCCACTCTCCTTCTCCTCTTCCTCCTTCAGGTGCATCGTCTTCATCCACTTTCTTCATGCACCTTCACAGCCACCCTCCTCCACACCGCCTCTTCCCTTCAGCGGTTCCTTCTCCTCTGCCCACAGCAGTACCCAGCTGTCCGTGAAGGAAGTATTTGAGCGTAAGAAGCAAATGTCTGCCAGTCACCCTCTTGCCCAGCGTCTGACAGCTGGCGTGGTGGAACTATTAGCTCGCCAGCTATTACCATACAAGCTGGTGGAGTAGGAGGCTTTCCGTAAGTTTGTGGCCATTGGTACATCACAGTGCAAGATACCAGGCCACAATTATTTTTCACAAAAGGCCATACCCAAACTGTACCGTGCAGTTGAGAGGCAAGTGGTGTCATCTCTGTCACACAGCGTTGGGTCAAGGGTCCACCTGACCACGGATGCCTGGTCTGCCAAGCACGGGCAGGGCCACTACATTACATACACAGCCCATTGGGTCAACCTGGCGACCGATGGCAGCAAGCAGGGAGTACGTGGCTGCGCAGCGGACCGACTCGTCACACCTCCACGGCTTGCAGGCAGGCCTCCAGCCACCTCCTCTCCACCTGCTACCACCGCTAATCTGTCGTCATCCTCCTCCTCCTCCTTGGCTGGTGCCGCAATCTCCTCTCCAGCTACACAGCCCCAGCACCCCAGGGCCTATGCTGCATGCCAGGTACAACGGTGTCACGCAGTGTTAGACATGTCTTGCCTGAAAGCGGAGAGTCACACTGGATCAGCTCTCCTGGTTGCTCTTAACAAACAGGTGGAGTAATGGCTGACCCCGCACAAGCTTGAGATCGGCAACGTGGTGTGTGACAACGGCAGCAATCTCATTGCTGCGTTGAATTTGGGAAAGCTGACACACATACCCTGTATGGCACATGTGCTGAATCTGGTCGTGCAAAGATTTGTGTCCAAGTACCCAGGCTTAGAGGACGTCCTGAAGCAGGCCAGGAAGTTGTGTGGGCATTTCAGGCGCTCTTACAAGGCCATGGCACGCTTTGCGAACATTCAGCGTAGAAACAACTTGCTGGTGAGACGCCTGATATGCAATAGCCCGACTCGCTGGAATTCCACCCTGCTGATGTTCTCTCGCCTGCTAGACCAGGAGAAAGCCGTCACCCAGTACCTGTATCATTACAGTACAAGGACACAATCTGGGAGGATGGGGATGTTGTGGCCCAACAACTGGACACTGATGCGAAATGCATGCAGGGTCATGGAGCCCTTTGAGGAGGTGACCAAACTGGTGAGTCGCGATGAGGGCACCATCAGCGACTTGATCCCCTACGCCTACTTCCTGGAGCGTGCTGTGTGTAGAGTGGTGGATACAGCTGTTGAGGAGTGTGAACGAGAACAGTTACAGCAGCAGGAGTCGTGGGAGCGATTTACATCCGAACCCGATGTTTCCACAACACCTGCGGCAGCACAGAGGGGGGTGGAGGAGGAGGAGGAAGAAGAGGAGTCGTGTGGGGAAGGAGAGGAGTCAGACTCTGATGATGGTGATGATGAGGAAGGTGTTTCTGTGGAGGAGGAAGAGGCGGTGGAAGAAGAACAACCGCGGCAGCCGTCACAGGGGGCTTCTGCTGCTCCACGTTCCCTGGTATTGTTCGTGGCTGGGGGGAGGAAGAGGAGTTGCATCCCGTCACTGAGGAAGAGCAAGAGGAGATGGAGAGTACGTCTGCATCCAGCTTTGTGCAGATGTCCTCTTTAATGTTGTCCAGCCTGTTGAGGGACCCCCGTATCAAAAAACTCAAGGCGAATGACCTGTACTGGGTGGCCACTCTACTAGACCCTTGGTACAGGCACAAAGTGGCGGACCTGTTACCAACTCAACAGGAGGCCGAAAGGATGCAGCACTTGCAGAACAAGCTGTCGATGATGCTTTACAATGCGTTTAAGGGTGATGTGGCTGCACAACGCAATCAAGGTACCACTGGCAGTAACCCTCCTCCTTCCAAGTCCACGCAGGCAAGGACAGGACGCTCCAGCGATCTCAGGGTGATGTCGGACATGCGGACATTCTTTAGTCCAACTCCTCGCCATAGTCCTTCCGGATCCACCCTCCACCAATGCCTGGACTGGCAGGTAGCCGACTACCTGGCCTTAAGTGTGGATGTAGACTCTGCGAAAAGCGACGATGAACCCTTGGACTACTGGTTGCGCAGGCTTGACCTGTGGCCAGAGCTGTCCCAATTTGCCATACAACTTCTCTCTTGCCCTGCCGCAAGCGTCCTGTCAGAAAGGACCTTCAGTGCAGCTGGAGGCATAGTTACTGAGAAGAGAAGTCGCCTAAGTCATGATAGTGTTCAGTACCTGTCCTTTATCAAAATGAATGAGGAATGGATCATGGAGGGCTACTGCACGACCGAAGACTAAGCAATGACCGCCGGCTATTTGAGTGTCTCGGGTGGGGGTGGGACACAAAAGATAATAAGGTCGTTGCTTCATTGTGGTCAGACCAAATTTGATCAGCTGGACAGTCACTGTTGTTCTATCATTGAGCTACCACAGCCCGGCGACCATATGGGCTTGAAAAACGCCACGGCCTACACTCTGGCCACGGTGCGCACCAGTCCAGCACGGCTGTCACTACGCAAACAGCTGTTTTTGGTGCGTTACACAGTGAGTTTGGTGTGTCAGTGTGAAGCAGAACTCTAATTACACTCCCTGATTGATGTATACCCATGCAAGATGTTTGAAAGCACTTTAGGCCGGCAATTTAGCATTCAATGTGATTTCTGCCCTTAAAACGCTGCTTTGCTTCAAATCCAGATTTTTCTCCGGGACTTTGGGCATGTATCCCACTCTGCCATGCCCCCCTCCAGGTGTTAGACCCCTTGAAACATCTTTTCCATCACTTTTGTGGCCAGCATAATTTTTTCTATTTTTCAAAGTTTGCAACCCCATTGAAGTCTATTGCGGTTCGCAAACTTTTATGCGAACCGAACCTTCCGCGAAGGTTCGCGAACTAGGTTCGCGAACCGAAAATCGGAGGTTCGCGACATCTCTACCCGATTGATAATAGAACACAGTAGATCTAGAGTAATCTCTTAAAGCGGTATAAAACCCTGACATAATATTCAATAAAAACATGTTTTCCTACTTTTTATATGCCATACGGTCAGCATATTTGCTTTTGTGCAGAAGTATTATTATTCATTTAGAAATTATACATTCCTAAAGTACACTTATTTTACTCTGAGAGCTGACTTTGCATTTTATTTATAACTGCTTTATTCATCCTCTAACTTAATCAGAAAGCATCAGAAAGCATTTATGCTTGTCTGACTTTGTTCAGGGGACCCCGCAGTGTGAGAGAAGGCTTTATTTACATTTCTCACTTGATACAATTAAACACAAGATAACATTATGTAAAGTTCGGAAGCGTCCAGCTCTGCAGGCAGGGTTAACCCTTTGAATGCAGTTCTAGTAAAAGAAAAAATGCTGGTTGTATATAACATGCTGTAAATAATCTATTAGAGCAAAGTAGAAATGCTGGGTTTCATTCCGCTTTAATGTTAACCACCGGGGAGTCTTTGAAGGATGATCTTTTCGACACGCTTGGGACACAGAGTTATGGGGAACCTTGTTATATCACAAAATGGTCATGCCAGATTGTTCTCTCCCTCCTCCACATCATCTGCACATATCTGTGTGTCTGCCGCAGTGGACTTCATGAGTTTCATTTTATTCATGTTTGCTTTGACTGGACTGCTCGTTGTGGAAGAGCCAAGGTCAAGTGAGGAACCACCAGAAGCATTTTTCCAGAAGCAAAATCTGGAGTAGCATTGATTGCTGTATGTTTGGGGGTTATTTACCACACCTCTTAGAGCTGGAGTTCCCATCCTAGAAGTATTCTGTGAGCTTTTGGGGCTTAGAAGATCCCTTCTTTCTTTTTTTGTGCAGTCTACCTCCATCAGTGTCTCCTCTATCCCGGGGGGATATTTGTGACACTGTTTAGAGCCACTTAATTTTAGCCTTTAGTGCAGGGCTCCTCTTCTAGGTGTTCATGTGAGATAGCAGCAGCATGCCCCCTCACCATGGTGCTATCTTAATAAATAAAATAAGGGTCTACTGAAACACCTTCCTGTCAGGCCTTCCTCAGAACTGCATCACTCCCTACAATCCATCATGAATGCGTCAGCCAGACTAATCTGCTCCTCCCACCATTCTGTCTCCAGAACTCCCCTACGTAAATCCCTCCGCTGGCTGTCAACCTGCTTCAGAGTCAACTTTAAGATCCTATGTTTGTCCTACAAATCTATATACAAGTCTTGCACAACCTACATCTCTGACCTGGTCACCAGGTATACACCTGGCCACCCACTTCACCCCTCCAACAACCTCCTCCTAACCACCCTGCTCATCACACACTCTCATGCACAACTACAGAACTTCACTAGAGCTTATAAAACTTGCCCCCACTAGAGCTTTTTCCATGCTTGCCCCCTTCTTCAACACCTTCAAACAAGTCCTCAAAACTCACCTCTTCAAGGAGGCCTACCCCACCTCACCACTGCCCTAATTCTCTCTGCTCAGAACCTCTAGGTGCAGCCCCCCTCCTTTTGTGTCACCACCCCCTCCCTCTAGATTGCTAGCCTTTGACAGAGCCCTCTCTCCTTGTGTATCATACTTGATTGTGCACTCTACACACAGAATAAAACTTGTATTATTGGGACTACTACTGGAAGTGTATGATCTGGCATTGTATCACTACCTGTAGTGTTGTGTACCTTATTGCTTATTATTACCTGTACTGTGTTGTTGTATCTTATTGCCTGTTACCTTTACTGTGTTGTTGGTCACCCCATTATCATTGTCTGTAATAGTATGTATTACACAGTGCTGCGTTATTTGTTGGCGCTATATAAATCTAATAAATAATAATACATTTTGTGTGCAGGTATTTCTCGCAGATATACCCTCTTCTAATAGATTATACTATAAGCCATGGTGTGAGTAGGGGAGAGAGAGAGAAAGTACCCTGAGCCTAATCAATATGTCTAGGCTTCCACTTTAATCTGTGACTCCATTTGCTAGAAATAAGTTAAAATGAACACAAAGGCACAAAGAATATTGTTAGAGTTCATCACTTAACTAATCAACATGCCATGATAAGTGTAATTACCCATATTGCTTAAAGTAATTGAACTAAAGCTGTCTTCTGTATCTATTCATGAAAGTGGATATAAGTATTTATAAACCCATTGTTCAGTCTGTGAGTTCATTTCAACAACTCCATATTTCCACAGCTAATAACAATTATATTATTTATTTTTATATGTTCTTATACTGTAATTACCAGCTATATGAAGCACACATTAATCATGGTTACAGCACTGCAAACTAGAGTAGCAAAATAGATTTTAATCACATTAACTGTTTGTTCAATACATTGAAGCCTATCCCATAAATCACTGTTTATTTAGATTAACTTCAGTTTGATAGCATCAGTTTTCAAAGTTAAAGACAGCTTTAGTGACAGTATATATTAATTTTATTTGAAAGGCTGGCACAGTAGAAAGAGCCTACAGTAAATATATAAATAAAATATAGCTGCAATATGTGATTTCTAAATGTTAATTATACTCCCATTATACTGACGATATTGTTTTGGATCATTTTCATGAGCCTGCTATCAGTTTTACATCTTCATTTTGATGGCAGTGATAGCAGTGTAGTCACAGAAAGTGGCACAGTGAAATCCATCACCAGTCCTCTGAAAAATTCTGAAAGGGAATGTTAGTTCCCTCTAGAATGAAGTTCAAAGTTTTTTTTTTCCCCTTAACAATGATAGAGTAATGAGGAAATTAAAGACAATAAGTGTATATAAATGTAGTAAATCAACTCCCAAATGCAATTATGTTGTTTTTGCTCCCATGAAGGCATCTAACACCCTACTGGGCTGATTTCTTGCAAGAGAAAAAAGGCGCCTTTCCTTGGCTACAACCACAATGTTCGCTGGAGAAGAAATAATTGCGAAACTTCTCTTAGAGAAAAAAAATTCAATGTAGGGATGAAAGACCGGACACTGACCCCTGAACCAGACACAAACTACAATATGTATCAATTAAGGTTAGGGTTAGGTGTTGATATGGAGAGCTGAGGTTAGGAAATAACTAACAGGGGGTGTGGTTATCTTTAGTTGTTAGTATTAGAAGCTTTAGTTTTAACTACCAGAAGGGATTCATGTTAAAGTTAGAAATCTTGAAACGGGCTTTCCAAAAAAGGTAGGCATTAGTAGGGGTTACTTTTTACTAAGACGATTGGTTAGAGTTAGGCAAATGATGGTAGGAGAGCCAAAACTCCAAGCCAAATCTTGAGTCTATTTGCAAACACATAGCTGAAACCTAACTGTGGTGTCCAGAGATGGGTTAAAATGTAATGGGGCCCTAGGCAAGGTAGTAGATTTAGGACCCCTTTGTGATCCTTTTGGTAAGCTGAACTGAAGAGAGGTCAAAGAAGGTGGCACGTGGGCCCCTTACCACCCACTAGGCCCCAAGCACCTGCCTAGGTTGCCTGGTGGATGATCCTGCTCTGGTGGTGTCCAATCTTTCCATGCTGAAAACAAGTGTACCCCTCCTTGTTGTTCATTGTGTACATAGAATAATGTGACACCAGAATTCTGAATACCGTGTACAGAATTGCTGCTGATGCTGCTGCCAACTTTCCCCGCCTCTCCCTCTGCTCTTCAAATTTACCAACTTCAGGATTTTTTTGAGCATTTGATGCGAATCCCCACGATGTAATCAGCCAGCTACCTGTTAGGTCTGATTTAGTCATAGACATGAAGTAGAGTTAAAAAACAGTGTTGAGGCTTATAGAGAGAAGCAAATGCATAACGAGCTAACAACCAGGGCTGCAGTGGCCACACCGATCCTCTTTTAGATACCCGATATTTTTAAATAATCAATTGGGAAATGGATATTTATATTACCAGCATACCCACAGGGAAAACAGTGCCCTAAATGGGTACTCACATCAATAGAGATAAGGCTCTGGATAATCCAGAGGCTTCCCCTGTCTTCCTCCAACGGCCCATTCCAATAATGCTCCCTCAACAAAACCTTCAACAAGCCCTTGTTGATGGGCCTGGCTTTTTTCGCTGAAGCCCAAGTGGCTGTGTGAGCCAACTGCTCCTGTGCAGTAGCACAGAAAAGACAGTTTTTTGCACCAAAACCCAAGTGGTGCAGGTGCAGTGAGGCGAGCTTCGGGAGGACACATAGTCGGAACCACAAGATGGAGGGTAATGGTGGAAGCCTCTGCAGGACCTATGAGGTAAGTATCTGTCTTATGTGTTGGCAAACCTCACAGGTTTGCTTTAAATGTGGCTGTTTTTAAGTTAGGGAGCAGCCATAAACAATGGTTCCTCCTAACATGTTTAAGTGTAGCCTTGACACTTCACCTCTCCAGCTCTGAAAACAAGGTGGCCAGTTTTAAAAGGCACGAAAAATGGTTCTGCTTTATGTATTTGTATCAGCAATTTAATAGAATATTGAAAAATAGCAACATTGCTTATAACTAGATATTGTTATTAAGCTTTAATGTTGCTTTTATAAAAAAAATAAAATGAAATAAAGATAAAATGAAGAAATATTGAGCTGAAAATCTCATCCAAACATAAACACTCAAAAAAGATTGCAATTAAAAAATATTTAGACTTCTTTTTCAAATTAATCCTTTCCTATAGTGATTTAATGATTGAAATTAGTCTTCCACACCTGTGTCTCAGTGCTGACTTACATGGTGGGCATAGCTCCCAGTGTGATGTATAAAAACATAACCAGCTGATGTACCAACTTGTTCATTGAAGCGTGAACATCTTGTCATTACCAATATGAAAAACGTACATCATTTTTTAACTGTAATGATGATCTCTCCTGTTGTCAGTAATATTTCATGATAATATAAACAGCAGATGATTAGACTAGCAAATTCTCGGTCCAAATGCATAAAGAGCTAACAACCAGGGCTGCAGGTTTTGCAGAGA
This sequence comes from Hyperolius riggenbachi, assembly GCF_040937935.1. Classification (NCBI taxonomy): domain Eukaryota; kingdom Metazoa; phylum Chordata; class Amphibia; order Anura; family Hyperoliidae; genus Hyperolius; species Hyperolius riggenbachi. Next base: position 557,041,933 of record NC_090646.1, read on the forward strand.
ATGAAGTCTGTAAATTAATATATCAGAGTTACACAATGTAGCATGTACAAGTGGAGGATGACACACTGAAATTAACCTCTGTATTTTATGTTTAAGTTTGATTTTTGCTGTAATTGTCATGGTTACCTGAGCTGAAACTGAGGCATTTCTGTGTCAGGCTGAGAAACATTTTTTATTGCTCTCCTGGCAATCAATCAGTGTCATCTTTACATAGTATAACATGCCTCAGTTACAGGAGAGTGAGAAGCATGTAAAGACATGTAAAAATGTGTAGAAACATGTAACTAAGCTGTGGCTACTGTCAAACTAAATCACCCTCAAGGAGAAAAATGTTTGCACCCCATTGATCTCCATATTGCAGGAACTTTTATTAAAGTGAATGTCCAACTATGTTGACAAAAAGGTATTATCTTCAGTTCAGCTTTGGGGAAAGGCTGCAGATTGTTTCCACTTGCTTGCTTGGTTTATTTGAATTCAAATGCTCTGCTGCACCCAGGGCAGTTTCTAGGCTAATTTGCACCCAGGGCAAGGGTGTAAAAATTGCACACATCCTCCCTCCTCCCCCCCCCCCCCCCCCGTGGAGCCAGGTATAGGTGCCCGTAGTATAGATTAGCCAGGTCTAGTTTCACCCAGTATAGGAAGGCAGCTATAGGTTAGCCCAGTAAAGGTAGCCAGGCATAGGTGCTTCCAGTCTAGGTAGCCAGTATAATTGACCCCAGTATAGGTTAGCCAGGTAGGTGCCTCCAGTATCGATAGCCAGTATAGCTGCCCCCAGTATAGGTTAGATAGGCAGGTGCCTCCGGTATAGGTTAGATAGGTAGGTGCCCCCAGTACAGGTTAGCTAGATGGGTGCCTCCAATATACGTAGCCAGTATAGTTGCCCCCGGTATGGGTTAGATAGGTAGACGCCCGCATTATAGATTAGCTAGGTAGGTGCCCACAGTATAGATTAGATTGGTAGGAACCCCCGGTATAGGTTACAATGGTAGGTGCCCCAAGTATATGTTAGATAGGTAGGTGCCCGCATTATATGTTAGATAGGTAGGTGCCTGCATTATATGTTAGATAGGTATGTGCCCACAGTATAAGTTAGATAGGTAGGTGCCCACAATATAGACTAGATAGGTAGGAGCCCCCAGTATATGTTAGATAGGTGCCCCCAGTATAGGTTAGATATGTTGGTGCCCACAGTATAGGTTAGATAGGTAGGTTCCACCCTCTTGCCCTTTTCCTTCATGCAATGGCCGATCGTTAAGGAAGCGAAAGCCTGAGCGATGCTCCCTTTTTACTAGATGATGGGGACTCGGGAGCGAGGCTTGGTGTTCTCCTTCAGCACAACAGCCTTGCACATGTGCGCACACTTGCCGAACATCATCTGGGCTCAAGTGCAAAATAGAGTACATTTTGAAAGGCAAAATCAAAGGGAATTTGAACTTTTTTTAGGGGATTCAATGGACTTGGCTTTGGGAGGCTTCTTGCAACTACACTGGATCTATTTTTGTGCCTAAAAAGACAACAGTGGAAAGCTAGGGCACACTGGGGAAGGTGAAATCCGGGTGATAAATGGGAATCCATAGCAATGAATTTAAAATTCAAACGCTGATTTATGACCAGGGCTCCTATGAATTATTTCCAGCTGGAAAGTGCCCTAATCTTTAGTATTGTAACAAGGGAGTTTTGTGATAGGCGGAGAGCCATCCACCTCCTTCTTGCAAGGTACCCCTCAATGTTTAAATCAACATGGGTCATAACTGGCAAGGGGGCAGGGCCCAGGTCTTGCTGGCTCATGTCCTTCGGTCAACCAGCCTGTATAGTTCTTAAAGAGATTAATAAATATTAATACATCCCAGCCAGGTCAACATCTGCAAGGAGTTTTTATGTTCTGTGTGTGGCGCTTTCTCCCACATCTTCAAAACATACAGAAAAGTTAATTGGCTTCTCCCTAAATTGGCCCTAGACCATGATGCATACACTATACATATAACTATGGTAGGGATTAGGCTGTGAGACCCTCTGAGGGACATTTAAGTGGCAAGACAATATACTTTGCACAGCGGTGCGGAAAATGTTGGTGCTATATATATATATATGCTAAATAATAATAAATATTAAGAAATAAACCTGTTTTGGACTGCATGGCTCTAGTCCTTTAAGAACCAGAGCCTTTTTTATTTCATTCATTAGTTATCACTGTGATTGGCTCACAATGAAACTGGATCCTTACTTATAGGCAGAAAGTAACAGGATTATTTGCACAAATAAGCACCTAAACATTTCCTTCACATGATTTAAACTGAGGAAGTTGCTTGTAGCAACATTAAAATGTCTTAAAAAACACAAGAGGTGTCCAGATTAAACATATTTTTTTTAATTGGTTTATTTTATGTTATTTATTCATTTTGGATATATTATGGCTTGGATACGTGTGGACCTTATAAAATAAATCTGCATAGCTGAGTTTTTTGGTGAAGTACATTCCAGGTTCCAGCCTTAGTTTTGGTATAGATCCAGAAATCTGCTTTTTGTCAACATAAGACAATTCTTTTTTTAGATAATAGTCTTAATGACTTACCATAGATAGAGTATGTGAGCTTTTTAACCTTAAGGTTCTTCTCCCCATCTTATATATGTTACGGCCAGAACCCGAAGTTTGGCCACTTCTAGTTCTGGCCGGCACTTCGGGTTCTGGCCGGCCAATGTGCGAAGTGGCTGCTGCGCTGCGGCCAATGTGAGAAATGGATTAATTTTTGTGACATTAAGGTATCTTCAGGCCGCAGCGCAGCGGCCAAACGTATAACAACTTAGTTAATTTAATGCAATTAAGCCGGCGGCAATGTAACAATTCAAGTCGCCGGCTTTTTCTCTGCCTCTCTCCTCCCTCCCCCCCGCCTCTCTCTCCTCCCCCCGCCTCTCTCGCTCTCCTATGGGCAGCCGGCGGGGACACTCGTGTCCCCCTCCAGAGTCGTTCGTCGCGGCAGGCTTCCCTGCCGTTCTTGCAGAGCGGGTGCTGGCAGAAGCAATGTCTGCAGCCTCCCCGCTCTGCTTTCCTGGTGCGACGAACGACTCTCATGGACACGCATGTCCCCGCCGGCTGCCCATAAGAGAAGGAGGAGAGAGACGCGGGGGGGGGGGGGGGGAGGAGGAGGAGAGAGAGGCAGACCAAAAGCCGGCGGCTTGAATTGTTACATTGCCGCCAACTTAATTGCATTAAATTAACTAAGTTGTTATGCGTTTGGCCGCTGCGCTGCGGCCAGAAGATACCTTAATCATGTCACAGGAATCAATCCATTTCTCACATTGGCCGCAGCGCAGCGGCCACTTCGCACATTGGCCGGCCAGAACCCGAAGTGGCCGGCCAGAACTAGGAGTGGCAAAACTTCGGGTTCTGGCCAGAACATATATAAGAAAAGCTTTAAAATTCCAAATAAAGAAGTCAAAAGTAAGTTTTCAGGATTTTTTTACAGACAGCATCAATCACGCTAGACTTAAAACCACAAGTAAATCTGTAAGTATAAATTGCCAAGAAATTGCAAATAGATTCCATAATTTGGATTCTACTAAGCCCCTGGGCCGTTGGAATCAGTAAATTACTTTAAAACATAAAAGAAGTCTCTCATCATAATTCATAAAATAACCCGATAAAATAACAGAGGAACTTGAAGTGGTCCAGAACACAATTAAGTCAAAATATCTTTGCATCGTTACATAAACACTGTTATTGTTACAAATGTATGGTGTTTCCTAAAATCTGAATTACTCTTTAGGTCAGGCTAACAACAACAATCGGGTCAGGGAATGAAGCTTGCTTCAAGGACACAGTGAACACAAAAGTTTGAAGACACTTTTGCACTGTTGACCAAGCAATAGCTATGCAGATTAGTTTGTGTTAAGCTCAGGAGAATGTGATGGCAACTATGATTAAATGTGACTGAAACAGTTATGCAAAACATCAAGCTGTTTCTGAAATCTACAGGGAGCAAAAAAGTATATCTGCATACATATAACACTACAAATGCAAGCCATTAGAATGAATAATATTACCCAGAGGAAGTAGGAATGCAAAGCAAAATAGTTCCTAAACACAGCACTAAGATCATCTTCCAATTGCTGCCTTTTCAATATACTCTAACCAGCTTTTTTGGCAATGCAGATGCTATTTATCCATCAGCGAAAATTGTTGAAAACGTCAACAACTAAATACTATGTCACAAGTGTCATATGATCAATGAATCAAAACAAGGTACAGCTGTAATAGGTTTTACATTGCAGTGTACAATGTGTTTCAAAACAATAATTTTTATACTATTTTAAGTGAAGGGCTTAATTTCCCATGGACTAGAGATAAGTAAATGTGTCTTCTTACATTGAGGTGTGTGGGGTACATGTTTTTCTAAAACCTGGCGATATTAATCAAACTGCTGCATATCTCTCATGTCCAATCTACTCCTGTTTCTGTAATCTACATCTGAACAGAGCAATTTCTAGGCTATAGAGCTCCCAGGTGAGAGCACCCCCCCCCCCATAGATTGCACACTATTGTGAAGCAGGTAGCCCCTAATATAGTCACCTATTAGTTAGCCGGTGAAACCGGCCTGGCGCCCACTTTTCCCTTGGTACCCATTTATTGGTAAATAATGATGGCAACAAGTCGCAGGTGCGCCCATTTTTCCTCACTTAATCACCAAATGGTGAACTTATTATTGATTGCATTGCTTCACATTTATTTAAGGATTCCTTTTTCTGAAACATGTGAAATATCTGATTACATCATTAATCAATTATCCAGTCTTACATGAATCGTTAATTCCAAAAGTAAATGATGAAACCATTAAAATTGTGTTAGATAACATAAGCTGAGATTAAAAACTAATAATGATAAGTTAACCACTTGAGGACCCACCCTTTACCCCCCCTTAAGGACCAGCATTGAATTATGTGACCTGTGCTGGGTGGGCTCTACAGCCCCCAGCACAGATCAAACACCAGGCAGAGAGATCAGATCACCCCCCTTTTTTCCCCACTAGGGGGATGATGTGCTGGGGGGGTCCGATCTCTCCTGCCTGCGTGTGGCTGGCGGGGGGGGGGGGCACCTCAAAGCCCCCCTCTGCGGCGAAATTCCGCTTCCCCCCTCTCCTACCTGGCCCCCTGGTGATCGGGGCTGCACAGGACGCTATCCGTCCAGTGCAGCCTGTGACAGGACGTCCCCTGTCACATGGCGGCGATCCCCGGCCGCTGATTTGCCGGGGATCGCCGATCTGCCTTACGGCGCTGCTGCGCAGCAGTGCCGTACAATCTAAACAAAGCGGATTATTTCCGCTTGTGTTTACATTTAGCCTGCGAGTCGCCATCGGCGGCCCGCAGGCTATTCACGGAGCCCCCCGCCGTGATTTGACAGGAAGCAGCCGCTCGCACGAGCGGCTGCTTCCTGATTAATCAGCCTGCAGCTGGCGACGCAGTACTGCGTCGCTGGTCCTGCTGCTGCCACTTTGCCAACGCACGGTATAAGCGTGCGGTCGGCAAGTGGTTAATGTAAAAAAAAAGGGTTCTGTCTTGTTGTACCGATATTTAACAATAGTGTTTCCTGAAATTGTATTGTAATGGTTAACTTCATCAAACATTATTCCAATGTTACTGTAACGATTGGTGTCAGCAACACAGATTTTTCTGATTATTGGTGATCTGCAGTATCACCAATAATACAGATGCTATACCTGATTATGTGGTGATCTGCAGAATCACCAATAATACTAGTATAGCTAGACACAGGACACCCAATGTGATATAGTGTTTTGTGCAACAGTAATTGGAGAGATTATCTCCCAAGAAGCGGGAGATACAGACACTTCTGCAGTCTAGGATTCCCTGAGGGGCAGGGAATCAGGCTGTACTGCAGCCAGTGGATACCTGAGGAGCAGGGATCACTGACTGAAGTAATATAGATAATGATTGGTCTGCAGCTAGGGATTCCCTGAGGAGCAGGGAATAAGACTGTACTGCAGCCAAGGATTCCCTGAGAGGCAGGGAATCAGACTGTACTGCAGCCAGTGGACCTTGGAGAGGTAGAGACCCACTGACTGTGCTGCACGATGGTCTCCAGTGGAGCTGGCGACCATAGGCCTGATATAGCAGCTAATAACCACCTGAAGAGCAGGCGTCACAGGTATACAGTAAGGCTGATCACCCAGGGGCTAGGTGACAGCCAGAAAGGTCAGACAAGCCAGGTCGGCAACACACGGACAGACAAAGTACAGAAGCGGAAGACTGATTCGGTATCCAGGTACAGGCAATGATGGCAACAGGTAATCAGATGGGCGGAAGTACCGAATCAGAGAACAGGAGAGTAGTCAGGAAAGCCAAAGGTCATAACAGGTAACAGAAATATCTCTCAATCCTAGTCTTAGGTGTGAGGTCCTTGGTCTCAACACCTGGGATCTAGTCTAACAGATGATAGTAACAATATAGCAATCTCCTAGTCTTAGGTGTGAGATCCTTGGTCTCAACACCTGGGAACTAGTCTAACAGATGATAGTAACAATATAGCAATCTCCTAGTCTTAGCTGTGAGGTCTAGAGTTGGGCCGAACGGTTCGCCTGCGAACGGTTCCATGCGAACTTCAGTGGTTCGCGTTCGCGTCCCGCAGGCGAACCTTTGCGGAAGTTCGGTTCGCCCCATAATGCACATGGAGGGTCAACTTTGACCCTCTACATCACAGTCAGCAGGCCCAGTGTAGCCAATTAGGCTACACTAGCCCCTGGAGCCCCACCCCCCCTTATATAAGGCAGGCAGCGGCGGCCATTACGGTCACTCGTGTGCTGCCTGCATTAGTGAGAGTAGGGCGAGCTGCTGCAGACTGTCTCTCAGGGAAAGATTACTTAGGCTTAACTTGTTCCTGTCTGGCTGCATACCTGTTCTGTGAACCCACCACTGCATACCTGTGCTGTGAACCCACCACTGCATACCTGTGCTGTGAACCCACCACTGCATACCTGTGCTGTGAACCCACCACTGCATACCTGTTCATTGAACCCACCACTGCATACCTGTGCTGTGAACCCACCACTGCATACCTGTTCTGTGAACCCACCACTGCATACCTGTGCTGTGAACCCACCACTGCATACCTGTTCAGTGAACCTGCCACTGCATACCTGTTCTGTTCAGTGGACCCGCCACTGTATACCTGTTCATTGAACCCACCACTGCATACCTGTGCTGTGAACCCACCACTGCATACCTGTTCTGTGAACCCACCACTGCATACCTGTGCTGTGAACCCACCACTGCATACCTGTTCAGTGAACCTGCCACTGCATACCTGTTCTGTTCAGTGGACCCGCCACTGTATACCTGTTCATTGAACCCACCACTGCATACCTGTGCTGTGAACCCACCACTGCATACCTGTTCTGTGAACCCACCACTGCATACCTGTTCAGTGAACCCGCCACTGCATACCTGTTCTGTTCAGTGGACCCGCCACTGTATACCTGTTCAGTGAACCCGCCACTGCATACCTGTTGTGTTCAGTGAACCTGCCACTGCATAACTGTTCTGTGAACCCGCCACTGTATACCTGTTCTGTTTAGTGAACCCGCCACTGTATACCTGTTCTGTTTAGTGAACCCGCCACTGCATACCTGTTCTGTTCAGTGGACCCGCCACTGTATACCTGTTCAGTGAACCCGCCACTGCATACCTGTTCTGTTCAGTGGACCCGCCACTGCATACCTGTTCAGTGAACCCGCCACTGCATACCTGTTGTGTTCAGTGAACCTGCCACTGCATACCTGTTCTGTGAACCCGCCACTGTATACCTGTTCTGTTTAGTGAACCCGCCACTGTATACCTGTTCTGTTTAGTGAACCCGCCACTGCATACCTGTTCTGTTCAGTGGACCCGTCACTGTATACCTGTTCAGTGAACCCGCCACTGCATACCTGTGGTGTTCAGTGAACCTGCCACTGCATACCTGTTCTGTGAACCCGCCACTGTATACCTGTTCTGTTTAGTGAACCCACCACTGTATACCTGTTCTGTTTAGTGAACCCGCCACTGCATACCTGTTCTGTTCAGTGGACCCGCCACTGTATACCTGTTCAGTTAACCCGCCACTGCATACCTGTTCTGTTCAGTGGACCCGTCACTGTATACCTGTTCAGTGAACCCGCCACTGCATACCTGTTGTGTTCAGTGAACCTGTCACTGCATACCTGTTCTGTGAACCCGCCACTGCATACCTGTTCTGTTTAGTGAACCCGCCACTGTATACCTGTTCTGTTTAGTGAACCCGCCACTGCATACCTGTTCTGTTCAGTGGACCCGCCACTGTATACCTGTTCAGTGAACCCGCCACTGCATACCTGTTGTGTTCAGTGAACCTGCCACTGCATACCTGTTCTGTGAACCCGCCACTGTATACCTGTTCTGTTTAGTGAACCCGCCACTGTATACCTGTTCTGTTTAGTGAACCCGCCACTGCATACCTGTTCTGTTCAGTGGACCCGCCACTGTATACCTGTTCAGTGAACCCGCCACTGCATACCTGTTCTGTTCAGTGGACCCGCCACTGTATACCTGTTCAGTGAACCCGCCACTGCATACCTGTTGTGTTCAGTGAACCTGCCACTGCATACCTGTTCTGTGAACCCGCCACTGTATACCTGTTCTGTTTAGTGAACCCGCCACTGTATACCTGTTCTGTTTAGTGAACCCGCCACTGCATACCTGTTCTGTTCAGTGGACCCGCCACTGTATACCTGTTTAGTGAACCCGCCACTGCATACCTGTTGTGTTCAGTGGACCCGCCACTGTATACCTGTTCAGTGAACCCGCCACTGCATACCTGTTGTGTTCAGTGAACCTGCCACTGCATACCTGTTCTGTGAACCCGCCACTGTATACCTGTTCTGTTCAGTGAACCCGCCACTGTATACCTGTTCTGTTTAGTGAACCCACCACTGTATACCTGTTCAGTGAACCCGCCACTGCATACCTGTTGTGTTCAGTGAACCTGCCACTGCATACCTGTTCTGTGAACCCGCCACTGTATACCTGTTCTGTTTAGTGAACCCGCCACTGTATACCTGTTCTGTTTAGTGAACCCGCCACTGCATACCTGTTCTGTTCAGTGGACCCGCCACTGTATACCTGTTCAGTGAACCCGCCACTGCATACCTGTTGTGTTCAGTGAACCTGCCACTGCATACCTGTTCTGTGAACCCGCCACTGTATACCTGTTCTGTTTAGTGAACCCGCCACTGTATACCTGTTCTGTTTAGTGAACCCGCCACTGCATACCTGTTCTGTTCAGTGAACCCGCCACTGTATACCTGTTCAGTGAACCCGCCACTGCATACCTGTTGTGTTCAGTGAACCTGCCACTGCATACCTGTTCTGTGAACCCGCCACTGTATACCTGTTCTGTTCAGTGAACCCACCGCATCAGTGCGCATACCTGTGCAGTTAAGGGAACCCACCTACCTACGTGAGTGCACGCAGTGTGATATACCACTCCGTGCATACCCGATATGGACAAAACAGGTAGAGGAAGAGGTAGTGCCAGAGCCAGAGGAAGGCCACCCGGCAGGTCTGCGCGAGGTCGTGTAAATGTAATTTCGTGTGGACCTGGCCCACAGTACAGTGCTCGGAAGAAGGCACGTCCCATCACCTCCCAAGATTGTCAGGACGTGGTTGAGTATTTAGCGACACAGAACACCTCATCTTGCTTAGCCACCAGCGCTACTACTAGCACCACTTCCGCTGCATTTGACACTTCGGAAGAATTATTTAGTGTTGAAATCACTGATGCACAGCCATTGTTGTTACAGCCAGATGAATTTTCACCAGCTCATATATTTGAGTTACCCGGCAACACTATGGATGTAACGTGTAAGGAGGATGAAGGACCTACTGATGGTGCATGTTTGGATTTGTCTGAGGCAAGCGAAGCTGGGCAGGATGATTACGATGATGACGATGATAGGGATGTTCCCAATAGAGGAGATGAAGAGGGGGACAGTTCAGAGGGGGAGTCAGAGAGTAGTAGGAGGAGAGAAGTTGCTGAAAGAAGCTGGGGCAGCTCTTCGTCAGAAACAGCTGGTGGCAGAGTCCGGCACCATGTATCGCCACCTATGTACAGCCAGCCAACTTGCCCTTCAGCATCAGCTGCTGAGGTCCCCATAGTGCCCACATCCCAGGGTGGCTCAGCGGTGTGGAAATTTTTTAATGTGTGTGCCTCAGATCGGACCAAAGCCATCTGTTCGCTCTGCCAACAAAAATTGAGCCGTGGAAAGGCCAACACTCACGTAGGGACAAGTGCCTTACGAAGGCACCTGGAGAAAAGGCACACACAGCAATGGGATGGCCACCTGAGCAAAAGCAGCAGCAGCACACAAAAGCAAAGCCACCCTCCTTCTCCTCTTCCTCCTCCATCAGGTGCATTATCTGCTTCTGCCGCTTTCTCCCTTCCACCTTCACAGGCACCCTCCTCCACTCCGCCTCTGCCCTTGAGCGGTTCCTGCTCCTCTGCCCACAGCAGCAGTCAGGTGTCCGTGAAGGAAATGTTTGAGCGGAAGAAGCCAATTTCGGCCAGTCACCCCCTTGCCCGGCGTCTGACAGCTGGCGTGGCGGAACTGTTAGCTCGGCAGCTGTTACCATACCGGCTGGTGGACTCTGAGGCCTTCCGTAAATTTGTGGCCATCGGAACACCGCAGTGGAAGATGCCAGGCCGCACTTATTTTTCGAGAAAGGCCATACCCCAACTGCACCGTGAAGTTGAGAGGCAAGTGGTGTCATCTCTTGCGAAGAGCGTTGGGTCAAGGGTACACCTGACCACGGATGCCTGGTCTGCCAAGCACGGGCAGGGCCGCTACATTACCTACACAGCCCATTGGGTGAACCTGGTGGTGAACGATGGCAAGCAGGGCGCAGCGGACCAAATTGTGACACCTCCACGGCTTGCAGGCAGGCCTCCTGCCACCTCCTCTCCTCCTGCTACATGCTCTTCGCTGTCCTCCTCCTCCTTGGCTGAGTGGCAGTTCTCCTCTCCAGCTACACAGCCCCAGCTCCGCAGGGCCTATGCTGCATGCCAGGTAAGACGGTGTCACGCCATCTTAGACATGTCTTGTCTCAAAGCGGAGAGTCACACTGGAGCAGCTCTCCTGGCTGCTCTTAAGAAACAGGTGGATGAGTGGCTGACCCCGCACCACCTGGAGATAGGCAACGTGGTGTGCGACAACGGCAGCAATCTGCTTGCCGCTTTGCATATGGGGAAGCTGACACACATACCCTGCATGGCACATGTCATGAATCTAGTGGTTCAAAGATTTGTGGCAAAGTACCCTGGCTTAGCGAATGTCCTAAAGCAGGCCAGGAAGTTCTGTGGGCATTTGAGGCGGTCTTACACAGCCATGGCACGCTTTGCGGAAATTCAGCGCAAAAACAACATGCCGGTGAGACGCCTCATTTGCGATAGCCCGACTCGCTGGAACTCGACCCTGCTCATGTTCTCCCGCCTGCTAGAACAGAAGAAAGCCGTGACCCACTACCTCTACAACTACAGTAGAATGAAACAGTCTGGGAAGATGGGGATGTTCTGGCCCGACAACTGGACACTGATGGAAAATGCATGCAGGCTCATGCGGCCGTTTGAGGAGGTGACCAACCTGGTGAGCCGCAGTGAGGGCACCATCAGCGACTTAATTCCCTACGCTTACTTCTTGGAGCGTGCTGTGCGTAGAGTGGCGGATGAAGCTGTGAATGAGCGTGACCAGGAACCGTTACGGCAGGAACAGGCATGGGACCAATTTTCATCAGACCCAGCTGTTTCCTCAACACCTGCGGCAGCACAGAGGGGGGAGGAGGAGGAAGAAGAGAAGTCGTGTGCAGAAGACGAGTCAGACTCAGAGGATGATGAGCAAGGTGTTTCTTTGGGGGAGGAGGAGGAGAAGGAGGAGGAGGAGGGGACAGCGGCAGGAGAACAACCTCAGCAGGCATCGCAAGGGGCTTGTGCTGCTCAACCTTCCCGTGGTATTGTTCGCGGCTGGGGGGAGGAGGTTGACTTACCTGACGTCACTGAGGAAGAGCAAGAGGAGATGGAGGGTACTGGATCCGACTTTGTGCAGATGTCGTCTTTTATGCTGTCCTGCCTGTTGAGGGACCCCCGTATAAAAAACCTCAAGGGGAATGACCTGTACTGGGTGGCCACACTACTAGACCCTCGGTACAGGCACAAAGTGGCGGACCTGTTACCAACTCACCGGAAGGTGGAAAGGATGCAGCACATGCAGAACCAGCTGTCAACTATGCTTTACAATGCCTTTAAGGGTGATGGGACGGCACAACGCCAGCAAGGTACCACTGCCACTAATCCTCCTCCCGTGTCCACGCAGTCAAAGACAGGACGCTCCAGTGATCTCTTGGTGATGTCGGACATGCGGACGTTCTTTAGTCCAACGCCTCGCCGTAGCCCTTCCGGATCCACCCTCCACCAACGCCTGGAACGGCAGGTAGCCGACTACCTGGCCTTAAGTGTGGATGTAGACACTGCTGTGAACAGCGATGAGGAACCCTTGAACTACTGGGTGCGCAGGCTTGACCTGTGGCCAGAGCTGTCCCAATTTGCCATCCAACTTCTCTCCTGCCCTGCCGCAAGCGTCCTGTCAGAAAGGACCTTCAGCGCAGCTGGAGGCATTGTCACAGAGAAGAGAAGTCGCCTAAGTCACAAAAGTGTTAAGTACCTCACCTTTATCAAAATGAATGAGGCATGGATCCCGGAGGGCTGCTGCCCGCCCCAAGACTAAGTCAGTCCCCGCACACACAGCATCTCTGCCTGCACGCCGTGTGACTGGCTGCCTGGCCTGCCCCAAGAAGACTAAGTCGCTCCCAGTCCCTCCACACAGCATGTCTGCCTGCAGGCCGCTTGACTACCTTCTCCGCCACCACCAACAGGGTCCGGGACTCCAGGCGGATTGCTGAATTTTTTAGGCCGCTGCTAGCAGCGGCCGCTGTAATAATTTTTCTGGTGCTTGTACATGACTGCCTAATTTTTCTGGCTGCACTGCGGGCAGCTGCAACAACAAAAGAAAAGGCATGTACATGCGCCCATTCCCCTTCGTGATCATTACCTTGCCGTGGTGAAGGGGCTTGCGTATCACAATGAAGCAATGACCGGCGCCTAGATGAGTGTCTCGGGGGGTACACCCACGATAATAAGGTCGTTGCCTCATTGTGGTCAGACCAAATTTGATCAGCTGGACAGTCACTGTTCTGTCATTCAGCTACATCAGCCAGGCGACCATATGGGCTGTAAAGCCACCAAAACCTGCACTCTCGCCATGGTGCGCACCAGTCCAGCACGGCCGTCACTACACAAACAGCTGTTTGCGGTGCGTTACACGGTGAGTTTGGTGTGTCAGTGTGAAGCAGTACCTTAATTACACTACCTGATTGATGTATACACATGCAAGATGTTTGAAAGCACTTTAGGCCTGTCATTTAGCATTCAATGTGATTTCTGCCCTTAAAACGCTGCTTTGCGTCAAATCCAGATTTTTCCCCGGGACTTTTGGCATGTATCCCACTCCGCCATGCCCCCCTCCAGGTGTTAGACCCCTTGAAACATCTTTTCCATCACTTTTGTGGCCAGCATAATTTTTTTTTTTTTCAAAGTTCGCATCCCCATTGAAGTCTATTGCGGTTCGCGAACTTTAACGCGAACCGAACCTTCCGCGGAAGTTCGCGAACCAGGTTCGCGAACCTAAAATCGGAGGTTCGGCCCAACTCTAGGTCCTTGGTCTCAACACCTGGGAACTAGTCTAACAGATGAACAGTAGCAAGCAACAGTACTTTAAGACTATCAATGGAATCTGACTCAGTGTGAATTCCCAGCTCCGGCTGGTTCTAACACACTGTGGGATCTGACTCAGGTCTGAGCGCTCACACGTAAATGTTCGCAACAGCAGACAACTTGCAAGTGACAAGCAAGTCCTATATATACTAAAAGCGCTCCACAGCGCCGCCCCAGTCACTCAGCCAATCTGGAGCATAGCTGGAGTCAGCTGATCGGCATGATCAGCTGACTTCCCTTCTAGCAGCATAAAGGTCCCGTCGCCTGGTGCGCGCGCGCGTAGTTCTCCATCTGTGTGCACTAGAAGGACCAGGCAAGGCAGCATCACGCTCCTGCGCGGTAGCAGCCGCTGGCTGGGACACGGAGATAGCCGCCATGCCGCTCTCCCATGCGGCGGCATCTCCGCTATTCATTACAGTTACATTTATCTTTAATTTCAAAAATGGATGATTCCACTGTTAACTTTTATTGGATATCTTCATAAGCCAGTAATACCAACTGATACAACAACATATAACCTTAAAAAATACACAAAACCATGTTAAAGTGGATCCGAGATAAACTTTTACTCATTGCATAATTGTGTTCCTTTCATATAGTTTATAGGGCATTCCACAAGCCAAATACTTTTTTAGTTTTGTTTTACTATTCTTATTCCCTATAAACTAAACAAGTCTCACCCACAGCTTTTCCAGAGAGCCAAGACACTCAGTCCCAGGTAGCAAGGGCTTATGGGAGCTCAGTCTGGGCAGGAGGAGGAGTTTACTAGCCAGAGATTTTAGAGGCAGAGGGGAGGAGGGAGAAGGAGAGGGATTTGAATTTGTCACAGGCTGAGGGTTGGAGATGCTATCAGCTTGCCTGTGTGTAATGATCAGAAATAGAACATGGCTGCCCTCATTGTATCACAGGAATAAATAATCGTAAACAGTTGAAGCTGTTTGCAGCTAGATCTAAACTTTAGATAAGATATATAGTATATAGACATGTTACTTGTTATAGTTAGTTTTTCATCTCGGATTCGCTTTAAACCACTATTTAACCATTTATTGTTAATAAAAGTGTATAACATTTTACTTCATTAATCGATATTCTAGTCTCATGTTTATCATGAAAAGTAGATAATCAGACCATAAATATTCAAAAAACGGTATGTGCATGTATGTTTCACAGTGCTCGTGACCGCACATTCGCAATGCGTTTTGCCACCAGATTCAGATGGCAGAGCTATTTAAGGCCACCTTACCCCACTGGCAAGTGCTGTTCGGTCTGACAGCTTGGGCTAAACCAGTGGGGCAAATCCTGTGATTGTTGCTCTGCTTGTTATAGTGTTCCTGGTACCGACTCTTGGCTTTATGACTCCGACTATCCCCTCTGCTGCCTGCCCTGACTCTTGGCTATTGTTTCTTCACCCTTGCTGATTGCCACCTGTCCTGACCCTTGGCTTGTGACCTCGACTACGTCTGATCTCTGCCTGTCCTGACTTGGCTCCGTTCATCAACTACGAATAACTCTATCATCAGATCCTGAGCGACTCCTCATTGTGGCATTGACTGTTCTCCTCGGTCACCGGTGGGGCAATCCCAGGGGTCGTGACTTGGTGGCCTCCAGGCAGCAAAGAAGTCCACTGCCCACTAGGGGTAACGGCCCATAATTCCTTGTGTGGTGCTCAGGTGAAGACCTGTGGCCACTTAGACTCCACACTCTGGGAGAGCCCACGCCTGCTGCCTGTGACTAGGTCAAGAGTTCGGGCTCGGGTTCATAACAGTTAGGTACCACCAGTGGTGGTTAGGGTTAGGTAACGGTATTGGCGGGTTCTGTGTAAGAGTAGGGTTAGGTTAAGCTGTAGTAAAATATCAGTAGATTTTTACTGTTTTATTATTGTAATTAACAATTTCAGTAATATTTTTACTATATAATTTAGTTTTCATTTGTCATCTGTTTTAAAACTGTACTTATCGTTCACATGTTTTCGGCTTCACCCCGCACCCATTTTCCCTCGCCCCCCTGTTTCATGCTTGTCCGTGGGCACCCAAATTTCCTGCTTTTATGTAAACAGCTAACTGACCACATCTCCTTTACATAAATGAACTGATTAAAATGACTACTATGGGGAAAAATACAAATTTTTAATAATGTATGTCTTTACAATAATTTCCACATGGTAATATGTACCTTTCCCTAAAAAAAAATATCTAACCCTGTTTCTTAAAATCAGCCTGTCACTAGGGTGGTAATTTATGGGATTTTGACAAGCTCAAATGATTATTTAGCTTAGATATGACTCAATTTAATTTTTTACACATATGAGACTCAGGCTGGGTTCACATATGACATAGCACGAACAAGTAGTGTTTTAGGATGGTGCGTTTGTGTTTTTCTATTGTGTTTACCGTGTTTTTGGTGCATTTTGCGCTTGCATTTTTTTTATGCAGATGCGTTTTTCATGCATTTTGCGTGCGTTTTAATGCGTTTGCGGTTCGCTAATGTAAAACGCATATGTGTTTTGTATGAATTTTTTTAATTTATGCAGACCACTAGGAAGGCAACAGGAAGCAGAAACACATCAGAGAACTTTAATTTTTTTATTAAAAATGTATTAAAAAATGCATGAAAAATGCAATGCATATTCATTACCATAGATTTTTATTATGTGCGTTTTGGCAGCCAGCCTGTATATTATGCAACACTACCAGCGTCTGCAGAATGCATACTGTAAATTGCAAGTTCAACGCTGGTACTTCTGCGTCCTAGACGCAAATGTCATAAACTAACATTGCTGCATAAAACACAGTGTTTCCCGCTCCCCAAGCGTTTTTGCCATGTGTGCACCCGGCCTCAAACATTGGGTAAAATTGATTATGCTTTATGCTTTTGTAAATATCAGTGTGGTACAGATCATTCATGAAAGACATGCATGTATCCCTTACTAAATACACTAGAATCTGGTCGCATGATCTCCAATCCAATGTTGAAGTAAAGCATAAAATTAGAGCTACTCAGCTCGCTTCTAAATTTTCGCACTGTCTCATTCATTGGGAATCACTTCAAAAAAACTTTCTCAAGTGGTACTTCACACCCAGAAAATTGACCTCATTTTACCCTTTACATTCTCTGCTTTGTTGGAGGCAGTGTGACCAGGTAGGTACACAGTCTCATCTGCTATGGGAATGCCTAAATCTTGATGATTTATAAGGAATGTACCTGCTATGGGTAATGATTCCGCCGAGACCCAATCAGAATCCGCCGCTTCCGTGCCTCGGTGCTTGTTCCCCGCTGATGACACTGCTGGTGGCTCACAGGCAGCACATTCTGATAGGCGGAGGTCGCGTTCTCAGTACACCCTCCGCAAAGGTAAACAATAGTCAGCTGACTACGGTCAGCTGATAGAGCGGTGTCAGCTGACTTTACAGCTGACACCTAGGCAGTGCCTTGCTGTGTGATTGGATGTGCAGAGTGTGGCCGGCCACTGATTGGATGATATTATGTATTTAAACCTGCAGAGTGCTTCCAGTCATCGCCTGTGATAAGCATAGCTTTGGCTAGTTGCTGGGTGCGCACTCTGATCTCTGCTGATATTCTGGACTTTGACCTCGGATTGTATTTGACTACTCCATTTTGTTTAACCTCTACTTGATTCCTGGATAACCCTTTGCTTGCTGCCTGGACCGACCTTTTACTACTTTACTGGACACCCCTTGTTTGCCGCCTGGACCGACCTTGGACTGTTATCGGATATCCTTGTATGCACTACTCCGGACGATAAGTATAAGGTAAACTCTCCTTACCATTCAGTTAACAGTGTGCATATACTTGTCATATATCATCTGGAACTTCTGTTAACTGTTCACATAATCTTGTATGCTGTCATATCATTCATTATCATCTGTTGCTATTCTGCATGCAAGTCTACTGGAACTGTGTTCATAAACTCTGATCACAATTGCTATTACTGTTGAATAGTTTTGCATGAAGATATTATACTTGGATTGCTCTGCCTGAACTGTGTTAGTGATACTGCGGAACTGTGTTACTGGCCTCAGTGCTGGCCTCTGGTGGTGTGTATGCCTTCTCTGTCAGCTTGTGTGTCTTACTCGCTAAAGTCCTAATTATGGCCAGCTAGTGGTGTGCCAGGCAGAGACAGTTAGGTGTCAGTTAGTGTGTGTCAGGCAGGGATAGCTAGGTGAAGAGTGAGACCAATTGCCTAGACATACGCTGACTCCTCAAATCATACCACCAAGCCTTACATGATTATTGGTATGAGGTCCAGAATAAAATAGCCACCCTTACGCATCATCCATTCTCATTATCTCCAGCCCTGGCAATTCTGAACATATGCATAGAAGAGTAAGACCTGAAGTATAGGCTGGCTGTCTTCCATATACTTATGCAGCTATGCATCTCCTTTTATCAAATTGGAAATCTGCAAAATTCCTTCACTAACCCACCTCTTTCATTTAACACAACACAACCTGTCTATGGAATCAAGACTGAGGGGTCATAGGGGAAAGAAGGATCCTGAGTATATTATGGAACTCACCTAAGCAGATACATGGGTGACCTATCTCAATGGGAGTGTAAATTAAGCAAATTGAGTAAATTGTATTTGCCATGTTCTCTTATTATTATTTGTGAGCTTTGTAGTTATTATCAGACTGTTTTCCATTAGCATCCCCAAATCTAGAAAGCAGTTTAAAATGTGACCAGGTATAAATGTTACTTATCAATACTTTAATATGATTCTTAGTCATACATTGCTATGACTGTACAGGTGTTTTCACTGTTCACCTTATTAGGTTTATTGTTAATTTTTATTGTTCTTTTCCTTGTTATTACAACACTTTAGTAAGATTCTAAAGAGTTATACTACATTTATGCTACTTATATGTAGAGATGTTGGCGAACCGTTCGCCAGCGGATCTCTATGGGTTGATACTACATCCTGGTTGCTGTTACCCGTAGTAGTACGGCTGTGCTGGGCCGGTGGAGTGCGTCTTTGATCGTGCGCCTGTAGCCGGACACTCTCTGTGCATGAGCGTGATGTCACTCAAGGACGTGCACTGCCGGCCCAGCGCAGCTGTCCTACTCCAGGTCATAGCGACCCGGATGTAGTACAGGGTGAGGGGTTTGCCGGCGAACGGTTCGGGAACCGTTCACCGACATCTCTACTTATATGTTGGCCCGGCCAGACGTTACTACTCAGCATGTGTAACTCTTTGCTGGTCTAGGCCCATGTGACCCAGTTCAGTAACTATGTTTGTAAAATATACAGAAACATTTATAGTAATGCATATATTTGTATGTTAAACATTTTCAATAAAAATGTGGAATTACTGTATATTTTGGCGTATAAGACTACTTTTAAAGCCTTGAAAATCTTCTTAAAAGTCGGGGGTCACCGGTTGTCTTTGATGCTGGTTGATACACGATGCTGATATGTGATTCACATACGGGACATGCTGATGTTTACACGATGCTGATACATGATGTGCATACGTGACATGCTGATGATTAATTAGCGGGTGCCTGTGATTTGGCGGTCGTCGCATATACTGGGGGGAGCTCATTGATCAGGCTGCAAGGTCTGGGACGCCTGGGGTATGGAAGAAAGAGATCATGCTGTGCCCATAATTCAAGCCTCTTCTACCTCTTCTACCCCTCTGGCCTGTCCTATCCTGTTACCGCCTCTTAGATTAGCTGTTCAGGGCTGTAGTGAAGTGGCACAGGTGAGCATGTGCGAGATCTGAGCGGTGGAGAAGGAGGTACATAGGATACAAGGGCAGGCCAGACGGGTGAAAGAGGCGTGTTTTATGGGCACAGCGCGATCTATTCTTCCATACCGCTCCGATAAAGAGGTAGACAAGGAGAGCTGACTAATCCGCTTATGGAAAGGGAGAGTTGACCAATCCAACCAGTCAGTCACCTGTATACTGTGTTATACTGGGTACCACATACAGTACATCACCAGTATCTGTTCATACACAGCACCAGTATATGAATTTTTTTTTTATTTATTGTGCATTGGGAGGAGGAAAAAATAACTAAAAGGTTTAAAAATTGTTCAAGTTGCGGTGGTGGACCAAACAACCATAAACAGACAAAAACTGTCAAATTTCAAAACATATATAACAGTTTATTCGATTACTCCCAATATAAGAGTCGCAACGCGTTTCGCAGGCAAGAGCCCGCTTCTTCAGGCAATAAGGGTCAGGAGCAATACACTGGAAAAATGACAGAGATACGAAGCTAACATCAGAATACAATGTATGGTACAATTGTATATGTATAGTATGTTCTACAAACACGTGATTATTACAGTTATCAACATGCACATATTTTTTCCGATATCAGCAAGCATATATTTTCAGTGAAATGTCCAATAACACACTGTGATCTAATCTCAAAAATGTGCCATATTAGAATAGTATAGTTGGTTATGGGATATGGGATAGTGTGTGTTTACTCAATTCAGTCTCCATGCTTGTATATAAAAGCTATTCCTCTGGCTGTGTGGATATTAGAATCGGGGGGAGAATATATGTGTGGGCTGTCTCGCATCAGTGAGGTATACTCATTAGTGATGCTGTGTGAGCATAGGCAAAATATCTGACCATATGAGGAACATGGCGTTAGTGAACAAGGAATCCTGCGTTGCCATTGCGTGCGTGTATCCTATACGACGCAACACTCGCAAACGTAGCCGTCCTCCACACCCCGCCTATCCCCTTCACAGTGGCCGCTCATTCGCGCCCTCCGCACTGCCCTGCCCACGCTACGTCATCATCCATGTCCCCAGTTCCCTTCTTAAGCCCCGCACTAGCAATATGCCGGCACAGAGGTGCCAAGCTCCGTCTAGACTACACGCTGGTAAGTGCATGTTCCTTCTTTTACACACTGATGCAGCCCAGTAACAGGATTCCTTGTTCACTAACGCCATGTTCCTCATATGGTCAGATATTTTGCCTATGCTCACACAGCATCACTAATGAGTATACCTCACTGATGCGAGACAGCCCACACATATATTCTCCCCCCGATTCTAATATCCACACAGCCAGAGGAATAGCTTTTATATACAAGCATGGAGACTGAATTGAGTAAACACACACTATCCCATATCCCATAACCAACTATACTATTCTAATATGGCACATTTTTGAGATTAGATCACAGTGTGTTATTGGACATTTCACTGAAAATATATGCTTGCTGATATCGGAAAAAATATGTGCATGTTGATAACTGTAATAATCACGTGTTTGTAGAACATACTATACATATACAATTGTACCATACATTGTATTCTGATGTTAGCTTCGTATCTCTGTCATTTTTCCAGTGTATTGCTCCTGACTCTTATTGCCTGAAGAAGCGGGCTCTTGCCTGCGAAACGCGTTGCGACTCTTATATTGGGAGTAATCGAATAAACTGTTATATATGTTTTGAAATTTGACAGTTTTTGTCTGTTTATGGTTGTTTGGTCCACCACCGCAACTTGAACAATTTTTAAACCTTTTAGTTATTTTTATCCTTCCGGCGCCTCTGTACACCTTTACGTATCCTGAAGTCCACCCTTGGTGGAAGGGTGTTTTACCCTACAAATTCCTTCTATCTACGGAGAGCGACGTCTTAATCCTGAGTGGGGACAGGCTTGTTCTCCCCACCTGCCTGAACAGTGGTTGCTTTGGAAGCAACCCTGGTTTGTGAGTATATTACTTACATACATAATACATCCCACCCCCTATTAATACTTACTACACTATATTGGGCTCTCGGTCTTCTATCTTTTATCATTGGAAGGAGGGTAGTCCTATACAGTGAGTATATCCCACACTCTATATTTTAACTGGAAAAGTTGGGTAGTTGTCTTATACACCCAGTCTTTTTATACGCCGGCATATATGGTAAATATTTTTTTTTTTTAAATCAGCCTGTCACATTTCTGCTCCCTGCTTGTTGGAAGTGTGAGAAGGACTTATCCCCATTCTAGCCTGTTGACCAGCTTATCTCCACACTTTTACAGCCTGCTTTGCTCCAGTTCCCTGTTAGAGATGTAGCGAACGGTTCGCCGGCGAACGGTTCCAGGCGAACTTAGGAGGTTCGCGTTCGCCTGCACCAGGCAAACTTTTGCGGAAGTTCGATTCGCCCCATAATGCACTATGAGGGTCAACTTTGACCCTCTGCATCACAGTCAGCAGGCACATTGTAACCAATCAGGCTACACTAAGCCCTGGAGCCCCACCCTCCTTATATAAGGCAGGGTCTGGCGGCCATTACACTCACTCGTGTGCCTGCTAGAGAGAGGAAAGGGACAGCTGCTGCAGACTTTTTCTCCTAGGGACAGATTAGTTAGGTTCTAGGCTGCTTTGCTTGCTCCTGACTGATTATTATTGCTTTTAAAGCACCCATCAACAGCAACAGCTCTTTTCAGAGCTCATCCTGTACATATTTTTTTTCTGTGTGTCAAACTGACACTTTTGTTGCATGCACAGCTTTGCTAATTGATAGTGTGTGTGCCACTGCCAGCAGCCCAGCACATTCAGTGACTACCTGTGTGTGTGACAGGGAGCTGCACATTGTACTACCCAGTACTGCATATACCCCAGTACCTGTTGTGTTTACTTAACCCACCTCATCACTGCATATACCTAGCTTTGTGTTGAGTGAACCCAGCTCACTGCATCTAACTACCTGTTGTGTTGAGTGAACCCACCTGGCCACCTCACTGCATCTAACTACCTGTTGTGTTGAGTGAGAACCCACCTCACTGCATCTTAAGTACCTTTAGTGTTGAGTGAACCCAGCTCACTGCATCCAACTACCTGTTGTGTTGAGTGAGAACCCACCTCACTGCATCTTAAGTACCTTTACTGTTCAGTGAACCCAGCTTACTGCATCTAACTACCTGTTGTGTTGAGTGAGAACCCACCTCACTGCATCTTAAGTACCTTTACTGTTCAGTGAACCCAGCTCACTGCATCTAACTACCTGTTGTGTTGAGTGAGAACCCACCTCACTGCATCTTAAGTACCTTTACTGTTCAGTGAACCCAGCTCACTGCATCTAACTACCTGTTGTGTTGAGTGAACCCACCTCACTGCATATACCTAGCATCCCCCCGAGATGGACAAAATGGACAAACCAGGTAGAGGCAGAGGTAGAGGCAGACCCTGAGGAAGGCCACCAGGCACCGGCAGGTCTGTGCGAGGTGGTGTTGCTGTGATTTCGTGCGGACCTGGCCCAAATTACAGTGCTCAGAAGAAGGCACGTGCCATCACTTCCCAAAATCGTGAGGAGGTGCTTGAGTATTTAACACAGAACACCTCATCTCCCACAGCCACCAGTGCTACAACAAGCACCACAGCCGCTGCATTTGACACTTCGCAGAAGTTATTTGGTGGTGGTGGTGAAATCACTGATTCCTAGCCACTACTGCAACAACAAGAAGAAGGCGCAGGTACACCACCTTTATACGTCTGAGTTAGGTGGCGATAGTATGGAGGAGGGGGATGATGAACCACCTGAAGTTGGTGCAGTTGAGGAGGTGTCTGAGGAAAGCGCAGCTGGCCAGGAGGATTATGATGACGATTATATGGATACCACATATGTTCCCGGTAGAGGAGATGACCAGGGGGACAGTTCAGAGGAGGAGTCAGAGAGGAGTAGGAGGAGATGACTCCATGATAGAAGCAGAGGGAGCTCGTCCTCAGAAACAGCTGGGGGCAGTGTCCGGCGCCATGTATCGCCAGCTATGGCCGGCCAGCCAGCCAACATGCCCTTCAACGTCAGCTGCTGATGTGTCTCAGATCGGAGCAAAGCCATCTGTTGTTTCTGCCAGCAAAAATTGAGCCGTGGAAAGGCCAATTCTCACGTAGGGACAAGTGCCTTACAAAGGCACCTGGAGAGAAGGCACAAACAGCTATGGCAAGAACACCTGAGGAAAAGCAGCACCCCTCAAAAGAAAAGCCACCCTACTTCTCCTCTTCCTCCTTCAGGTTTATCGTCTTCATTCACTTTCTCCCTTGCACCTTCACAGCCACCCTCCTCCACACCACCCTCCTCCACACCGCCTCCTCCCTTCAGCGGTTCCTTCTCCTCTGCCCACAGCAGTACCCAGCTGTCCGTGAAGGAAGTATTTGAGCGTAAGAAGCAAATGTCTGCCAGTCACCCTCTTGCCCGGCGTCTGACAGCTGGCGTGGCGGAACTATTAGCTCGCCAGCTATTGCCATACAAGCTGGTGGAGTAAGTTTGTGGCCATTGGTACACCACAGTGGAAGATACCAGTTCGCAATTATTTTTCACAAAAGGCCATACCCAAACTGTACCATGCATTTGAGAGGCAAGTGGTGTCATCTCTGACACACAGCGTTGGGTCAAGGGCCCACCTGACCACGGATGCCTGGTCTGCCAAGCACGGGCAGGGCCAACACATTACATACACAGCCCATTGGGTCAACCTGGTGACCGATGGCAGCAAGCAGGGAGTACGTGGCTGCGCAGCGGACCGACTTGTCACACCTCCATGGCTTGCAGGCAGGCCTCCAGCCACCTCCTCTCCACCTGCTACCACCGCTTCTCTGTCGTCATCCTCATCCTCCTCCTTGGCTGGTGCCGCAATCTCCTCTCCAGCTACACAGCCCCAGCACCCCAGGGCCTATGCTTCATGCCAGGTACGACGGTGTCACGCAGTGCTAGACATGTCTTGCCTGAAAGCGGAGAGACACACTGGAGCAGCTCTCCTGGCTGCTCTTAACAAACAGGTGGAGCAATGGCTGACCCCGCACAAGCTTGAAATCGGCAACGTGGTGTGTGACAATGGCAGCAATCTCATTGCTGCGTTGAATTTGGGAAAGCTGACACACATACCCTGCATGGCACATGTGCTGAATCTGGTCGTGCAAAGATTTGTGTCCAAGTACCCAGGCTTAGAGGACGTCCTGAAGCAGGCCAGGAAGTTGTGTGGGCATTTCAGGCGCTCTTACAAGGCCATGGCACGCTTTGCGAACATTCAGCGTAGAAACAACTTGCCGGTGAGACGCCTGATTTACGATAGCCCGAGTCTCTGGAATTCCACCCTGCTTATGTTCTCTCGCCTGCTAGACCAGGAGAAAGCCGTCACCCAGTACCTGTATCATTACAGTACAAGGACACAATCTGGGAGGATGGGGATGTTGTGGCCCAACAACTGGACACTGATGCGAAATGCATGCAGGGTCATGGAGCCCTTTGAGGAGGTGACCAAACTGGTGAGTCATGATGAGGGCACCATCAGCAACTTGATCCCCTACGCCTACTTCCTGGAGCGTGCCGTGCGTAGAGTGGTGGATACAGCAGCGGAGGAGCGTGAACGAGAAGAGTTACGGCAGCAGGAGTTGTGGGAGTCATTTACACCTGAACCCGATGTTTCCACAACACCTGCGGCAGCACAGAGGGGGGAGGAGGAGGAGGAGGAAGAAGAGGAGTCGTGTGGGGAAGCAGAGGAGTCAGACTCTGATGATGGTGATGATGAGGAAGGTGTTTCTGTGGAGGAGGAAGAGGCGGTGGAAGAAGAACAACCGCGGCAGCCGTCACAGGGGGCTTCTGCTGCTCCACGTTCCCGTGGTATTGTTGGCTGGGGGGAGGAAGAGGAGTTGCATCCAGCTTTGTGCAGATGTCCTTTTTCATGTTGTCCAGCCTGTTGAGGGACCCCCGTATCAAAAAACTCAAGTAGGATAACCTGTACTGGGTGGCCACGCTACTAGACCCTCGGTACAGGCACCAGTTACCAACTCAACACAAGGCGGAAAGGATGCAGCACTTGCAGAACAAGCTGTTGATGATGCTTTACAATGCGTTCAAGGGTGATGTGGCTGCACAACGCAATCAAGGTACCACTGGCAGTAACCCTCCTCCTCCCAAGTCCACGCAGGCAAGGACAGGACGCTCCAGCGATCTCAGGGTGATGTCGGACATGCGGACGTTCTTTAGTCCAACTCCTTGCCATAGTCCTTCCGGATCCACCCTCCACCAATGCCTGGACCGGCAGGTAGCCGACTACCTGGCCTTGAGTGTGGATTTAGACACTGCGAAAAGCGACGATGAACCCTTGGACTACTGGTTGCGCAGGCTTGACCTGTGGCCAGAGCTGTCCCAATTTGCCATACAACTTCTCTCTTGCCCTGCCGCAAGCGTCCTGTCAGAAAGGACCTTCAGTGCAGCTGGAGGCATAGTTACTGAGAAGAGAAGTCGCCTAAGTCACGACAGTGTTCAGTACCTGACCTTTATCAAAATGAATGAGAAATGGATCCCGGAGGGCTACTGCACGACCGAAGACTAAGTCAGTCCCCACACACAGCATCTCTGCCTGCAGGCCGCTTGCCTTCTCCGCCACCACCAACAGGCTCCAGGACCCTAGGCAGATTCCTGAATTTTTAAGGCCGCTGCTAGCAGTGGCCGCTACACTAATTTTTCTGATACGTGTACATGCCTGCCTAATTTTTCTGGCTGCACTGCAGGTGGCTGCAACAAAAAAACCAAAAGGCATGTACACGTGCCCATCCCCCTTCGTGATCATTACCTTGCCGCGGTGAAGGGGCTTGCATATCACAATGAAGCAATGACCGCCGGCTATTTGAGTGTCTCGGGTGGTGGTGGCACACAAAAGATAATAAGGTCGTTGCTTCATTGTGGTCAGACCAAATTTGATCAGCCGGACAGTCACTGTTGTTCTATCATTGAGCTACCACAGCCCGGCGACCATATGGGCTTGAAAAACGCCACGGCCTACACTCTGGCCACGGTGCGCACCAGTCCAGCACGGCCGTCACTACGCAAACAGCTGTTTGCGGTGCGCTACGCAGTGAGTTTGGTGTGTCAGTGTGAAGCAGAACTCTAATTACACTCCCTGATTGATGTATACCCATGCAAGATGTTTGAAAGCACTTTAGGCCTGCAATTTAGCATTCAATGTGATTTCTGCCCTTAAAACGCTGCTTTGCTTCAAATCCAGATTTTTCCCCGGGACTTTGGGCATGTATCCCACTCCGCCATGCCCCCCTCCAGGTGTTAGACCCCTTGAAACATCTTTTCCATCACTTTTGTGGCCAGCATAATTTTTTCTATTTTTCAAAGTTCGCCTCCCCATTGAAGTCTATTGCGAACCGAAAATCGGAGGTTCGCGACATCTCTATTCCCTCCCTGGTCAGCACCTCTCTCTGTTCAATTCCAGCATGCTGACCTTCCTTTCTCTACTCCAGTTTAGCCTGCTTAAAGATCATTTTACATAACATTAAATTGCAAAAAAAATTATGCAGCAGTCTGAGATATGCTTATTAAACAAATTTATAAAAAATTTCAAGCAAAAGTGGAATGTGTGAGTTCTGCTACTCGCATCTGCTGCTCAGTTATTTATCTAATTATACTGTTTACCAGACAATGGGTGTGTACACTTCTACATTTCCAGGGGAGATAATTTATTCTTATGTGCAGATTTCTTCAATCATTTTCTTCATAATTAAAATGTACTTCAATCAAAACTAAATTGTAATAATGAAGACACATTTAAACCTAATGTATTTGTTTTTGTCTAGGATTTATTCCCCTTTCAATTCTAGTTCTTAGTGACCCTGTCAGCATGGTCAGAAAGGGAGAGATAATTTACCCAAGTCGATTCAACCCCTGTCCAATCTACCTATAACCAAAGCAGAATGTTTAAAGATACCTGTAACCTTCTAAAAAAAGTTACATACTCACCTAAGAATAGGGAAGCCTCTGAATCCCTTAGAGCAGGGCTTTTCAACCTTTCCACTAATATTACCACTTTTATTGCCTGAAAACATTCAAGTACCACCAGTGTGCCTGCACAGTAGATTGGATGCAATCGGGCAGGCTGTTTTTGCTGGAGCCTGAACGGAGAGCAGCTACTGCGCATGCGCACACACTGATGAGGAGAACTATGGGGCTCCCAGCACTGGATCCCATCTACTGAGGAGGAAGGGGGAAACCTCTTTAGGATACAAAGGCCTCCCCTTCCCTGAGGTAAGTACCCCCGGGGCTTTTTTCTTACAAGTACACTTTAAGAAAAAAAGGCATTTGGGAGGGGAAAAGTAGGAGGCATTGGTGGGGAAAAAAAATACAATTAGATTACTAGCCTACATATTGTCAGTATTGGCAATCTAGAGGTAGATTGCCAATATAGGTAGCCATACAAGTAGCAGTGTTAGGAAGTCTCACCCAAAGAACTCCTTACGGAATAGGTGCTGGCTTACTGACAAGCAACAGACAAGATTTGAGCCCCGGTCTCCTACGTCAGGGGCAGAGCCCTTAACCAATACACTATCCAGCCTCCATATCTGACACCTGTCACTGTTAAGGTGGCCCTACACTGGTCGATTTGCCATCAGATTTGTCCAACAGATAGATCCCTCTCTGATCGAATCTGATCAGAGAGGGATCGTATGGCCAGCTTTACTGCAAACAGATTGTGAATCGATTTCAGCCTGAAACCAATCACAATCTGTGGAGCTGCCGCTGCTGCCGCCCCCCCTGCATACATTACCTGCTCCGGCCGGCGCGAGTCCCTTGGTCTCTGCGGTGTCTTCTCGCTCCGGGCCGTTCCTGCTACTGAACTTCCTGTCCAGGGGAAGTTGAAACAGTAGAGGGCGCTCTACTGTTTAATCTTCCTGCCGGGACAGGAAGTTCTGTGTAGCAGGAACGGCCCGGAGCGGAGAAGAAGACCGCTGAGACCATGGGACTCGCACCGGCCGGAGCAGGTAATGTATACCGGCTGCGTCGGTCGTCGGGCATTCGAACGCCGCTAACGACGCACTCCCGACCCGCCAGGACCGAGGAAAATCTTCCGCACGGATGGGGTCGACGGGAATCGACGGGAATGATCGATTTCGGACGGAAATCGATCGATCGTTCTGTCAGTGGTATGCGCGGCGATTTCACAGCCGTTTCGATCACTGTGATCGAAACGGCTGTATATCGGCGGGAAAATCGTCAGGTGTATGGGCCCCTTTAGGGATCGCCAGTTTTAAATTGTGCAAATCATGATGCAAATCTAGCCCCCAAAACACAAAATGAGGTGGCAAATCAACATTCAACATTGAGGATCTCAAAGCTTGTGTTTGCAAAATAAATAAAATAGGAAAGGAAGAAGGAAACAATTAGAAAAGGATAGTCTAAAAATGGAAGTTGAAAAATGACAGTTGGAAAATAATGGCAGTCGAAAAACAGTTCAAATTTGGCTGTTGGAAAATGACAGTTGAGAAATGGCAGTTTAAAAATGACAGTTGAAAAACAACAGTTAAAATTTGGGAGTTGTAAAATGGCAGTTAGAAAATGGCAGTTGGAAAATGACAGGTGGAAAATGACAGGTGGAAATGGCAGTTAAAATTTGACAGTTGGAAAATGGCAGTTAAAAAACAACAGTTGAAAAATGACAGTTGGAAAATGGCAGTTAACATTTGGCAGTTGGAAAATGGCAGTTAAAAATGACAGTTGGAAAATGGCAGTTGAAAAATGACAGTTGGAAATGGCAGTAAAAATTTGACAGTTGAAAAATGACAGTTAGAAAATGGCAGTTGTAAAATGACAGTTGTAAAATGACAGTTGGAAAATGGCAGTTGGAAAATGGCAGTTGGAAAATGACAGTTGGAAAACGGCAGTTAAAAAACAACAGTTGAAAAATTATAGTTGGAAAATGGCAGTTGAAAAATGACAGTTTATATTTGACAGTTAGAAAATGGCAGTTGGAAAATGACAGTTGTAAAATGGCAGTTGAAAAATGGCAGTTAAAATTTGACAGTTGAAAAATGACAGTTAGAAAATGGCAGTTGGAAAATGACAGTTGGAAAAATGGCAGTTAAAATTTGACAGTTGGAAAATGGCAGTTAGAAAATGGCAGTTGGAAAATGACAGTTGGAAAATGGCAGTTATAAAACAACAGTTAAAAAACGATAGTTAGAAAATGGCAGTTGGAAAATGACAGTTGGAAAATAGCAGTTGAAAAATGACAGTTCAACTTTTAACTGCCATTTTTCAACTGTCATTTTTCAAATGCCATTTTCCAACTGTCAAATTTTAACTGCCATTTTTCAAATGTCACATTTTATCTGCCATTTTCCAACTGTCATTTTCCAACTGCCATTTTCTAACTGCCATTTTTCAACTGCCAAATTTCAACTGCCCTTTTCTAACTGTCTTATTTAAACTGTCATTTTCCAACTGTCTAATTTCAACTGTTTAAAGGATCACTATAGTGAAAAAAGTGAGCAGTTGAAGGAGAAATTAAGTGAGAGGTATATTGAGGCTGCCATATTTATTTCCTTTTAAGCAATGCCAGTTACCTGGCTATCATGCTGATCCTCTGCCTCAAATACTTTTAGCCACAGCTCCTGAACAAGCACATGCAGATCAGGTGTTTCTGACATTATTGTCAGATCTGACAAGGTTAGCTACATGCTTGTTTATGGTGTGATTCAGACACTTCTGCAGAGACATAGATCAGCAGGGCTGCCAGTCAACTCATATAGTTTAAAAGGAAATTAATATAGCAGCCACCGTATTCTTCTCACTTAAAAGGAGTTCTTTTGCATCCTAAGAATCAAACAAGCTGACACTTACCTGGGGCTTCTATCGGCCCCCTGCTGCGTAATGTCCCGCGCCGTTCTCTTCCAATGCTCCATTCCCCGCCTCCGGTCCCAGTGTAATCACACGAGTTATTACACTGCAGATGTGCAGTAAGCTCCCGATGACATGAGCAGGTGCTAACATTATTCATCTGTTTAGACGAATATTAAACCGGGACCGGCGGCGGGAAACGGAGCATCGTAGGAGGACGGCACGGGACATTACAGGGGGCTGATAAAAGCCCCAGATAAGTGTCAGCTTGTTTGATTGATTTTTAGAATCCCACAGAACTCCACTGATTTTGGGGGCTCAATCGTACACGTGAGGTATCTAAATTGGAGACCCAATGGATCCATAAACTGGGGGATCTTGAACCTGGTGGACTCAATATTGATATTGATTTAAATTGCTATATTAGCAATAATTAATTGGTTGGTTGAGTAGGGGAGGTGGGTATTTAGACTTGATTGATTTTTGTAACCATTTGTAGTTGGGACTGTATCTGGCCTATGTATGTGAGGTTAGTGTAACTTGGTTGAAATTATCTGCTCTATGGCGCAATATGAAATGTTAAATTACCATTCCTGTAATGTATTTTGCCATCTTGTGGTTCGGTTAAACATTGCAGTATATTTGAGGGTCCATATGCATATTATTTATTTTAGATAAGTGAAATGTGCTGTATATAGGTTTTATTCATTTGTATAAATTGAATCATGTTCTAATTAACTTTGATGTGAAATGGCAGCGTGGAGCGGGCGACCTAGCAGCTTTATGTGCGCATGCCAGCCTTTATAAACCTGTCGTCCTCCCTGTTCTGTAGCCCCTGAGGAGTTGCCATAGCGCCGAAACGCGTAGGGCGGAGCTATGGAGCGGCATAATGTCTGATGTCACTGG
This sequence comes from Hyperolius riggenbachi, assembly GCF_040937935.1. NCBI lineage: Eukaryota > Metazoa > Chordata > Amphibia > Anura > Hyperoliidae > Hyperolius > Hyperolius riggenbachi. Next base: position 557,073,287 of record NC_090646.1, read on the forward strand.
ACGTTCCACTTTGTGTTAGCGGCGGCACGTCTATCACTATCAGCCGGGGATGCGAACCGGGAGCTGGCTTGTATTTGCCTACATAGCTGCTTGGTCTCTCCCAGCTTGACGTGGCTGTGCCGCTAACCTTTTGTACTACAGCCTGTTTTTAATTAGCTTTTATTAAACGTGGGAACTGTTCCCATATACATTTTTACGCTATGTGAAGCGTCTTTTTGTTTGGAGGTAACAGCAAGTGATCACCAACGGAGGGACTGGAAGTGGAGCCTGCTGACTTGTGGAGGTTTGCCTGGAAGGCTGAGGGGTGGCCTATACCCCTAAAGCGTAGTCTGGCCCAGTCTGGCCGTATGATCTGGTGAGTCTCTCTATGTTGGGGGGTGGGCTGTGATCGCCCCAATTACTGTGGACTGTACCTCCTGTGAATTCTCGTGCACAGACTGTTTCTGAGTGCTTACCCATCTCTTGTAAATCTTTTTTAAGCTAGTCACTAATAGCCAGGGAGCGCTCCACCATTTGGACTGGTGTTTCTAGTCGTGCTCAGTTTATTAATTTATTATTTTCGTGTTCTGTTAGTGCTTTTATACAATTTTCTCTTTATAAGACATAAGGGGCCCATAAGCTAGCACTTCATCCAAGCTGGTCCTCCTAAACAGCTGCTTTGGCTGAGTGTCATTCAGCGCATACCTAGCTTTAACAAAGGAAATTACAGTATCTTACAGATAATCAGCATTTTCCACATCTAAAAGGTGTGCGGATATGTACAAATTATCCTTTGTATTTTAATTCCGTTCCAGGCTTCATTTTCAAAGTGACCATTTGTGACCTTTCCAATGATCGAGAACAAAGAAATTCCATCATTTTCATTAAAATTTAAAAAAAAAAATACCATCACGGTCAGTCTCTTCATTTCCAATATGATGTTGAAAAGACTTTTCTGTGTGATTTATCTTATGATATCAAAAAGAAGTCTGAGTTCTCCATGTGATGCTCTATTAATTTGTACAAGCAGTAGTTTCTTTCAAGAATACAGCTTCCCTTCCCGTCAAATCTTCCAACTCAGATCAATACAAGACAAAGATGACTCAGTGTTAGCCATTGATTTTTACATCACTTCTATAATAAAGAATGTTGGGTTTGGAGTGCACACCTATAATGGTACGTAACAGAAGAACAACTACGTGGTAACATAGCCAGCGTGCAGAACATTGTGCCCCCATAATATCACTTTGATCTGGAAGGTCCCACATAGTGATGAGCAACGGGTAAAAACCGGATGAAATGAGTTTAATTCGGATTTAATTTTAATAATTAATGCAGGTGTGCATGTGGGTGAGAGGGGGTTAAACGTACCCAGCAGCCTTCTACTTTCATCCGTCCTATGGTGCCTCCCACGCTGCGTTCCAAGCTGCGTCACATGACTACAAACACTTCCTCCTTCCACCCGGAAGGAGGAAGTGTTTGTAGTCATATGACTGCCGCTTGCAACGCAGCGTGGGAGGTGCCGTGGGACGGATGAAAGAAGAAGGCTGCTGGGTAAGTTTAATCCCCCTCAACCACACGCACACACCTGCATTAATTATCCGGATGAAATCCGATGAAACTCATTCGGATTTCGTCTGGTTTGTACCTGTTGCTCATCACTAGTCCCACATCTTTTCAGCCATAAGACAACTGGCCTTCAGAGGCATGCTGATGCTGTAAGTTGGCACATGTGCATGCGGCACCACTGGATTGCATGGATTGCAATGGAGGGTAAGTAGTAGTGATGCTCAAATACCCCTTTTTAAAATTCGAGTTTGGTCGAATTCGAATAGTAAATTATTCGAGGTCAGTCGAATATTCGAGTCGAATAATTTTTACTATTCGATTCGACCTCGGACTTCGAGCTCACTATTCGAGTCGGTATTCGAGCTCACTATTCGAGCTGACTATTCGAATTGGCCTTAAATAGCTTCCAACACTTGTTTTGAGGGTGAATGATGCAAGAAACATCTTTTTTTCCAAGTAACAACAGCAAGTGATTATGTGGGGATGTTCCTTTAAAAAAAAATGTGGAAAGAGAAGTTGTGTCCTAAATTTTGTTCAGTAGTGTTACTGTATATACTTGTTCTTCTTCTTCTTTATCTTTCTTCTTCTTCTTCTAGATCTTCTTCTTCTATATCTTCTTCTTCTTCTTCTTCTTCTTCATCTTCTTCTTCTTCTTCTTCATCATCTTCTTCTTCTTCTTCTTCATCATCTTCTTCTTCTTCTTCATCATCTTCTTCTTCTTCTTCATCATCTTCTTCTTCTTCTTCTTCATCATCTTCTTCTTCATCTTCTTCATCTTCTTCTTCATCTTCATCTTCATCTTCTTCTTCTTCTTCATCTTCATCTTCTTCATCTTCTTCTTCTTCTTCATCTTCTTCTTCTTCTTCATCTTCTTCTTCTTCTTCTTCATCTTCTTCTTCTTCTTCTTCTTCATCTTCTTCTTCTTCATCTTCTTCTTCTTCATCTTCTTCATCTTCTTCTTCTTCTTCTTCATCTTCTTCTTCTTCATCTTCATCATCTTCTTCTTCTTTTTCATCTTCTTCTTCATCATCTTCTTCATCTTCTTCTTCATCTTCTTCTTCTTCATCTTCTTCATCTTCTTCTTCTTTATCTTCTTCTTCTTTTTCATCTTCTTCTTCATCATCTTCACGTATTTCTCTTTTCAATTTTTTTTTTAAAGAAATGCAGCTATTTTTGAGCGTAACAAATAGCTGGTGGGCGCACGCATGTTGGAAGCGCCATTGTATGTGCTCCCTGGCAGTGGAAACACAAAGACAGCAGGAGGTAAATTCAGCAGCAGGAGGAGGAGGATGAGTGTGTGGCAGCAGGCAGTCAATGAGGCAGGCAGCTCGCCGTGACATAATAGCCCTGGTACCTAGCGGTGATACCAGGGCTGTAAATAAACACAACAGGAGGTCCCAGACAGCGGTCGTGCAGCCCACATTGTGTCCAATACACAACTGGGACAACACAGTTTTCAACCCGGGCACCTCAGAAAAATTAAACCTTTTTTTTTTTTTTTAATGGTTTGTTTGGTTTTGGTTTTGCAACCAATATAGCTATTGTTTGACGTAATAGCTGGTGGCAGAGTGGCAGCAGAAGGTAATTCTGTGTACCCTGGCAGTGGGAAACACAGACAGACAGCAACAGCAGCAGGAGGAATGGAGGAGTAATGTGAGCAGCTATTGTTTGACGTAATAGCTGGTGGCAGAGTGGCAGCAGAAGGTAAATCATCTGTGTAGTGTACCCTGGCAGTGGGAAACACAGACAGACAGCAGCAGCAGCAGCAGGAGGAGGTGTGGAGGAGCAGTGTGAGTGTGGCAGCAGGTAGGCAGCGTGACATAATAGCCCTGGTACCTAGCGGTGATACCAGGGCTGTAAATAAACACAACAAGAGGTCCCAGACAGGGGTCGTGCAGCCCACATTGTGTCCAATACACAACTGGGACAACACAGTTTTCAACCCGGGCACCTCAGAAAAATTAAACCTTTTTTTTTTTTAATGGTTTGTTTGGTTTTGGTTTTGCAACCAATATAGCTATTGTTTGACGTAATAGCTGGTGGCAGAGTGGCAGCAGAAGGTAATTCTGTGTACCCTGGCAGTGGGAAACACAGACAGACAGCAACAGCAGCAGGAGGAATGGAGGAGTAATGTGAGCAGCTATTGTTTGACGTAATAGCTGGTGGCAGAGTGGCAGCAGAAGGTAAATCATCTGTGTAGTGTACCCTGGCAGTGGGAAACACAGACAGACAGCAGCAGCAGCAGCAGGAGGAGGTATGGAGGAGCAGTGTGAGTGTGGCAGCAGGTAGGCAGCGTGACATAATAGCCCTGGTACCTAGCGGTGATACCAGGCCGTAAATAAACACAACAGGAGGTCCCAGACAGCGGTCGTGCAGCCCACATTGTGTCCAATACACAACTGGGACAACACAGTTTTCAACCCGGGCACCTCAGAAAAATTAAACCTTTTTTTTTTTTAATGGTTTGTTTGGTTTTGGTTTTGCAACCAATATAGCTATTGTTTGACGTAATAGCTGGTGGCAGAGTGGCAGCAGAAGAAGGTAATTCTGTGTACCCTGGCAGTGGGAAACACAGACAGACAGCAGCAGCAGGAGGAGGAATGGAGGAGTAGGCGAGCAGCTATTGTTTGACGTAATAGCTGGTGGCAGAGTGGCAGCAGAAGGTAAATCATCTGTGTACCCTGGCAGTGGGAAACACAGACAGACAGCAGCAGCAGCAGCAGGAGGAGGTATGGAGGAGCAGTGTGAGTGTGGCAGCAGGTAGGCAGCGTGACATAATAGCCCTGGTACCTAGCGGTGATACCAGGGCTGTAAATAAACACAACAGGAGGTCCCAGACAGCGGTCGTGCAGCCCACATTGTGTCCAATACACAACTGGGACAACACAGTTTTCAACCCGGGCACCTCAGAAAAATTAAACCTTTTTTTTTTTTAATGGTTTTTTGGTTTTTGGTTTTGCAACCAATATAGCTATTGTTTGACGTAATAGCTGGTGGCAGAGTGGCAGCAGAAGAAGGTAATTCTGTGTACCCTGGCAGTGGGAAACACAGACAGACAGCAGCAGCAGGAGGAGGAATGGAGGAGTAGGCGAGCAGCTATTGTTTGACGTAATAGCTGGTGGCAGAGTGGCAGCAGAAGGTAAATCATCTGTGTACCCTGGCAGTGGGAAACACAGACAGACAGCAGCAGCAGCAGCAGGAGGAGGTATGGAGGAGCAGTGTGAGTGTGGCAGCAGGTAGGCAGCGTGACATAATAGCCCTGGTACCTAGCGGTGATACCAGGGCTGTAAATAAACACAACAGGAGGTCCCAGACAGCGGTCGTGCAGCCCACATTGTGTCCAATACACAACTGGGACAACACAGTTTTCAACCCGGGCACCTCAGAAAAATTAAACCTTTTTATTTTTTTAATGGTTTGTTTGGTTTTGGTTTTGCAACCAATATAGCTATTGTTTGACGTAATAGCTGGTGGCAGAGTGGCAGCAGAAGAAGGTAATTCTGTGTACCCTGGCAGTGGGAAACACAGACAGACAGCAGCAGCAGGAGGAGGAATGGAGGAGTAGGCGAGCAGCTATTGTTTGACGTAATAGCTGGTGGCAGAGTGGCAGCAGAAGGTAAATAATCTGTGTACCCTGGCAGTGGGAAACACAGACAGACAGCAGCAGCAGCAGCAGGAGGAGGTATGGAGGAGCAGTGTGAGTGTGGCAGCAGGTAGGCAGCGTGACATAATAGCCCTGGTACCTAGCGGTGATACCAGGGCTGTAAATAAACACAACAGGAGGTCCCAGACAGCGGTCGTGCAGCCCACATTGTGTCCAATACACAACTGGGACAACACAGTTTTCAACCCGGGCACCTCAGAAAAATTAAACCTTTTTATTTTTTTAATGGTTTGTTTGGTTTTGGTTTTGCAACCAATATAGCTATTGTTTGACGTAATAGCTGGTGGCAGAGTGGCAGCAGAAGAAGGTAATTCTGTGTACCCTGGCAGTGGGAAACACAGACAGACAGCAGAAGGGCAGTACACAGCAGCCCACTGTAGGTGTAAAATGTGTGGCTGCAGGCGACGTAATAGTCAAAGTGAACCAGGCTGGCTTAGTGAGCAGGAGCCAGGAGGTGGTAAAGGGTGGTAAGGCACATTAACGATGGTTCCGGCAGCCAGTTCATGTCCCCCTCTCGCCGACAACAGGGGCCAGGAACTCGCCTTCCACCCACGCCTGGTTCATCTTGAGAAACGTCAGTCTGTCCACAGACTTGTGAGACAGACGTGAGCGTTTCTCGGTGACCACGCCACCAGCTGCACTGAAGCAGCGCTCGGACAGCACGCTGGAAGGGGGGCAGGACAGCACTTCCAGGGCGTACTGCGCCAGCTCGCTCCAGATCTCCATGCGCTTGACCCAATACTCCATGGGATCAACAGGGGCATCGCTGTCAAGCCCGCTGTACGACCCCATGTAGTCAGCCACCATGCGGGTCAGGCGCTGGCTGTGACCGGAGGAGGATGCTGCTGCATGCATCTCCTCTCTAGTCACTGCTGCCGGAGCCTCTACAGTCCTGTAGAGCTCGTGGCTGAGAGACAGCAGGTCTGTGGGGCGCTTGCTGCTGCTGGATGCAGGCACCTGCTGCTGCCTCTGTGCTGGCTGCTGGACAGTGGGGGTGGAAGGCTGGGGGAAGGTTTCCTCCAAGCGCTCAACAAGGGCCTGCTGCAAGCTCCTTATTTGTTGCGCTGGGTCTCCTCCTGCAGGCGGCAGGAACTGGCTCAACTTCCCCTTGAGGCGTGGGTCCAACATCATGCTGATCCAGATGTCCTCCCTCTGCTTCATCTGGATCACCCTGGGGTCCCTGCGCAGGCACGTCAGCATGTGCGCTGCCATTGGGAAGAGGCGGGCCACGTCTGCTGGCACATCGACGTCAGTGCTGTCCTCATCCTCCTCCTCTGCCGCCTCATCCTCTCTCCACCCCCGCACCAACTCAGCTGCGCTGTGCTGATCCCCCTCATCAGCAGCCAGGTCAGGGACCTCCACCAAGTCCTCCTCCTCCTCCCCCTCAGAGGTGGACTGCGCAGCTGGTTGCCGCTCCTGCTGGTCCAAGGCTGCCGCTCCCTGTTCCAGCAAAGCATCGAGGGCCCTGTTCAGCAGACAAACCAGGGGCACCCACTCGCAGACCATAGCATGGTCCCTGCTCACCATGTTTGTGGCCTGCAGGAAGGGAGCCAGCACAAAGCACACCTGCTGCATGTGCCTCCAGTCATCATCGGGGACGATGGACGGGATGTTGCTGGTCTTGTCCCTTCTCTGAGCTGCGGAAACAGTGGCCAGGGCAAGGTACTGTTTGACAGCGTGCCTCTGTTCAACCAGATGCTCCAACATCGCCAGGGTGGAGTTCCAGCGAGTCGGAACGTCAAGGATCAGCCGATGGCGTGGCAGATCCAGCTCCTTTTGCACGTCTTCCAGGCTCGCACAGGCTGCAGCCGAGCGCCGGAAGTGACACACAACATTCCTTGCCGTTTCCAGCAGTTCGCCCATCCCCTGGTAGGTGCGCAGGAACTTCTGCACCACCAGGTTCAGCACGTGGGCAAGACAGGGGATGTGGGTCAGGTTTCCCCTGTCTATTGCGGCAACCAGATTGGCCCCATTGTCGGCCACCACCTCTCCGACTCTGAGGCCTCTGGGGGTCAGCCAAATCCTCTCCTGCTCCTGGAGTTTGGCCAACACATGGGTTGCCGTCAGCTTGGTCTTCCCAAGGCTGACCAAGTGCAGCAGCGCTTGGCAGTGGCGGGCCTTCACGCTGCTGCTGAGGCGGGGGGTTTGGCCAGGTGTGCCGGAGGATGGCAGAGGATCGGAGGAACCTGCTGCAGTTCCCCTGACCCTGCGGGGTGGCACCACCCACTGTGTTGCTGCTGCTGCTGTGCCCGCTGCTGCTCTCCCATCCTCACCCCCTTCCACCAAGCTGACCCAGTGGACAGTGAAGGACAGGTAGCGGCCTGTCCCGAAGCGGCTGCTCCAGGAGTCCATGGTGACGTGGACCCTTTCACCAACCGCGTGCTCCAGCCCTCGCTCCACATTGGCCATCACAAAGCGGTGCAGTGCAGGAATGGCCTTGCGGGCAAAGAAGTGTCTGCTGGGGAGCTGCCAGTCTGGGGCTGCGCAAGCAAGCAGCGCACGAATGTCGCTCCCCTCCTGCACGAGCGTGTACGGCAGGAGTTGGGAGCACATGGCCCGTGCCAGCAAGCCGTTCAGCTGCCGCACGCGACGGCTGCTGGGAGGCAGAGCCCTAACCACCCCCTGGAAGGACTCGCTCAAAAGGCTCTGGCGTGGCCTTTTGCTGACACGGGAATCAGCAGACACAGCAGAGGAGGCCACTGAGGACTGGCTGCCAGAACAGGCCTCAGTGTCGGCGGCAGGAGTTGCAGAGGGGGGAGGAGCAGTGCGTTTCCGCACTCCTGCTGGTGCTGCTGGAGGAGCAGGAGGGCGGGTGGCTGCTGTTGCTGCTGCTGCTGCTGAAGGCTGTGCAGTGATGGGTGTGGTGCCACTGCCAGCACCAGATGCCTTCAGCCTCTGGAACTCCTCATGCTGGTGGAAATGTTTAGCCGCAAGGTGGTTGATGAGCGAGCTGGTGCAGAACTTTAAGGGGTTTGCACCTCTGCTCAACTTCCGCTGACAGTGGTTGCAAGTGGCGTACTTGCTGTACACAGTGGGCATGGTGAAATATCGCCAGATTGGTGACTTAAACATCCCCCTACGGCATGGAAGCGCTGCTGCCTGTCTCCCTGTGGTGGTTGGGGGGGGGGGCTTGGGGGGCTTGGGTGCGGCTGGTGGTGGTACTGGCAGATGCTGCTGCTGCTGCTGCTGAGCCTGAGACACCAGCAGGCTGTGGGACCTGCCTACTGCTGCTGCCAATGCTTGCAATGATGCGCCTCCTTGCAAGGCCCACAAGAGCATCCTCCTCCTCCTCCTCAGAGCTGCTGAGGACGACATCCCCTGGAGGTGGTGGCACCCAGTCTCTGTCTGTCACCGGGTCATCATCATCCTCCCCCTCCTGAAACATGTCCTGCTGGGATGAGGACCCCCCAAACTCCTCTCCTGATGCATGGATGGGCTGCTTGACTGTCGCCACAGTCTTGCTGTCCAATCCCTCATCCCCCAAAGTGCCCATCAGCATCTCCTCCTCAAGATCGCCAACAACAGCAGACAATTTACTCATGATGCCTGGGGTCAAAAGACTGCTGAATGACAGGTCGGCGAGTGACGGTGAACTGGCCTCCTCCCCAGACCCTGCTGGGCGGCTGCTGCGAACAGGGGTGGTGGTGGTGGTGGTGGTGAGGGTGGAGGCCTCGGATGCAGAGCTGATGGCGGGCTGCTCATCCTCCGTCATGAGTTGCACCACAGTGTCTGCATCCTTTTCCTCAATGGGACGTTTCCGACCCGGCTGGAGGAAAATGGGAGCAGGTGCTACACGCTGCTGCTGCTGTGTCTCTGCAGCGTGAGTTGCAGATGCTCCTGCTGGGCGGCGCCCAAGGCGTCCACGGCCAGTGGCTATGGGAGGAATGTTAGCCACTGACGCTGCTGCTGCTGCTGCGGAACTGTGCATGGTGGCGCGCCAGCGGCCGCGGCTTGCCACAATGCTGCTCCCTCTCCTCCTGATTCCCTTGCTGCCCTTCCCCTTGCCCAAACCGCGCTGGCTGCCACTTCCAGACATCTTAAATGTTTTGGGCGTATAGACAAAAGTTTTGTAAAAGGGCGGCTGAAAAGTGGGGTACTTTAATGGAGTGGGTTGGTTGGTGAGGTGACTGAGTGAGTGTCCCCTAGTACAGTAAGTAAGTAGTAACAGTCAGGAAGTACAACTAGCAGTTACAATAATCAGTAGTAATCACAAGTAAATTTAGTGTGTGTACACTCAGACAGTGAGTGCACGCACGCAGGAGCTAGTAGCCTATGAACACAGTGACTGAGTGTCCTAGACTCCTAGTACAGTAAGAGTAAGTAGTAACAGTAAGTAGAACTAACTAATTACAATAATCAATCAGCGATCAGAAGGAAATGGAGTGTGGGTGTGTGTACACTCAGACAGTGAGTGCACGCACGCAGGAGCTAGTAGCCTATGAACACAGTGACTGAGTGTCCTAGACTCCTAGTACAGTAAGAGTAAGTAGTAACAGTAAGTAGAACTAACTAATTACAATAATCAATCAGCGATCAGAAGGAAATGGAGTGTGGGTGTGTGTACACTCAGACAGTGAGTGCACGCACGCAGGAGCTAGTAGCCTATGAACACAGTGACTGAGTGTCCTAGACTCCTAGTACAGTAAGAGTAAGTAGTAACAGTAAGTAGAACTAACTAATTACAATAATCAATCAGCGATCAGAAGGAAATGGAGTGTGGGTGTGTGTACACTCAGACAGTGAGTGCACGCACGCAGGAGCTAGAAGCCTATGAACACAGTGACTGAGTGTCCTAGACTCCTAGTACAGTAAGAGTAAGTAGTAACAGTAAGTAGAACTAACTAATTACAATAATCAATCAGCGATCAGAAGGAAATAGAGTGTGGGTGGTGTGTGTACACTCAGACAGTGAGTGACCGCACGCAGGAGCTAGTAGCCTATGGACAGTGACTGAGTGTCCTAGACTCCTAGTACAGTAAGAGTAAGTATTAACAGTAAGTACAACTAACTAATTACGATAATCAATCAGCGATCAGAAGGAAATGGAGTGTGGGTGTGTGTACACTCAGACAGTGAGTGCACGCACGCAGGAGCTAGTAGCCTATGAACACAGTGACTGAGTGTCCTAGACTCCTAGTACAGTAAGAGTAAGTAGTAACAGTAAGTAGAACTAACTAATTACGATAATCAATCAGCGATCAGAAGGAAATGGAGTGTGGGTGTGTGTACACTCAGACAGTGAGTGCACGCACGCAGGAGCTAGTAGCCTATGGACAGTGACTGAGTGTCCTAGACTCCTAGTACAGTAAGAGTAAGTAGTAACAGTAAGTACAACTAACTAATTACGATAATCAATCAGCGATCAGAAGGAAATAGAGTGTGTGTTGTGTGTGTACACTCAGACAGTGAGTGCAGTGCGCACACGCAGGAGCTAGTAGCCTATATGAACAGTGACAGTGAGTGTCCCTACGGGTACAGTAAGAGTAAGTAGTAAGTAAGTACAACTAACTAACAATAATCTATCAGTAATCAGAAGGAAATAGAGTGTGTGTACACACAGACAGTGAGTGAGTGCACACACGCAGGAGCTAGCTAGTAGCCTATAAACAGTGACAGTCAGTGAGTGTCCTACTCCTAGTACAGTATAACTACAATACTATTAGTAAAGGACAGCAGAAATACTGGTATAGATGAGAGAAATAAACAGAGGACAGCTGCCCACAGAGGCAAGGCCCCCCTGAGGCCTAAACCTGTAAGCTTGCAGCAGCTGCCTGTCTCTAATGTAACACACAAGCTACTAACTAAAATACAATGTCTATCTAACTAACAACAATATAGGTGTATATGGCAGGTGTAGGTGAGCAAAAACGCTAGGTAAATGATCACAATAGAGCACTTGCTAAGCCAAAGCACAAAGGAGCAACTCTCTCTCTGTACAAGTCTCAGGCAAGCATGGAGAAACGGAACATGGCGGCCGCTATTTATAGGGTAGGGGCTGGCCAGGGTCCCCCTCTGTGATTGGCTGCCGTCAGAGGGCCTGGGAGCCCTCTGATTGGCTCTAAGGACATCAATCTGGGCTATGACGCTATTCGAGCTCGGTACCGAGCTCGAATAGCGCCGGGTTGCTCGAATAGCTCGAATAGTGAATGGGCTATTCGAGTGTACTCGGATAGCCCATTCGAATAGCTCCAGCTATTCGGAGCTCGAATACCGAGCTCGAATAGCTGAAAAAGAGCTCGAATATTCGAGCTACTCGAATATTCGAGCTCTGCTGAGCACCACTGGTAAGTAGTGTCCTACCTGATCATGCACCTCCATTACTGTGCACCCATGCTATGCATCTGAGTGAACCTAACTTGCCTAATCACCATGCTCCCATCCAGTGACTGACTGACTAAGCATTACCTTGTACTCATACTGTGCTGCGTGATCTGGTCTTTCTTGTATTCCTGTATTGTCATTTTGCTGTATGTCACCCCTAAATATTGTCTGTAACCTAAACTAATGTCCAGTGCTGCATAATATGTTGGCGCTTTATAATATACAATAAATAAATAAATAAATACAGTGCTGCCCATAATTATTCACTTTTTGCTCGAATGTAAATAGAAGTAAAGAAATGTTGTTGTTTTTTCCACAATAATGCCTCTAAGTGTGATCCTAGCATCTCTTTTTGTTTACTTTAACAAATAGTTAAAATAAAATATATAATTCACCACACAATATACACATACATGTATTTTATGGCTGCTTCTTCTGAAGGAACCTCTTGATCAAAAAGCCCATAGCATTTTCTAGAAGCACCACACTTAAAAAGTTGGGAATAGTAAGAAACTTAAAAACATAAAACTGTATTTACATATTAGAACATTGACCAGTGCTTGCTTTGTATTTCCCCTGCAGAAAAGTGTAGTGTCAGGTAGGATAGCAGCTGATTCGTAACATACTATACAGCTGATCTATTCCATGGCTCATTGCTCTAAATAAACTCCAAAACTGAACACCAGGACCAGTTCTAGACATATTGCTGCCTAACGCAATACATTGTGAGGCGCACATCCCCACTCCACCCCCCACAACCACCCACCCCTTCCCCTTTGTGTTTGTGCAGAGCTGAACCGGAGAGGAGAGACACATCAGGCTGTGAAATGCAGTCACTGGCACCATGCTTACCTCCCTCTGCTTCCTCCCAAAGACAACATCTCCTCCGTGCTGGCATGTTCTGGCTCTGATCCCCAGCATGCTGGGCATGTACTGCACTGGCACTGCATCACTCACCAACTTTCAGTAAATTAGCAATGGGATCACCAGCCACATGGAAAGACTTGCCTCCTCTCTGACTACAGCGGTGCTTTTTGTGATCCGGCAGCACGTAAAAGGTCACATGAGGCACCTCTGTAGCCATGGATACAGGACACTGAATGGGGGGGATAGAGATGCCATTGCTGGAAAGCTGAAGGCAGGTGAGTGAAGCGACGCTGAGCATCTAGGGAGAGAGAGATGGGAAGTACAAGGAGAGAGGATATTTGGGGAGGGAAGCTGCCTCTTGCCGCCCTCTAACTGTTTCCACCATGTTGCTTCATTTGAGAAGAACTGTCCCTGACTATTAGGACCCTCACCTGTGACCTTCAGCTACTGCCTCCACTCACATAACTTTACTAAACCTATCCGGTTGGCTAGTGTTTCTCACTGGGTTGCCACACTCTCGGCACCACTGAGCTGCTGTCCATGGAATAGATCAGCTGTTTATTTTGCGACTAATTAACTGTTATCCTACCTGATGGGAACACAGAGTTGTCACTGGTTGAGCGCCTAATGCTATGTAATAAAACCCTACATGTCCCTGTGTCATCCTCCTGTCCCTGTGTCCTGTGTGTTTTGGCTACTGTGCATGTTTAGCCGTTGGGACAGGAGGAGGACGAGGCCAGGGGGTGAGGGTGGTGGGCAGGTGTGCGCATGGCGTGACGTGCGGCGCAGGCGGCGGCACTGAGAGAGACCTAGAGCCCGTTTTTAAATGGGCTTAAGAGAAAGGACCTATAAAACTATACCAGCATCAAGTACGCTTAGTGTTGTAGTACTATATAGCAATGAGCACTATATAGCTCTCTCTCTCTCTCTCTCTCTCTCTCTCTCTCTCTCTCTCTCTCTCGCTCTATATCAATCTATCTATCTCAATAGCATTGATAATATATAAACAGATATGGTATTCCATAGTAATGATGAATGAGGATTTTGATCAGGATAACAGAGATAATGTACGTGAAGGACTGGAAAGTATATGTACAATAAAACCATAACAGCAATCCCCAGGAATAAAAGAGGAAGAAATAAAAACGTTGTCTCCAATATAGGGACATACTACAGCTTAAAGCGAATCTGAACTCAGAACTTCCTCTCTGCTCTAAAAGATAAGCAACAGCATAAAAGCCTTAAAAGAAAAAACATCTCTTTGTTACAGCTGATCCTTCAATAAATCTGCTCTTTGCCTACTTCCTGCTTTCATGGAAGCAGACATATTGTTAACATCCTGTGTTTACCTATTAGGTCTCTGCAGTAGAAATCAGCGGACACAGCTGAGGGATCAAATTACAACTTGTGATTAGAAACAGATGAGGGAGAATTAGACATGCTAAACTCTGCATACAGGGTGCATTTTTCTAGCTTTCCTTCTGTCCTGTGCAAGAGTTCAGGTCCACTTTAATTGAACAGCATCAGACTGCTAAATGACCCTTCAGGAGGCAGAATGCAGACACAGCAGTCTTGATATACAGTGTACAGATGGCTGGTAAAGGATATAAATGTGTAAACAATAGACAGACACTGAGTTTTCAGGTCATCTCAGACCACAGGCAATTTGGGATTTATTCTCCATATTGAATTTTTTAAACACACTTTTTTTTCAAATGCAGTTAAAGATACAGAACGTGGGAATCCTCTTCTAAAATAAAATGTTTGTTCTTTACAGGCTGCACTAGGCATCGTATTGAGCAGAATGTGAAAGATGACCAGCGCAGAAGAAAATAAAGCACAGAGGTGCAATAGTATCAGGGAAAGTACAGAATTGAAATGGAACTCATCCACAGAAATCATTAGTAGTTTACGTATTTGCACAGAACTTGGCAGTCAATGAACTGTGTAGGTCATATAAGATACTCGGTTTGATACAAAATCTTAGTCTTACCCTGTAACTTGTTCCAGGTGTTGGAAGAAAGGATTTAAGAGCAGCTGCTTCAATGATTGCTGAAGAAGCAATACTTATCATAAAGCCCTAGGGCACTAATTAAGCTTTAAAGTACTAAACATGAGAAGCAGTCATCTTCCAGCTTATTTGCATCCTTTCTCATACCGTTGGCTTGTATCTAGACTTAAATGCACAGCAAACAAGCACGCCGTATCTAGAAACGCTACAGCCAGACTGAAGCCTCGATACTGGGATATAAGATGTTTGTGGGAAATCTGTTTAACCCAGTCACAAAATGGTAAGAAAAGTATTAAAAAATAAAAGCTCACTAAGCATTAAATTCAATTCTATATTTAAAGGAAACCTTAAGTGACATGTGACATGATGAGCAGAGCGGGTCCTCTCATGAACCAAGGTGAAACCCTTTTATCAGACACAGAGATTACTGGAGCGGCATGTTTGTACTGTGTCTTAACACTTACAGGATGTAGGTAGAGTAGAAGGAGAAGCAAGAGGAGAGCGAGCGAGGTGAAGAGGTTTTCATTGGGGAAAAGTAGCTTGTTGTGTTGTATGAGGAGTCCGACAGCGAGTGAGGAGGGGGGAGGAAAGATAGCAGCAGTGTTTCATTTGACTAGGAGGAGGAGGAGGGAGGAGGTGGCACTGCTGTCCTGACTGAGGAGGAATGGAGGACGACCAACTGGCTGAGGGTGAGTAGTTTGTTTGTCACAGACTCACAGCCAGCCTGCCATTGTGTCATTGTGTTGATCTGTAGCATATCATGTCCCAAGTTGTTGCATATGCTCCCTTGTTGTCGGGTGCTGTGCAATCATTCCAAATTGGGGAGAGGGAGGCATCCTCACACGTTTGCCTCAGTCAGCAAAAGTCTAGGATTGGCCCTGATGATGAGATAGATATGTGTATGTACAGTGTGCAGCACACACATACACATGATGTGATGCTTTTCTTCTTTCTCTACCTGAAATAGTTAATGTTCAGCAATGCAACTGACAGTTTTTCTCCAGTTGGGGCCCAGTCGGAGTACTGATAATGAATTATAGCCATAAAATACTTTGCTCTAGGAAGCGCAGTTCTCTGCCAGGAGAGTAAAGATAAAAAAGGTCAATAGTTCATATATTTGAGTACTCTGAGACACAGAGAAAGATTGTTAAATTCAGCAGAGACAAAGCACTAAATCTGACTTTTTAACTTTTTAAATATAACAAGAAACTGTGGGATATCTAAAAGTCGTTTTTTAGGAGTAGGAGGAAAGATACAATAGTTTATCTCTTCACTTTGTTTTCACTTAAGTATCACTTTAATCATAACATGATTATGCTTATTACTCAAATGCCACAAATCCTGTTTGCAAAGCCTGCTATTAGTCCAAAAGTAACCAGTTCTCTGACTGGTTGGTAAATACCAGCTGCTGCAATCTGCCCTGTGTAATCTTCAGAACGGATCTTTTAAAATGACCGCACACTATACAATAGTGATTTTACAATATGATTTTACTATGACTCCAAAGTAACTAGAATACTGATAATGGGGTTATTTCCTTTTTTGATTCCTTTAGTGACTTGTCAGTGATAATTTTTGGTGTTTCTGTCACACTACAAAAGAACAATAGGAAGAAATGTCACGAATGCCCAAGGGAGCTCTCTTGCACTCTAAAAAAACACTATGGGCTTGATGCACAAAGCGGTGCTAACTGTTAGCACGCCTGTGAAAACCCCCTTAGCACGTCTAAACAAGCTTTTCGCGCACAAAACTTTACGCGCGTAAAACTTTACGCGCGTACTGCACAGAGCGCAGGGCGCTCCACGCGAAGTGCCCATTAAAGCCTATGGGACTTAGCGCGCGTAAAACTTTGTGTGCGTAAAACTTTGCGCGCGCAAAGTTAGCGCGCGATCTGATTGAGAAATCCGGTGCTAACCTACTTAGCACCCTGGTTAGCGCGTCTAAAGACTTTAGACGTGCTAAGTAGGTTAGCACCGCTTTGTGAATCAAGCCCTATGAAATCATTCCCAATCAACAACATTGACATTTATGTAATCATTTAACCTCCTTGCCGGTTATCCCGAGCTCAGCTCGGGGTAACCCGCAGCGGAGGATTCCTCAGGCCCTGGTGGGCCGATTTGCATAATTTTTTTTCATACACGCAGCCAGCACTTTGCTAGCTGTGTGTTACTTACGATCGCCGCCGCTCCGCGCCGATTCGCCGCTACCCGCCGCATCAGAGGGTGCCCCCCCGAGACCCGTGCGCTGCCTGGCCAATCAGTGCCAGGCAGCGCTGAGGGGTGGATCGGGACTCCCTCTGAAGTCACAATGTCGATGAAGTCATCGCGCCCGTCGCCATGGCAATGGGGGAAGCCCTCATGGAAATCCCATTCAGAGCGGGATTTCTGGATGGGCATACGCGCCGGAGCGTACGGGGTGACGCCGCAGGGAGGGGGGAAGCATGTAGCTAGCGCTAGGCTAGCTACATGCCAAAAAGAAAACAAATGCAAAAAAACACCCTCCCTGCTGTGCGCAGCACATTTTTAGAACGGCAGGAAGGTTAAGAAAGGCAAAACCTGCTATTTTTTCTAATTAGCACTGTAGCTTCTATTATAGCGCATACAGTCAGTAGGTGTGAAATAACACAGTTTTGAGAGAAACAAAACGTTCCCATCTCTTGTATGAAGAGGGGCTGCAGCAGACAGGTTTTTTCACCTCTATGATCACCTCTTGCTGCAGTGATTCATGATGCTGTCTAATGATGATCGTAATCAGCTAATTACGATTATGCAAAATTACGCATACATTTTCGCAAGTACGCCTATACATAATTACATAATGTTAATTCAGTCGACTTTGTATAATGAGTCGTAATCAAGCATGAATTTATGCATAATTTACATGTAATTACGTGCCGTGCAAGGCTATTACACCCCATATACGTATGCATTGCTATTGCTGCTAAAATTGCTACATATGTTAAAGAGAATAGTGGGTACAAGTCAAAAAATAATTTTTCAAAAAGACCTTGTAGTTTTTGAGAAAATTGATTTTAACCACTTAAGGACCACAGGCTTAAACACCCCTAGTGACCAGGCTATTTTCTATAATTCAGGCCACTGCAGCTTTAACAGCTTATAGCAGGGCCATACAACTTAGCAGTGAAATGAATCCTGGCTCCTTTTCTTGCCACCAACAGAGCTTTTTGTTGGTGGTGGCATCCGATTCCTTCTACATGGTTTAGTCATTTTGTATTAATATTATTGTTATTTTTTATAATAAAAAGTTTTATTTTCCTATTACTTACCCTCCCTCCATCTACTGCAGAGAGCCAATCAGTTTGATCGGCTCTCATAGGCATCATAATTGTGAATTATGGTGCGTAATTACACATCGGCGTAATTTCTGCTCATCACTAATGCTGTCACTGAAGCCCTGAATTACCCTTATGCATCTAACACATTATAGCATCACTGCTATAGTAGCGCAGAGCACCAAAACCACCTGCTTCTGTAGAAATGACAAAATCAGTACCTGCATTTAAAGGAGGACAGGAGGATTTCCTTCCACTGCCATGTAAAGTAAAGTAATAAAATTATTTGAAGAGGGCAATGAGCTGACTATGTTATGAGATCATGAAGGTGTTTTCCCTTGTTTGTTCTTGTTATATTTATTTTTTCTTATGGATGAAAAAAATGGGAATTGGGGTGGGTTGTTAAAGGATGAAATTGATGTTATGTATTTTTCCAGTCTAATTAACAATTAACAATATATATATATACAAAGTAAATTTGCCCCAAATTGATACAACTCTCCTGGAAACTGCATTGCCCTATACTGTAATGTGTCTGCCCGCTTGCATGTACGTATGCAGCAAATAAATGCAACTGACTAGGGCTTGATACAAATGAATGACAAATAAATGTGCCTGAATGTGACCAGCATTTATTAATGGGTCCATGGTGTTTTGTGCTTTAGTTATGGTGGGGATAAAATACTTGTGTTGCATCATGAACCTTTGGTACTTAGTGTAAGGTCAGTGCTCAAAGGAAAACAACAAAAACATAAAAGACTCTGTTTGGTTGGTAGTAATTGCCTCTGGCTATCTACAAGAGCTTTTCCATTCCTGTGCAGCCAATCTTTGAATTCAGTTCAGATTGATCCTATACCCTTGTATCATTTTCATGTCAACTGCTATATTACAAATTGAATCACATATTGCCGTATGAATCAAACAAATGTTCTCTACTGTCATTTTAAGTCATTGATAAAACATGATCACTACAATACAAAGACAACAACATCCCGAACACTGACACATTCCCTGTTCAGAGATAAATAGGAAATGTATTGATCAGAGTAAGCAAACAGTGATCAACATAAGTGTCAAAATCCAGCTCACATAAATTTCTGTCTTATGACAAACACTGAATATGTAGTCAAGCTGATATTGATTTTTCCATCACCAGTGGAAAATTGGAATCATAAAAAAAAGACCTTCAAGTTCCAAGTAATAATATTAACAAAGGCAGTGATTTATCTTCTGAAGCAGTAAACGGTAAATTATGCAATGAATAACTAGACATTACAATGGAACTTTGTGTACAGTAGAAAACATAAACTATATCCTCGGCCCCTGTCCTTGTGCTACATCGATGCTTTAAATTTCCATGTGAATTGGCAATCATGCAATTATTGGAGGCCTCTCATGCCTTGACCTGAACTTCCATTATTTGGTATTTGGCCAGTGTTATCATTGTAAAAACAGGATATTGACTTTCCCTCCAACTCTGCGGTGGTATATGCAGAGCTGTGTCATTAGCAGTGATGAGTGAAAATGCCAGTGTTCTTTTTGCTTTAACTTTCACAAAAATAATGTTAAATTCAATTTTCAAGCGAAAATGCCATCGGAAATAAGTTTTGGGTTTTTCTTTACGCTTTTTACAAATTTTCGGGGTAAAGATATTGATTTTTAGGCGTTTTTTTTGTTGTTGTGGTAATTGTTTTTGCATAAAAATATTGTTTTTCGTCGTTTTCATGCTTTTATGGTAAAATATTGATTGCTATTTTTGCAAAAATGTTCTCAAAAATAGCATTTCGAGACTAGTCATTAGCCCAAAATACAGAAGTTCTTCTCCAAAACTATAAGACTTCTCTAATCATGACCCCAAATTTAGATGAAAAATTAAAGGATAAGTACATTTATTAAATACTATTAAAGGCTTTGTTCAATGTACGGAGGGCTCGTTCTCATGATTTGCATAGATAAATGTATCAAAGCAAAATGTATTCAACTTAGATGATTTCAAGACAAAACACATTTATGTATTTTAAATTACCAATTTAGTACACATTTTTGAAACACTGAATCTGTACATTTTTTCTGCTATAAAAGGGTACCCTTTTTTCAGTAACCACTATGGGGGTATTAGGGTTAGGCACCACCCGGGGGGGGGGGGGATCTTAGGGTTGGGCACAACCAGAGGAGGATTCTGTGTCAGAGTAGGAAAAAGTTAGGTCATAGTCATCACCGGGGGGGGGGGGGGTCTTAGGGTTAGGCACCAAGAGGGCACCACCATGGGGTGGGTATTAGGGTTAGGTATCACAAAGGAGATCTTAGGTTCAGCACCACCAGGAGGAGTCTTAGAGTTAGGCACCACTAGAGGAGGGTTGTGTGAGAGTAGGGAGAAGTTAGGTCATAGTAATCACTTTTCTTGGCTATATCACTTTTCTCGACAATATCCAGCGCCCTTTTATATTCCAACACATTTCGACTATAGCAGGAGCCTTTTATAGCCGAACAAATTTTGACTATAACAGCAACCTTTTATAGCCTAACAAATTTTGCTTTTTTTCGTCTATATCAGGTGCCCTTTTTCCAGGCGCCCTTTTCAAATGTACGCCATATAACAAGTGCAAATCACAATGGCGCTATATGAAAAGTTTTTGCACTGCAACCATTGAGCATTAAGCAAAGGGAATTCTAAGACTTGCAAGCATAGCAGTAGTGTACATTTCCTATTGTGGCTATAACCAGTTCTGGCTGTTATAGTCTGTATGTATTATATTACAGCAAGTTTGATTTATGCCTATATTCATATTGCATTAAGTCTACTTCATCTGTGCTTTTTACTGTTACTGCAGCTTTACTACTGAAACACACATCTCTTACTTTTTTTTGTTTATTTATTTATTTATTTTTTTGTTGCAAATATTACTTTTACCATGAAGACTGTAAAGCAGAACAAAAATGGCTACTGTATGTTTCTGTTGAAGAATAAAACTACATTTTCTAATCTTTACTGTGATTTAACAGAACTTTTTTAGTTACTCTGTTTATTCTGATGTATAGTGTACATATCTACGATCTGCATATACTGTACACACAATGCAACTTTATTACTCTCTGCTGAACAAAGTCCCAAACCTCAGCAGATATTTCTATATACAGTTATAATTAGCCTAAGGACAAACATTTTGCTGCATAGTAACTTTATAATGCCTTTGATTAATATGGTGGAAGTCAAAAAGTTGCTTTGTAAAACCAGAGAGACAATGTTACCAAGGAGCAGGTGTCTTTTGATCTGAAGAGATTTGTAGACTTACACATTCAGCAGATCTTTTTTTATATTATACTCAAGAAGATGTTCAGCAGTATCAGCTGCGTGTGTGGGTTGTTAATACCCATGACAATGCGTCTTACGTCTTCCAAAGGAGGACTCATTACCATTCTTGTGATCCAAAAGGAGCATTAGTAATAGTGAATAGAATTAAATGTCTTCAACCATTGCTTTTTTTTTTTATTACCAAGTAGACCACATTTTGTCAAATTAATTTGAAATGATTGAAAGAGGAAAAATATCTAAAAGAAATACATATTCTTAAATTTGGTATAGGAACATGAATAGAATATCTGTGTTATAACACGATTTCCCACTAATAATTTAAAGTTTATGACAGTGTAATCTAAATGGTCAGAATTAATTAGGCTGTCTATTTATATACTTATAGGTCATATCGTCATATTCAATACATATTCAATATTTCAGAAGACCTTCATGACTTTCACATATGTCCATCTACCTATAGTTGTATAAGAGTGCTGAATATAATTAAACTAGAAGGACATGTTTAAATCACTTCTTGTGAATTAATATTGGACAAGGCAAAGTTGATTGAGAGAAAAATGCTAATTAATTGGACAGTATTTCATTTACAGTCACATTTACGAAATTGACTTTTCATAATCAAAGCTTGAAGGCCAGCCAACTTAATTTTTAACTGTCATGTAGATGTTTCCATTTAATTCTAAATAGTGTTGTCACTTTGAAGCCTGTCGGGAGAGGTTTGCAGACTCATTTGTTCATGTTTTGTGTTTCATTTTTGTTTAAGGTTAATTGTTTTCTATGTTAATATTTTGCTTAAAACCAGGTATTGGTGAGTGAAATCTTTTCCCGTTGGTTCATTTGTCAAGTGCAGTTCAAAGATTGTATCTCCTCCTAATAATCTTTATTTTATGAATGACACAGAAACATACACTGTTTTTCTTTCAGTAATCGGTGTTACCTCTATTATTTTCATAATAAAATGAAGAATACAAGAAGAGTGGGACCAGCTGTCACTGACAGTGAGATACATGGAACTGGAAGCAGTCCAATATGTTCTTAAAGCAAATCTGTAACATGGAAAAAAAGTTAGATACTTAAGTAGAGGAAAGCGATAGATGGCCCAGAGGCTTCCACATCCTCCTTAATACTATGACCCCTGGCCGGGATGCTCCATGTACAAATGTGGCCACACTGCACAAGTGCAAGTACGGCTGCACCTATGCATAGAGCTAAGTGCAGCCATGAGAACATTTCAGACAAGCTCTTGTCAGATATGTTTATAGGGACCCTACACATCAATGGTAAGCTCCTGGAAGGATCAGGAAGGATCTGGACCATTCAAAGGCTTCTCTCTTCTAGGTTGTAACGATTGGTGTCAGCGAGAACAGATTTCTCTGATTATTGGGGATCTGCAGTATCACCAATAATACAGATGCTATACCTGATTATGTGTGATCTGCAGAATCACCAATAATACTGGTATAGCCAGAAACAGGACAACCAATGTAATGATAGGTGCTTGGTGCAACAGTAATGATAGAGATACTTGTTCTCCCAGAGGAGCTGGGAGAGGGGAATATCTCAATATAACAGATGAGAACCAACTCCAGCAAGCTGGAGATGTAGACAGTAGTGAAATAGATCTCCCGAGGAGTGGGTAGAAATATACTGAACAAGTGTACTGATCACCCGAGGAGCGGGTGATTCAGACTATACTGAAGCCACTACTACCTGAGGAGCAGGCAGAGGAGATAATATTGTAGTGACTATTCACCTGAGGAGCAGGTGTTTAAGACTGTACTGCAGCTACCGACCACCTGAGGAGCAGGTGATTCACACTGTACTGCAGCTAATGACCACCTGAGGAGCAGGTGATTCAGACTGTACTGAAGCTACCGATCCTCATCCCTCAACAAAACAACCCGGAAAGTGTCTACTCGTGCTTATAATACTTTAATTTAAGGCCAGCGTCTAATTCACAAAACAAGATTCACATCATTTTAAAATCCTAAAACCAATTTGGGCCACGTGAGCTTGTATCATTTTTTCACCCACTGTCCTCATGAGGTATGTTAACCAGATAGATCGCCCCAGCTGCAGCCTATGCTGATCCATCGGTCACCCAATCATAATTGGACATTTGTGGGCCCTCCACCCAGCGCACACCACGAGGCCTCCTCATTCACACACAGCTTGACAGTGCACTGTCACTCAGAAGCTTCCCGATAATATCACTCAATTAGGTCTTGTTGCATCTTATTACATCCTCTTTATGTGTTTAAGAAGTATACTGGAGCTTGTTAATGGAGGTATAGCAGACCAGTCACTCAATCCCCACAGCTTTCCCTTACTTCATTTCAAAACAATGACTAATAAACACAGTTCCAGGCTGATTGTGATCCTTCAGACTTCCGTCTATTATCCAGGCTTCAAGACTATGCTTCAAGACTATACAAGCATTGTGTGTCCACATGTGCTGCTATAACTGGTACTCACGACCTTGCTGCCATCTGCTCAGGCCTATTTCCGAGGGAAATACACTCAGGGCTCACTTGATGCACTAGCCCGACGCTACATGAGCGTCACCTCACTTGCGCTGATGTGGCTGGCCTTTCCGGTCTCCCTTTCCGAATAGCTTGCGGAGGGTTGTGGTGTTGCCCGGCGTCCCGGGGTAGTGAGCGCTCACGTGGTCCACCTCACCCCGCCCACTGACGCGTTTCGCCCCGCCCACGGGGCTTTCTTAAAGTGCTTTGAGAAAGCCCCGTGGGCGGGGCAAAACACGTCAGTGGGCGGGGTGAGGTGGACCACGTGAGCGCTCACTACCCCGGGACGCCGGGCAACACCACGACCCTCCGCAAGCTATTCGGAAAGGGAGACCAGAAAGGCCAGCCACATCAGCGCAAGTGAGGTGACGCTCATGTAGCGTCGGGCTAGTGCATCAAGTGAGCTCTGAGTGTAACTCCCTCGGAAATAGGCCTGAGCAGATGGCAGCAAGGTCGTGAGTACCAGTTATAGCAGCATGAGGACAGTGGGTGAAAAAATGATACAAGCTCACGTGGCCCAAATTGGTTTTAGGAGGATTTTAAAATGATGTGAATCTTGTTTTGTGAATTATACGCTGGCCTTAAATTAAAGTATTATAAGCACGAGTAGACACTTTCTGGGTTTTTTTGTTGAGGGATGAGAATTGTTCAGGGTACCTGAGTGTCTCCCCAGTACTGGGTGGTGCATAATTATAAACACTTGGCCGCCGAATTGTTGTAAGGAATGAAGCTACCGATCACCTGAGGAGCAGGTGATTCAGACTGCACTGCAGCTACTGACCACCTGAGGAGCAGGTGATTCAGACTGTACTGAAGCTATTGATCACCTGAGGATACTAGTAGAGGATCCCTCACCAGTGACTAACTCACTGGCGAGGACAGGAAGGTCAGACAAGCAGGTTTGGCAACAGGCGGACAGAGACGGTACAGAGACAGGAAGCTAAATCAGAGTAGTACTTCAGGCAGAGTCGGCAACTATATCAGATAGGCAACGGTACAGAATCAGTGAGCAGAAGAATAGTCATAATAGCAGAAGGTCATAACAAATAATACAATTTAATTAGTACTTTAAGCTATCAACAGAATCTCGTTAAGTGTGGATCCCCAGCTCCAGCTGGTTATAGCACACTATGGGATCTGACTAGGTCTGAGTGCTAACACGTAACATTTGCAACAGCAGACGCGGAACAACTGAAAGTCAGGTCCTATATATACTAAATGCGCTCTATAGCGCCGAACCAGTCACTCAGCCAATCCTGAGCATAGCTGGAGTCAGCTGACCGAGTGATCAGCTGACTCCCCTTCTAGATGCATAAAGGTCCTTTAGCTCGGCGTGCGCGCATGGCCCTTAGTCTATAAGCGATAGAAGGACCAGGCAAAGCACCAGCATGTAATTGTGCGGTGGAAACCGCCGGCTGCGACGCGGAGATAGCCGCCATGCCACTTGCTGTTGCGGCCGTATCTCCTCTATGCATTACATAGGGTATTTAACTTTTTTGCCATGTTACTGTTTTGTTTTTAAGTAATTCCTGTATTTTCTCACATGGCTGGACTGTGGTATAGTGTGAACCTAGCCTCACTCAAAAAGGAAAAAAGGCAAGCACTCAATTCCTTTCTCAGCTCACATTTCTTTTAAAATATACTTAAAAGGGAAAAAAGTGTCCCTATGGGGTACTTATCTCGGGAGGGGGATGTCTCTCTGTCCTAAAGAGGCTTCCCCCATCCTCTTCAGCAAAGGGGATCCAGCGCTGGGACTACCAAAGATCTGCTTGTCACCAGTGCTTGTCATCGGGACTCAGGAGCCTCGAGCAGGCAGAGTATCAGTTTCCCCCCTGGCTCTGGCGGAAATAGCCGAGTCCGATCGGGTCCACTCTACTGAGCAGACGCGAACCATCTGCGCCTGTGCAGTAAAACTAACCCGATCGGGCTCAGCTATTTCTGCCAGAGCCCAAGCAGGAAGCTGATACTGCAGGCAGGTGTAAATATTATGGTGGCTGTTTCTCTGGGGGAGCCAGTGCTCAATTGGGGCTGCAGAGGAGGACAGGGAAAGCCTCATTAGAATCCAGAGGCTTCCCCCTCCCGAGGTAAGTATCTGATTTTTTGTTTAATTTAAGTCACAGGCGTACTTTAATGCCCAGTGATTATTTATGGATGTCAGTGAACAGCTTAATCATTGCAGAGAGATTTACCACTTGAAAATGTGTGTTAATTTGCTGGCAATACTTTACGTGATATTAAAAAAATATAGCCATATGGTATATTTCAAAAATGACCACTAGCCATACTTTATTATTATGCATATAGTATTCTTTTTATTTGAGCAAAACAGTTCTTCTAAATCTTGAACACCTTCCAGTATTTTAAATAATGCATACTGCATTTCTTCCAACTTCACAGAACAATAAATCCACCATAAAAAAGAGAAATTCCAGCATTTACCCCAATTACTGTTATAATTATCATATAAATTGTAACATATTTATCATTTACTATCGTTATTTCATGCTGTAGTCACTTATTAAGGATCGTAAGATTGAGAGCAATTTCAATCTCTAGCTACTTTTGTTTTTGTGACTTCCTATTGCAGGCCAAATATATCAGATTAGAGTTTTTCATTTAGTTAATTTCCTCTTGCACATTAGACCTAATTAGGTTGTTTCAGTCATAACTTATCCTTAATTACCTGTAAAATATCCCATTTACATTTGCAATTTATAGGTTTGTGAGGAGATTGAGTAATATAAGAAACATGGCTGTAATTTACATATGCAAATCACTGAATATTAATTGGACATCCTGTTTGGAATTTTAACAAAGCAGTATTGAGAATTACGTATATACTTCATTTTTGCTGAATTGTAATGGTGGCAATACCCCGAAGATTGCCTTCACTTTAGAGATAGGGCTATCACCGTGCATGCCTACTTTCAGCATAGCACAACCCTTGTAGGTCTGTGACTTCATGTTGTTTTGTATTGCTGCGTGTAAGGCAGAGCAAGTGACACAGGGAAAATTAACCTGCTTAGGATGATATGAGTAGAATGCTTGGATGTTCTGTAAGCCACCAAAAAGGAAATGCCAGTTTAATCAAGACTAACGGGGCAACTGAATGCCAACTCATGCCTTGTGTCTCAGTTGTGTGTTCTCCATCTGTACAGCACTTGTTTTCATCTTCTGTGCTGCATCTAGCAACTGTGGTCCGCTTTACAAGAGGAGCAAATCTAATATAAAAACAATTTCCAAAATGACGTGGGGTGCTGGCTTCATTGAGGAGTACGGAGCGACTGCACAAAGCGCTTTTTCAGTTAATTTAGATATCACAAGTTATTTACAGGTAATGCTCAGCTAAAACCTCAAAATAACCCAGTTTATCCACTTAAAGTTAAAATGTAGTGCTTTGATAGCTCCCAAAGAGAGACAGAGAAAAAGAGAGGGCAGCGAGAACAAAGAAAAGAACAAAAATAAAATTCCGTAGAGACAAGACGCAATGTGAATCTCACTTACTCCCGTTCCGTACCACCAGCGGATATAATGCAGATTGATTCATCTCACTCTTCGCAGCAATTTTATAACTCTATTGTAGTTGCAATACATAATAATTGCCTTCTCTTTTCTGATTTAGTGCTTTCTATTTTTTTATCTGCACACAAAATATAATGTTAGAAAACGGAAACACACAAAAACATAAAAATGACCCGTAAATCATAGATTTGTTTTTATTAAAAGTGGAACTGCTTTTTTTGCAGTAAATTATCACTGCAAATAGAATATATATACCGTATATACTCGGATACAAGTCGACCCCGTGTATAAGTCGACTCCCAAAATTTGACCCTCACAAGGTGGATTTTTTCAATTATTCAAGTATAAGTCTATATGTAATTATATGTAAGCCTCCAGTATAGGTACACAGTGGGAGACATGGCAGCGCTTTCAAACAAACCTCATACCTAAATGGTTTAACTGCAATGGTGAGCAGAGCTCCAGAAACTGGACTATATTACACACCCAGCATACACTGCAGGCAAAGAGAGGGAGGGGGGATTAGTGATTAAGCTGCACCAGTGGGCAGAGCTCCACAAACTGGACTATATTACACACCCTGCATCACTATAGACCAAGGGGGGGTGTTAGCTTCAGTGATAATTAGTGTACATGCTCATTTTTTCTGTTCTTCTTTCAAATAATAGCAACTAGGTGGATAGACTAGAGAACTTAGGCCCCATCATATTTTTTTATCACAACACTGGCCTCTAAATGGAGTCCATATAAAGCCTAAAATTACAATGTAAGCTCCTCCCCCTCCTAGTACATAAATTCAAATTGCACCTCGGGACAAAAAAGGGATCCAACTTAACATATGTTGTTTTGGCATCACAGATATCTTGGATAGGTCTACATATGAATGGGATTTATGCATGTCTATGTATAACTCTGCAGAAGCCGCCTCTAGTCTTGAAACATGTGTCGCCAGCACACCATGTGTGCACACACCCGAGCACCGCACGCGAACACGCCCGCTCACCATGCGCACACACGTCCTCCTGTAGTGTCCAACAGCCGCCAGTGTGCTGTGCATGCATGCTGGTAAAAAGGCATGGACACAGGGACAAGGGGTGCAGGGTTTGATTGTATACTGTAGGGTTTCATTGTATAGGATAAGGTGGTAATCAATTGTATTGCTCCATTATAATTATGATGACTTTCACGTTAACTGATGGCAATAGTGGAAAAAGGCCACGAAGAAGTGTTGATTATTTAAGATGATTATTGTGATCTGCATATCCAGATACGTGTTATTATTTCTGCAGGATCTGTGAATCTTTACAAATAGGTGCCCTAGTGTTGTGTTAAATTAACCACTTCCCACCAGAGTCATATAAGACACTGCACTCTCCTCACTACAAAATCCTAGATAATATAGTGTATTTCTCTCTGAGCTGATAAAAGGGCTAAAGAGTTAAAAAGGAATGACAGCAGCAAACCCTCCTCCCCCAGGAAATTCAATGGCAGGACAATAGAGTATACATGTGTAAACTAGACATTGCTGGAGAAGAGAGAGGCAGCACTGAGTAAAGCATTGAGTCAGTTCATTTGTGATTATCATGTATCAGGCAAAGTTTTAATAAACAGGAGAGGTACATAAATAAAATGTGTGGGATTAATGTACAATAGAACTGTTTACATTAAAGCTATAATGGATTACGTTTAATACATAGTGTATTTTTTCATTTTCTCCTTTATTTTTCCTTTATATTTCATATAATGTAAGGTAATTACTAAAAAATATATATATATCACCTACAGAAATCCTTATTTGTCCTGAAAAACCCCAATATACAGGTCTTTTAGGAGTGATAGGTAGTGATAAAATGATTACCAAAGTAATATGAGCTGCGCTGAACTGTGAAAACAATATCAGTAGTGAAGTGGTTAAATTTGCCTTCTCAAAACAGAAGTCATTTGCAATAATTCAGTTTTACATGGGAAAGATAGATCTCCCATAGTGCATCAGTGCTAATTATGCAAATAATCCATTAAACCAGATACCCAGCCATACCCACCATGCTTTAAAGCGTGCTTGTGGCCTATTCATTTTACAGAACCTAACTAATCCAACGTGCATACAACTGTTTAACACTTGCTGGACCTCATCAGTGCAAGGCATGGATACATATGGATCTATGAGGTAGGGCTTAGCAACTATTTTTTGTAATAAAGTCAGTTTGTTCATTTAAGCCATTGAAAATATCCTTGTGGTTCTTGGTCACCATAATCTTTCTTGGTACTCTGTACTATTAGTGTCATGTAAAAGAGTTCTCCATCTTTATTATGCAGAAATAACCTCACAGGAAACATATATAGGTGATTTATCATCCACGTAAAATTATGGCAACTTCATGATTCACATTTCATTGTAACCAGTATTATTCCATAGTGTATAGCTGAGAGTACTAACAAGCAGATGAATATATATTACGGAGTAATTATACCACAAAACTGGCACAGGATATCTAATTAACGAGACCTTGTGTACTAGGTGATAGTAATATTGTACTGAAAACATTAAATATGTCATTTGTTTTTGTGTGTACTGACATCCAAACCCCTCAAGCATTACGGATGTGTCCCTCTGTTTATATGTAGAGGAGCTAGTAGAATGCAGCATATTTTATACTATTTTATTTACATTTGACAGAGAGAAAGAGAACATGCAGCACAAAAGAATATTGACATCAAAGCAATATAAATCAAGAAAAAGAATGTGGAATATTGTCTTCCATCTACTGTGAAGGTTTCTATTGCTGGTACATTCCAGGGGCATCTGTTATACAGAAAATGGCATAGCATTACCACATGCAGAGCGTGAACATAACTGAATACACCAAAAGTAGTGAATGCAGCCTTGCAAAGTCATTGTGTTGTCTCTATTCCTGTTAATGTTATATGTAGTCTACCAACTGCCATAATGCTTAGCAGATGCTTTACTGCTCTAAAACTATTCTGTAGCTTATATATGTTACGGCCAGAACCCGAAGTTTGGCCACTTCTAGTTCTGGCCGGCCACTTCGGGTTCTGGCCGGCCAATGCGCGAAGTGGCCGCTGCGCTGCAGCCAATGTTAGAAACGGATTGATTCCTCTGAGGTTAATGTATCTTCTGGCCGCAGCGCAGCGGCCAAACGTAGAACAACTTCGTTAATTTATTGCAATTCACCCGGCGGCAATGTAACAATTCAAGCCGCCGGCTTTTTTCTCTGCCTCTCTCTCCTTCTCCTGCCCCCGCCTCTCTCTCCTCCCTCCCGCCTCTCTCGCTCTTCTATGGGCAGCCGGCGGGGACACGCGTGCCCCCCCTCCGGAGTCGTTCATCGCGGCAGGGGAATCCTGCCGTTCTTGCAGAGCGGGTGCTGGCAGAAGCGATGTCTGCAGCCTCCCCGCTCTGCTGCCCTGGCGCCACGAACGACTCTCGGGGACACGCATGTCCCCCGCCTGCTGCCCATAAGAGGAGAGAGAGAGGCAGAGAAAAAAGCCGGCGGCTTGAATTGTTACATTGCCGCCGGCTGAATTGCAATAAATTAACGAAGTTGTTCTACGTTTGGCCGCTGCGCTGCGGCCAGAAGATACATTTACCTCAGAGGAATCAATCCGTTTCTAACATTGGCCGCAGCACAGCGGCCACTTCGCGCATTGGCCGGCCAGAACCCGAAGTGGCCGGCCAGAACTAGAAGTGGCCAAACTTCGGGTTCTGGCCGTAACATATATAATTTAAACACGAGCTGAATTCTTCAGAAAAAAAACACAATTTATGCTTATCAGAGGAGATAGTAATTAATAAAACTGAACTTTTAATTCATTTCTAAAACCTGGTGCTGCCTGTACTACCTATATATACCCTTTAATGGCTGGTAGAGCCACAAGATCATCAGGGTGGTTTTGCCCTTTAACCACTTGAGGACTGCGGTGTTAAACCCCCCTAGTGACCAGGCCATTTTTACGTAATTGGTCCACTGCAGCTTTAAGGCCAAGCTGCAGGGCCGCACAACACAGCATACAAACAGAGCTCTCTGTTGGTGGGGTCTGATCACTCCCCCTATGTTTACTTTTTTATGTAAATATTTGTATTATTATTTTTGAAATAAAAAAGCATATTTCTTTAAATGTTTTCCCTCCCTCCCTGCCCCAGTCAGCCAATCACTGCGATCGGCTGTGATAGGTTTCGGCCTATCACCGCCGATTGCTTCTGTGTCACCCAGGGGGACAGCCGTGTCACACGGCTGTCTCCAGTACAACGCTGCTGCTGATCGCAGCGCTGTACTACCCTATTAGACGGCTGTCTAAGTCTCGCTGTCTAAGTCTCCCGAGCGTCGATTGTCACTCGGAGACTGAAGGGGGGGCAGAGCGCTGCCCCCCAAGCAGAAGATGCGCGTGCAGCGTGCACGCGATCTCCTGCTAGCCCCATAGACAGCCGTTTACGCCAATCGGCGTGGAGCGGTCCTGGGGCTGCCGCACTGCTCACGCCAATTGGCGTAGAGCAGTCGGCAAGTAGTTAAAGCCTCCTATTCAGAATGCATGTTTACAAGATATAACACCATCCTCCACCTAGCCCAACATGTTTCACCCCCATAAACTTAGGGGGCTTCATCAGTGCTATAAACAACCGGTAAAAAACATTAATATCAGTATCACATAAAGTAGCCCAAATCACGGTTATAAATTAAAAGCCAAACTTCTCAACTGATCCAGCATGGACAGGAAAGTGACTAATGCAGCTATGAACAGCCTGATCAGTATAAAAGAGCCAGCCAGACGTTTGGCTTGTACTTATAGCTGTGAGGCTATGCTGCTTTATTTGATAATGATATGAATATTTTTTAACTGCTGTTTATAGCACTTTATGCACATACTGCACTTTGTAGCTGTCCCCTGATGAAGCCCTCTAAGTTTATGGGGGTGAAACATGTTGGGCTAGGTGGAGGGTGGTGTTGTGTCTTGTAAGTACAGTATGCATTCTGAATAGACGAAGGCTCCAATAAGCATAAATTGTGTTTTTGCTTATGCATTATATAATTTAAAGGAATACTATCGATTGAAACAACTTTTTTTTTTAATACTCTATATTAGTGTACACACATTACCACTAGTGCTAGGGGCACTTTAATTTTTCACCCAGGTCTCTCTCTCACTATCCCTGCTTAAAAATTAATTTCTCACACAGCTCATAGTAGTTTGGGTCACCCTGAGCTGCTTGGTTACTCTGTCACACAGCTCACAAATAGATTTCACTGTGTCACTCACAGCATGCAGGAGACATGAGGAGAAACAGGCTGATCTGAGGCTGTAATATTGCTGGAATATAACTAGCTATAACAGTAGTCTGTGTTTACACTCAGACTGGCTGCCTGCTTGAGGTGATTCACGCCAGGCTGCATCCACTTTACAAGCTGCTGAGATGGGCAGACCACTGTCTACAATTAGCATTATTAGTATCTTTATCAGTCAAGAGAAGCAAAGATAATAAACACACATTGCTAGAATCTTTAACCCCTTACCACCATATCAACAAGATTCTTTCAGCAAGGTGATAATTAAACTATAAACTGAAGAGTTGATAGCAACTCCCCTGTGCAAAGACATGGTCTAGCCCTCTGGGAGCCCAGTATTTAGATACATTTTGTATCCAACACTGACGCCAAAACTGACGGAGGATTTTACAGCTGAGAGGAACAGCTGTGTGAGGAATCAAATCGCTCCTAGTACTTGTCCTAATGTGTGCTACAACATACAGCATTTCAAAATAAATGCATACTTCGATAGTATTCCTTTAACAAGGTTTTAGTTTGAAGGAAAATTCCTTGAAGTGTCATTGGAAAAGGCATTTAACCACTTCCCGACCGCCGTATGTACAATTGGCGGCCGGGAAGTGCACCCTGCAAGGACCGCCGTATTGACAATTGGCGGCGGTCCTTGTAGGGGCATGGGCGGAGCGATCGCGTCATCAGTGACGCGATCCTCCGCCCGGGATCGTTACTTGGGCATTTTGTCTCCGCTCGCCGGCCACTTAGCAGAGCCGGCGAGCGGAGGAATCCGCATAGCTGCCCAATCAGGATGTATAAGGCACTTTGTTAGGTAAACAAAGTGCCTTATACGTGCTTCCTCCTCGCCTCGTGGTCTCATTGTTGCAGAGACCACTAGCGAGGAGGAAGCACTTCGTAAGTAACTCAACACACTGTTGTTTTTGCCCTCAGCCTACCTGATCACCCACCCCAGGCCTCATACCCCCCCTGATCACCCCAGCAGACCCCTGCCTAGCACCCTTGCACCCCTGCAAAACCCCCACCCCTCCCCCCACCTGCCACTAACTAGCAATGCTGCCCCTTAGTTTAGGTCCCTAACTGCCTCCTAGTCACCCCTGATTCCCCCCCCCTACCTTTAGATCACCCCCAGACCCCATCCCAGACAACCCCCCTGTATACTGTATACATCTGTATACAGCTACCTTACCCCCTGATCCCCCTCTGATCCCCCTCTGATCACCTGTCTATCACCTGTCCATCACTCCTCAGCACCCCCACCCATCAGAGCAGACCCTAACTGCCCCGCGGGGGTAACCGATCACCTGCCCAGGCCCTCGATTGCCCTCATACCCCCCTCCTGATTACATCCCCTGCTCTTTGTTTACATCTGTCCTCCCCAGCGATCACTAACTGATCTGCGATCAGTAACCCCCTGTGTCTGCCTCTCATCAGATCAGGACTCAGTCTGCCCCGTGCGGGCTCCTGATCAACCCCCCACCCCCTCAAATCGCCCTCAGACCCCCCCCCCTAATCACCGTCCAAGTGCATTGTATTTGACTGTGCTGCGCTTGTATTCGATTGTGCTGCGCTTGTATTCGATTGTGCTACGATTGTATTTGATTGTCCCGTGATTTGCTTCGATTGTCCCGTGATTGTTTGATTGCCTCTGAGACCCCACTTCCCACCAACCCCCACCCCACCACCACCCCCACCCCCCATCACCTTCCGAGTGCATCAGATTTGATTGTGCTGCGCTTGTATTCGATTGTGCTGCGATTGTATTTGATTGTCCCGTGATTGGCTTCGATTGTCCCGTGATTGTTTGATTGCCTCTGAGACCCCACTTCCCACCAACCCCCACCCCACCACCACCCCCATCACCTTCCGAGTGCATCAGATTTGATTGTGCTGCGCTTGTATTCGATTGTGCTGCGATTGTATTTGATTGTCCCGTGATCGGCTTCGATTGTCCCGTGATTGTTTGATTGCCTCTGAGACCCCACTTCCCGCCACACCCAAACCGTGCTAGCGCTGTTGATAGTTTTCTTGGTGAGGCAGGCACCAGCAGCGCAGCATCTCCTGGACTTGGTACCAGTACTTCTGTAGACCCTGGCGAAGTGGTGAGCGTCAGCATGGAAGTCGAAACTGGTACGGTGGCAAGTGCAGTAGTACCCCCGTCGCAGCCACCAAGAAGAAGACGGGCCCGTAGTACCCATAGACTCCCAGAGGTGCTGGCACAACCAGATTGGCAATCCCCTGATTCCGCCGCACCCGTAGTGCCCCCTTTCACTGCCCAGTCTGGAGTCCAGGTGGCGACAGCTCATCTAGGAACGGCCCTAGACTTTTTGCAGCTGTTCATCACCCAGGTTCTCTTGGACTTAATTGTGGTTGAGACCAACCGTAAAGCCACACAATTCATCACCGAGCACCCGGAGAGCATGTATGCCCAGCCTTTCAGGTGGAAACCAGTCCAAGTTTCCGACATTAAAATCTTTTTGGCCCTTATCCTTCACTTGGGACTAATGAAACAGAATGTATTGCGGGCGTATTGGTCTACGAACCCAGTACATCATGTTCCCTTGTACCCTGCTGCCATGTCCAGGACACGATTTGAGTCCATCCTGCGCTTCCTGCACTTCAACGATGACGAAACCTGTCATGAAAGGGGAGACCCTGCTTATGACCGGCTCCACAAAATTCGGCCCCTCATAGACCACCTGTCCTCAACATTTGCAGATGCTTATATCCCTGAACAGAACATCTGCGTAGACGAGTCCCTCTTACGCTTTACCGGGCGCCTTGGCATCAAACAGTACATCCCAAGCAAGCGCGCCCGGTATGGGGTGAAACTGTATAAGCTCTGTGAAAGGGCCACAGGCTATACATGTCGTTTTAGGGTCTATGAGGGAAAAGACTCAAAATTGGAGCCGGTCGGATGCCCTGACTACCTGGGGAGCAGTGGAAAGGTTGTGTGGGACTTGGTGTCACCCTTGTTCCGGAAGGGGTACCATCTTTTTGTGGACAATTATTACACAAGTGTGGCCCTCTTTCAGCACTTAAAGTTAGAAGGAATCCGATGCTGTGGCACTGCGCGGCCTAGTCGCCAGGGCTTCCCCCAACGGCTCGTTACCACCAGACTTCAACGGGGGCAGAGGGCCGCCTTGCGTACTGAAGACCTGCTCGCGGTGAAATGGAGGGACAAGAGGGACGTTTACTTTCTGTCCACCATTCACACAGACACGACAGTCCAAATTCAACGGGCAACTAAGGTCATTGTAAAGCCCCTTGTCGTCCACGAATATAATGTCAACATGGGAGGGGTGGACTTCAATGACCAGAGGTTAGCGCCCTATTTAATTACCCGGAAAACAAGACGCTGGTATAAGAAAGTGTCTTTTTATCTGATTCAATTGGCAGTTTACAACAGCTTTGTTCTCTACAGTAAGGCTGGGAGAACTGGATCTTTCCTCCATTTTCAGGAACAGATCATTCTGGACATCCTGTATCCAGGAGGTGCCAGCCCCCCCCCCCCCCAGATGCAACTAGCCGACTGCATGGTAGGCATTACGTCTATCAGATTCCGTGTGCCCCAGGTCAACGCATCCGAAGAAAACGTTGTCGTGTCTGCAGCAGGACTGGAAGAAGGAATGACACCAATTTTTATTGTCCCCGCTGTCCTGACCAGCCTGGCCTATGCGTAGGGCCGTGTTTTGAGAGGTACCACGAGCAGGTACACTATTAGAACCTAGGGAACTCCAGACACAGGAGTAGGCACACACTCAGTGGTCTTTCGCACATTGTCGCAGGGAGAGGAGAGGTAAGCTTGAAAACCAAACGGGTAAGCATAAAAGTGGCAAGAAGGATCGGTTTCCATGCTTGATATTCCTGATCTGTCCTGGGTTGGCGATATAAGACGGCATGTTTGAATTTCCCTTGAGTGTGGACACCCCCGGTTTATATGTGATTTGGGCCTATGATGATGCTTTAATGCCACACAGAGTCATCTCTATTGGCAGGCATAATGCTGTATCCTACAGGCATAATGCTGTATACTAAAGTTCTGAGGCCCAGTCACATAAGTTGGTGGCTCACCCTGAGTGCAGGGTGGCATGGGGTGTCTCTCTCCTGAGGTTATCACTGCCATTGATGTGGAGGAAGATCTGCCATTGATGTGGAGCAAGGTATGTTTGCCGTTCATTTTTCCTTTCAGCCCAGAGTGCATTACTTGTATACCCAATATAAGGAGGATAGCAGAAACTCCTAATACTGGCCATACATGTAATGATTGCAGAGACCCTAAAATGCCAGGACAGACTCCACAAATGACCCCATTTTGGAAAGAGGACACCCTAAAGTATTATGTGAGGTGCACGGTGAGTTCATAAAAGATTTTAGTTTTTGTCACAAGTTAGCAGAATTTTTTTTTTATTTTTTTTTTAACAAAGTGTCATTTTCCGTTTACTTGTGACAAAAAATAAAATTTTCAATGACCTTACCATTACCCTCATGGAATACCTTGTTGTGTATGTGGGGTCATTTGTGGGGTTTGTTAACTGTCCTGGCAAGTGGGCAGGGTGCTAAATTGTGAGCACCCCTGTAAAGCCTAAAGGTACTCATTGGACTCTGGGCCCCTTAGCGCAGTTAGGGTGCAAAAAAGTGCCACACATGTGGTACCGCCGTACTCGGGAGGAGTAGTATAATGTGTTTCGGGGTGTATTTTTACACATACCCATGCTGGGTGGGAGAAATACCTCTGTAAATGACAATCTTTTGATTTTTTTACACACAATTGTCCATTTACAGAGTTATTTCTCCCACCCAGCATGGGTATGTGTAAAAATACACCCCAAAACACATTGTACTACTCCCGAGTACGGCGATACCACATGTGTGGCACTTTTTTGCACCCTAA
Source organism: Hyperolius riggenbachi (assembly GCF_040937935.1). Classification (NCBI taxonomy): domain Eukaryota; kingdom Metazoa; phylum Chordata; class Amphibia; order Anura; family Hyperoliidae; genus Hyperolius; species Hyperolius riggenbachi. The sequence continues at coordinate 557,110,532 of NC_090646.1, forward strand.
CTGCGCTAAAGGGCCCAAAGTCCAATAAGTACCTTTAGGTTTTCACAGGTCATTTTGCGTAATTTTTTTTTAGACTACTCCTCACGGTTTAGGGCCCCTAAAGTGCCAGGGCAGTATAGGAACCCCACAAGTGACCCCATTTTAGAAAGAAGACACCCCAAGGTATTCCGTTAGGAGTATGGTGAGTTCATAGAAGATTTTATTTTTTGCCACAAGTTAGTGGAAAATGACACTTTGTGAAAAAACAATAAAAATCAATTTTCCGCTAACTTTTGAAAAAAAAAAATCTTCTATGAACTCACCATACTCCTAACGGAATACCTTGGGGTGTCTTCTTTCTAAAATGGGGTCATTTGTGGGGTTCCTATACTGCCCTGGCATTTTAGGGGCCCTAAACCGTGAGGAGTAGTCTTGAAACGAAATTTCTCAAAATGACCTGTGAAATCCTAAAGGTACTCATTGGACTTTGGGCCCTTTAGCGCAGTTAGGGTGCAAAAAAGTGCCACACATGTGGTATCGCCGTACTCAGGAGAAGTAGTATAATGTGTTTTGTGGTGTATTTTTACACATACCCATGCTGAGTGGGAGAAATATCTCTGTAAATGGACAATTGTGTGTAAAAAAAATTAACCAATTGTCATTTACAGAGATATTTCTCCCACCCAGCATGGGTATGTGTAAAAATACACCCCAAAACACATTATACTACTTCTCTTGAGTACGGCAATACCACATGTGTGGCACTTTTTTGCAGCCTAACTGCGCTAAGGGGTCCAAAGTCCAATGAGCACCTTTAGGCTTTACAGGGGTGCTTACAATTTAGCACCCCCCAAAATGTCAGGACAGTAAACACACCCCACAAATGACCCCATTTTGGAAAGTAGACCCTTCAAGGTATTCAGAGAGGGGTATGGTGAGTCTGTGGCAGATTTCATTTTTTTTTGGTGCAAGTTAGAAGAAATGGAAACTTTTTTTTTTTTTCTCACAAAGTGTCATTTTCCGCTTACTTGTGACAAAAAATAATATCTTCTATGAACTCACTATGCCTCTCAGTGAATACTTTGGGATGTCTTCTTTCCAAAATGGGGTAATTTGGGGGGTATTTATACTATCCTGGAATTCTAGCCCCTCATGAAACATGACAGGGGGTCAGAAAAGTCATAGATGCTTGAAAATGGGAAAATTCATTTTTTGCACCATAGTTTGTAAACGCCATAACTTTTACCCAAACCAATAAATATACGCTGAATGGGGTTTTTTTAATCAAAAACATGTTTGTCCACATTTTTCGCGCTGCATGTATACAGAAATTTTACTTTATTTGAAAACTGTCAGCACAGAAAGTTAAAAAAAATCATTTTTTTGCCAAAATTCATGTCTTTTTTGCTGAATATAATAAAAAGTAAAAATCGCAGGAGCAATTAAATAGCACCAAAAGAAAGCTTTATTAGTGACAAGAAAAGGAGCCAAAATTCATTTAGGTGGTAGGTTGTATGAGCGAGCAATAAACCGTGAAAGCTGCAGTGGTCTGAATGGAAAAAAAGTGGCCGGTCCTTAAGGGGTAGAAAGCCCTAGGTCCTCAAGTGGTTAATAGACATAACAGATATAATTGCAATTTACAACTTTAAACATTTTTTTTACAGTATGTCCTTTAAAGAGTAACTGTCAGGCTGCAAAAGCTAATTTAAACCTCTATTCTCCTGTGTTAAACAGTTTAGAAGGAAGCCAAAAAGCCAATACTGAAGTTAAAAATCTCTCTTACTATGATGTGTGCTGAACAGCAAGGCTGGTTATTCCCAAGCTCTGAAGGAGGCCGGCAGGACGCATAACAGATACTGCAAAGCATTCTGGGGCTGCCTCTTCTTCCCACTGCACTACCTTGGGTCATCCCCCTTCATTTCCCTATTACGCCCTAAGGCTGCTTTCTCAGTGAGATGTTACAGGCTCATGTTACAGCAGCTTGTAACAGCAGCCAGCACTGAAAAATCACAGGGCACATGTTCCGTTAGACTATGCTGCATGAGTCCAATATTGTTCCTAGCCACATGGCTAATTAATATTCACTGCACAGTAGTGTTGTCCATTACGATCTTTTTTGTGAGTGGAATCATCAGGAAGCAGGGAGGATATGACATCACAATTGGCTTCATAGGAGACAGACAAACATGGAACCTGCCATGAGCTGTCAGGAGCATCATTCTCTGCAAATACTATATAAAAATTCTGTGAAATCCAAACGTGGACAGTGAAATGCATATGTAACGTAAGTACAGCCAATATTTAGCTACTGATATACAGGATCTTCTAAAAAAATTAGCATATTGTGATAAAGTTCATTATTGTCTGTAATGTACTGATAAACATTAGACTTTCATACATTTTAGATTCATTACACACAACTGAAGTAGTTCAAGCCTTTTATTGTTTTAATATTGATGATTTTGGCATACAGCTCATGAAAACCCCAAATTCCTATCTCAAGAAATTAGCATATTTCATCCAACCAATAAAAGAAAAGTGTTTTTAAAACAAAAAAAGTCAACCTTCAAATAATTATGTTCAGTTATGCACTCAATACTTGGTCGGGAATCCTTTTGCATAAATGATTGCTTCAATGCGGCGTGGCATGGAGGCAATCAGCCTGTGGCACTGCTCCGGTGTTATGGAGGCCCAGGATGCTTCAATAGCGGCCTTAAGCTCATGCAGAGTGTTGGGTCTTGCGTGTCTCAACTTTATCTTCACAATATCCCACAGATTCTCTATGGGGTTCAGGTCAGGAGAGTTGGCAGGCCAATTGAGCACAGTAATACCATGGTCAGTAAACCATTTGCCAGTGGTTTGGCACTGTAAGCAGGTGTCAGGTCATGCTGAAAAATGAAATCTTCATCTCCATAAAGCTTTTCAGCAGATGGAAGCATGAACCCTCTTTTGAACCAGAAACAGCGGCAGAGGCGCCTGACCTGGGCTACAGAGAAGCAGCCCTGGACTGTTGCTCAGTGGTCCAAAGTACTTTTTTCGGATGAAAGCAACTTTTACATGTCATTTAGAAATCAAGATGCCAGAGTCTGGAGGAAGAATGGGGAGAGGGAAATGCCAAAATGCCTGAAGTCCAGTGTCAACTACCCACAGTCAGTGATGGTCTGGGATGCCATGTAAGCTGCTTGTGTTGGTCCACTGTAGTGTTGGGCGAACATCTAGATGTTCGGGTTCGGGCCGAACAGGCCGAACATGGCCGCGATGTTCGGGTGTTCGACCCGAACTCCGAACATAATGGAAGTCAATGGGGACCCGAACTTTTGTGCTTTGTAAAGCCTCCTTACATGCCCCAAATTTACAGGGTATGTGCACCTTGGGAGTGGGTACAAGAGGAAAAAATTTTTAGCAAAAAGAGCTTATAGTTTTTGAGAAAATCGATTTTAAAGTTTCAAAGGGAAAACTGTCTTTTAAAGAGGAACTGTAACGACAAAACGGCCCCTGGGGGGTACTCACCTCGGGTGGGGGAAGCCTCAGGATCCTAATGAGGCTTCCCACGCTGTCCTGCGTCCCTCGGGGGTCTCGCTGTAGCCCTCCGTACAGCGGTGACGCAATATTTACCTTCCTGGCTCCTGCGCAGGCGCTCTGATGGCTGTCGGCGCCGAAGTAGGCAGAAATACCCGATCGCCGTCGGGTCTGCTCTACTGCGCAGGCGCAAGTTTCCGGCACCTGCGCAGTAGAGCGGACCCGACGGAGATCGGGTATTTCCGTCTATTTCCGTGCCGAAAGTCGCCACAGCGCCCCCGCTGGAGCCAGCAAAGGTAAATATTGAACTGACAGTCGGCACAGTCGCCGGCTGTTCGGAGGGCTGCGGCGAGACCCCCGTGGGACAGAGGACGGCGTGGGAAGCCTCATTAGGATCCCGAGGCTTCCCCCACCCGAGGTGAGTACCCCCCAGGGGATGTTTTTCATGTTACAGAGTCTCTTTAAATGCGGGAAATGTCTGTTTTCTTTGCACAGGTAACATGCTTTTTGTCGGCATGCAGTCATAAATGTAATACATATAAGAGGTTCCAGGAAAAGGGACCGGTAACGCTAACCCAGCAGCAGCACACGTGATGGAACAGGAGGAGGGTGGCGCAGGAGAAGGCCACGCTTTGTGAGACACAACAACCCAGGCCTTGCATGAGGACAAGAAGCGTGCGGATAGCATGCTTTGTACCGCCATGCAGTCATAAATGTAATAAAGATAAGTGGTTCAATAAACAGGGACCACGCAGCAACGCTAACCCAGCAGCAGCAGACGTGATGGAACAGGAGGAGGCGCAGGAGGAGAAGGCCACGCTTTGTGAGACACAACAACCCAGGCCTTGCATGAGGACAAGAAGCGTGCGGATAGCATGCTTTGTACCGCCATGCAGTCATAAATGTAATAAAGATAAGTGGTTCAATAAACAGGGACCACGCGGCAACGCTAACCCAGCAGCAGCAGACGTGATGGAACAGGAGGAGGCGCAGGAGAAGAAGGCCACGCTTTGTGAGACACAACAACCCAGGCCTTGCATGAGGACAAGAAGCGTGCGGATAGCATGCTTTGTACCGCCATGCAGTCATAAATGTAATAAAGATAAGAGGTTCCATAAACAGGGACCGGCAACGCTAACCCAGCAGCAGCAGCAGCACACGTGATGGAACAGGAGCAGGCGCAGGAGGAGAAGGCCATGCTTTTTGAGACACAACAACCCAGGCCTTGCATGAGGACAAAAAGCGTGCGGATAGCATGCTTTGTACCGACATGCAGTCATAAATGTAATAAAGATAAGTGGTTCAATAAACAGGGACCACGCGGCAACGCTAACCCAGCAGCAGCAGACGTGATGGAACAGGAGGAGGCGCAGGACGAGAAGGCCATGCTTTTTGAGACACAACAACCCAGGCCTTGCATGAGGACAAAAAGCGTGCGGATATAGCAGCAATGCTTTTTGCCGCCATGCAGTCATAAATGTAATACAGATGAGAGGTTCAATAAACAGGGACCGGAAACGCTACACCATCCCAGATGTTCATTGGTCATGTTACTTGGTTGGGGTCCTGGAGTGTTGCGTAGTCATTTCCAATCCAGGATTGATTCATTTTAATTTGAGTCAGACGGTCTGCATTTTCTGTGGAGAGGCGGATACGCCGATCTGTGACGATGCCTCCGGCAGCACTGAAACAGCGTTCCGACATAACGCTGGCTGCCGGGCAAGCCAGCACCTCTATTGCGTACATTGCCAGTTCGTGCCAGGTGTCTAGCTTCGATACCCAATAGTTGAAGGGTGCAGATGGATTGTTCGACACAGCTACGTCATCTGACATGTAGTCCTTGACCATCTTCTCCAGGCGATCGGTGTTGGAGGTGGATCTGCACGCTTGCTGTTCAGTGGGCTGCTGCTGCATGGGTGTCAGAAAATTTTCCCACTCCAAGGACACTGCCGATACCATTCCCTTTTGGGCACTAGCTGCGGCTTGCGTTGTTTGCTGCCCTCCTGGTCGTCCTGGGTTTGCGGAAGTCAGTCTGTCGGCGTACAACTGGCTAGAGGAGGGGGAGGATGTCAATCTCCTCTCTAAAGTCTCCACAAGGGCCTGCTGGTATTCTTCCATTTTGACCTGTCTGACTCTTTCTTCAAGCAGTTTTGGAACATTGTGTTTGTACCTTGGATCCAGAAGGGTATAAACCCAGTAATTGGTGTTGTCCAGAATGCGCACAATGCGTGGGTCGCGTTCAATGCAGTCTAGCATGAATTGAGCCATGTGTGCCAGAGTCCTACCAGAATCCTCATCATCCTCTTGTGAGCGTTGTGATAGTTGTTGTGATGCATCATAGTCGTCACCTTCCTCCTGGTCTGCTTCTGCTGACCATTCGCGCTGAATTGTGGAAGTCCAACGTGCACCGCTCTGGCCCTCGTCAGTGTTGGCATGAAATTCCTGCTCCAACTCCAGCTGTTCCTCCTCCTCTTCTTCGTCATAGCTGCTGGGGCCAGCGTTCCCTGAGGCGGATGGCCTGATGTTGCTACCATCACGCTGATCGTTTTCTCCTTCAGATTCCCCCAGTTGCATCATGACAGCTGTTTCCTTGATTTTCAACATTGACCTCTTCAGTAAACACAGCAGTGGTATGGTAATGCTGACTGAAGAGTTGTCACTGCTCACAAGCAACGTGGATTGCTCAAAATTTTGGAGGACTTGGCAGAGGTCCAACATGTTGGCCCAATCGGATCCACAGAAGCTTGGCAGCTGTCCGGATGCGCCTCGGTACTGCGCCGTCATGTACTGGACCACTGCACTCTTCTGCTCACAAAAGCGTGCTAGCATGTGCAGCGTAGAATTCCAGCGCGTAGGGACATCACACAGCAAGCGATGGTGGGGGAGATTGAAGCGCTCCTGCATCTTGGCGAGTGCCCCCGAAGCAGTACTGGAATTTCTACAATGTTTGGCCACTCGACGCACCTTCAACAGAAGATCGGCCACGCCTGGGTATGTCCTCAGGAACCGCTGAACTACTAGGTTCATCACGTGCGCCAGGCAAGGGATGTGTGTCAGCTTAGCCAACCTTAAAGCGTGAATGAGATTACTCCCATTATCACACACAACCATGCCCGGTTTCAGGTCCAGCGGTGCCAGCCACAAATCCGTCTGTTCCTTTATTCCCTTCCAAATTTCCTCCCCTGTGTGCTGCTTATCCCCAAGGCAGATCAGCTTTAGCAACGCTTGCTGACGCATGCCAACAGCTGTGCTGCACTGCTTCCACGATCCTACTGCTGCTGGGTTAGCGTTTCCGGATGAGGTACAGCTTTGAGATGCGTTGGAGGAGAAGGAGTCAGAGAGGTAGGTGCTGCTGTTGTTATCCAGTGGGAGGGACGGTGGTGCAGCTGTTTGCGGCGTGGGCAACACCCGCGCCGTAGCAGGTGAGGAATCGCTGCCAGGCTCCACAAGGTTCACCCAGTGCGCGGTAAGGGAGATGTATCGACCCTGTCCGAATGCACTCGTCCAAGTGTCAGTGGTGAGGTGAACCTTGCAGGCAACGGCATTCTTCAAGCTTCGGGTTATTTTGCTGACCACGTGCTCATGCAACTCAGGCACTGCAGAGCGCGCAAAGTGGTAGCGGCTGGGAACCACGTAACGTGGGATGGCCACTGACATCATGCCCTTGAAGCTGTTTGTCTCCACCACTCGATATGGCAGCATTTCGCAGGCCAGAAGCTTGGCTATGCTGGCTGTTACTGCCACGGCCCGGGGGTCATTTGCTGGCAATTTCCTCTTGCGCTCAAACATCTCCGACACAGACAACTGAACCGTAGCGCTGCACACGGAAGGGCTGTTGGTTGTTGTGTTTGATGAACACTGGGAGACCTCAAGAGCACTACTCCGGAAAGTGACAGTGTCAGCGTCGTCTGATGTTTGTGATTGTTGTGAACCACGCAATGGCTGGGCTACTGCTGCTGCTGAGGCGGGTCTGGTGGTGAGTCTGGTGAACCCAAGGGAGGCAGTGTTGCTGGTACCCTGTCCTGCCGCGTTTGCCCACAGAGTGGGATGTTTGGATAGCATGTGGCGGCTCATGCTGGTGGTGGAGAGGTTGTTAATACTTTTCCCCCTGCTCAGGCGGGTCTTGCACACCTTGCAAATCGCCATGGTAACATCCTCAGTGCAGTCTTCAAAGAAAGCCCAGACTTTGGAGCACCTGCCTCCTTGCTGGCGATTTCTGTTTGCTCCTCTTTTGCCTCTCACTTGAACTTCCACGCTTGTGGTGCCTGAAATTGCGCGCCGCCTACCTTGTGGCACAAGGCGAACTCGTGCAGCAGTGGGTTCTTCAACAGACTCATCTGTGCTGCTGCTACGACGGCGATGTTCTCGTTCACAAACAAAATCTGCGTCTCTGTCCACATTGTCCATACCCTCCTCTTCCATCTCCTCATACTCGTCATATGTCATTGTGGGGGGCCGCCGCCGTGGAGTAGAGCTCCCCAGAACAACCTCTGCGCAGCTCACTCCAACGTCGTCTTCCAGATCTTGTCGGCCGACCTCCTGCAATTGCAACCCCTCCTGCCCAACTTGCTCTGGGATTTGGGTTTCCGAGTCCTCCTCGGACTCGCCTTGTATTTCAGTGCGCGGTGCATTTCCCACAGTTAATGGTTGTGAATCCGAGCACAACATTTCTGGCTGTTCCTCCATTGACCTTTGAAAGGTGGAAGTTTGTTGGGCTGGGAATAGCTCCTGCGAATACCCCATTGTGTCCTGATGTAATTCATCGGACTGGTTATCTGGCAGTTGTGTGCGTGGTGTCGCTGCCGGTTGTGTCAGCTTTGTGCCCACTGGCTCCTTGTAACTGGCTGAGGACTCGGACCTCGTGCGTAATGTGCTGGTGCTGCTTAACCCACTGCTGGACGCTTGAGAGGTCATCCAAGTAATTATCTGGTCCTGTTCTTTTGGATCTGTGAGGGTTGTTGTCCTGGACAACATGGGCGGTATTGAGTGGGTTTTCTTGGGTGCTCCCCTGTGGCCTGTACGTGAACCGTCAGGGGAAACACCTCTTCCCTTGCCCCTTCCTCTTTCACCGGATTTCTTCCTCATTTCACTTATCCTTACAGTACACGCTGACTGGCAGCAGTACAGTGGCAGTACAGAAATGCTATACAGTACCACTATTCCCAGCAGCGACACAGAGCACAATGCTATACAGTGGCGGGTGAGCGGTTTGCCACTATTCCCAGCAGCGACTCAGAGCACAATGCTATACAGTGGCAGGTGAGCGGTGTACTACTGTTCCCAGGCCCAGCAGACACAGAGTGGAAGTAAACACAATGCTATATAGTCTGGCTGAGCGGTGTACACAGAGTGGCAGTACACACAATGCTATATAGTCTGGCTGAGCGGTGTACACAGAGTGGCAGTACACAATGCTATATAGTCTGGCTGAGCCGTGTACACAGAGTGTCAGTAAACAATGCTATATATAGCGTGGCTGAGCGAGGTACACAGTGGCAGTACACACAATGCTATATAGTCTTGCTGAGCGGTGTACACAGAGTGTCAGTAAACAATGGTATATAGTCTGGCTGAGCGGTGTACACAGAGTGTCAGTAAACAATGGTATATAGTCTGGCTGAGCGGTGTACACAGAGTGGCAGTAAACACAATGCTATATATAGCGTGGCTGAGCGAGGTGCACAGTGGCAGTACACACAATGCTATATAGTCAGGCTAAGCCGTGTACACAGAGTGGCAATAAACACAATGCTATATATAGCGTGGCTGAGCGAGGTGCACAGTGGCAGTACACACAATGCTATATAGTCAGGCTGAGCCGTGTACACAGAGTGTCAGAAAACACAATGCTATATATAGCGTGGCTGAGCGAGGTGCACAGTGGCAGTACACACAATGCTATATAGTCTGGCGGAGCGGTGTACACAGAGTGTCAGTAAACAATGCTATATATAGCGTGGCTGAGCGAGGTACACAGTGGCAGTACAGTACACACAATGCTATATAGTCAGGCTGAGCCGTGTACACAGAGTGTCAGTAAACAATGGTATATAGTCTGGCTGAGCGGTGTACACAGAGTGTCAGTAAACAATGGTATATAGTCTGGCTGAGCGGTGTACACAAAGTGGTAGTAAACACAATGCTATATATAGCGTGGATGAGCGAGGTGCACAGTGGCAGTACACACAATGCTATATAGTCAGGCTGAGCCGTGTACACAGAGTGTCAGTAAACAATGGTATATAGTCTGGCTGAGCGGTGTACACAGAGTGGCAGTAAACACAATGCTATATATAGCGTGGCTGAGCGAGGTGCACAGTGGCAGTACACACAATGCTATATAGTCAGGCTAAGCCGTGTACACAGAGTGTCAGAAAACACAATGCTATATATAGCGTGGCTGAGCGAGGTGCACAGTGGCAGTACACACAATGCTATATAGTCAGGCTAAGCCGTGTACACAGAGTGTCAGAAAACACAATGCTATATATAGCGTGGCTGAGCGAGGTGCACAGTGGCAGTACACACAATGCTATATAGCCAGGCTAAGCCGTGTACACAGAGTGTCAGAAAACACAATGCTATATATAGCGTGGCTGAGCGAGGTACACAGTGGCAGTAAACAATGCTATATATATAGTGTGGCTGAGCGAGCGGTGTACTACTGTTCCCAGCAGCGACACACAATGACTGGGGGGGACCCTGGCTAGCGTGGCTGGAGAGCGAACTACCCTGCCTGCCTACCCAAAGCTAAACCCACAGAGAAATGGCGGAGATATGACGTGGTTCGGGTATTTATTTACCCGAACCACGTGACCGTTCGGCAAATCAGAGCGCGTTCGGGCCCGAACCACGTGACCCATTCGGCCAATCACAGCGCTAGCCGAACGTTCGGGGAACGTTCGGCCATGCGCTCTTAGTTCGGCCATGTGGCCGAACGGTTTGGCCAAGCACCGTCAGGTGTTCGGCCGAACTCGAACATCACCCGAACAGGGTGATGTTCTGCAGAACCCGAACAGTGGCGAACACTGTTCGCCCAACACTAGTTTTATGAAGGGCAGGGTCAATGCAGCTAGCTATCAGGAGATTTTGGAGCACTTCATGCTTTCATCTGCTGAAAAGCTTTATGGAGATGAAGATTTTATTTTTTAGCATGACCTGGCACCTGCTCACAGTGCCAAAACCACTAGTAAATGGTTTACTGACCATGGTATTACTGTGCTCAATTAGCCTGCCAACTCTCCTGACCTGAACCCCATAGAGAATCTGTGGGATATTGTGAAGAGAAAGTTGAGAGACGCAAGACCTAACACTCTGGATGAGCTTAAAGTGGACCCAAATTAAAAATACAAGATTTCAGAAATAAAACCTATTTTCTAAATTATAATAATAAATAGCAGCCTTTTTTCAGCTGCATGATGACAAATATAAAATATTTTACATTTATTGGAGGAACCCCTCCCTTCTTTTCAAATTGCCGGGATTTTTCCGGCAAACTGCTGGAGTAGATGGTGTCTGGCAATGGAGGAATTGCTAATGGCTGCCCCCAGTATAACCCTAGATATAAAAAGAGAAGGGTGAAAAGCATGCACTGAAATGATCATAGGTTTGAAGGAGTGTTTATTTATCTTTGTATGTGTCAGATGGTGCAACTAAATATTTTTAATTAAAAAAAAAATGTTTGGTTTGGGTCCGCTTTAAGGCCGATATTGAAGCATCCTGGGCCTCCATAACACCTGAGCAGTGCCACAGGCTGATTGCCTCCATGCCACGCCACATTGAAGCAGTCATTTCTGCAAAAAGGATTCCCGACCAAGTATTGAGTGCATAACTGAACATAATTATTTAATTTTTTGAGATAGGAATTTTGGGTTTTCATGAGCTGTATGCCAAAATCATCAATATTAAAACAATAAAAGTCTTGGAACTACTTCAGTTGTGTGTAATGCATCTAAAATATATGAAAGTCTATTGTTTATCAGTACATTACAGAAAATAATGAACTTTATCACAATATGCGAATTTTTTGAGAAGATCATGTGTGTGTTTTTTTTCTCTGAGACCCCATACCTAACAGATCCTCTTTAAACATTATTAGCTGCACTAGTTTTACACTCTAGCCCTCTGTTTTGCTTACTTATTAAAAGTAAAGAGATAAACAGAAAAGCAGGTTCAAGGGCAACAGAGTTATTGCAACAGAGTTATCTTCAAAGGGAAACTGTCTGAAGACAAGCAGAAAGTAGGTGCTTATCATTCTTTACACAGCAAGGTGTGTGAAGAACATCACATTCTGAAAGTTAACGGGAACCTGAAGTAAGAGGGATATGGAGGCTGACATATTTATTTAATTTTATACATAATTTTATACTCCTCCTGGGAGGCACAGAGAGTGATTGGTTCTCATAGGCTGATGTCTAGGAGAGCCAATCGCTGGGGTTGGCTGCCGGGTGGAGGGAGGGTGGTAATTAAAATAATGAAAAAAATGCCCAAAGTTATAAAAAAAAACAAATAAATAAATAAAAAAATAAACAAAAACCCAGCTGCGATCAGAGCCCCCCAACAGAAAGCTCTGTTGGTGGGCAGAAAAGAAGGGAGCTTCGCTTGTGTGCTTAGTTGTACGGCCCTGTAGCAAGGCCTTAAAGCTGCAGTGGTCTAAATTGTAAAAAAAATAGCCTGGTCACTAAGGGGGTGTAAGCCTACGGTCATCAAGTGCTTATGGTAAAAGTGACTCTATCCTTTTTTCCTACAGGTACATTTTTGGACGACACTTCAAAGTATAGCCTTCCTGTTGAGGAGAAAAGATCAATGGTATTCATATTTAAAACAAGATTCAAATGCTGTATAAATATTTAAACTGTTTTTTCCTATTCATTTATTTGTCTTCTAAAACTGTAAATGAGCTTAATTTGATCTTAGTTGAATGTAATTGCAAGCTATTAAATCTAGACAGTTCCAGCCTGGGAATATACAACACAATTTAGCCATACAATGGTGTATTAATTTTTAGAGTGTGCTGTTCATGATGTTATACTGACTATACATTGCATCTATATATATCCATAAAACCTCTCTCAGGATGGTTCAGTACATACATTTTGCAGCAAAATGCCTTCATTAGGTTTGATTGTTATTATAGAATATTGTAGAAATGACACCTCAAGGCATTTTTGTTGCTGTTGTTATACATTTTATTTAAAACAAAAGTGATTGTATCATACTTGGCTATATGATATCCACATTTCAGCAATTTCTGTATGTAGTTTTTTTGTTGTTGTTTTTTTTAAGCTGATCAGCTTTTTGTTATCATCGTGTGTTATTTTTTTTTTACATGCTGTATTATATTATACTTAACTACTTTGGCCTTTTGGACGTATAATATACGTCCAGAAGGCAGCATGTGCGCTCCCGCGGCTGATCGGGTGTATGCACATGCGCTCCCGGGCCGCGGTTCCTTAGCCAGGGAATCAATGAATGGGGACATGGTGCCCGATCATTGATCCCTCTCCCCAGCAGTCAAAAAGTGACGGCTTCTCTCGCTCTTTCTGCCTCTTACGTCCCCCCCTACGTCCCTCTAAGCGTACATGTTACGCTTAGAGTGACGTAATATTAACAAACTCATCGTTGCTGTCTTGTGGCCAAATAGTAAAACTACATCTACATTTTACAAAAAAATAAATAAACACATATTTACATTAAAAAGTTACTATTTACATCCCACCCTCCCAAAAATACCCAAATAAAATGTTTAATTAAAAAAAAAAAAAACATTACAATAAAAAAAAACTTAAATATTTACCAAAAGGTCTAAACTTTTTAAATATCCATGTAAAGATGAAACATTTCTATCTTTTTTATTATAAGCTTTTAAATAGTGATGGATGCAAAACGGAAAAAACACAGTTTTATTTCCAAATAAAATATTGTCGCCATACATTGTGATAGGGACATAATTTAAACGGTATAATACCCACGACTATTAGGCAAATACAATAGGTGGGTTTTAATTATAGAGGCATGTATTATTTTAAAACTATAATAGCCAAAAACTGAGAAATAATGATTTTTTCCGTTTTTTTCTTATTCTTCCTGTTAAAATGCATTTACAGTAAAGGAGCTTTTAGCAAAATGTACCACTCGAAAAAGTCCTAATTGGTGGCGGAAAAATCAAGATGTAGATCAGTTGATTGTGATAAGTAGTGATAAAGTTATAGGCGAATGAATGGGAGGTGAAAATTGCTTGGATACATAAAGTGAAACACGACTTGGGGCTGAAGTGGTTAAAGTGTACTTTTGACTTATTGTCCTTTTCTTCATTTTGTACTTTGACCTTCCAATTGCCTTTGGTGGAGCTCATTGTACTATATTACAGTGCTTATTTGTTTCAAGTCAGGGGTGGCATGGAGCATATTGTATAGCACTCTCACCTTGCAATGCTAGGTCCCAGGGTAAAATATGGGACTAGACACTGTCTTTATTGAGTCTGTATATTCTTCCTACGTTTGTGTAGGTTTCCCTTATGGGTGTTTTCCTCTCATATCCCTAAAAACATACCAATAAGTTAAAGGACCACTATCACGGAAATCATAAAATTTTAAATACATGTAAACACATACAAATACGAAGGTAAATTTCTTCCGGAGTAAAATGCGACCTTAATGACTTTTCACCTATGTTGCTGTCACTTACAATAGCCAATACAAACCTGACAGAACCGACAGATTTTGGACTAGCCCATCTCCTCATGGGGGATTCTCAGAGTTTCCATTATTTTCAAATGCACTTAATGAATGGCAGTTGCTCAGTCCAACTGCCAAAAAAGTGTGCAGTGAGCAGGGAGGCTAGCCAACGTGTTTGTATAAATTATTTTCTAGGAGTGTCTTTATAACGAATAAAGCCATGCTGCGAATCCCCCATGAAGAGATGGACTAGTCCAAAACCTGTCGCTTCTGTCAGATTTCTACTACCTACTGTAAGTGACACTAACATAGGAGAAATGTAATGTATGGCTCATTTTACTCTAGAAGAAACTTACTTCTTATCTGTATGTGTTTACATGTATTTAAAATGTTATGATTTTTGCGATAGTGATCCTTTTATTGGATATTAATTGGATATTCAAAAAACTCTCCCTAGAGTAGAGGTGCATATTAGAAAATGATTAGATGGTAAGGGACAGTATGTGACATAAATATGTATTCTATAAATTGCTGTGGAATATGCCAGTGTATATAAATATATAATGGTTTATATTATAATAGCAATATATATCGTAAACAAGAATTTCACTGCTTATCTTGATTACAAAGTTGCTTGGACTATTCCAGCCCATTTTATAGAAAAGGGACATTACACAGCGTTGTTTCCAGCTGTTCATGGCTGTTTCCAGAAGAGATGGGGCAGGTGGAAATGCTGCTGATAGCAGAGGCACAGTGGATTAAACTCCTTGATACACTTCATCCTAATAGGTTAAAGTGAACCTACAGACTAAAAATCTACTCAGCAGCACTAAAAAGGCTTGGTGTTTCTTTAACAGTTTCACAGCATCAGAACTTTGATTTTCTTACCCAAGCCTCATTTTTAGCTGCACAGAAGAAAACTGCCCGGACATTTTTCCCCTGATGCTGTGCAAAGCATGATGGGATTTTTGATGTTTTTGTTTTCATGTTCTGCTGTTTTAGTGCCAATTTTTTTATTTTTTGAATTTGAGATTTGAAGCCCAGCGCGCACAGCTGGAAGGGGTGATCAGGACACAGGACAGTTGGAACTGTGTCTCATGCTCCCTGTCACCTCATTTCAACCAAAAATATGTCTGCCCCCATGAAAAAGATCCCTGCCTGTTCTTTTAAAACAGGGTGGGTAAGAGATTATATTACCTATCTATTTAATTAACATAACTTGAGTAACTTAATGACGGCATGTTTGTTTAGGCTGAAGTTCCCCTTTAAATAGAGAATATGATTGGTGCTATTTTCTGTAAATTATGATGATTGACTGTGCTGGAGGGGACCTGGGTATAGCTGAGTATGTTTATGTATTTTGTTTATTTTTATGACTCCGTGCCTCGCTGTATGGCAGTATTTGGGAATATTGCATGGTGTGAGCAGGGCCATTGCTGAGTGACCGTAAGCATGATAGAGTTTTGTTGGCTATAACCCACTGGGTAAGAAATGCTGAAATCCCTCTCACTGAAATGGTGAATCACCTACATATGTCCTAATTTACACTATGAATAACCTTAGTGGTGTTTTACCATAAATGAAGTGGTGGAAAATCCTTTGAGCCAAAGATTTAATATGGTTGTCATAAAAAGCAAGGAAAGATTTTTCCTCTTGAAAAAAAAAACAAAAAACCTCCAGAGCATGTAACCCATTAGCGGCCTCAAATTAAATGTTTTGTTTGAAAGCTGGTGGTGAATTCTAAACCTCTGTCGACATACCTCATTTGGCTGCCTAGTACAGCCAAACAAGCTGGTGTCAGTTATATTTATTTGTTCCGGGTGGCTTCTTCTTTTCCTCCACTGGTGGCACTGAACTTCTAACAGGTCTTCTGGGTCCCGATCACATCTGATCACATGATATGACATGTGATCGGGATCCAGAAAAACATGTCAGTGTTACAGCATCACCCGATGGTGGAAGAGGGGTGGTGGAAGAGATGGACGAGACCATCACTCCTCTTCCACCACCGTGTGGCTCTGTAACAATGTCATGGTCTACTGCAGTGATCTGCAAACTTGGCTCTCCAGCTGTTAAGGAACTACAATGCATTTGCCTTTATGAATCATGACTGTGGCTGTCAGACTCCTGCAATGCATTGTGGGACTTGTAGTTTCTTAACAGCTGGAGAGCCAAGTTTGCAGATCACTGGTCTACTGCATCTCAATCACGTCATATCATGTGACTGGAAAGGAAAAGACATGTTGGGATTACATCGCCACCGCGGTAGAGGAAGAAGAAGTCGATCCAGCCGTCCGGATAGGTAACAGGGAAGTGCATACCCTTCTAAGCCTGCCGAGCTGGGGAAGGCACACTTCCCCAGCGGCAGGAAAAATTTGGCCCTGCAGCCAAATCAAGTTTTACTTTATCTGTGTAACGATTGGTGTCAGCACGCAGAGAGAATCTGATTATTGGTGATCTGCAGAATAACCGATAATACAGATATATTGCTAACCTCTGGACACCTCTGGGTATGTGAGTGTTTGGTGTAACAGTAGTACTTTGAGTAATGCACCTGCTGAGCAGGTTATAATAGGCAGTAGAGGAATACTGCTCTGAGGACACAGGAACCTTCCAGCAGCCTGAGACTTTCCAAGGGGTGGAGTCAGGCTGGAAAAAGGAAGGACCAGAAAGTGAGTGACACCTGAAGGTGGATGTCACTATCTGATCTGGAGACTATCTCTTAAGAGGAGAGATAGCTCTCGAGGTCGGGCACGCCTGGTCAGTAACACACGGACAGATAAAGTACAAAGACAGAAGACTGATTCGGTATCCAGGGCAAGCAGAGTTTGGCAACGGAGTATCAGATATGCGAGGTACCGAATCAGAAGACAGAGGAGTAGTCAAGAAAGCAATAAGTCATAACAGATATTAAACAATGCCTAGTCTGGGTGTGAGGTCCGTGGTCTCTACACCCTGGAACTAGTCTGAGGTATAACAGAATGATCGTACAAGTTCCCTAGTCTTGGGTGCGAGGTCCATGGTCTCAACACCCTGGAACTAGTCTGCAGATAAACACAAATACAGTTCCCTAGTCTTGGGTGCGAGGTCCATGGTCTCAGCACCCTGGAACTAGTCTGGAGTATAACACAAACGATAATACAGTTCCCTAGTCTTGGGTGCGAGGTCCGTGGTCTCAGCACCCTGGAACTAGTCTGGAGTATAACACAAATGATAGTACAGTTCCCTAGTCTGGGTGTGAGGTCCGTGGTCTCTACACCCTGGAACTAGCCTAAGCATAAACAAAATAACAGTACAAGTAATCTGGCTCAGTGTGAATTCCCAGGTCCCCCTGGTTCAAACACACTGTAGGATCTGACTAAGGTCTGAGTGCTTTCACGTAGTGTTCGCAACTGCAGACAACTTGCAACTGGCCAGCAAGAACTATATATGGAGTAGTGCTCTCCAGCACCACCCCTAATTACTCAACCAATAGTATCCTGCTCTGGAGTCAGCTGATCGGGGTGATCAGCTGACTCTCCCTGCCCAGTACAAGAGTTCTGCCTCTCAGCACGCGCGCGTGTATTCCTAAGCCTGTGTGTACTAACAGACTCAGCCACACCAGACGCGCTGGACGCGGAACCAGCCGCCTTACTGTTATTACATGCGGCGGCTTTTCTGCGTTTTCTCACAATCTGGCTGCTAAAGGATTAATGATTACCACTTTCCTTTAGTTCAGCTTTCTGATCGTGTTTTTATTTTCTTACACGAAATTGAACTTGAAGGCTATATGCCTTTATCATCCGAATGAACTATCACAGTGAGCATCTTTTAAATCCAAACTGTCCATATGAATGGTTACATTCACAGACCATATTACAAAATGCTTCCAAGCTGAGAGGAATGGGTTAGAGTGGGGACTATGGAACGGAGGAAATGATGTCATGAGGTAGTGGTGTGACATAAAATAATGCACTATTTTGGAGGTTGATAACTTTCATGTTCATTACTTTTGCATATATTTTGTCCTGGGTTTTTTGTCATTGTCAGATTACAGGTTGACATGTGCATGTGTTTAAGACTGCAGGGTGTTAATGTTGATACACATTACAAGAGTAATACATATATACTTGTAATTAAGCAATTTATATATTTAGCACCACAGCTGATATTAAACAAAGGAACAAATGCACAGCTGCAAATGTATACACATAAAAACATAAACTTTATCCATACACAAGCCATGAGATTAATTGATTACCACTGTCTGTTCTTTATTTTTGGATGAACTGTTTTGCAGAAAAGCTAACGATCCACATAATTTCAATTTCTATTACTAAGAAGTAGAGATGGCCCGAACGGTTGAACCGTGATCTTATTTGTGCGAACTTCGGTGGTTCGCGCTCACGAACGAACGTGAACTTTATGGCGGTTCGACCCGCCTCCTATACTACATCATTAGGGTGAACTTTGACCCTCTACATCACAGTCAGCAGGCACATTGTAGCCAATCAGGCTACACTCCCTCCTGGAGGCCCCCCCCCTTATAAAAGGCAGGCAGCATCAGCCTTTTCACTCACTCGTGTGGCTGCAGTAATTAAAGAAGAGAGAGCTATAGGGAAATCTTAGTTAGGCTCTTGTAGGCTTCTTAGCTTGCTCATTGCTGATTCTTATTGCTAAAAAAGCACCCCTCAACAGCTCTTTTGAGAGCTAATCTTGTTCATGTGATCTATTTTTTTTGTGTAGCCCACTTGCATTATATACAGCCCTTTCAGTCAACTTAATTTCTACTGTGCCACTGCCAGGCCCAAAACATTCAGTGTCTACCTATGTGTGTGACAGGCTGCTGCACATTTGTAATCCCATCCCAATCACTGCACCTGTTCACTGTTCAGTGCACCTACCTACCTGCCTACATGAGTGCATGCATTGTTAATAACACCACCAATCATTGCACTTGTTCACGGTACATGTGTGTGTGTGTGACAGGTGCACATTTGTAATACCCAGCAGCACTGCATATACCTACCTGTTGTTCAGTGCACCCACCTACCTACGTGAGCACACGCAGTGTGCTATTTAATACCACCAGTCACTGTACATGTTCACGGTACATCTGTGTGACAGGTGCACATTTGTAATACCCATCACTGCATATACCTACCTGTTGTTCAGTGCACCCACCTACCTACGTGAGCGCACACAGTGTGCTATTTAATACCACCAGTCACTGTACCTATTCACGGTACATCTGTGTGAAAGATGCACATTTGTAATACCCAGCAGCACTGCATATACCTACCTGTTGTTCAGTGCACACACCTACCTACGTGAGCGCACACAGTGTGCTATTTAATACCACCAGTCACTGTACCTGTTCATGGTACATGTGTGTGACAGGTGCAAATGTGTAATACCCATCACTGCATATACCTACCTGTTGTTCAGTGCACCCACCTACCTACGTGAGCGCAGCAGTGTGATATACCACTCCATGCATACCTGTTAACTGCACATGTGTGACTGCACATTGTATTAGTCAAGTCAGTGCATACCTTTCACTTCATCCCCCCCTCCGATATGGACAAAACAGGTAGAGGCAGAGGCAGGGGCAGATCCAGAGGCAGGCCACCCAGCAGGTCTGTTGGAGGTCGTGTTGATGTGTTTTCTTGTGACCCTGGACCAAAGTACAGTGATCAGAAGAAGGCATGTACCATCAAATCCCAAGATTGTCAGGACGTGGTTGACTATTTAACACAGAACACCTCATCTTCCGCAGCCACCGGCGCTACTACTAGCACCACATCCATTCCATTTGACACTTCGCAGGAGTTATTTGTTGGGGAAATCACTGATTCACAGCCACTACTGTTACAACAAGATGAAGGCGCTAAGCAAGTTACACCACGTCATATGTCTGTGTTAGGCGACACTATGGACGTAACGTGTGAGGAGGAGGATGATGAAGTACCTGCTGTTTGTGCAGTTTATGAGGTGTCTGAGGCAAGCAACGCTGGGCAGGATGATTATGATGATGACGATGATACGGATGTCACGTGTGATCCTAAGAGACAAGATGACCAATGGGACAGTTCAGAGGGGGAGTCAGAGAGGAGTAGGAGGAGACGAGTTCCTGAAAGAAGCAGGGGGAGCTCGTCTTCAGAAACAGCTGGTGGCAGTGTCCGGCGCCATGTATCGCCACCTATGTAGTCAGCCAACATGCCCTTCAACGTCAGCTGCTGATGCCACCATAGTGCCATCACCCCAGGGGGCTCAGCGGTTTGGAAATTTTTTTGCGGGTCTGCCTTAGATCAGAGCAATGCCATCTGTTCTCTCTGCCTCCAAAAATTGAGTCGTGGAAAGGCCAACAGCCGCATAGGGACAACTGCCTTATGAAGGCACATGGAGAAAAGGCTCAAACTGCAACGGGAAGAGCACCAGAGGAAAAGCAGCACACAAAAGAAAAGCCACCCTTCTTCTCCTCTTCCTCCTTCAGGTGCATCATCTTCAGCCTCTTTCTCCCTTGCACCTTCACAATCAAAGCCACCCTCCACTCCGCCTCTCACCTTGAGCGGTACCTGCTCCGCTGCCCACACCAACAGTCAGGTGTCCGTGATGGAAATCTTTGAGCGGAAGAAGCCAATTTCTGCCAGTCACCCCCTTGCCCGGCGTCTGACAGCTGGCTTGGCGGAACTGTCTGTTAGCTTGCAAGCTGTTACCATACCAGCTGGTGGACTCTGAGGCCTTCTGTAAATTTGTGGCCATTGGGACACTGCAGTGGAAGATGTCAGAAAGCAATTATTTATCTAAAAAGGCGTTACCCAAACTGTACCGTGAAGTTGAGAGGCGAGTGGTGTCATCTCTGGCACACAGCGTTGGGTCAAGGGTCCATCTGACCACGGATGCCTGGTCTGCCAAGCACGGTCAGGGCAGGTACATTACTTACACAGCCCATTGGGTCAACCTGGTGACCGATGACAAGTAGGGAGTACGTGGCTGTGCAGCGGACCAACTTGTGACACCTCCATGGCTTGCAGGCAGGCTTCCTGCCACTTCCACTCCTCCTGCTACATCCTCTTCACTGTCTTCATCCTCCTCCTCCTTGGCTGAGTGGCAGTTCAACTCTACTGGTGCTGCGATCTCTTCTCCAGCTACACAGCCCCAACTCCCCAGGGCCTATGCTGCATGCCAGGTACGACGGTGTCATGCCATCTTAGACATGTCTTGCCTCAAAGCGGAGAGTCACACTGGAGCAGCTCTCCTGACTGCTCTTAACAAACAGGTGGCTGACCCCGCACCAGCTGAAGATTGGCAACGTGGTGTGTGACAATGGCAGCAATCTCATTTCCGCTTTGAATTTGGGAAAGCTAACACATGTACCCTGCATGGCACATGTGCTGAATCTCATAATTCAGAGATTTGTGTCTAAGTACCCAGGCTTACAGACGTCCTGAAGCAGGCCAGGAAGTTGTGTGGGCATTTGAGGCGGTCTTACACAGCCATGGCACGCTTTGCTGATATTCAGCACAGAAACAACTTGCCGGTGAGATGCCTGATTTGCAATAGCCTGACTCGCTGGAATTCGACCCTCCTGATGTTCGACCGCCTGCTACAACAGGAGAAAGCCATCACCCAGTATCTCTACAACTACAGTAGAAGGACACACTCTGGGGAGATGGGGATGTTTTGGCCCAAGAACTGGACACTCATGCGAAATGCCTGCAGGCTCATGTGGGCATTTGAGGAGGTGACCAACCTGGTGAATCGCAGTGAAGGCGCCATCAGCAACTTGATCCCATACGCTTTCTTCCTGGAGCGTGCCGTGCGTACAGTGGTGGATCAAGCTGTGGTGGAGCGTGAACAGGAACAGGAGGAAGAGTTGTGGGATCAATTCTCATCAGAACAAGATGTTTCCTCAACACCTGCGGCAGCACAAAAGGGGAGGAAGAGGAGGAGGAAGAGTCGTGTGGGGAAGAAGAGTCAGACTCGGATGATGAGGAAGGTGGGGGTTTTTTTGGGAGGAGGAGATGGCGGCAAAAGAACAACTGCAGCAGGCATCGCAGGGGGCTTGTGCTACTCAACGTTCCCGTGGTATTGTTCGTGGCTGGGGGGAGGAGGAGAACTTACCTGATGTCACTGAGGAAGAGCAAGAGGAGATGGATAGTACGTCTGGATCCAAATTTGTGCAGATGGCATCTTTCATGCTGTCCAGCCTGTTGAGGGACCCCCGTATAAAAGAACTCAAGGGGAATGAGCTGTACTGGGTGGCCACGCTACTAGACCCTTGGTATAGGCACAAAGTGGCGGAGATGTTTCCAAATCACATGAAGGCAGAAAGGGTGCAGCACTTGCAGATCAAGCTGGCAACTATGCTTTACAATACGTTTAAGGGTGATGTCACAGCACAATGCAATACAGGTACCACTGCCAGTAATCCTTCTCCCATGTCCACGCAGGCAAGGACAGGATGCTCTAGCGATCTTATGGTGATTTCGGACATGCGGACATTCTTAAATCCAATGCCACGCCTTAGACCTTCCGGATCCACCCTCCACCAACGCCTGGACCGGCAGGTAGCTGACTACCTGGCCTTAACTGTGGATGTAGACACTGTGAGCAGCGATGAACCAATAATTTTTCTGGTGCGTGTACATGCCTGCCTAATTTTTCTGGCTGCACTGCAGCTGCAACAACAAAACAAAAGGCATGTACATGTGTCAATTCACCTTCATGATCATTACCTTGCCGCGGTGAAGGGGCTTGCGTATCACAATTAAGCAATGACCGACGGCTATATGAGTGTCTCGGGGGGGGGGGGGGGAAATGGGACACACCCAAGATAATAAGGTCGTTGCTTCATTGTGGACAGACCAAATTTGATCAGCTGGACAGTCACTGTTGTTCTGTCATTGAGCTACCACAGCCCGGCGACCATATGGGCTTGAAAACCGCCACTGCCTGCACTCTCGCCATGGTGAGCACCAGTCCAGCACGGCCGTCACTACACAAACAGCTGTTACACAGTGAGTTTGGTGTGTCAGTATGAAACAGTACTCTAATTACACTCCCTGATTGATGTATACACATGCTAGATGTTTGAAAGCACTTTAGGCCTCCAATTTAGCACGCATTCTGATTTCTGCCCTTAAAACGCTGGTTTGCGTCAAATCCAGATTTTTCCCCGGGACTTTTGGTGTCTATCCCACTCATCTACGCCTCCCTCCAGGTGTTAGACGCCTTGATACATATTTTCCATCACTTTTGTGGCCACCATAAATGTATCTAGTTTTCAAAGTTCGCATCCCCATTGAATTCTATTGCGGTTCGCGAAAGTTCACGCGAACCGAACTTTTGCGGAAGTTCGCGTTCGATGTTCGCGACCTGAAAGTCGGAGGTTCGAGCCATCTCTAATACAAAGGCTTACTAGTGGTGAGGGAAGTTTGTTAACTACGTAACTACACTAGTCAGTAAAGATGATGTGATTTAAAAAAACATGAAATTCAGTGCAAGAGGTACAGATAGCTGCCCTTTTACATTGCAAAACAGTTACTTGTGGATATCCGGCTGAATGGGAGTTGTGACATGTTTACTAGCTAGTTTCTTTATCACGGGACTGAAAGATTTACTTTATCTTTATATTTTTGCTAAGAACATGTCTGCCATGAGTAAAGATGAGCTTCTAAGTAACATTTTTCATGTAAGGCACACCTGTTCTTTTACCCCTAGCCGACCGCTCCACGCCGATTGGTGTGAATGGCTGCGGGCGGGGATTGCAGGAGATTGCGCGTGCATTCCGCTCCGCGTTTGGTTTTTAAGCAGCGATCACCGCTCGGAGACTGTTAGATGGTGAAACTATTAACACAGTACAGCGCTGTGATCTAAGGCAGCGCAGTACTGGGGACAGGCGTGTGACACGGCTGTCCCCCTGGGGGACACAGGAGCAATCCGCTGTGATAGGCTGAAGCCTATCACAGCCGATCGCTGTAATTGGCTGACGGGGGGAGGGAGGGTGATAAAATGAATAAAAAAAATAGTGAAATTCATTTAAAAATAAATAAATATATATATATATATATATATATATATATATATATATATATATATATATATATATATAAAACATCTGGGGAGCGTTTAGAAAACGGGGGATCACTTGAGTGCTGAGTAGTAAATAATGGCCTAGTCACTGGGGGATTTAACTCTGCTGTCCTCAAGTGGTTCACTTGTGTTACAAAAAATGTCTTACTATCTCACTAAAGTTAAAAACATGTTCACCACAGCATTTTCCCCTATTAATTATTTCCCATATTTGATTTCTGCTGCTTGTTTTTTTGTTTTGTTTTGTTTTTGCCAGCATGGTCATAGCAATCCTACCACCTTAACTGTGATGTCAGAACTATGTGTAGCAACTTGACAATCTCTAAGGGCCAATTAACATAATAAAATGTAGGGGTGTCCATGAGTTATACTGCAATGCCTTTAAGTGCAGTAGATAGTCAAATGGTGAGTTCTAAATTTACTTGGTCTACTGAGCAGATTCAGTTTCTCTACTCCAACTGAGAGTAAAGCTCATGGTGAATTCTCAACCACCCACCTGGGTCTCTGTTCTAGTTGCTAGCTGCTTAAATTGTCTTGGATAGAGAGTACTAATATAGTACTAATATAGTACTAGTATAGTTATTTATTTAAAAAAAATACGTTAGTAAGTATACAGTTTTATGTAGCTTTTCATTGGTCCAGATAAATGGAACAATCGAGATCCACAGTGAGTTGTAAAAAAATGCTTTTGCTAGGGTTCACTGTTTTGTTTTGCAGTGGTTGTGCAATAAACAGGGCAGTTGTTAGATGGTCTTCAGTTAAAGGAGTACTGTAGGGGGGTAGGGGAAAAAAGAGTTAAACTTATCCGGGGCTTCTAATGGTCCCCCGAAGACGTCCAGTGGCCGCGCAGCCACTCACCGATGCTCCAGTCCCCACCTGCAGTTAACTTCTGGAATTTCCGACTTTAAAGTTTACTTGTTACCGGGAGTGTATTGCGCAGGATCAATACCATCTGCACCTGCACAGTACACTCCTGGTGACGTCAGCCGGAGCGATGACACCGCCACGCAGGCGCAGTGGTTTTCCGACTTTAAAGTCGGAAATTCCAGAAGTGAACTGG
Source organism: Hyperolius riggenbachi (assembly GCF_040937935.1). Classification (NCBI taxonomy): domain Eukaryota; kingdom Metazoa; phylum Chordata; class Amphibia; order Anura; family Hyperoliidae; genus Hyperolius; species Hyperolius riggenbachi. The sequence goes on from NC_090646.1 coordinate 557,135,843, forward strand.
AGGCGGGAACAGTAGCATCAGTGAGTGGCTGCACGGGCGCAGGACGTCTGCGGGAGACCATTAGAAGCGCCGGGTAAGTTTAACTCTTTTTCTCCCTACCCCCTACAGTATTCCTTTAAGAGTTTAAGAAGACCACTAAGGATGACAACAATTAAGACATGGAATTAGATGAGGATTCCAACATGAGTAATGTAGAATGCAGGGCAGTTTCTAGGCTAAAATGCACCCAGTGCGAGAGTGTAAAAATTGCGCCCCCCCCGTGCCGGAGCCAGTTATAGGTGCCTGCAGTATAGGTTAGCTAGGTCTAGTTGCACTCAGTATAGGTAGTGGGCTATAGGTCCCCCCAATATAGGTAGCCAGGCATAGGTGCCCCAGTATAATTGCCCCCAGTATAGATTAGCCAGGTAGGTGCCTCCAGTATAGGTATCCAGTATAGTTCAGGGGCGGACTGGCCAGGGGGGCAGGGGGGCAATCTTCCCCCAGGCCACCTTTCATTCAGTGATTTAGGGTAGGTTTGGTGTCTGGTGAGGCTAGCTGATAAAAGTGCAATCAGAGGACAGGCAAGCTGGTAAATATACACAGCATGATGCAGAGCTTGCCTGGAGGGTCCGTGTGCAAACATCTGTCTGGTCTCTCCCCATTGTTATTATGACTGCATGTGTGGATAAGGTGTTATACAAGTTAAAGTTTTTGACAGTCCCTAGAATCCAGGAGGGCTACTTTCTGACTTGTGTGAGAGACTGGCAGGGACAGGAATCCTATTACAGGCAAGTAGCCTCTGTGTGATGTGCAATACAGATAAGCTCTCTGCTCCATCTCAGGCTATTCTCAATTTCTCTCCACTCCTCCTCTCTCTGGGCTAGTGCACGCCAAAATCGCAATAGCAATCGCTAGCAATTTATGAGTGTGATTTTGTGAAACGATTTTCAGAGCGTTTTTTTTTTTTATGAATTGCTCCAAAAAATGCTACATGCAGTGTGTAGCATTTTTTGGAGCAATTCATTAAAAAATAGCTCTGAAAATCGCTTCACAAAATCACATTCACAAATTGCTAGCGATTGCTATTGCGATTTTGGCGTGCACTAGCCCAGAGGAGTGGAGAGAAATTGAGAATAGCCTGAGATGGAGCAGAGAGCTTACCTGTATTGCACATCACACAGAGGCTACTTGCCTATCATAGGACTCCTGTCCCTGACAGTCCCTCACACAAGTCAGAAAGCAGCCCTCCTGGAGTCTAGGGACTGTCAAAAACTTTTCAACTTGTATAACACCTTACCCACACATGCAGTCATAATAACAATGGGGAGAGACCAGACAGATGTTTGCCCACAGACCCTTCAGGCAAGCTCTGCATCATTCATGCTGTGTATATTTGCCAGCTTGCCTGTCCTCTGATTGCACTTTTATCAGCTAGCCTCAAGTTTCACATTGCCTTACAACAAACCCAAATACACCAGACACCAGACCTTCCCTAAATCACTGAATGAAAGGTGGCCTGGGGGGAGATTGCCCCCCTTCCCCCCTGGCCAGTCAGTGTAGCTGTATACAGTGCTTCCCTGAACTAATTACTTTGCAGTCCCCTGGGGAGAGGGAGGGAGAGTTCACAGCGCCCTTTGGCTGTCTGCGCTCAGGGCTGCCGCACGGCTGCACGGCCCCTAGAAATGGGTCTGGTAGAATGTTTCCACTGCAGCAGGCTTCGGAAGTGTTTGCAGCCTGAGTGCTCTTGAAGACGGGAGGTGCAGAACTGTGCATGTGCTAGAGTGCTCTCTCACCCACTCACGCATGCAGAGTACGGACCTGTCCACCCAGATTCAAAGGGGGGGGGGGTGACATCGCTGGAACGAGGGGACCGTGAGAGGAACAGAAAGGCTCTGTAGGGCCCAGAACCTTCCCCCTCCTTAGGTAAGTGTCTGATTTTTTGTAAAAAAAAAATCCACTTGACATTAGCTTTACATTTTTAAATTTAATAAATCCCAGTTACAATTACAGTTTCAAACAAAATTATTGTCTCTGTGTATAGATTCCCTTTTAACTATTCATCATTTTTATATACAGCCTCAGAATCAAAAAACTCCTCAGTCAGCTGCTGATCTCAGTTGCTCAAAGTTGCACAATTAATTGGACACAATTAGCATAACGTAGATGAACAGTTTTCCGTGGCAGATCTATCAGCTACAACGTTTAAACCTGTTAATATAGTTCTTCAGCGTGACAGCAATCAGCATAAAGCTGTAATAATATTTTCAATATCGTAGCAATATGACAGCCATCTTGCTTATCGCTGAGAATACTTATTAGAGCTAAACTTCTGTATATCATATGGGGTAGGCAGGTAGGTTTAAGACTGAACACAGGTATAGTGGTTGATATACAGTCACTCAGAATGACATTAACCTAAGATCTTTGTTGAAATGGTTATTACGGATGGCATGAAATGTAATTGCTAATTTTCTGCCTGAGTGGTTACATATTTTCTTCAGATTCTGAGAGTTATTCATCCCTTCTGTACCGGCTTTTTCTCAGAGTAAAAAGCAGTTGTGTGGTTGGTCCACAGACCAATAATTGAACCTGTCACTTGCAATCTGTGGACTTCATTCCTCATGTAGGTGACTACTGCTTTATTCACCCTACTGCTTATTTTACTCAAGTTATCAAATGTGTTACCTGAACCTAAGCTAACAGATAATTATTGTTTGCCTCCCTCTCTTTTCACTGGGTTCGAAAAGAGCAGAAAATACTGTATAAACCTTAGTTGGCGTTGTCATTCTTGACAAATGAATCAGCAAATCAAAGTCACGCCTAGAATTGAAGCTGATGGACTTACCATGGATGCAGAAAACAGAGAAAATTCATTGAGTGCAGACTCTAATTAACAGAGATTGTGCATGTTACAGAATGGGCCAAGGATACTTGTTTTAAAGGACACCCGTGCTGAATAAAATTTGAAAAGGTTTATTAAAACCGTTCTCCTGATAAGTTTTAAGTTGTTTGTCCTACTAATCCCTTGCTTTTGTCTTTGAAAGACAGCTAGCAGAAATATCTAAAAAAAATTATCTTGAAGCTGTTGATGGTGACAAATACATTAAAATAGCAATCAAGATTGTGTTTCACCAATAAATACAAAAGGCGTATCGTGGTACACATTTTTAAAAGGTGTTAGTCCTCTTTAAAGGACACCTGAACTGAGAGGGATATGGAACCTGCCATATTTATTTCCTTTAAAACAATACCAGTTGCCTGGCAGGCCAGCTGATCAGTGGTGCTCATCTGGATTCCGGATATCTGGGTAACCCGGATATCCGACCTTTTTTCAGCTATCCGATTCGGATTCTGGATTTCTGTGCAAATCTGGATAGCTATCTGCGGATATTTGGTCGCATAACGCGGATATCCGTGGATATTGCGGATATCCAGATACAAAATTCTGTAACTAAGGAGATGACATCCTGGAGCCAATCAGAGGGCTCCCAGCAGAAGCCCTAGCAACCAATAACAGAGGGGAACCCTGGCCAGCCCCACCTGACCTCATTGAGCCAATCAGAGGGCTCCCAGCCTAAGCCCTGGCACCCAATCACAGAAAGGAACACTGGCCAGCCCCCCTGTATAATAAGGAGGGCTTCCATGATGAGACATATCGTCCCTTGCTTGAGAATGCTCACTGACAGACATGCTCCAGTGCTGCTGGCTTAGCAAGGGCTGTACACAGTTATAAACCTAAAGCTGTTCAGTGATTAACCCCTTCACTATCACTACACTATTGTTAAATCGTTAATTAGATTGATTGATTTCATTGTGTGACAGTCAGAGTGTGTGCTCCAGTGCTGCTGGCCTAGCAAGGTCTGTACACACAGTGATAAGCTCTTCAGTGATTAACCCCTTCACTATCACTACACTATTGTTATATTGTTAATTAGCATGTTTTCATAGTGTGACAGTCAGAGTGTGTGCTCCAGTGCTGCTGCATCTGCTATGTGTCTGTGTGTGTGCTGTGCACAGACCAGGCCAGCTGCTGCCTGCTGACCAGCTATTAGCCTTAGCTAGCTACAGTATATGTTAGGTTAGGGATTAGGGAATAGGGTTACTGTGTTATTGTGTAGTTAGCACTGTAGTACTGCAGTCAGTGCTAGTAGTTGTTAGAGTAGTAGTACTACTGTGTTAGCTTACTACAAAACTGCTGTGCTGTGAGCAGTGCCAGTGTGACAGTTAGTGTGCACTAGTGTCTTCTCCTCTGCTGTCTGACTGTCACTCAGCACCATGTGTCACATGGCACTTGGCACGTGTCACGTGGCACTTGGCACATGTCATGTGGCACTTGGCACGTGTCACTTCGCACGTGTCACAAGGCACTTGGCACGTGGCACTTGGCACGTGCCATGTGGTACTTGGCACATGCCATGTGGCACTTGGCACCTGCCATATGGCACTTGGCACGTGCCACGTGACACACGGATATATCCGTCCAGATAGACTGTGCTGCTGCCGCTGCATGAGGCGTGCGCTCCCGCTGCCTGCTGTCAGTTCCCCGATCAGTGAATGGGAATATAATTCCCATTCACCGATCTAAGTTCCCCGCAGAAAAAACGATGCTCTCTAATCAGAGACCGCGGTATTTCTGCCCCCCAAAAAAGTTTCCCATGCTCTTTATTGTTCCTGGAAGCATGATCAAACGCTTCCAGGACTTTTTTAACTGTGGCCATCTTGTGGCTAAATAGTAAACTGCACCCACACATTTTTTAATAAAGAATTACATTATTTTACTTTTAAAATTATCTCTTTCCCTCCCACACCAAAAATTACCCAAATACATTTTTTAATAAAAAAATAAAAAAATTACAATTAAAAAAAAAAAAAACATAAATAGTTACCTAAGGGTCTGAACTTTTTAAATATGCATGTCAAGGGAGTATCTTATTATATTTTTTTTAGAATTATAAGCTGTTGTAAATAGTGATGGACACAAATTGAAAAAATGCACCTTTATTTCTAAATAAAATATTGTCACCATAAATTGTGATAGGGACATAATTTAAATGGTGCAATAACCGGGACAAATAGGCAAATAAAATACATGAGTTTTAATCATGGTAGCATGTATTAACTTTAAACTATAATGGCCAAAAACTGAGAAATAATGAATTTTTTCCATTTCTTTCTTAATCTTCCTGTTAAAATGAATTTAGAAAAAAAGAATTCTTAGCAAAATGTACCACCCAAAGAAAACCTAATTTGAGGTGGAAAAAAACAAGATATAGATCAATTAATTGTGAAAAGTAGCTATAAAGTTATTGGCAAATTAATGAGAGGTGAACGTTGCTCGGATGCATACGATTTTCAATGCTGTAGGCTGAAGTGGTTAAAATCTATCTAGTAGTGATCACTTCTAAAGTCGTTCTGTTTCCCAGCTTAATACTGATCAGTCTTTGGTAGTTTGTTAATGTTTACTAAATGTATCTGACAAAGGAATGTAAACAAAAGATAATGTTTTCACCTCTTTGGATGCTGCCAGAAGCTGCCCACTGAAACAAGGAGCTTTCCACTGAAGAACAAAGTGTTGTGTTTAACTGTGTGAAGGCTGTTTGTAAACAATAGCGGTGCCGCCGCCGCGCAGGGCAGCATGGTGGCAGCCTCTGCATCTCAGCCGGCGGTTTCCGTTCAGCTCACGGAACCGCTGGGACAGAGCAGTGCGCAGATGGATGCGGACACCGCCGCCGCCACTAGCAACACGGCAGCGGGTCCCGCTATGTGGCCAGCAGACTTTGGGGTGCGGGCGCGTGTGGACTCGGGGCCTGGCCTCTCGGATACACTGAGGCAGAGGGTCACATGCGCACGCGCAAGGAGGCAGGACTCTTACCTCGTACGTAGGAGGGTCAGCTGACTCTCCTGTCAGCTGACATCAGGAGGGTTCTGGATTGGTTGGGGCTCTGGGGCGGCGCTGAGTAGCTCTCTAGCTACAAATACAACTTGCCTGTCAGTAGCAAGTTGTCTGCTGTCGTGAATACACTTGTGTTAGCGCTCTGACCTTAGCTCAGTGCCCCGGTGTTGATACTAAGGATTTCTCACCTTAGTTAGGATTGTATTTGATATTGTATCTGTGTTTTGACTCCGGCTATCCTTGACTACTCTCTCTCTCTACGCTATTGTACCTCTGCCTATCTGATTCTTGTTGCCGACCTCTGGCCCCTGATTACCGATTACTCTTCTGCCTTCCGTTCCTGTACTGCTGCCGTCATCTCTGTTGCCGAACCCTTGCCTGTCTGACCTTCCTCCCTTCAGTGGAACGTCTCCCACTGGAAGGTTATCGCTGAGGCTTGCCTCTCCGAGACGCCTGCCCCAAGCAGACGATTACTGCTAGGGGTCGAGATTCCTCACTCTGCCTGGTTAGAGGATCTCACTCACGGGGTTCCGTTTCAGAGGTAACCACAGGAATTGCCGTGAGGTGGATATTTCCACACTTTTGTGATATTACTGTATTTATTGTGTTCCTTTTGCTGGTGTCCAGAGGTTAGTGATATATCCGTATTATCGGTGATTCTGCAGATCGCCAATAATCGGTTATATATCTGTATTCTTGGCGATACTGCAGATCAGGGATGCTCAGCAGAGCTCGAATATTCGAGTAGCTCGAATATTCAAGCTCTTTTTCAGCTATTCGAGCTCGAATACCGAGCTCGAATAGCTACAGCTATTCGAATGGGCTATTCGAGTGAACTCGAATAGCCCACTTACTATTCAAGCTATTCGAGCAAACAGCGCTATTCGAGCTCGAATACCGAGCTCGAATAGCGTCATAGCCCAGATTGATGTCCTTAGAGCCAATCAGAGGGCTCCCAGGCCCTCTGATGGCAGCCAATCACAGAGGGGGACCCTGGCCAGCCCCTACCCTATAAATAGCGGCCGCCATGTTCGGTTTTTCCGTCCTTGCCTGACTTTGTACAGAGAGAGAGAAATCTGCTCCTTTGTGCTTTGGCTTAGCAAGTGCTCTATAGTGGTCAATTACCTAGCGTTTTTGCTCACATACACCTGCTATATACACCTATATTGTTATTAGCTAGATAGAGATTGTATTTTAGTTAGTAGCTTGTGTGTTACATAGAGACAGCTGCTGCTGCAGGCAAGCTTACACAGCTTTAGGCCTCAGGGCCTTGCCTGTGTGGGCAGCTGTCCTCCTGTCCTCTGTTAGTTTATTTCTCATCTATACCAGTGTTTCTGCTGTTTTCTACCCTGTCTTGTCCTTTACTTACTGATTGATTATTGTATTTTGTATACTGTACTAGGGACACTCACTGTTACTGTTCATAGCTCCTGCGTGTGTGTGTGCGTGCACTGTCTGTAGTGTGTACACAGTACACAGTATTCCCTTCTACTGAATCATCTTATTACTACTGAATCAGATTATTGTATTTTCTAGTTGTACTTACTGTACTAGAGGGACACTCAGTCACTGTTCATAGGCTAGCTCCTGCGTGTGTGTGTGCGTGCACTGTCTGTAGTGTACACACACTCTATTTCCTTCTACTGAATCTGATTACTACTGATTATTGTATTTTCTAATTAGTGTACTAGGGGACACACTCACTGTTCACTGTTCACACTTACTGATTACTGAATTATTGTATTTTGTATTTGTACTGTACTAGTAATCACTTAGCGATGTAATCACTTAGTGATTAGTGTCACCTCACCCACCAACCCACTCCATTAAAGTACCCCACTTTTTCACCCGCCCTTTTAAAAAACGTTTTTGTTTACGCCCAAAACATCTAAGATGTCTGGAAGTGGCAGCCAGCGCGGTTTGGGCAAGGGGAAGGGCAGCAAGGGAATCAGGAGGAGAGGGAGCAGCATTGTGGCAAGCTGTGGCCACACCACCATGCACAGTTCTGCAGCAGCTGCGTCAGTGGCTAACATTCCGCCTATAGCCACTGGCCGTGGATGCCTTGGGCGCCGCCCAGCAGGAGCAACTCACGCTGCAGAGACACAGCAGCAGCAGCGTGTAGTACCTGCTCCTATTTTCCTCCAGCCGGGTCGGAAACGTCCCATTGAGGAAAAGGATGCAGCCACTGTGGTGCAACTGATGACGGAGGATGAGCAGCCCGCCATCAGCTCTGCATCCGAGGCCTCCACCCTCACCACCACCACCACCACCCCTGTTCGCAGCAGCCGCCCAGCAGGGCCTGGGGAGGAGGCCAGTTCACCGTCAGTTGGCGATCTGTCATTCAGCAGTCTTTTGACCCCAGGCATCATGAGTCAATTGTCTGCTGTTGTTGGCGATTTTGAGGAGGAGATGCTGATGGGCACTTTGGGGGAGGAGGGATTGGACAGCAAGACTGTGGCGACAGTCAAGCAGCCCATCCATGCATCAGGAGAGGAGTTTGGGGGGTCATCATCCCAGCAGGACATGTTTCAGGAGGGGGATGATGATGATGATGATAATGACGTGGTGACAGACAAAGACTGGGTGCTGCCACCACCAGCACCTGGGGATGTCATCATCAGCAGCTCTGAGGAGGAGGAGGAGGATGCGCTTGTGGGCCTTGCAAGGAGGCGCATCATTGCAAGCATTGGCAGCAGTAGGCAGGTCCCACAGCCTGCTGGTGTCTCAGGCTCAGCAGCAGCAGCATCTGCCAGTACCACCACCAGCCGCACCCAAGCCCCCCCCCCCCCCCCAACCACCACAGGGAGAGAGGCAGCAGCGGCTCCAGGCCGTAGGGGGGTTTTCTTGACACCAATCTGGCAATTTTTCACCATGCCCACAGTTGACAGCAAGTACACCACTTGCAACCACTGTCAGCGGAAGTTGAGCAGAGGTGCAGACCCCTTAAAGTTCAGCACCAGCTCTCTGATCAACCATCTTGCTGCTAAACATTACCACCAGCATTAGGAGTTCCAGAGGCTGAAGGCATCTGGTGCTGGCAGTGGCACCACACCCATCACTGCACAGCCTTCAGCAGCAGCAGCAGCAACAGCAGCCACCCGCCCTCCTGCTCCTCCAGCAGCACCAGCAGGAGTGCAGAAACGCACTGCTCCTCCCCCCTCTGCAACTCCTGCCGCCGACACTGAGGCCTGTTCTGGCAGCCAGTCCTCAGTGGCCTCCTCTGCTGTTTCCGCTGATTCCCGTGCTAGCAACAGGCAATGCCAGAGCCTTTTGAGCGAGTCCTTCCAGGGGGTGGTTAGGGCTCTGCCTCCCAGCAACTGTCACGTGCGGCAGCTGAACGGCTTGCTGGCACGGGCCATGTGCTCCCAACTCCTGCCGTACACGCTCGTGCAGGAGGGGAGCGACATGCATGCGCTGCTTGCTTGTGCAGCCCCAGACTGGCAGCTCCCCAGCAGACACTTCTTCGCCCGCCAGGTCATGCCTGCACTGCACCGCTTTGTCATGGCCAATGTGGAGTGAGGGCTGGAGCATGCGGTTGGTGAAAGGGTCCACGTCACCATGGACTCCTGGAGCAGCCGCTTTGGGACAGGCCGCTACCTGTCCTTCACTGTCCACTGGGTCAGCTTGGTGGAAGGGGGTGACAATGGGAGAGCAGCAGCGGGCACAGCAGCAGCAGCAACACAGTGGGTGGTGCCACCCCGCAGGGTCAGGGGAACTGCAGCAGGTTCCTCCGATCCTCTGCCATCCTCCGGCACACCTGGCCAAACCCCCCGCCTCAGCAGCAGCGTGAAGCCACGCCACTGCCAAGCGCTGCTGCAGTTTGTCAGCCTTGGGAAGACCAAACTGACGGCAACCCATGTGTTGGCCAAACTCCAGGAGCAGGAGAGGATTTGGCTGACCCCCAGAGGCCTCAGAGTCGGAGAGGTGGTGGCCGACAATGGGGCCAATCTGGTTGCCGCCATCGACAGGGGAAACCTGACCCACATCCCCTGTCTTGCCCACGTGCTGAACCTGGTGGTGCAGAAGTTCTTGCGCACCTACCAGGGGATGGGCGAACTGCTGGAAATGGCAAGGAATGTTGTGCGTCACTTCCGGCGCTCGCCTGCAGCCTCTGCGAGCCTGGCAGATGTGCAAAAGGAGCTGGAGCTGCCACGCCATCAGCTAATCCTTGACATTCCAACTCGCTGGAACTCCACCCTGGCGATGTTGGAGCGTCTGGTTGAACAGAAGCACACTGTCAACCAGTACCTTGCCCTGGCCACTGTGTCCGCTGCTCAGAAAAGGGACAAGACCAGCAACATCCCATCCATCATCCCCGATGACGACTGGGGGCACATGCAGCAGGTGTGCTTAGTGCTGGCTCCCTTTCTGCAGGCCACCAACATGGTGAGCAGGGACCATGCTATGGTGTGCAAGTTAGTGGCTCTGGTTTGTCTGCTGAACAGGGCCCTCGATGCTTTGCTGGAACAGGGAGTGGCAGCCTGGGCACAGCAGGAGCGGCATGCAGCTGCACAGTCCACCTCTGAGGGAGAGGAGGAGGAGGACTTGGTGGAGGTCCCTGACCTTGCTGCTGATGAGGGGGATCAGCACAGTGCAGCTGAGTTGGTGCGGGGGTGGAGAGAGGATGAGGCGGCAGAGGAGGAGGATGAGGACAGCACTGCCGTCGATGTGCCAGCAGACGTGGCCCGCCTCTTCCCAATGGCAGCGCACATGCTGACGTGCCTGCGCAAGGACCCCAGGGTGATCCAGATGAAGCAGAGGGAGGACATCTGGATCAGCATGATGTTGGACCCGCGCCTCAAGGGGAAGTTGAGCCAGTTCCTGCCTCCTGCAGGAGGAGACCCAGCGCAACAAATAAGGAGCTTGCAACAGGCCCTTGTTGAGCGCTTGGAGGAAGCCTTCCCCCAGCCTTCCACCCCCACTGTCCAGCCAGCACAGAGGCAGCAGCAGGTGCCTGCATCCAGCAGCAAGCGCCCCACAGACCTGCTGTCTCTCAGCAACGAGCTCTACAGGACTGTAGAGGCTCCAACAGTGACTAGAGAGGAGGTGCATGCAGCAGCATCCTCCTCCGGTCACAGCCAGTGCCTGACCCGCATGGTGGCTGACTACATGGGGTCCTACAGCGGGCTTGACAGCGATGCCCCTGTTGATCCCATGGAGTATTGGGTCAAGCGCCTGGAGATCTGGAGCGAGCTGGCGCAGTACGCCCTGGAAGTGCTGTCCTGTCCCCCTTCCAGCGTGCTGTCCGAGCGCTGCTTCAGTGCAGCTGGTGGCGTGGTCACCGAGAAACGCTCACGTCTGTCTCACAAGTCTGTGAACAGACTGACGTTTCTCAAGATGAACCAGGCGTGGGTGGAAGGCGAGTTCCTGGCCCCTGTTGTCGGCGAGAGGGGGACATGAACTGGCTGCCGGAATCGTTAATATGCCTTACCACCCTTTACTACCTCCTGGCTCCTGCTCACTACTAAGCCAGCCTGGTTCAGTTTGAATATGACGTCGCCTCGCCTGTAGCCACACATTTTACACCTACAGTGGGCTGCTGTGTACTGCCCTTCTGCTGTCTGTCTGTGTTTCCCACTGCCAGGGTACACAGATTTTACCTTCTGCTGCCACTCTGCCACCAGCTATTACGTCCAACAATAGCTATATGTGTAATTTGCTGTGAAAAAAAAAAAGTAAACCATTAAAAAAAAAAAGTTTACATTTTTCTGAGGTGCCCGGGTTGAAAACTGTGTTGTCCCAGTTGTGTATTGGACACGATGTGGGCTGCACGACCGCTGTCTGGGACCTCATGTTGTGTTTATTTACAGCCCTGGTATCACCGCTAGGTACCAGGGCTATTATGTCACGCTGCCTACCTACCTGCTGCCACACTCACACTACTCCTCCATTCCTCCTGCTGCTGCTTCTGCTGTCTGTCTGCTGTGTTTCCCACTGCCAGGGTACACAGATTTTACCTTCTGCTGCCATTTTGCCACCAGCTATTACGTCCAACAATAGCTATATGTGTAATATGCTGTAAAAAAAAAAATAAACCATTAAAAAAAAAAAAAGTTTAAATTTTTCTGAGGTGTCCGGGTTGAAAACTGTGTTGTCCCAGTTGTGTATTGGACACGATGTGGGCTTCACGACCGCTGTCTAGAACCTCATGCTGTGTATTTATGGCCTGGTACCACCGCTAGGTACCACAGCCTATTATGTCTCGCTGCCTGCCTCATTGACTGCCTGCTGCCACACAATCCTCCTCCTCCTGCTGCTGCTGCTGAATTTACCTCCTGCTGTCTGTGTGTTTCCACTGCCAGGGAGCACATACAATGGCGCTTCCACCATGCGCCACCAGCTATTTATTACGCTCAAAAATAGCTGCATTTCTTTAAAAAAATGAAACAAATATATATACTTTTTAATACTTTGTGATATTATTTTTAGAGGTGTCCGGGTTGAAAACTGTGCTGTCCCAGTTGTGTATTGGACACGATGTGTGCTTCACGACCGCTGTCTGGAACCTCATGCTGTGTATTTATGGCCTGGTACCACCGCTAGGTACCACAGCCTATTATGTCTCGCTGCCTGCCTCATTGACTGCCTGCTGCCACACAATCATCCTCCTCCTGCTGCTGCTGCTGAATTTACCTCCTGCTGTCTGTGTGTTTCCACTGCCAGGGAGCACATACAATGGCGCTTCCATCATGCGCCACCAGCTATTTATTACGCTCAAAAATAGCTGCATTTCTTTAAAAAAAAATAGAAGAGAAAAAAGTGAAGAAGAAGAAGACGATATAGAAGAAGAAGAAGATATAGAAAAAGAAGAAGAAGAAGAAGAAGATATAGAAAAAGAAGATATAGAAAAAGAAGATGAAGAAGATGATGAAGAAGAAGAAGATATAGAAGAAGAAGAAGAAGATATAGAAGAAGAAGAAGAAGATATAGAAGAAGAAGAAGAAGATATAGAAGAAGATATAGAAGAAGAAGATATAGAAGAAGAAGAAGAAGAAGAAGATATAGAAGAAGAAGATATAGAAGAAGAAGAAGAAGTATACAGTACTGAACAGAATTTTGGACACTACTTCTCTATCCAGCTTTTTTTTTTTAAAGGAACATCCCCACATAATCACTTGCTGTTGTTACTTGGAAAAAAAGATGTTTCTTGCATCATTCACCCCCAAAACAAGTGTTGGAAGCTATTTAAGGCCAATTCGAATAGTCAGCTCGAATAATGAGCTCGAATACCGACTCGAATAGTGAGCTCGAATTTCGAGGTCGAATCGAATAGTAAAAAATATTCGACTCGAATATTCGAATAATTTACTATTCGAATTCGACCTAACTCAATTAATAATAATAAGGGGTATCCGAGCATCCCTGCTGCAGATCGCCAATAATCGGATTCTTTCTGTGTGCTGACACCGATCGTTACACTGTTCTGCTACAATTTTTTGTGGTAGTAGATTTTACGTTGTAAATAATCTTTTAGAACAAAGAGGAAATGCTGAGTTTCATACCACTTTGACATTTATAAAAATAAATGAATATGAATATTGGATAGTGTTTTTGTTTCATACTGTAAAGCACATATTTTTGTTTGTGTACCATGAGACCATATGAAACCTAGATGACCAGTGATAATTATTTACTGTCTCTTTTAACAAATTGAATGTACGTGTGTCCTGAGTTACGCACATTTGCCCAGAATAATTATCTAGTGCAGCTTATCCAGTCTACATACAGAATGAGAAGGGAGATCAAGGCCACAGCCATATCTGTATGCATACTAGAATGATAAATCAGGGTAGAGTCGGAAATGCTAAAGGTAGGATTTCCATCTGTTCAGACTGTATTAACAGGAAAGAGGAAATGTAATATTCACATTAGTCACCTAAGCTTCTATCACCTAGTAATACCCAGGTGGACGTTATTATGGAGATTAATAAATAAACTTCCACTGGTATTATCATACATTCAAAAGCATTTTCCTATTTTGTTCTCTTTGCCATTAACTTTCCTTTGGGAACATCTGCTCCTCATTATTTTATACTAAAATTATATTACGTGCATCATTATTTTTAGAGTGCATCGACTTCATTGAATATGAACACATGTATTTTGTCCACACCATCCATATATTCACATCCTATAAATGCTGAGTTATGTATGACACTCGTACTGTGTCATAGGTCATTTCCAGTACATCTGTTTGAATTATATTGTGGCATTTGTATCTTTTTTATGCAGGTATCCATTAGACAAGATTCAAGGACTCATACATCCACCAGAGTAAGTCCATTACAAGCTTTTATCTATTTCCCCCCCTTAGGATGCATTTATTACCATACAGTCAATTATTTGAAGGAAAAATGGCAAAGAGAGTGCAATTGTTCACCAGCTTCTGTCAGCAGCGCATTAGCATCTGGGAGGAAAAATATTGAAACAGCATCTCAATAAATACAAATAGCATTTTCACAAAACACATGGGGTTTGTCTATATTTCTCTTCAGGAAGAATACAATTTGGAGTTAACAAAACAGCAATTTACTAATTGAAGGGCTCTGCCACATCCATAATGCTGTTAACATGGATTCTATGTTTTTATTTAAGTTTAGAGGTTTTATTGGTTTACATAAACAGCATTATGAATGTAATTTGCTGTCAGTGGAGAAGTGCGATACTAAAAATTTAAATTGCATCACTTAAAAGAGCCATCATAAGGAATAAATATAGTGGATCAAATAAAAATGGCTTTGGAAAGCATAAATGGGGTAAGGCAGGGAAGCTTAGAAATGTTCTGTATGATTTTAGTGCTTCTTTATCATGGATGTCTGGTGATAAAGACATATGCACAATTAAAAACAGTATGGGGGATTTATTAAGAGTTGCTACACAGTCTACTTAACAGAACATGACATAACAAAACAAATAAAACAAAAATATTATGTAATAAAAATTGGTTGATAATAAATAAATGATGTTTTAGTGAACCTGAACTGACATGTAACATGGGGCTTGATGTACGTAACAGCTATAATATTGCTATAATATTGCTGTGCATAGACAGCACATGGCAATATTACCCTTACTTCCACCAGTTAGTACCACGAGTTACACAATTAGTGTGACCCGCGAAACTTGAGCAGCTAGTCCTGCAAATAAAGTTGTCTGAGGTGCCTCATTATTTTTAAATGGCAAGGGTTAAAATACCACTACTTTTGTCCACGCAATTTGGCCTTTAAAGAGATAGTGCTCAACATCCCTTCTGGACACTAGTGATGATTGCAATCAGCTAATTTCGATTATGCTAAATTTTGCTTAAACCTTTGCAATTACGCCTATATGTAATTACGATTTGTAAATTCAATTGATTTTGTATAATCATTCATAATTTCAGGTACATTTTCACGTACTTTTCGTGCCAACTTTAGCAGTTAGTAGCAAACCCCCATACATGCTATTGCTACCAAAATTGCTACATATGTTAACCACTTAATGACAAGCTGACTTATAGAAACATCCTGCTAGAGCCTGTTAATGGCTCCAGGACGTTTTTATAAGTCAGACAGTGCTGCTGGCGCTGTGCGCGTGCACCATATAAAAAATACACCTTTATTTCCAAATAATACAGTATATTGTCACCATACTTTGTACTAGGTACATAATTAAGACCTTGTGATAACCAGGACAAATAGGCAGATAAAATGTGTGGGGTTTATGTACAGTAGCAGTGTTTATATTAAAACGATAGGGGATGAAATTGGAGAAATAGTGTATTTTTTTCACTTTTTCCTTGTTTTTCCCTTTAAAATGCATAGAAAATAAAGTAATTACTAAAAACAAATACCAACCCCAAAAAGCCCAATTAGTGGTGAAAAAACCAAGATATAGATCATTTCATTGTGATTAGTAGTGATTAAGCTATTGGCAAATGAAAGGGATAAGCACTGAAAAGTGAAAATCGCTCTTGTCCCCTTTAGGGTGAAGTGGTTAAGGAGAATGTACAAGTAAAAAACAAAATATTTTTCAAAAAGACCTTGTGCTTTTTGAGAAAATCGATTTTAAAAATACAAAGAAAAATGTTTTAACAGTTTAAAAAATGACAGTTTAAAAACATTTTTCCTTGGCTTATTTAAAATCGATTTTCTCAAAAACTACAAGGTCTTTTTCAAAAAAATGTTTTTACTGGTACACAATTTTGGTGGTATCTGCATGTATGGGGGCTTGCTATTAATTGCTAAAGTCGGCACAAAAGTATGCAAACATTATGCAAAAATTTACATAAAATTGCGAGTAATTACAGACAAAATAAATTAAGATTTTCTCCAAAATTTCGCAATAAGATTTTGCATCATAATTGCGAATTTTGATGCAAAATTATAGGTATGCAATTATGGGTATGCAAAATTTGTGCTCATCACTACTGGACATTAACCCTCTGGGGACCGGCTGCCTAACCCTATAGCTAGCTAGGCATGGTGTCACCTGTATTGCGAGGTGTCCCCCATATTGCCAGCAGCCTTTACTCATCTCCCAGGCTCTAGCGATGAGCCGCTCTAGCCCCCTCCGCTCTGGCTGGCATCCCCATTAACAGTGCTGTTAATTTCAGGGTCGCGACTTGATGATCATCTAGCCGGGACCTGACACATAAGGCAGAGCGAGCAAGAATGCCGGCCAGAACAGAGGGGAGCAACAATCGATGGGGGAAATGTCAGGAAGGTGAGTGGATCATCTTATTCCCCTCCTATTGCAGCTGCTCTAATAGTTATCACTACGATCAGCCAGCGATCGTAGTGATCAAGTGATCAGGAGCCAATCGCGATGGCTCCTGATCACTGAGGGGAGATGACAGCTTAATCTCCCCTCTCGGGTACGCACGATCGTGTCGGGAGCGGAAGCAGCAGACGGCGTAAATCCTACGTCGCATCAGAGTTGGACAGCCACAAGTGCAGCGTAGGATTTACTACGCTCGGTCCCCAAAAGGTTAATCATGTAGCATCCTTGGACAGCCCAGTTAAAGACTTCCCCTTTTCTTAGAAGTTACCAGACCTTCTATTGCCTCGATCCTGTATGCTGCTGCATGAGCTCTTGTTTCTCAAAATTTGCACTTTCAGAATTGTGTAGTTGTCTTACCGGTTTTTGACATTGTATTATCACTGGCCTTTGTATTATACCTTGGTGTCTCATCTATTAGTATATGCTGCAAAAAGTGGCCACTGTTGAGTTTTGTGACAGTAAATTAACATGTGTTATAAGTTGACATAAGTAATTTTTTTTATTTTACTAAAGTGGAATTACAGTTTAATTGCATGGAAAATTCCAATCTTTACAACAATTTCATACAGTATGTAAGAATGTAAAAAATATACTGCATTTTCAGCTCTTCCGTAAGCTTTTTAAAGTTCTCAGTACTTCTTCTGTCTCCTTTTTTTTTTCTTTTTTTTTTTAATCTGTTTGCAGCCTTACACTCATCATCAGTCTTAAAGGGGCATTACATCTAATATTGCTGATTATAGTTAATAATATAAATAATGTGCACAAGAGGTCCAACCAAGTTATAAAAAAAGTAAATGGCTAGTGAAAAGTTAAGTGGTGTTTGACAGGACACCTTGCTGCACCTTGGGGGGGGGGGGGGGGGGGGGGGGATGGGAATACACAATTTAGCGAAGGAGTTCAGAAGAGCTCATTGACCATGTGGGGATAGGATCAGAGCAGCTGCCGTTCTGGCTAGAAAGAAGCTGCTTAAGAGCAATGTGTTGTTTAATCTCTGCAGCGCCTCTGGCTGAGTCTCTGGTTCTGCCGAGGACACATGGACAGTCTGTGTGAGAGAAAGGAGGGGCAGACTCAGTCAGATACGCTACAGTGATTAAACAACACATTGCAAGTAGCGTGTAACTTCTTATCACAGGGAAAGGATCTTTCTAGCCAGAATGGCAGTTTGTCTCCCCCCACATGGTTAATGAGCTCTTCTGAACTCCATCGCTAACTCCAATGCTTATGTGTATTCCCATCCTCCCCCAGCTGCAGCAATGTGTCCTGTCAGACACCACTTAACTTTTCACTAGATACTTACTTTTTTTTTTATAACTTATACCTCTTGTGCACATTATTTACTTTATTAACTAAAATCAACAATATTAGCCATAATGCCCCTTTAACCAAATCTCACTGCTAAAATATCCAGAATCCCAATCCATGCCTAGTAGATTTGATTTTCCTGCACGGACTTTGGCCCAGTGCACACCGAGCGGTTTTTGGAGCGATCCGCCGGCCGCATCCGCCTCTAAAAACGCTTGTCTAATGTATTGCAATGGGATGGTGCACACCGGCGGTTTGCGGTTTTTGCCAAGCCGCAAACGCGCCTCCTGCTGTGCGTTTGCGGTTTTCGGAAGCGTTTCATCCTCAATGTAAAGTATAGGAAAAACGCAAACCGCTCTGAAAAACGCTAGTTCAGAGCGGTTTGCCAGGCATTTTTGTTACAGTAGCTGTTCAGTAACAGCTTTTACTGTAACAATATGTGTAATCTGCTACACAAAAACGCATGCAAAACCGCTAGGTATGTTTAGAAAACCTCTCTAAACATACCTAGAATCGCTCTGAAATCAGCTCCCAAAACCGCTAGCATATTGCGGATCTGCTAGCGGTTTTGGTGTGCACTGGGCCTTTCTGTTGGTTCATTTGTGTGGCCCAGTGATAACTGTCAGCAGGAAAATCAAATAAGCTCCTGTTGGAATATTCAACATATGAGTTTCCTAGTGAGCAGCATCCCTTTTGGTCCTAATAGTTTAAAGTGACTCTATGTCAAAGATGACACAGTGTAGGACTATGTTGTATACAACTATATCATCATCTCTACAGCTCTACAGTGCTTGTGAAAGAAAGAAAGAAAGAAAGAAAGAAAGAAAGAAAGAAAGAAAGAAAGAAAGAAAGAAAGAAAGAAAGAAAGAAATTGTCCATCGGAATATACTGGTTAGTTTTTAGTCAGGTGGGAAGATGAGGGTTTGTTTTTGTGGGATATGGGTAAGCCCTTTTTTTCAATAAAATGCATGTTAAGCCATCAGCAAACAAGAAAAAACTTAAAACATGTTCACCTACTTTTTGGTATTTCTTCAGTTGCAGAGTGCAGAAAAGTTATTTTAAACAGAAGATGAAAAATTACCTCCTCAGAGGAAATATAGGAGAAAACTGAATTGGATTGGGCCCACTGTTCTTTATTCAGTAAACTTTTTTTTCCATAGTTTTTCTCACAGATGGTATTATTGTGTTCTCTCACAGAAGATGTTATTATATGTTATTATTATTTGCTACATTCAATTTCAAAAGCTTTTGTGAGTATTACTCACGATATGCTAATATAGTTTAAAATGATTTTGTTGCATACATGTAAAAAGGGCACCCTGGTAATTTGGGCACCGGAAATAGCCGCTATTAGAATATTGATGAAATTATTGTTATTCTACTAATATTAGGCACTATGTAATTATGAAAGTAAAATATCTGAAATTTATACAAATATTTCACTATTGCCTCATTGTATCACATTCTCACTTGCACCCTCCCTCTATCAATGCATACCCCTAATGACCCCCCCCCCACCAGTTCCTAACCTGACTACGCTACCCAATGCCTAACCCTAACCATCCTTCCTCTCCGATCACAATCCCTGCCCTCGCTGTATATCTGAAGCCTGCTATGTTATTGGGTGCCAGAGGTTTGGGCACCCATGTTAATAGTCATGACCAGTGGCTATAAGTGAAAATGTGGGTACCAGAGGCCATGAGTAAATATAGTGTAATCCTGACACCAGCTATAATTTCCAGTTATAGCTGCTGATTGCAACATGGGTACCGAGGATGTTTGGGTGCCACCATAGGCACCAAAACATCCACAGCATATCCAGCACCCCATTACCTCCTTCGGATTATTTATCTTGTGTTCAAAATATACTGCCAAAATATGTTTGATTATCTTGATATACTGTATACTGTTAATGCAGCAAAAACCAATGGTTATTCTCTGCAGAGGGTTACGTGTAAGTAATAAATAATAAGTTGTAGATTTATTACTGACACTTGAGAGGAATAAGAAAATGAGCCCTTGG
Organism: Hyperolius riggenbachi; assembly: GCF_040937935.1. Lineage (NCBI taxonomy): Eukaryota > Metazoa > Chordata > Amphibia > Anura > Hyperoliidae > Hyperolius > Hyperolius riggenbachi. Next base: position 557,155,801 of record NC_090646.1, read on the forward strand.
ACCAGACAGACCTTCCATTTGTCTTGACCTTTAAAGTTCACATATTTGAAGATAATTAGTACGAACTAATTCACCAAGCTTAAAAAAAAAAAAACTTTTTTTCATCAAAGTGTATTTGAAACGTTCATTTAAAGTTACTAATTAATTTTGTTAAGAATAGTTCTTGTATCTATTGTTTTCATTCCCATAACATAGTATTTAATTATTTTATCCCAAAAAATATATTAAATGTGATTTCATTTGCTTTAATTTTCTTTTAGATATGTCAAAACAGCAGAGAAAAATTCTGATATTTCATCCTACCCTGTCAATGAACAGCAGAGCACATCTTTCCCTGCATGTCTAAGATGTGCTTTGATTAATTAAAACATTAATTGCCGTATAGTAAATTAGCAAAACTTGTGATACGAATTGTCTTTCTCTCATATCTTTATACTACCACTTAACAAGTTCATATTGATAGCATTTTTTAAGCATTTTGCTTAAAAAAGTCCCACATCTTAGACAATCTGAAGGGGAAAAAACAGATAAGTAAATAGTTGCATCTGAAAAAAATCTTAAATGTGGTTTTCCTAGAATCACATATTCTTTTTTAAAGGGAATCTGAAGTGAAAATAAACTTATGAGCTGAGCTCTCCGACTAATTTAGACAGCTAAAAAATGATATAACTGAAAATAAAAATATGAGACTATTTTCTTCGCTACTAATGTTCTATTAAATACCCGTACTACACATACAATTCATTATATCATAAGGTTTTTTCGCTTTAGTGTCACAGTTTTATGGGTTAACAATAAAGATTTGACCTTCCGGAATGGCAGCAGTTGCTGATTTTAATGGTTACTCCATGCAGTCCTCATTGCTTTCAGGAATGTGTCACAGCCTCATTCAAACGTAAAGCGGTTTAAAACCCTGACATATTATTCAATAAAAACGTTTTCCTACTTTTTATATGCCATACGGTTATCATATTTGCATTTGTGCATAAGTATTATTATTCATTTAGAAGTTATAGGTTTCCAAAAGTACAGTTTTTTGCTTTGTGAGCTGACTTTGCATTTTATTAATAACTGGTTTTATTCATTGCTGTTTTGCAGGCAGGTGTGCTTTCAGTGTCTCTCTGTCTCCAGCAGCTTCTCAGCAGTCAGAGAATGTGTCACATTCCTCACTTGATACATTTAAGTAAACACAAGATAACATTACCTAAAGTTCGGATGCGTCCGCATTTCACTGCACTGAACTTTCAAGCTCTGTGTGTAACCCTTCGAATGCTGGTCTAGTAAAAAAAAAATGCTGGTTGCATTTTATAATATGCTGTAAATAATGTTTTACAGCAAAGATGAAATGCAGGGTTATATTCCACTTTAAGGAAAGAAATAAGAAAAAAGGTAAGCTCATAGTATGGCTGGTTATATCTATTAAACAAAATGTATTTTAGACATTTCCTTGACCTTTTTGTCAAGTATTATGTTGACAATGCAGACTAACCCACATGGCCCATAACATTAACCTCCCTGGTGTTCAGTTTCTGCTGGATTTCTGAGCAAAAAGTGATCCAATTAATTTTCATAACCTTTTTTCCTGTAACGTAACAAAATGTATCAAGCAGGGGTCTAGTGTACATTTTGAGTCCAATAAAAGCTTGAAACACAAAATCTAAACTAAATTTCAAAATTACTCCCCAAAATCTTTGATCATTTATACTTCCAAGCTGCAGCTTCTCAACCTGCACTAATACAATAGAGATGATGGGCAGATTCGACCAAGAGACAGATCTTCATCTAATCAAATCTGATTAGAGAGAGATCGGTCGGCTGTTCATACTCCGCAGGTTGATTCCCGATAAATTTCAACATGAAATTGCTCGGGAATCGGCCGCGCCCATTGCCTCGTCGCTGCCTCCCCAATGTAAAAATGTGCTCTTGTGTGTGCATTTATACATTAACTGTCCTGAGGCGTCCACCGCGTGGTGCCCATCTGTCTTCTGATTCTCCTGCAGATTATTGTAGGTAAGTAGCCAGGTCTAGGTGACCCCAGTATAGGCTAGGTAGGTACAGGTGTCCTCCAGTATAGGCTAGGTAGGTGCAGGTGTCCCCTAGTATAGGCTAGATAGGTGTCCCCCAGTATAGGGTAAATAGGTGCCCCCAGTATAGGGTAGATAGGTGCCTCTCAGTTTAGGGTAGATAGGTGCCCCCCAGTATAGGGTAGATAGGTGCCCCCCAGTATAGGGTAGATAGGTGCTCCCCAGTATAGGGTAGATAGGTGCCCCCGAGTATAGGGTAGATAGGTGCCCCTCAGTACAGGCTAGATAGGTGCCCCCAGTATAGGGTAAATAGGTTCCCCTCAGTATAGGGTAGATAGGCGCCGACCAGTATAGGGTAGATAGGTGCCCCCCAGTATAGGGTAGATAGGTGCACCCCAGTATAGGATAGATAGGTGCTACCCAGTATAAGGTAGATAGGTGCCCCCAATATAGGGAAGATAGGTGCCCCCAGTATAGGGTAGAAAGGTGCCCCCAGTATAGGGTATATAGGTGCCCCCCAGTATTGGGTAGATAGGTGCCCCCAGTATTGGGTAGATAGGTGCCCCCCAGTATAGGGTAGATAGGTGCCCCCCAGTATAGGGTAAATAGGTACACCCCCAGTATAGGGTAGCTAGGTATAGGAGCCCCACAGTATAAGTTAGCTAGGTGCAGGGGGCTCCTGTACACTATCGCAAGCATTGGGAACGTAAGGATTAGTTCCCCCCACCCCCCGATCCCCCCAATGCCCCCAGATGCAGCCGCTGCCTTGTAAGATACATACCGAGCCTTGTTCCAGCGAGCTCCCCAGCCGGTCTGCACAGCTCCGCATATCTTCCGGTATGCGGAGGATGTGTACTGAAGTCCCGTGATGTCAGACGTCACATGACTTCAGCCCCGATCCTCCGTGTACCGGAAGATATGCGGAGCTGAAAAGACAGATGGGGTGCTCGCTTGAACGAGGCTCGGTATGTATCTTACAAGGCAGTGGCTGCATCGGAAGGCATTAGGGGGGATCGGGGGTGGGGGGTACTAAGCCTTACATTCCTTATGCTGCACTTCTACAGTGGGGCTCCTGTAGCTAGGGAAACCCCCTGAGCGGTATGCCCGACACAGCGGCATGCCCGACACTGTGTCGGGCATACTGCTTTCAGCAAGCATTCCTTGCCTGACGCAGTGTTGGGCATACCGCTCAGGAGGTTAACAAAGGCAGGAGTAAAGCTTCCACCCTCATTAGTGTTCAGTGTTGTTGACGAGGGACCCATTCCCACTTTGTTTCCCAGAAGGAGTTGTGTGTAATAACTACATATAAAAGTATGCCCTGGTGATGAATCAAGTGTAGTTAAAATGTTCTGAGCTGGTTTCAAGATTAAAAAAGAACAACAGAAGAATCCTTAAATATCTGCAGAAGATTTCAAGATGAAGAAATAAGTTTTCAAATATGATGACATTAGAAGACAGATGTACACAGAAGAAGAATACAGATCGGATGCAAGATATACACACATAAAATCCAAAGAGTTCAGTTGAAAGAAAGAAAAAAGTTTTGTTTTTTTTTGTTTGTTTTTTTACTAATTGTATTAAAACAGCACTAAGGGTCAATGGGCTTTTGAAACTTTTATATGTGTATATACAAGCATAGGCAAACCAGGCAGATGCCTGTGGTGACAACTGTAGGAGAGGGGGCACCACAGAGCTAGTCTTACCAAATGGTACTTTATGGAATTTTTATATCCAGCTGCTAGTTCCACTAAGAAAGGGATGGATGGTCATTTTAATGTCTAAATGAGCACTGCTGTGCCAATTGTTGCAACTCTGCTTGGATTTCCAGGACAATATTCTAATCTGTAAAGACCCAGGCTGTACATAAACAGTATAAGGCTTATAAAGTTAATGCACAATGCTCAACACTGTTATTGGAAGGGTTTGTTATATGGTTTCAGTCAGAGTGAAGATATAATTGAACATTTGCTCATATTTCTTCTCTTATATTTTCCTTCCTTATCAGAATAAAATGTTTTCTGCTTCTGAAAAAAATTAACTTTGGTTTGTACATAACAACTATGATTAGTTTTGCTACAAGAATGCGCCTATAAGGGGAAAAAGTTTGACTTCTGCACTGCTGGAAGTCCATTTTGAAGTAAAGTGTGGAAATTTTTACACCACTTAAAGCCACCAGTACAGCACATAAGTCAGTAGAGGCTTTTCTAATGGATGGTAATTTTGCACTTTGTAAAGAAATGTACACATTAAATGTCAAGCAAACATGTTTTGTACAATTCAGCCTGTTGACTAAGTACAAACTAAGTATATCCTTGTGTTAACGTAACACCGCGGTGTATGTTTTCCCTGATTAATACCCTGTTCTACATCCCAGACAGTCCAGACTCTTTATTGCAAGACAGCAAAATTCTCAGTTCTGCAATCAATTTGTAAAGAAAATTTACCGGAGTAATTGGTTTACTTCTTCTTCTAGAGAAATGTAGTAGCAGATCAAACTAATGGTATTCATAGAAATGGCTTTATACATAAGGCTTTGAGAATTTTATATTTGCTAGATTAAAGAGAACCCGAGGAATTAGAAAGTAGAAAACGTAAATACTTACCTAATAAGAGGGAAGCTTCTGGATCCTCCAGTGGCTTGTATCAATGTCCTCTGGTGCCCTGCCACTCAGTGGGACGCTCCTGCACATTGGGGCCATGCTCTTCTTCTGTCACAGGTGTGGCCATGCTGCACCCACGTGAGCACAGCTACTTCTGCGCAGTAACAGAGAACTGCTCGAGCATTAACCTTCCTGGCGGTAAACCCCTACCCCCCCCCAGACCCCTGCGCTGCCTGGCCTATCAGCGCCAGGCAGCGGCAAGGGGTGGATCGGGACTCCCTTAGACGTCACGACGTCCATGACGTCGGTGACGTCATCCCGCCCTGTCGCCATGGCGACGGGGGAAGCCCTCCAGGAAATCCCGTTCTTTGAACGGGATTTCCTGATCGCCTATCGCCGGAGGCGATCGGCGGGGCTGGGGGGATGCCGCTGAGCAGCGGCTATCATGTAGCGAGCCCTAGGCTCGCTACATGATTTTAAAAAATAAATAAATAAAAAAAAACGGCTGCGCTGCCCCCTGGCGGTTTTTAATATACCGCCAGGAGGGTTAATTAACGGCTCCGGCTTACTGTGCAAGCACTGCCATGCTTGTGCAGATGTAGTATAGCCACGTTCGAGCCTGAAAAGGAGCAAAGTCCCAATGTGATTACTGACAAGTCCTTGTCGGTAATCTTCTGGCAGTCCATGCTTGGGGGCGAGTGACCAGAGGACAGTGTGGGATGCCTCTATAGGATCCAGAGACTTCCCTCTTCTTAGAAAATTACTTTATTTCCTGATGCCTCAGGTACATTTTAAAGATTAAAGACCTATATTTACATTGATCACTCCTGATAATCTGCTGCAGATAACAGGAAAACCCACTGCAAAAACTTAGAGCATGGAATAAATGCACCGTCACAGTGTTGTGCTAATAATGAGAATGATTTGGTACCATCAGGCTCAGTTCACACTGGATTGTCAGCATATAGATCAAAAAGCAGCCGCGTGGCACATCCCAAAAAATAATTAGGCGAGCTTCACAGAAAGAATCACACTCTATGGCCCACTCTCTGCAACACTGTGTCACTAGTCACAGGACGTGTGCTCCGCATACAACATAGGAAGAAACAGTTCACACTGGATCAGTTGCTGTACTGTTTCCTGGAGTGGATCATAGTGGTCCATCAGACATGTTAAAAGTGACCATGCTTTCCCATGGGCCCTGTGACAAGTGAGGGGTATCAGGACACAGTGGCAGACATAGCTGTGCATGCATTGTCATTCAAAAAACTGAATGGCATACATTTGCTCCCAAGTGATGTTGACACTGCAATTGACCCGAAGAGCAGCACAGCAGATTTGTACTAGACAGATACTGTACACTATCATTATGTCAAATGTAAACTGAATGGTGTGTATGTCAAAGTACACCAACAAATGTGGTGAAGTGAGAAGTTATGGTAGACTCTGGTGAACTTGTATACCATATTTTTTGCACCATAAGATGCACTCCCCCCCCCCCCACCCACACCCAAGTGGGGGAAAATGCTTTGCGTCCTATGGTGTGAATGTGGTGCCACTCACCATTCCTCCCCCAATTTCCCTGGCCATCTAGTCATTTCTGCCAATGTCCTCCGGCTTTGCTGCAGAGGCAAGTGAAGTGTACAGTTGGAAATGAGGCAAGACATATACAGAAGAAGATTCCATCACTATCTACAAGTATAAAGAGGAAGAAAGAAGGTTAAATGACATAAGAAATATTAATATGAATAAAAGTAGAAATGCAAAATGTTTAATTTGGAGTGGCTGGATAGAGTACAGGTTAAGGGCATCGCCCATCATGTGTTTCTTTAAAATAATTTTTTCGGTTCATGTTCCCTTTAAAGTAAACATGTCATTTTGCTATTTTACTTACCCAGGACTTTTCCCAGCCCCACACACCCACAAAGGTCTCTCAATGTCCTCCTGTTGAGCCCCATTGATCAGCTCTGAAAGATAGCCCATCGCAGGCTAGTGCACATGCATGGCCAGGGCCATGCTTCCCCGCTTGCACTCCTCTGCTTGTACAGAACATCCCTGACCATGGGAGCATGAGAAAGGACATGTGCAATAGCTCATAACTCGTGAGTCGGCAAACTTTTAGAGGGGATCTGCTGAACAACAGAGTGCAACAGGAGGACAGTGAGGGATCTGTAAGACTTGGGGGGAGAAGAGAATCCCCAGGTAAGTAAAAGAGAACTATTTTCCCCATGACAGGTACACTTTAAAAGAAAGGGACAAAAAACACTCTGTCAGCAGCTGAAAGGCCATACTAAAATGTTTGGCAATACTGTATGTGATAGCATAAGGAACATTTTGCCTATATGTGTTGATTTATGCACACAATTAGCACAAAGCTTATCTCATGTGTTTAATGTGAGTGACACACGACAGAAAGTGACGTCCGCAATTTAGGATAAAATAAGTGCTAAAAGCACAAATGCATCAACTCCATAGCTAGTGTTGGAACATAGATAAATGCGTAGACTGATTCACTATAGATTTCCTATCATTTCATTTCCAGCACGTTCTTATGTTTAAAAAAAATCACCAAATCTCTGCTTTGTTTAAATGTTTTAGCTAAGATGTTTATATATATTATTTACATGTATTATCAATTATTAAAAACAATATTTTTACTTTATTTAACTAATTGGCACTATTTGTATTGCCGCCTGTGCTATGTTTAAAGTTCTTTGCTGTTAGAATAAACAAGAGTTTACTGCTGTGACTTTATATGCCACAAATACATCTAATATTGATGGCTATAATATCAAGAAATCTCTGTACAAATTAGAATCATTAGTCATAGATGAAATGAGACATTGGTGGGCTGCATTATTACTTAAACAATATCTTGAGAATAATTATACCCCTGGAGGGCTCCACATTAATAAGAAATCGACCTAAGGTTGAAATCAATCTTCAAGAACAATGAAAGGCTTTTTCCTGAATTTCACGGATAAGTTCAATCTTCTGACTTCCTGCACAGCTAACATATAAAAGCATGTTAATAATGACACAGGAAAATCTAGATACCTAAACTACTGTCATAAATTAGAGTGATGGAGGAAGTGAATTTGTGAGAGTGTAAACGTTATACTCTGCCTTTCATACAAGTGCTCATATTAAACAACAAATACAAAAAATGTTCAGTTTAAATGAAATTTTGAATTTGAACAATGGATTTTTTAGCAAATTCATGTTTTTACTATCATTATGATTGATTTATAAAACACCAACATATTCCGTTGGGCTGTACAAAGTAAGAAACAAACATGGGTACATAATAATACAGACATATTGAATACTCCAATATTCAAAATACAGAATTGATGCAAAATACAGAATTGATAATGACAGTGACAAAAGTAACATGATGAATACAATGTGTAATGAATTCCAATCAGTGAGGGTCACACTGTAGTCACTTCCTGTCTGAGTCAGGACTGAGTCAGCCACTTACATACCTGATATTTAACTCTTTCAGACAGAGAAAGAAAAAAAGGGACACAGCATAGTTATTGTGTGCTAGGCACTGTATATACACATGTCTATCTCATCATGTCACATGTCACTTTGGGTATTCTTTAACCACTTGCCGACCGCCCACTACCTATGGGTGTCAGCAAGGTACCTCCCCCAGGGCCGCGTATCGCCGATCGGTGGCTGCACCTGGGGGACTAATTAGCCGGGGATCCACCGGCATTAGGCTCTGCCCACCCGTGACGTCAACCCGCCAGCCAATTAGCAGCGCCTGCGGGTTGTAAACACCCCAATCTCGCCATTAGTAAATGTATAATACACTTTATTAAGCTAACAAAGTGTATTATACTGGCTGTCTCCTCCCCTGGTGGTCCCAGTGATCGAGCGACGACCAGGGGAGGAGGCAGCTGTGTACGTAAACACACACACACTGATCCTGTCCCCCTGCCCCCCTGATTGCCCACAGCACCCCTCAGAACCCGCCCCCCCCCCGATCACCTCCTCAGACCACTCCCTGTCACTAACTGTCAACGCTATATTTTAGATTAGGCTCTAATCAGCCCCCTAGGGGCTCCTGATCACCCCCCCACACACACCCTCAGATCCTCCCCAGACCCCCCCTGTGTACTGTATACATCTATTCTCCCCTGTAATCACCCACTGATCACCTGTCAATCATCCATCAATCACCCCCTGTCACCACCTGTCACTGCCACCCATCAGATCAGATCCTAACCTGCCTCTTGCGGGCACCTGATCACCTGCCCACACCCTCAGATTTCCCACAGACTCGCCCTCAGATCACCTCCCATGTGCATTGTTTACATCTGTTCTCCCCTCTAATCACCCACTGATCACCCATTAATCACCCATCAATCACCCCCTGTCACCATCAGTCACTGCTACCCATCAGATCAGACCCTAATCTGCCCCATGCGGGCACCCAATCACCCACCCACACCCTCAGATTGCCTTCAGACCCCTCTGATCAACTCGCCAGTGCATTGCTTGCATAAATTCTCCCCTGTAATCACCTACTGATCGCCTATCAATCACCTCGTCACCCCCTGTCACCACCTGTCACTGCTACCCATTAGATCAGACTCTAATCTGCCCCTTGCAGGCACCCAAACACCCCCTCAGACCCTCCCTGATCACCTCCCAGTACATTGATTGCATCTATCCTTCCCACTATTCACCCCTTGAGACACCCATCAATCACCTCCTGTCACAACCTGTCAACCCCTAGCACTCCTACCCATCAGATCAGGCCCTAATCTGCCCCCTACAGGCTTCTGATCACTCGCCCACACACTCAGATCCCCCTCAGAACCCCCCCCCCCCCCCCGATACCCCCCTGTCACTATCCTAGTGATCTAAAAACAGTGATCAGTAAAAACTGTCACTTTTTTAGTATCACTAGTGTTAACAGTTAGGCCAGTTATTTAGCTAGGGCCATTCATTGGGTAATTAGTGTCAGTTAGCACCCAGCCCATTACACCGCAGTCACTAATTAGTTGCTGATTAGCATCATCACTGTCACTAATCAGCATTGCTACTATATAGTATCTGTAAGTGATCATTACTGATCGCAGTCAGATCTATATTAGGGTCACTAGGATACACACTGATCCTGTCCCCCTGCCCCCTGATTGCCCACAGCACTCCTCAGACCTTCCCCCGATCACCCCCTCAGACCACTGTTTGCACCCAATCACCCCCCTAATCACCCATCAATCACTCCCTGTCAATAACTGTCAACGCTATATTTTAGATTAGGCTCTAATCAGCCCCCTAGGGGCTCCTGATCACCCCCCACACCCTCAGACCCTCCCCAGACCCCCCCTGTGTACTGTATACATCTATTCTCCCCTGTAATCACCCACTGATCTCCTGTCAATCACCTGTCAATCACCCATCAATCACCCCCTGTCACCACCTGTCACTGCCACCCATCAGATCAGATCCTAACCTGCCCCTTGTGGGCACGTGATCACCCGCCTACACTCTCAGATCGCCTGCAGACCCGCCCTCAGATCACCTCCCAAGTGCATTGTTTACATCTGTTCTCCCCTCTAATCACCCACTGATCACTCATCAATCACCCATCAATCACCCCCTGTCACCACCAGTCACTGCTACCCATCAGATCAGACCCTAATCTGCCCCTTGCGGGCACCCAATCACCCGCCCACACCCTCAGATCGCCCTCAGACCCCCTCTGATCAACTGGCCAGTGCATTGCTTGCATATATTCTCCCCTTTAATCACCTACTGATCACCTATCAATCACCTCGTCACCCCCGGTCACCACCTGTCACTGCTACCCATTAGATCAGACTCTAATCTGCCCCTTGCAGGCACCCAAACACCCCCTCAGACCCCCCCTGATCACCTCCCAGTACATTGATTGCATCTATCCTTCCCACTATTCACCCCTTGAGACACCCATCAATCACCTCCTGTCACAACCTGTCAACCCCTAGCACTCCTACCCATCAGATCAGCCCCTAATCTGCCCCCTACAGGCTTCTGATCACTCGCCCACACACTCAAATCCCCCTCAGAACACCCCCCCCCCCCCCGATACCCCCCTGTCACTATCCTAGTGATCTAAAAAACAACTTCAGGCCCGTGGCACTTACATCCGTGATCATGAAAGCTTTTGAAAGCATGGTGCTACCTCTCCTTAAGCACTCTACTGAGGGACTGCTGGACCCGCACCAGTTCGCGTACAGAGCGAACAGGTCCACAAATGACGCCATCAACATCTGCTTGGAGCACGTCTATGATCACCTGGATAGACCGGACTCCTACGCCAGGATCCTCCTACTGGACTTCAGCTCAGCATTCAATACTATCAGCCCTAAAATACTTCAGGACAATCTCGCTGCGCTAGGAGTCCACCCCACCCTACGCCTGTGGATCACGGACTTCCTCACCAACAGGTCCCAGGTCGTTAGGTTAGGCACCATCTCCTCACAACCTAGGATCACCAACACAGGGGCCCCACAAGGCTGTGTCCTGTCGCCGTTCCTGTTCTCTCTGTATACGAACAATTGCAAATCCACTTCGGACTCGGTAAAAGTAATCAAATTTGCCGATGACACGACCATTGTGGGTCTCATCACCAAAAACGATGAGAAGGCGTACCGCCACCAGGTCGAAAGCATATGCAGCTGGTGCAGAGAGAACGGTTTGGTCCTAAACACAGCAAAAACGGTGGAGATGATTGTTGATTTCAGGAGGAGCGCTTCTACCCCGCCTCCAATCCACATGGATGGCATGGAAGTGGAAAGAGTCCCCAGTGTCCGCCTACTGGGCACAACTATCTCCAATGACCTGAGGTGGAACACCAACACGACCTCAACACAGAGGAAAGCCCAACAGAGACTTTTCTTTCTCCGCCAACTGAAAAAGTTCGGTATGGCCCAAAAACTGCTGACAAATTTCTACTCAGCCACGATCGAATCCGTCCTATGCTCTTCCATCCTGGTCTGGTACACCAGCTCCTCCGCCAGCGACAAGCTCAAACTGCAGAGGGTCATCAAATCTGCAGAGAGGATCATCGGAAGATCCCTTCCCACTCTGGACCTCCTCTACCACTCCAGGCTGAACACCAGAGCATTAAAGATCGCCAACGACCCCTCACACCCAGGCTACCGCTTCTTTAATCAGCTCCCCTCGAGCCGGAAGCTCCGGTTCCGATCCATCTACACCAGGACCTCAAGACATAAGAACAGTTTCTTTCCCTCTGCTGTCAACCTCCTGAACTCTCGCCATGGAAATGCCTATCCCCACCCCAAAATACCAAGACGCACTGAGGCACTTTGCACATAGCTCAAGCGTAGTTTTTTTGGTTGTTTTTTTTATTGTATTGTAACTTATGCCATTGTCTCCCTCTGCATACATGTTCTTTAATGCTCTGTTTTTCTGTATAATGTTCTGTTACTACTGCATGTCCTCTATCTGTTACTACTGTGTACCGTGTATCAGTACCCTGTAAGTGCCAAGCCCAATTCCGGGCACGACCCAGTCGTGCTTGGCGAAATAAAAGTTTCTGTTCTAAAAACAGTGATCAGTGAAAACTGTCACTTTTTTAGTATCACTAGTGTTAACAGTTAGGCCAGTTATTTAGCTAGGGCCCTTCATTGGGTAATTAGTGTCAGTTAGCACCCAGCCCATTACACCACAGTCACTAATTAGTTGCTGATTAGCATCATCACTGTCACTAATCAGCATTGCTACTATATAGTATCTGTAAGTGTTCATTACTGATCGCAGTCAGATCTATATTAGGGTCACTAGGATACACACTGATCCTGTCCCCCTGCCCCCTGATTGCCCACAGCACCCCTCAGACCTTCCCCCCCGATCACCCCCTCAGACCACTGTTTGCACCCAATCACCCCCCTAATCACCCATCAATCACTCCCTGTCACTAACTGTCAACGCTATATTTTAGTTTAGGCTCTAATCAGCCCCCTAGGGGCTCCTGATCACCCCCACACCCTCAGACCCTCCCCAGACCCCCCCTGTGTACTGTATACATCTATTCTCCCCTGTAATCACCCACTGATCTCCTGTCAATCACCTGTCAATCACCCATCAATCACCCCCTGTCACCACCTGTCACTGCCACCCATCAGATCAGATCCTAACCTGCCCCTTGTGGGCACGTGATCACCCGCCTACACTCTCAGATCGCCTGCAGACCCACCCTCAGATCACCTCCCAAGTGCATTGTTTACATCTGTTCTCCCCTCTAATCACCCACTGATCACTCAGCAATCACCCATCAATCACCCCCTGTCACCACCAGTCACTGCTACCCATCAGATCAGACCCTAATCTGCCCCTTGCGGGCACCCAATCACCCGCCCACACCCTCAGATCGCCCTCAGACCCCCTCTGATCAACTGGCCAGTGCATTGCTTGCATATATTCTCCCCTTTAATCACCTACTGATCACCTATCAATCACCTCGTCACCCCCTGTCACCACCTGTCACTGCTACCCATTAGATCAGACTCTAATCTGCCCCTTGCAGGCACCCAAACACCCCCTCAGACCCCCCCTGATCACCTCCCAGTACATTGATTGCATCTATCCTTCCCACTATTCACCCCTTGAGACACCCATCAATCACCTCCTGTCACAACCTGTCAACCCCTAGCACTCCTACCCATCAGATCAGCCCCTAATCTGCCCCCTACAGGCTTCTGATCACTCGCCCACACACTCAGATCCCCCTCAGAACACCCCCCCCCCCCCCGATACCCCCCTGTCACTATCCTAGTGATCTAAAAACACTGATCAGTGAAAACTGTCACTTTTTTAGTATCACTAGTGTTAACAGTTAGGCCAGTTATTTAGCTAGGGCCCTTCATTGGGTAATTAGTGTCAGTTAGCACCCAGCCCATTACACCACAGTCACTAATTAGTTGCTGATTAGCATCATCACTGTCACTAATCAGCATTGCTACTATATAGTATCTGTAAGTGATCATTACTGATCGCAGTCAGATCTATATTAGGGTCACTAGGATACACACTGATCCAGTCCCCCTGCCCCCTGATTGCCCATGGCACCCCTCAGACCTTCCCCCCCCCGATCACCCCCTCAGACCACTGTTTGCACCCAATCACCCCCCTAATCACCCATCAATCACTCCCTGTCACTAACTGTCAACGCTATATTTTAGTTTAGGCTCTAATCAGCCCCCTAGGGGCTCCTGATCACCCCCCACACCCTCAGACCCTCCCCAGACCCCCCTGTGTACTGTATACATCTATTCTCCCCTGTAATCACCCACTGATCTCCTGTCAATCACCTGTCAATCACCCATCAATCACCCCCTGTCACCACCTGTCACTGCCACCCATCAGATCAGATCCTAACCTGCCCCTTGTGGGCACGTGATCACCCGCCTACACTCTCAGATCGCCTGCAGACCCACCCTCAGATCACCTCCCAAGTGCATTGTTTACATCTGTTCTCCCCTCTAATCACCCACTGATCACTCATCAATCACCCATCAATCACCCCCTGTCACCACCAGTCACTGCTACCCATCAGATCAGACCCTAATCTGCCCCTTGCGGGCACCCAATCACCCGCCCACACCCTCAGATCGCCCTCAGACCCCCTCTGATCAACTGGCCAGTGCATTGCTTGCATATATTCTCCCCTTTAATCACCTACTGATCACCTATCAATCACCTCGTCACCCCCTGTCACCACCTGTCACTGCTACCTGTCGCTGCTACCCATTAGATCAGACTCTAATCTGCCCCTTGCAGGCACCCAAACACCCCCTCAGACCCCCCCTGATCACCTCCCAGTACATTGATTGCATCTATCCTTCCCACTATTCACCCCTTGAGACACCCATCAATCACCTCCTGTCACAACCTGTCAACCCCTAGCACTCCTACCCATCAGATCAGCCCCTAATCTGCCCCCTACAGGCTTCTGATCACTCGCCCACACACTCAGATCCCCCTCAGAACACCCCCCCCCCCGATGCATCATCACTGTCGCTAATCAGCATTGCTACTATATAGTATCTGTAAGTGATCATTACTGATCGCAGTCAGATCTATATTAGGGTCACTAGGATACACACTGATCCTGTCCCCCTGCCCCCTGATTGCCCACAGCACCCCTCAGACCTCCCCCCCCGATCACCCCCTCAGACCACTGTTTGCACCCAATCACCCCCCTAATCACCCATCAATCACTCCCTGTCAATAACTGTCAACGCTATATTTTAGATTAGGCTCTAATCAGCCCCCTAGGGGCTCCTGATCACCCCCCACACCCTCAGACCCTCCCCAGACCCCCCCTGTGTACTGTATACATCTATTCTCCCCTGTAATCACCCACTGATCTCCTGTCAATCACCTGTCAATCACCCATCAATCACCCCCTGTCACCACCTGTCACTGCCACCCATCAGATCAGATCCTAACCTGCCCCTTGTGGGCACGTGATCACCCGCCTACACCCTCAGATCGCCTGCAGACCCGCCCTCAGATCACCTCCCAAGTGCATTGTTTACATCTGTTCTCCCCTCTAATCACCCACTGATCACTCATCAATCACCCATCAATCACCCCCTGTCACCACCAGTCACTGCTACCCATCAGATCAGACCCTAATCTGCCCCTTGCGGGCACACAATCACCCGCCCACACCCTCAGATTGCCCTAAGACCCCCTCTGATCAACTGGCCAGTGCATTGCTTGCATATATTCTCCCCTTTAATCACCTACTGATCACCTATCAATCACCTCGTCACCCCCTGTCACCACCTGTCACTGCTACCCATTAGATCAGACTCTAATCTGCCCATTGCGGGCACCCAAACACCCCCTCAGCCCCCCCCCCCCCCCTGATCACCTCCCAATACATTGATTGAATCTATCCTCCCCTCTATTCACCCCCTGAGACACCCATCAATCACCTCCTGTCACCACCTGTTAACCCCTAGCACTCCTACCCATCAGATTAGGCCCTAATATTCCCCCTGCAGGCTTCTGATCACTCGCCCACATCCTCAGATCCCCCTCAGACACCCCCCCCCCCCCCCCCGATCACCCCCCTGTCACTATCCTAGTGATCTAAAAACAGTGATCAGTGAAAACTGTCACTTTTTAGTATCACTAGTGTTAACAGTTAGGCCAGTTATTTAGCTAGGGCCCTTCATTGGGTAATTAGTGTCAGTTAGCACCCAGCCCATTACACCGCAGTCACTAATTAGTTGCTGATTAGCATCATCACTGTCACTAATCCGCATTGATACTATATAGTAGCAATGCGGATTAGTGACAGTGATGCTACTATATAGTATCTGTAAGTGATCATTACTGATCGCAGTCAGATCCATATTAGGGTCACTAGGATACACACTGATCCTGTCCCCCTGCCCCCTGATTGCCCATGGCACCCCTCAGACCTTCCCCCCCGATCACCCCCTCAGACCACTGTTTGCACCCAATCACCCCCCTAATCACTCATCAATCACTCCCTGTCACTAACTGTCAACACTATATTTTAGATTAGACTCTAATCAGCCCCCTAGGGGCTCCTGATCACCCCCCACACCCTCAGACCCTCCCCAGACCCCCCCTGTGTACTGTATACATCTATTCTCCCCTGTAATCACCCACTGATCTCCTGTCAATCACCTGTCAATCACCCATCAATCACCCCCTGTCACCACCTGTCACTGCCACCCATCAGATCAGATCCTAACCTGCCCCTTGTGGGCACGTGATCACCCGCCTACACCCTCAGATCGCCTGCAGACCCGCCCTCAGATCACCTCCCAAGTGCATTGTTTACATCTGTTCTCCCCTCTAATCACCCACTGATCACTCATCAATCACCCATCAATCACCCCCTGTCACCACCAGTCACTGCTACCCATCAGATCAGACCCTAATCTGCCCCTTGCGGGCACCCAATCACCCGCCCACACCCTCAGATTGCCCTAAGACCCCCTCTGATCAACTGGCCAGTGTATTGCTTGCATATATTCTCCCCTTTAATCACCTACTGATCACCTATCAATCACCTCGTCACCCCCGGTCACCACCTGTCACTGCTACCCATTAGATCAGACTCTAATCTGCCCATTGCGGGCACCCAAACACCCCCTCAGACCCCCCCCCCCTGATCACCTCCCAATACATTGATTGAATCTATCCTCCCCTCTATTCACCCCCTGAGACACCCATCAATCACCTCCTGTCACCACCTGTTAACCCCTAGCACTCCTACCCATCAGATTAGGCCCTAATATTCCCCCTGCAGGCTTCTGATCACTTGCCCACATCCTCAGATCCCCCTCAGACACCCCCCCCCCCCCCCCCCGATCACCCCCCTGTCACTATCCTAGTGATCTAAAAACAGTGATCAGTGAAAACTGTCACTTTTTGGTATCACTAGTGTTAACAGTTAGGCCAGTTATTTAGCTAGGGCCCTTCATTGGGTAGTTAGCGTCACTTAGCACCCAACCCATTACACAGCTCTCACTAATTAGTTGCTGATTAGCATCATCACTGTCGCTAATCAGCATTGCTACTATATAGTATCTGTAAGTGATCATTACTGATCGCAGTCAGATCTATATTAGGCTCACTAGGATACACACTGATCCTGTCCCCCTGCCCCCTGATTGCCCACAGCACCCCTCAGACCTTCCCCCCCCCCCCCCCGATCACCCCCTCAGACCACTGTTTGCACCCAATCACCCCCCTAATCACCCATCAATCACTCCCTGTCAATAACTATCAACGCTATATTTTAGATTAGGCTCTAATCAGCCCCCTAGGGGCTCCTGACCACCCCCCACACCCTCAGACCCTCCCCAGACCCCCCCTGTGTACTGTATACATCTATTCTCCCCTGTAATCACCCACTGATCTCCTGTCAATCACCCATCAATCACCCCCTGTCACCACCTGTCACTGCCACCCATCAGATCAGATCCTAACCTGCCCCTTGTGGGCACGTGATCACCCGCCTACACTCTCAGATCGCCTGCAGACCCGCCCTCAGATCACCTCCCAAGTGCATTGTTTACATCTGTTCTCCCCTCTAATCACCCACTGATCACTCATCAATCACCCATCAATCACCCCCTGTCACCACCAGTCACTGCTACCCATCAGATCAGACCCTAATCTGCCCCTTGCGGGCAACCAATCACCCGCCCACACCCTCAGATCGCCCTCAGACCCCCTCTGATCAACTGGCCAGTGCATTGCTTGCATATATTCTCCCCTTTAATCACCTACTGATCACCTATCAATCACCTCGTCACCCCCGGTCACCACCTGTCACTGCTACCCATTAGATCAGACTCTAATCTGCCCCTTGCAGTCACCCAAACACCCCTTCAGACCCCCCCTGATCACCTCCCAGTACATTGATTGCATCTATCCTTCCCACTATTCACCCCTTGAGACACCCATCAATCACCTCCTGTCACAACCTATCAACCCCTAGCACTCCTACCCATCAGATCAGCCCCTAATCTGCCCCCTACAGACTTCTGATCACTCGCCCACACACTCAGATCCCCCTCAGAACCACCCCCCCCCCCTGATACCCCCCTGTCACTATCCTAGTGATCTAAAAACAGTGATCAGTGAAAACTGTCACTTTTTTAGTATCACTAGTGTTAACAGTTAGGCCAGTTATTTAGCTAGGGCCCTTCATTGGGTAATTAGTGTCAGTTAGCACCCAGCCCATTACACCGCAGTCACTAATTAGTTGCTGATTAGCATCATCACTGTCATTAATCCGCATTGCTACTATATAGTATCTGTAAGTGATCATTACTGATCGCAGTCAGATCCATATTCGGGTCACTAGGATACACACTGATCCTGTCCCCCTGCCCCCTGATTGCCCATAGCACCCCTCAGACCTTCCCCCCCGATCACCCCCTCAGACCACTGTTTGCACCCAATCACCCCCCTAATCACTCATCAATCACTCCCTGTCACTAACTGTCAACGCTATATTTTAGATTGGGCTTTAATCAGCCCCCTAGGGACTCCTGATCACCCCCCACACCCTCAGACCCTCCCCAGACCCCCCCCCTGTGTACTGTATACATCTATTCTCCCCTGTAATCACCCACTGATCTCCTGTCAATCACCTGTCAATCACCCATCAATCACCCCCTGTCACCACCTGTCACTGCCACCCATCAGATCAGATCCTAACCTGCCCCTTGTGGGCACGTGATCACCCGCCTACACCCT
The DNA here is from genome assembly GCF_040937935.1 of Hyperolius riggenbachi. Classification (NCBI taxonomy): domain Eukaryota; kingdom Metazoa; phylum Chordata; class Amphibia; order Anura; family Hyperoliidae; genus Hyperolius; species Hyperolius riggenbachi. Next base: position 557,174,711 of record NC_090646.1, read on the forward strand.
CAGATCGCCTGCAGACCCGCCCTCAGATCACCTCCCAAGTGCATTGTTTACATCTGTTCTCCCCTCTAATCACCCACTGATCACTCATCAATCACCCATCAATCACCCCCTGTCACCACCAGTCACTGCTACCCATCAGATCAGACCCTAATCTGCCCCTTGCGGGCACCCAATCACCCGCCCACACCCTCAGATCGCCCTAAGACCCCCTCTGATCAACTGGCCAGTGCATTGCTTGCATATATTCTCCCCTTTAATCACCTACTGATCACCTATCAATCACCTCGTCACCCCCTGTCACCACCTGTCACTGCTACCCATTAGATCAGACTCTAATCTGCCCATTGCGGGCACCCAAACACCCCCTCAGACCCCCCCCCCCCCTGATCACCTCCCAATACATTGATTGAATCTATCCTCCCCTCTATTCACCCCCTGAGACACCCATCAATCACCTCCTGTCACCACCTGTTAACCCCTAGCACTCCTACCCATCAGATTAGGCCCTAATATTCCCCCTACAGGCTTCTGATCATTCGCCCACATCCTCAGATCCCCCTGAGACCCCCCCCCCCCACACCCCCCCCCCCCCCCCCCCCCCGATCACCCCCCTGTCACTATCCTAGTGATCTAAAAACAGTGATCAGTGAAAACTGTCACTTTTCAGTATCACTAGTGTTAACAGTTAGGCCAGTTATTTAGCTAGGGCCCTTCATTGGGTAGTTAGCGTCATTTAGCACCCAGCCCATTACACAGCACTCACTAATTAGTTGCTGATTAGCATCATCACTGTCGCTAATCTGCATTGCTACTATATAGTATCTGTAAGTGATCATTACTGATCGCAGTCAGATCTATGTTAGGGTCACTAGGATACACTAAAAACACAGTGTATGACCAATCAGGCCTGATCGTTCGCCTGCACTTGCATTCAGCCCGCCCCGCCGCAGTGACACAATTTTTTTTCAGATCACTGCAAAAAAAAAAAAAACACTGTACAATAGCTGTGGCGCTGTAAAGATCAGTTTTGATTTTTTTTAATTAAAACTCAGTGACCACAGCTTTCTACTTCACAAGTACTCCCTTTTACTAGGTAGGTGTTCTTTTTCCTGGGTAGTCGCAGAGGAATACTCCCTAAATTTAGCAGTCCACCATGGCAAAAAAGGGGTATTCCGCTGAAGAGGCCGCCGAGATTCTGGCCCAGTGGGGTGAGTGCGATTGGGAAGCCTCATCTATCAAATCATCCGGGTAAGAATATGAACCGGTGAACAGCAGTGGCTCTCTGACCGATAGCAATGACGAGGTTGAGGTCCCGGCTAGAGCCAGGCGTACCATACCCCATGTCACTGGACCGCAGGTGGCGCAGGATCAGACTCAAGGGCAGCAGAGTGGTGCTAGCACTGATCCTAGTTTTTTTAGTGAGGCATGCACCAGCAGCATAGCATCTCCTGGACCTAGCACTAGTACTACCATAGACCCTGGTGAAGTGGCGAGCACCAGCATGGTAGTAGAAACTGGTTCGGTGGCACGTGCATTAAGACCCGAGTCACAGCCACCAGCAAAACGGGCCCGTACTACCCATAGTCTTCCAGAGGTGCTGGCAAATCCCAATTGGCAATCCCCTGGTTCCGCCGCACCCGTACTGCCCCCTTTCACCTACTGCAGATGCTTATACCCCTGAACAGTCATTTTGAGGCATTTGGTTTCTAGACTACTCCTCACAGTTTTGGGCCCCTAAAATGCCAGGGCAGTATAGGAAACCCACAAGTGACCCCATTTTAGAAAGAAGACACCCCAATGTATTCCGTTAGGTGTATGGTGAGTTCATAGAACATTTTACTTTTTTGTCACAAGTTAGTGGAAAATTACACTTTATGAAAAAAAACAATAAAAATCAATTTCCGCTAACTTGTGACAAAAAAGAAAACCTTCTATGAATTCACCGTACTCCTAACGGAATACATTGGGGTGTCAAAATTGTCTTTCTAAAATGGGGTCAGTGGTGGGGTTCCTATACTGCCCTGGCATTTTAGGGGCCCTAAACCGTGAGGAGTAGTCTGGAAACCAAATGCCTCAAAATTAACTGTGAAATCCTAAAAGTGCTCATAGGACTTTGGGCCCCTTAGCACACCTAGGATGCAAAAAAGTGTCACACATGTGGTATCGCCATACTCAGGAGAAGTAGTATAATGTGTTTTGGGGTGTATTTTTACACATACCCATGCTGGGTGGGAGAACTATCTCTGTAAATGGACAACTTTGTGTAAACAAATCTAAAAAATTCTCATTTACAGAGATATTTCTCCCACCCAGCATGGGTATGTGTAAAAATACACCCCAAAACACATTATACTACTTCTCCTGAGTACGGCGATACCACATGTGTGACACTTTTATGCAGCCTAGGTGCACTAAGGGGCCCAACGTCCTATGAGTACCTTTAGGCTTTACAGGGGTGCTTACAATTTAGCACCCCCAAAATGCCAGGACAGTAAACACACCCCACAAATGACCCCATTTAGGAAAGTAGACACCCCAAAGTATTCAGAGAGGGGCATGGTGAGTCCATGGCAGATTTCTTTTTTTTCTTGTCACAAGTTAGCAGAAATGGAAACTTGTTTTTATTTTTTATTTTTTGGTCACAAAGTGTAATTTTCCGCTAACTTGTGACAAAAAATAAAATCTTCTATGAACTCACCATGCCTCTTAGTGAATACTTGGGGTGGGGTCATTTGGGGGGTATTTATACTATCCTGGAATTTTAGCACCTCATGAAACATGACAGGTGCTCAGAAAAGTCAGAGATGCTTCAAACTGGGGAAATTCACTTTTTAGCACCATAATTTGTAAACGCTATAACTTTTACCCCCCCCAAAAAAAAATCAAATAAGCGTGTATTTATTGATCAAAGACATGTAGCACAATGCATTTAGACAAAAATGTATATAGAAATTTTACTTTATTTGAAAAATGTCAGCACAGAAAGTTAAAAAATCATTTTTGACAAAATTCATGTCTTTTTTGATGAATATAATAAAAATCACAGCAGCAATCACATAGCACCAAAAGAAAGCTGTATTAGTGACAAGAAAAGGAGGTAAAATTAATATAGATAGCAGGTTGTAGGGCCAAGCAATAAACCGTTATAGCTGCAGTGGTCTGAATGGAAAACAAGTGTCTGGTCCTCAAGGGGTTTTAAGGCTGCAGTCCTTAAGTGGTTAAAGCGGATCAGAGATGAAAAACTAACTATAACAAGTAACTTACATCAAAGGTCAGCGCAGGTTTAGAAAGTCATTGTATGTAGGGAATGGTAAATTCTTCACCACAATATATCAAATGCTCAGAGGTAGGTATCCGCCAAACATCAAAACTAGAAAAGGCTTACCAGCTCCCAACAACCCACATTATAAGGTTGTGAAATGGCTCAGGTCACAGATAACGTCCAGGGAACATCAGACGTCGTGAAGATCCAGTGGACATCCGTATGGAGGTAAAGTTTCAGGAATTTGTATAGGAAAACAAAAACGGCAATATCTAAGCGTAACCCGTTTATTTAGATAACATTTCTTCAAAAGGCAGTAGACATAAAAACGATAACTCACATACGGGGCCCATAAACAGGGAACCCCAGAAGATTAGCGCGCATGTAATGGTCAATCGTAGATCAATAGACAATGGTGCCGCCTGTTACCTTCAGGGGAAGGTATCAGGCGGCACCATTGTCTATTGATCTACGATTGACCATTACATGCGCGCTAATCTTCTGGGGTTCCCTGTTTATGGGCCCCGTATTTGAGTTATCGTTTTTATGTCTACTGCCTTTTAAAGAAATTTTATCTAAATAAACGGGTTACGCTTAGATATTGCCGTTTTTGTTTTCCTATACAAATTCCTGAAACTTTACCTCCATACGGATGTCCACTGGATCTTCACGACGTCTGATGTTCCCTGGACGTTATCTGTGACCTGAGCCATTTCACAACCTTATAATGTGGGTTGTTGGAAGCTGGTAAGCCTTTTCTAGTTTTGATGTTTGGCGGATCCCTACCTCTGAGCATTTGATATATTGTGGTGAAGAATTTACCATTCCCTACATACAATGACTTTCTAAACCTGCGCTGACCTTTGATGTATGCCTGACTTCTGAACTTTTGGACATTGTTCTTCTCAGCGGCGGTTCCATTGTCCCTTGGCGCCGATATATTTGCTACTATATATAACAAGTAACTTGTCTATATATCTTATCTAAAGTTTAGATAGTTTACACAGCATAACTGATTGGCGGCAGTGCCGCCACGGCAGAGAGCGGCGCGACCGCCGCCTCTGCCGCTCTGAGCTCCGGACTTGCACCTCAGGCGTCTCGCACGCCGAGGGCAGGTCTCTCAGCAGCTCATAGGGGTCGAAGGGCGCACGCGCGCGCCCAGCGGCAAGAGCTTCATGCTCTTAGGAGAAGAGTCAGCTGACCGGCTGGTCAGCTGACGTCACTCTGTGCACATCTCCTCTCGGATTGGCTGAAGAGCTGGGGCGGGACCCTGAGAGCACCTCAGTGTACTTAAAGGGAACCAGAGATGAACGATTCACACAAAATAAACATATCAGTTGATAGCTTGTAAAGAATAAATGCTCTACCCGATAATTTCGCCACTCTGGTGTGCCTTTTTGAGTGCTTTTTATTCATTATTGCGCCAGGAAATATCCAATATGGCTGCCGGCTCATATTCCTATTGCTTCCAGGTTATGAGGTGTTCTGGATGTGCTGTCTAGGCTATATGAAACTATAGACAAGCAGGGCTGCTGTAGGCTTTCATCTGTGTGCTTTCAACTTCATATTCTGGTATGCTTTGTGGCGGCCTGTAGGAAGTGTCTCTCATAGTAATGAAACTGCATACAGTAGATAATAATGACAGGCTGCACAGACAGAGCACACAGATCACACAGCCACACTTGTCTGTTAGACAGAGATTTTTCCTGCAGCAGCAGCCCCTCCCATGTCATCACAGCTTACAGTATGTAAAGCAGGAAATTTGAGCCAGGAGGGGGAAGGCTTGGGCTTGAAAAGACTCCACAGAAGAGTGACTCAGCTATAATGATTCCAGGTCAAACCTCGACTGAATAGTCGGTGGATTCTTATCACAGTTGATAACAGATAGATTAGACTGAGAAGAATAAAACTAAAAGCAGGGTAGGTGTTTACTGTCATGTTCCCACTGATATATGTAATAAAATACATGAGGGTGCTTCATCTCTGGTTCTCTTTAAGCTCCGTTTCTTCATTTGTAACTTGTCTGTTGTTGCAAATACTTGGTGTTAGCGCTCAGACCTTTGATAGCTGTAATAATAACTATGGATTATTGTATTTGATTACCTGTGTATGACTCTTGCCTGTTACAACTTCTCTCTGCTTTTCGATTCAGTACCTCTGCCCATCTGATCTCGTTGCCGACGTTTGCTTGAACTTCACTCTGATCCTGTTTGCCGATTCTGTACCTTATCTGCCCGTCTGTTGCCTACCTGATCTGTCTGACTACTCTCTCTCACCGGTGAGCCCTGTCACTGGTGAGGTTTCCCTCTGTGCTGCTATCGGAACCCTCCAGCTCCACTGGTGAGGTTACCGCTGAAAATCTATCAGTAATTTACTGTTTGCACCAATCACTACACCTTGTGCAATAAAGTTGTGACTTTTGTCACGTCCTACACGCCTTGTGCTTACTATATCTGTATTATTGGTGATACTGCAGATCACCACATAATCAGATATCTGTTATTCTGCTGACACTATTGTCACAATAACTAGCTGCAAACAACATCAAAACAGCATCAAAAGTTTATGATTATTTTTTTCTGTGATACAATGAGGGCAGCCATGTTCTGTTTGTCACATTGTCAAAGGCTGAGTGCTGGAGATGCTATCAGCTTGCCTGTGTGTAAATTCAGTCCCCTCTCCTCCACCCTCCTTCCCTCTGCCTCTGAAATCAATGGCTAGTAACATCCTCGTGCCCAGACTGAGCTCCCATAAGCCCTTGCTACAGTGCCAAGGCACAAAAGGAGCTGTGGGCTTGTTTAGTTTATGAGGAATTGGAGTATTAAAACAAAACAAAAAAAGTATTTGACTTGAGGAGTGCCCTATAAACTATATGAAAGGAACACAATTATGCAATGAGTAAAAGTTTTTTTTGGATCCACTTTAAGCAGAAATACTTATATTTGGTTAATCCCATGCCAATATCGTTGGGTATGTCCTGTGCCAATATCCTCTAGTTATGTTGATAGAAGATCCCAGATGAGCGACAAATAAAGGCTGCACACGTCGTCACCCTCACTTGCTATAATAAAGTATAGCAAGCCCCGAAAAACCATCTTTAAAAACGCCACTGGTACTTTCCATTGGTCCCTCGTGAAAAATGGTTAAATTTAAAATGCATGTGTATGAATTTATATAAAATGTACATTTGTCCCACAGTAAAATGAGCTATAAATTACTTTTCTCCTATGTTACTTCTGCTTACAGTAAGCAGTAAAAGTTTGACAGATCTGACAGCTTTTCAGTTAGTCCATCTCCTCATGGCATATTTTCAGTATTTCCTTTATTTTTTACAAAAACACTTCCTGGAAAGGATCTATAAAAAGGAGATGGACTAATTAAAAATCTCTCAGATTAGTGGCGGTGGTTGCTATGTGTTTTGGGGCCTAGGGAGAGCCTGGGTACCAGCGGCAGTCAAAGGGTCTGGGCTAGCTATACAGGGAGGCTTTGACGCCCCTCTCTTCCAGAGCACCCTCCTGAAGGGCTCTCATTCTGGCTATATCAGCCTGCATGGGTGACAAGGGGTTAAAAAGGCTTCGGAGGGGAGAACTCATGTCATTTTTTAAAAAATCTGACTTTTAATAGCCCAAAAAATAGGTAACAAAAAAATGCATAACAGCAGAGCAGCGCAAACATGACATGACGCGTTTGTTGGGGCGAGTGGCGAGAACAAAAAATAAGGTGTCCGCTATCACTTGGCTAAGTTGATCCAGACATATGACTGGTTGGGTGGCAGGTGGGGGCCAGAAGCTGCTGTACACATGCTGAATTATCAGCAGAGGCAATCGTTAGCTCAGCCATCTGTAATCTAGCGTGTGTATGGCATTTATTTTCTATTATGTTCCGAAGATCAAGAGAAAACATAGGGAACCAGGCCCATGTTACTTACTAATAAATACAGAAGAAAATGAACAAAAACAAGATAGAAGTTTGTCGCCATCACCAATATTCATTAATTTTACATTGTTATTTAAAAGAATCTCTTGTAACTCTTTGTCTATAATAAGAGAAAGAAAGGGAAAAAAACCCAATATAACAGCTATATATGCTAAAAAAAAGAACGTTTTAATCAAAGGAACATTGGAATCCACTTTTGATAACAATTGTGGTGGCGCTATTGAAAAAAAGAGGAGATTTAAATCTTTTGCCACTGACAATGGGTACATGTAGTAAAGCTACCCGCAGTAAAAAAAAAAAAAAAAAAAAACAATAAACTGTACAAAAGTAGCAGACAAAGCATCTGCAAACATATTTAGTGTTCTGTAAATTATCTAGAGCTCAATTCTGTAAGAAACATGTGTCCCCTATGAAGAGTTTAAGCAAGTTTAATCACACATATGGGAAATTAAATGGCCTCTGGAAGTCGGAGACTGATGCATCAAGAAATATAAATGAGTGCTTAATTTAAAATTCCTCATAATAAGAGAGTTTGTGGACAGGGAATATTTTAAAATCAGCTCTATAATATTCTAAATATTCTCAGAGCTATGAGCTAATCACTATTAGATGATCAGGCTTGCTCTGGCTCTTTTTAAAAGTTTCTCTATAGCTTCTATCTTTGCAGAATCAATTGTGTGTTCTTAGATTTATATTGTGTACGTATCAATAGTGCAATACTGTATATTATAAAAAAATGGTCATATGAAAAAAAATAAAAAGAGAGAATGTCATGGTTTGCTTTCTGCGTTAACTGGAAAACAGAGTTTTGTCTTCTTAAAGCAGACCTGAACTCAGAACTTCCTCTCTGCTCTAAAAGATACATAGCAGCAGCATAATAACCTTTAAAAACAAAAAATTCTTTGTTACAGATGATACAAATCCTGCAAAAAATCTGCAGTGGTCTACTTCCTGCTTTCATGGAAGCAGATGTACTGTTAACATCCTATGTTTACCAATTAGCTGCCCTGCAATGGCAGTCAGCGGACACAGAGTGATAAAATTACAACTTGTGATTAGTCACAGATGAGGGGGAACTAGACAGGCTAAATGCTCTAAATACATACAGGGAGCATTTCTCTATGTGTTCCCTCTGTCCTGTGGAAGAGTTTAGGTCCACTTTAAAACAGAAGGTATTTGTGATTATTTAGGTTGGAGTGAGCATATGAGGTGTCCCACAATGTAACACAGCTGAATATGCAAATTGTCCCTTTAATGTCCCTGAAAGCTAAATACTCTTCCAAAACCACTGGAATGTGTCAGCTTGTTAAGTGTACAGTTCCACACTAATCCAACATGCATACAGACTGTTTCGGACTGGTTGGTCCTCATCAGTGCATGGCATGGATTACTGTGGCTCTATGGGGTAGAACTTGAAACACCCAGAAATTACAGCGTACCCAGCAAGCTCATGGTGAACTAGAACTCCTAGGAGTGTGTAAGGGGCTGAAAAGGACCAAAATGCCCTTACTAAAATTCTGTGTAAAGCAGAATTTTGTCTTCTTAAAACAAGGTATTTGCAATTAATCAAGAATCAGATCTCCCATCTTGAATAATTGCAAATACCTTGGGCTTGATTCACAAAGCGGTGCTAACAGTTAGCACGCTGGTGAAAAGCCCTTTATCACACCTAAACTCAGTTTAGGCATGATAAGTTTAGGTGTGATAAGTTTAGGTGTGATAAGTTTAGGCATGATAAGTTTAGGTGTGATAAGTTTAGGCATGATAAGTTTAAGCACCAACTGGGTTAGCACCGCAGTGCACAGCGGATCAAAAGTTTTGTGCTAGCAAAGTCTGGTGCACTTCGCATAGAGTTTAATGGCGCTGCTTTGTGTGCGGGACTTTGCACGCTATCTACACTTATCTAAACTTAGCATGCCTAAACTTATCACGCCTAAACTTATCACACCTAAACTTATCACACCTAAACTGACTTTTCACCAGTGTGGTGCAAAGGTTATCAGACCTAAAGTCTTTTAGGCGTGATAACTGAGTTATCACCGCTTTGTGAATCAGGCCCCTTGTGTTTAATGTGCTTAAAATTGTGAAAATTCCTTCCTGTGCCATTAGGACCAATGCATGTAGGTGGGTATACGTAAAGATCAATTGAAATGCTTTGATTAAATGCTACCAAAACAAGTTTAGCATTTGGCATGGGGTGCTGGCATTTTATGGTTGTGTTGTGTGTTGAGCTGCTAGGGGGACATGAAAACACATACACAGCCTGCTCTAGATGCCACATGCAGCATCTCAGAAAATTCGATCAACCACTGCGTGACTACCGGCAATCAATGGTAAATGTATTGAGATGAATACTACCAATTATCTCAATGTGGGATGTGGTGGAACCTGGCGGTAAATGTTATGCACAACTGTTGGCAGACATCTGTCTGAGCCAGCACTAAGGGCCTGATTCACAAAGCGGTGATAACTCAGTTATCATGCCTAAAAGACTTTAGGCGTGATAACCTTTGCACCACACTGGTGAAAAGCCAGTTTAGGCGTGATAAGTTTAGGTGTGATAAGTTTAGGTGTGATAAGTTTAGGCATGCTAAGTTTAGATAAGTGCAGATAGCGTGCAAAGTCCCGCACGCAAAGCAGCGCCATTAAACTCTATGCGAAGTGCACCAGACTTTACTAGCGCAAAACTTTTGATCAGCTGTGCACTGCGGTGCTAACGCAGTTGGTGCTTAAACTTATCATGCCTAAACTTACCACACCTTAACTTATCATGCCTAAACTTATCACACCTAAACTTATCACACCTAAACTTATCATGCCTAAACTGAGTTTAGGCGTGATAAAGGGATTTTCACCAGGGTGCTAACTGTTAGCACCGCTTTGTGAATCAGGCCCTAAGTATTGTCTTATTTCACTTGTTTTTTAATGCTTACCAATAAACAATCCATTTTAACCACACAAACAAAAAAACAAAACTTTGTATCGCACATAGACCACTGTTTTTCCTTAATGCTTGATTTATATTGAGATATTTATATTTACTGATCCTGATTTCAATATGATACATTTATGTTCACTATCTAAGTAGCCACAATTGGCTCTTCAGTCATGGGGCCTGATTTACAAAGCGGTGCTAACAGTTAGCACGCTGGTGAAAAGCCCTTTATCATGCCTAAACTCAGTTTAGGCATGATAAGTTTAGGTGTGATAAGTTTAGGTGTGATAAGTTTAGGCATGATAAGTTTAGGTGTGATAAGTTTAGGCATGATAAGTTTAAGCGCCAACTGCGTTAGCACCGCAGTGCGCAGCTGATCAAAAGTTTTGCGCTAGCAAAGACTGGTGCACTTCGTATAAAGTTTAATGGCGCTGCTTTGCGTGCGGGACTTTGCAAGCGATCTAAACTTATCTAAACTTAGCATGCCTAAACTTATCACACCTAAACTTATCATGCCTAAACTTATCACACCTAAACTTTCTTTTCACCAGCGTGGTGCAATGGTTATCATGCCTAAAGTCTCTAACTGGGTTAGCACCGCTTTGTGAATCGAGCCCATTGTGTATATCTTTTGTCCCTATCTATTGCTCAAAATGACACAGTGGAATGGTTATATACAGTACTTTTGGTATGTTTTCAGCACTCATATGATTACACCCTTTAGAATCTAGGACCTATCAACATGGAAAGATACCGAGCTTTTCATTAGGAAAGCGACTCCTCCCTTTAGAGCTGTGGGACTGATTCCATTGGGATGAGTTACATTTGTCCTTCATTAACTTTGACAGAGGCATATTTTCTTCAATCCCAATGAGTTTATTGGGAACAGTACCAGGAGTGCATCTTAAATAGTACTTTGTGCTTTGGAATTTAAGAGAATGTGAGCCAAGCATTTTCTTTACTTCAGAGCAGTATGGTTTTTGATGAGACTTCTAGCTTTACAAACAGTGCATGGAACTTGAAACATTTCCATGCTTATAGAAGTTATATTTTACTTATTCTGTTAACATGTTTTACACTGTTATGGAAGCTTTTAAGTATGAATAATAGTTTCCCCCCTTCATTTTCTGTGCATGCTTTCAGCAAGTCAAGTTGAAATAAGGAGGATTGATCACAGATGACCTGGTGGTTTCACATTTCTTTTTTTTCTCTGCATCAAAATAGGATGAAACCCGGCTTATGCAGATGGAATTAGGAGCAAGAGCACTACATATTTTATGTTTTCTATTACTTTATGCTTTTTTGACTAGTAGTAGTAAGATCTGTTCATACAGTCTGTGTAGTGTGGATACAACCTACCTAAAGCAAAGAAATTTAGTTTTGGATCCTCTAGTTGACAGAGATGGCCCGAACCTCCGATTTTCGGTTCGTAACACTGCATGCGCTCACATAGGTAGGTGGGTGCACTGAAGTGAACCACAGGTAGTAGGTTTATGCAGTGATGGGTATTACAATGTGCACCTGTCACACACAGACAGTTACCGGACAGGCACAGTGACACTGCGTGTGCTCACGTAGGTAGGTGGGTGCACTGTGAACAACAGGTAGGTATATGCAGTGATGGGTATTAAAATCCCAAGTACAGCAGCGCCTCCAGCGTTTTCTTTTCAGCGTTGTCACCTGTTCATAAACCTAGATAGGAGAGAAAAATAGGCGCATAGCGTGTAATCCTTTTTGCACAAGTACACTCTATGTAATCAAACACACTGTGCAAGGGAATTCTATCACCACATGCAGGTTGGGGGTCACACTCCCCCCTTCGTTTCCCTGCTCACCAGAGGTATACTTGAGAACAGGCACATCAATAACCACCAACAGCTTAACCTGTTTCTCTTTTATCCAAATGCCTGCGGTATTACAATGTGCACCTGTCACACACAGACAGTTGCCGGACAGGCACAGTGACACTGCGTATGCTCATGTAGGTAGGTGAGTGCACTGTGAGCTACAGGTAGGTATATGCAGTGATAGGTATTACAATGTGCACCTGTCACACACACAGGTAGTCACTGAATGTGCTGGGCCTGGCAGTGGCACACACAATAGGAATTACCAAGGCTGTCTATGCAACACAAGTGTCAGTGGGACACACACACACACACAAAAAAAATTGGATCACAAGAACAAGATTAGCTCTCAAAAGAGCTGTTGAGAGGTGCTTTTTTAGCAATAAGAATCAGCAAGGAGCAAGCTAAGAAGCCTACAAGAGCCTGACTAAGCTTTCCCTATGAGAGTCTGCAGCTGCTTTCCCTTCTATATTTAATGCAGGCACACGAGTGAGTCTTATTCCTGACGTGGCCTGCCTTTTATAAGGGGGGGAGTGGCTAGAGGAGGGAGTGTAGCCTGATTGGCTACAATGTGCCTGCTGACTGTGATGTAGAGGGTTAAAGTTGACTCTAATGTAGTATAGGAGGCGAATCGAACCACCATAAAGTTTGCGTTCGTGGGCAAACGCGAACCACCGAAATTCGCCGGGAACTGTTCGCTGGCGAACCGTTCGGGTCATCTCTACCAGTTGAATGCTACTTATGCATATTTGTACAGTCACTTGGTAAAGGTTCCTTCTGACCCCTTTCTAGTTTATTAACTGCAACCCTGACTGTTACACGTAGAAGTCAGTAATCTTTCAGCAAATAAATACTACCTTCCCACAATAGACAACCTCTCGTTTTCCTGGTGACTTGATTGCTGTGTAATTGATTGCTTTGCCATTATGACCAATGTAAAAAAAATTATAAATTATCGGGCAACCCGAGGATGCACAAAGATGTGGAGCCTATAATTCAAATCTGACACTTTTCACTCAACATTTTTCGTGACCTCACTTGATCAAATGCCATGAGCATTTCTGCAGCAAAAGATCGCTTAATATTGACCTACTGCTTTAATCAGCAAGCAACAGATCATTATTACTACTAATTCTGTAATCTGCAGGAGGAGACATGACATAGATGAATCAGTTCTGCCCAATGTCAGCATATTCACAGACTACTAATAGGGCTAGAGCCAGTCTGATGCATACAAATGTCCACTCCAGCTTTCTGTCTTTCAGGAATGTCACATCCATTTGAAAAGGGTGGCATGGAGCCCTAATACATAAATACATGGCTAAAGCAAAATGCACTTATCCATTTGTCACTCAAAGTGCTACAAAAATCCCTCTATCACCTTCTACCTAAAATGTACAGTAACTCTGGCTTTACCTGTAGTGCCCACTGAAAGTAAAGATGAGCAGTCACTCTGATCTCTATGCGGTCACTCTGTTGTACCTCTGGGGATATGTGGCAGCCATAGAATTCACTCTGAGCCTATAGCTGTCAGTTAAAGGAGCACTAAAATAAAATATAAAATACATTTTTATAAGGAGTACATTTCTACTAAAACAAATTGCACCACAAATTGCTTTTTTTCTATGTTACAGTAGACAGTAAAAATGTGACAGATCTGACAGGTTTTGGACTAGTCTTTCTCCTCACAGGGTATTTTCAGAATCCCCTTTATCCTTTACAAAAGAACTCTATGGAAAGGATCCATATAAGCATGCCAGTTGGCCTACCTACATGTTTACACGCTATTTAGGCAGTAAGACTGAGCAACTGTCCTCCAATATATGCTTTGGAAAGTAAAGAAAAGTCTGAGAATCCCCCATGATGACCTGTCAAATACATCATATCTTTACTCCCTACTTTAAGTGACAGTGAAATAGCAAAAAAAGAAGGTAATATAATAGTACATTTTACTCTGCAACAAATGTACATTTTATACATATACATATACATGCACATGCATTTTAAATTTTACAATTTCCCTCAATAGTGGTCCTTAGTGTATTTAGTGTATTTTCCATATACAGTATAACTGACAGTTTCCTGTAATATATGACAGCTATAAGAGTGTAAGAAGGTTAGACTGGTGATGACGATATTTAACACAATTGCTAGAGCACTGCTAGGTCACTTAAGGTTGTATATCAAACCTTTACTTAGGTTACTTGAAGTAATGTGACATTTGCTTCTCAAGGTAACAAAATATTTAGCATAATATGCATTCATTGTCCTATATTTCATACAGCTTCTGCTTGCTTTTTTCCTATTGGAAATGTCATCTTGCTGAAATCTTGGTAGAATTCACTGCTGTGCTCGGAAGTCATCTCAACCTGTCAGTAGAAACAATTAACTATCAGACAAAAGTTGTTTCTTATCACCTCTTTGTATGTCAAGGGGCCTGTGAAATCTGACCTGATGGATTTAGTTAAACATGAAGAGGCCATAAAAAATAATTAGGTCTTCCTGTGCATAGAACATAGTCAAAATCTCTACTGCTGAATATTCTTTTCACTGTCTTCTGTGGGAACTTTTTATTTTCCCTAATGCAAGGTATACTTTGAGGATGCAAAACTTTTATAAAAACAAAGAGAGATCGAGACAGACAGAGAAGCCTCAATGATAAAACTACATTGTCATAACTGTTTAAGTGTGAATTGCATTATTATACTTCCTATTATGACATGTTTTTAAAGGCTGTGTAAACAGAATAATTAATTAATGTATTTGTAGTTTCAGGCACAGTAGTTTAGGAAAAAAATTCATAAATACAGATGGCATCTGTTTTATCACAGTCTATGCAAACTTCCTGTGGGACAACTTTTACAGCTCCAGTTTTATTGTCTGACATTTTTTCTATCCGATTGTCATGTTTCAGTGAAAAGGAACATCTTACTATGTAACCGAGACAAGATTATAAACTGTTTCTCATTTTCAGACGAAAATGTGTCATTCAAAGCTGTTCTCTTCCGCAAGAAATATATTAGATTTGCAAAATATGTTTTCTTCCTGAAGCATGCACAGTATTCCCCAATGAAGATTAAGCCATTTCAAAAGAAGCCTGAAACACAGAACAACTCAGATGACAGTTCCATTTTCAAACATAATTTTCAAACCAATTCAAATATTAAAATGTGGTGGCTTCACAACCTTTACATCATGATGTTTATTCAATTCAAAAACAAAAAAAAAGTATTTATTTATAGATTGTCGACAGATTAAATTCAGGCAATTTAAAGTTACCCTTCTCATAGAGCCTAATAACAGTGTAGAGACAGTGCAAAGGATAAAGCAAACACCAAATTTTGAAATGTAAGCAGGAACACTTTCTACCAGACTGTAATGATCTGCTCAGCTGCCTGTGCAGGCAGGCAGCTTTTTGACCATTGTTCAGGTCTGCATGCTGCAGGACTCTGGAAAGAAGAGCTTCTGTCAGTTTTGCAGCTTGTGCTTGCTGAGGAATTTGCATACGGTGTCATGCAGATTGCCTGGCCACATTCATTGGAGGCGTGTACTATAAGTACTATGTGTTTCCCACAATGCTTTGCTGGTCATAAGGATTTAGTCCTGTGTAACACTCCTGGATGGGTGTCAGCCATGCTCTTTGTTTGAAGATCAGCTTAGAGTTATTCCTGGAACTTGCACTAGGCAGGTTTCCCTAGTGCAGTTAGGATTGTTTATCTGTTTTGTTTGTCTGTTGCGATTGTCCTGTCCCAGCGACAGGAAATCGTTCTGTGTGTCTGGGTGCTAAACGCAACAGCGGTTGTTGCTGGTAGCCCCTTCTGATCTGTTTCCCTGGATCGTGCTAGCCTCTTTTCGCTAGTGCTGTGAATCCTTCTGTTCTGCCTCCCTGGATCGTACTAGCATCCTGCGCTAGTGCTGTGGATCCTTCTGCTCTGCTACTCTGTACCTGGATCGCACTGGCATCCTGCGCTAGTGCTGTGGATCCTTCTGTTCTGTCTTCCTGGATCGCGCTAGTCACTTTCGCTAGTGCTGTGGATCCTTCTGTTCTGTCTGTCTGAATCGCACTTGCCCTAGTGTTAGTGGCAGTGGATTCCTCTGGTCTGGATCTTGGAGCTAACCTCGGCTGCGGTCGCTGCTGGTTACTCCTTCTGTTTGTCGTGTGCTTGGATCACACTGCTCTGACAGCAAGAGCAGTGGATCTTTCTGATACCTGGTTCACACTGGCTCTGACGGTAAGAGCAGTGGTTCCTGTTTGATCGATTCTCGTTCTCTGTCTGTTTGCGTGTGCTTGCTGGTGCCTGTGGTAAGGCAACCGTGTAGCAAACGCGTTTGTGTGGTGTCTGTCTTGTCTTGGTTAGTTAGGCGTGCTTGTCTCTATTGTGCTTATCACGTGGAGACCGCGCACGAATGCGTGCACTGTTGCGAATGAGTGCGGTGTTCGCGTTCAGTTAGCGTTTGTTATTTTCCTTGTTATTCTCATTGTATTATTTGCTGTGCCTCTGCTACCCTCGTATTCTGTTCTGATCTGCCTTGTGTCATGTCTGGCGATCGCACCTCTCGCGATCGCGTTCCTATTTCATATCTGCTGTTGTGTGTGCACTGTCGCGGGGTGGCGACTAGGTTGGCGCACACACATACAACCTGTCCCTTTGCTCGTTCTCATTCGCAATCGCTTCTCTTGGGATTGCGTTCTGCGCTTCGTACAATTCCTGTCTGGCATTTGTGGAGGTACAGAGGATTGGTTCCTCTGCACTCCCCAGCGCCATCTGCCGACAGGAATTTCCCTCTACAGGTGCGTAGCACCTTTTGCTGGGTTCCTGCAAATATACGCTTGTGGAGGATTTCCGCCGTATCAGCGCACGCGTTGTGCGCTGATCACGGAGAAAGTTCCACAATCGTTACACAGACCTGTCTAGAATTCAGTAGGGCAAACTTCCTGCTTGACAGAAAAAGTGCTGGTATTTCTTCGGCTTAAAGAAACGTTTTTGTTTGCCACATAAAAATTGTGATCAGCTGGGCAGATGGTCTCTTTTCAGCTAAAGTGCCACTTTTGGGTTTTATAAATAGGCCACTTTAGAGTTGAAACAAATAACTTAGTGTGCATTGAACACATAGGGCCCAACATGCATGTTGCAAGTATAATGTTTTACTGTTGTTTAGTGAATAAAGCCCTTTGTCTTTTATTTGAACCTGGAAACCCCTGATTCTCAAAAGAATCCTATGCACACACCACAACCGCTGCACTAAGCTTCCACCCACACTAGGAGAAAAG
The DNA here is from genome assembly GCF_040937935.1 of Hyperolius riggenbachi. Lineage (NCBI taxonomy): Eukaryota > Metazoa > Chordata > Amphibia > Anura > Hyperoliidae > Hyperolius > Hyperolius riggenbachi. The sequence continues at coordinate 557,191,963 of NC_090646.1, forward strand.
TACAATATAAATGTTCTGTGTCTTAAATATGTACGGATGCAACTGAAGCTGTGCACACACACACATCATAATTAACCGCCCACAGGTGCTTCCGGGACAATGCATATTTACAACCTTTGGTTAGTACATAGGATACACAAAATTCAATATATACACACAACAGTGTTACAAACTTGCTAATAGAAGACATTTTGGTCTTTATTTTGGGTGTGAAAGATTTGGAGCCTAGCATCATTTTGTCACAATGGCCTCAATTCACTAAGCTTATCTCCTGTCTTTAATAACGTTCCTATAGTTATCACCATGGTCATAAGGCATGTAGTATTCAGGAAACATTATACTTCAGGCAAACCTAACGTTAACTCTTCTGTCTTTAACCACTTCCCGACCGCCGTATATACAATTGGCGGCCGGGCAGTGGACGCCACAAGGACCGCCGTATTGACAATTGGCGGCTGTCCTTGTATGGGCATGGGCGGAGCGATCGCGTCATCCGTGACGCGATCCTCCGCCTCCGCCTGGCGCCGCTCACCCGCCGCAACATCCCGCCGGCCATACGGAAGCGCCGGCGGGATGTTAACCCGACGATCGCCGCATACATAGTGTATAATACACTTTGTAATGTTTACAAAGTGTATTATACAGGCTGCCTCCTGCCCTGGTGGTCCCAATGTCCGAGGGACCACCAGGGCAGGCTGCAGCCACCCTAGTCTGCACCAAGCACACTGATTTCCCCCCCCCCCCTGCCCCAGATCACCCACAGCACCCATCAGACCCCCCCCCCCCCCTGCCCACCCTCCAGACCCCTGTTTGCACCCAATCACCCCCCTAATCACCCATCAATCACTCCCTGTCACTATCTGTCAACGCAATTTTTTTTTATCCCCCCCCCTGCCCCCCGCTCCCTCCTGATCACCCCCCCACCCCTCAGATTCTCCCCAGACCCCCCCCCAGACCCCCCCCCCATGTACTGTATGCATCTATCCCCCCTGATCACCTGTCAATCACCTGTCCATCACCTGTCAATCACCCGTCAATCACCCGTCAATCACCCGTCAATCACCCCCTGTCACTGCCACCCATCAATCAGCCCCTAACCTGCCCCTTGCGGGCAATCTGATCACCCCCCCAAACCAATAGATCGCCCGCAGATCCGACATCAGATCACCTCCCAAATCCATTGTTTACATCTATTCTCTCCTCTAAACACCCACTAATTACCCATCAATCACCCATCAATCACCCCCTATCACCACCTGTCACTTTTACCTATCAGATCAGACCCTAATCTGCCCCTTGCGGGCACCCAATCACCCGCCCACACGCTCAGATTGCCCTCTGACCCCCCCTTATCAATTCACCAGTGCATTAATTACATCTGTTCTTCCCTGTAATAACCCACTGATCACCTGTCAATCACCTGCCAATCACCTATCACCCATCAATCACCCCCTGTCACCCCCTGTCACTGCCACCCATCAATCAGCCCCTAACCTGCCCCTTGCGGGCAATCTGATCACCCACCCACACCATTAGATCGCCCGCAAACCCGCTGTCAGATTACCTCCCAAATGTATTGTTTACATCTGTTATCTTCTCTAAACACCCACTAATTACCCATCAATCACCCATCAATCACCCCCTATCACCAACCGTCACTGTTACCTATCAGATCAGACCCTAATCTGCCCCTTGCGGGCACCCAATCACCCGCCCACACGCTCAGATTGCCCTCAGACCCCCCCCTTATAAATTCGCCAGTGCATTAATTACATCTGGCCTTCCCTGTAATAACCCACTGATCACCTGTCAATCACCTGCCAATCACCTATCACCCATCAATCACCCCCTGTCACTGCCACCCAACAATCAGCCCCTAACCTGCCCCTTGCGGGCAAACTGATCACCCACCCACACCAATAGATCGCCCGCAGATCCGACATCAGATCACCACCCAAGCGCAGTGTTTCCATCTATTCTCTCCTCTAAACACCCACTAATTACCCATCATTCACCCATCAATCACCCCCTATCACCACCTGTCACTGTTACCCATCAGATCAGACCCTAATCTGCCCCTTGCGGGCACCCAATCGCCCGCCTACACGCTCAGATTGCCCTCAGACCCCCCCCTTATCAATTCGCCAGTGCAATATTTACATCTGTTCTCCCCTGTAAAAACCTCTGATTACCTGTCAATCACCTATCAATCACCCATCAATCACCCCCTGTCACTGCCACCCATCAATCACCCCCTGTCACTGCCGCCCATCAATCACCCGCTGTCACTGCCACCCATCAATCAGCCCCTAACCTGCCCCTTGCGGGCAATCTGATCACCCACCCACACCAATAGATCGCCCGCAGATCCGACATCCGATCACCTCCCAAGTGCAGTGTTTACATCTGTTCTCTACCCTAAACACCCACTACTTACCCATCAATCACCCCCTGTCACTGCTACCTATCAGATTAGACCCCTATCTGCCCCTTGGGCACTCAATCACCCGCCCACACCCTCAGAATGCCCTCAGACCCCAGCCCTGATCACCTCGCCAGTGCATTGCTTGCATCTATTCCCCCTCTAATCACACCTTGAGACACCCATCAATCACCTCCTGTCACCCCCTAGCACACCTACCCATCAGATCAGGCCCCAATTTGCCCCGTGTGGGCTCCTGATCACTCGGCCAAACCCTCAGATCCCCCACAGACCCCCTTCCGATCACCTCCCCAGTGCATTGATTGCATCTATTTTCCCCTCTAACCACCCCCTGAGACACCCATCAATCACCTCCTGTCACCCCCCTAGCACTCCTATCCATCAGATCAGGCCTAATACAACCTGTCATCTAAAAGGCCACCCTGCTTATGACCGGTTCCACAAAATTCGCCCCCTCATAGACCACCTGTCATCAAAATTTGCAGATGCTTATACCCCTGAACAGTCATTTTGAGACATTTGGTTTCCAGACTACTCACGGTTTTGGGCCTGTAAAATGCCAGGGCGGTATAGGAACCCCACAAGTGACCCCATTTTAGAAAAAAAGACACCCCAAGGTATTCTGTTAGGTGTATGACGAGTTCATAGAAGATTTTATTTTTTGTCAAAAGTTAGCGGAAATTGATTTTTATTGGCTTTTTTTCACAAAGTGTCATTTTTCACTAACTTGTGACAAAAAATAAAATCTTCTATGAACTCGCCATACACCTAACGGAATACCTTGGGGTGTCTTCTTTCTAAAATGGGGTCACTTGTGGGGTTCCTATACTGCCCTTGCATTTTAGGGGCCCTAAACCGCGAGGAGTAGTCTAGAAAACAAATGCCTCAAAATGACCTGTGAGTAGGACGTTGGGCCCCTTAGCGCACCTAGGCTGCAAAAAAGTGTCACACATGTGGTACCGCCGTACTCAGGAAAAGTAGTATAATGTGTTTTGGGGTGTATTTTTACACATACCCATGCTGGGTGGGAGAAATCTCTCTGTAAATGGACAATTGTGTGTAAAAAAATCAAACAATTGTCATTTACAGAGATATTTCTCCCACTTAGCATGGGTATGTGTAAAAATACACCCCAAAACGCATTATACTACTTCTCCTGAGTACGGCGGTACCACATGTGTGGCACTTTTTTTTACACCCTAAGTACGTTAAGGGGCCCAAAGTCCAATGAGTACCTTTAGGATTTCGCAGGTCATTTTGCGACATTTGGTTTCAAGACTACTCCTCACAGTTTAGGGCCCCTAAAATGCCAGGGCAGTATAGGAACCCCACAAATGACCTCATTCTAGAAAGAAGACACCCAAAGGTATTCCGTACGGAGTATGGTGAGTTCATAGAAGATTTTATTTTTTGTCACAAGTTAGCGGAAAATGACACTTTGTGAAAAAAAAACAATTAAAATCAATTTCCGCTAACTTGTGACAAAAAAATAAAAACTTCTATGAACTCACCATACTCCTAACAGAATACCTTTCTAAAATGGGGTAATTAGTGGGGTTCCTATACTGCCCTGGCATTTTAGGGGCCCTAAACCGTGAGGAGTAGTCTTGAAACAAAAATGACCCGTGAAATCCTTAAGGTACTCATTGGACTTTGGGCCCCTTAGTGCAGTTAGGGTGCAAAAAAGTGCCACACATGTGGTATCGCCGTACTCGGGAGAAGTAGTATAATGTGTTTTGGGGTGTATTTTTACACATACCCATGCTGGGTGGGAGAAATACTTCTGTAAATGACAATCTTTTGATTTTTTTACACACAATTGTCCATTTACAGAGGTATTTCTCCCCCCCAGCATGGGTATGTGTAAAAATACACCCCAAAACACATTGTACTACTTCTCCCGAGTATGGCGATACCACATGTGTGGCACTTTTTTGCACCCTAACTGCGCTAAAGGGCCCAAAGTCCAATGAGTACCTTTAGGATTTCACAGGTCATTTTGAGAAATTTCGTTTCAAGACTACTCCTCACGGTTTAGGGCCCCTAAAATGCCAGGGCAGTATAGGAACCCCACAAATGACCCCATTTTAGAAAGAAGACACCCCAAGGTATTCCGTTAGTAGTATGGCGAGTTCATAGAAGATTTTATTTTTTGTCACAAGTTAGCGGAAATTGATTTTAATTGTGTTTTTTCACAAAGTGTCATTTTCCGCTAACTTTTGACAAAAATTAAAATCTTCTATGAACTCACCATACTCCTAACGGAATACCTTGGGGTGTCTTCTTTCTAAAATGGGGTCATTTGTGGGGTTCCTATACTGCCCTGGCATTTTAGGGGCCCTAAACCGTGAGGAGTAGTCTTGAAACAAAATTTCTCAAAATGACCTGTGAAATCCTAAAGGTACTCATTGGACTTTGGGCCCTTTAGCGCAGTTAGGGTGCAAAAAAGTGCCACACATGTGGTATCGCCGTACTCAGGAGAAGTAGTATAATGTGTTTTGGGGTGTATTTTTACACATACCCATGCTGAGTGGGAGAAAGATCTCTGTAAATGGACAATTGTGTGTAAAAAAAAATAACAAATTGTCATTTACAGAGATATTTCTCCCACCCAGCATGGGTATGTGTAAAAATACACCCCAAAACACATTATACTACTTCTCCTGAGTATGGCGATACCACATGTGTGGCACTTTTTTGCACCCTAACTGCGCTAAAGGGCCCAAAGTCCAATGAGTACCTTTAGGATTTCACAGGTCATTTTGAGAAATTTCGTTTCAAGACTACTCCTCACGGTTTAGGGCCCCTAAAATGCCAGGGCAGTATAGGAACCCCACAAATGACCCCATTTTAGAAAGAAGACACCCCAAGGTATTCCGTTAGTAGTATGGCGAGTTCATAGAAGATTTTATTTTTTGTCACAAGTTAGCGGAAATTGATTTTAATTGTGTTTTTTCACAAAGTGTCATTTTCCGCTAACTTTTGACAAAAAATAAAATCTTCTATGAACTCACCATACTCCTAACGGAATACCTTGGGGTGTCTTCTTTCTAAAATGGGGTCATTTGTGGGGTTCCTATACTGCCCTGGCATTTTAGGGGCCCTAAACCGTGAGGAGTAGTCTTGAAACAAAATTTCTCAAAATGACCTGTGAAATCCTAAAGGTACTCATTGGACTTTGGGCCCTTTAGCGCAGTTAGGGTGCAAAAAAGTGCCACACATGTGGTATCGCCGTACTCAGGAGAAGTAGTATAATGTGTTTTGGGGTGTATTTTTACACATACCCATGCTGAGTGGGAGAAAGATCTCTGTAAATGGACAATTGTGTGTAAAAAAAAATAACAAATTGTCATTTACAGAGATATTTCTCCCACCCAGCATGGGTATGTGTAAAAATACACCCCAAAACACATTATACTACTTCTCCTGAGTACGGCAATACCACATGTGTGGCACTTTTTTGCAGCCTAACTGCGCTAAGGGGTCCAAAGTCCAATGAGCACCTTTAGGCTTTACAGGGGTGCTTACAATTTAGCACCCCCCAAAATGTCAGGACAGTAAACACACCCCACAAATGACCCCATTCTGGAAAGTAGACCCTTCAAGGTATTCAGAGAGGGGCATGGTGAGTCCGTGGCAGATTTCATTTTTTTTTTGTCGCAAGTTAGAAGAAATGGAAACTTTTTTTTTTTCTCACAAAGTGTCATTTTCCGCTTACTTGTGACAAAAAATAATATCTTCTATGAACTCACTATGCCTCTCAGTGAATACTTTGGGATGTCTTCTTTCCAAAATGGGGGAATTCTAGCCCCTCATGAAACATGACAGGGGGTCAGAAAAGTCATAGATGCTTGAAAATGAGAAAATTCACTTTTTGCACCATAGTTTGTAAACGCTATACCTTTTACCCAAACCAATAAATATACACTGAATGGGTTTTTTTTTATCAAAAACATGTTTGTCCACATTTTTCGCGCTGCATGTATACAGAAATTTTACTTTATTTGAAGAATGTCAGCACAGAAAGTTAAAAAAATCTTTTTTTTTGCCAAAATTCATGTCTTTTTTGATAAATATAATAAAAAGTAAAAATCGCAGGAGCAATCAAATAGCACCTAAGGAAAGCTTTATTAGTGACAAGAAAAGGAGCCAAAATTCATTTAGGTGGTAGGTTGTATGAGCGAGCAATAAACCGTGAAAGCTGCAGTGGTCTGAATGGAAAAAAAGTGGCCGGTCCTTAAGGGGTAGAAAGCCCTAGGTCCTCAAGTGGTTAAGTTAACTCTTCAATCCTTAAAATATCTCCACAGTTAAAGACAGGCTGTTTATTAACTGCGTGTGAAAATAACTACAGAGGAGGTAACTTAAGGAATGAAGAGATAAGATAACTCTCTTACTGGTGTGGTGGTAAGTGGTGGTAAGTTTTCTCTTGCCTTATTATCTCCAGCAGGATCTTAGTGAATTGAGGCCAATGGCCTTGATCCAATTAACTTTTTCTCCTGAGTTTTCTCCTAAGAGATAATTTTTCATCTTATCCAAAAATAACTTTTCAGCACTTATCAATTGAAAAAGTACTACAAAGTAGGTTTAAAAAAGGTGATGTCAAACTTCTTGAAACTATTTTCTTGTGTGGGGAGTGTCAAAGTTATTTTATTGGCAAGGTTTGAAAATATCTCCTTGAAACAAACGCAAGAGAAGAGTTAATAGGATATGGGCTATAATGAATGAATATTGAATATATTAGACCCTTTTACTTATTTATATATGATAATAGGTGTTATATTGCTGCTGCTACTAGTGTCAGCTGGATAGTGTACTGGTTAAGACTGTTGCCTTTGATGTAGGGTTTGAGCCTTTGGCCAGGGTTTAAATCCTGGCTAAAGCCAGAAAGGAGTCTTTGGGCAGGGCATTGTAATGATCCCGCTTGTCCATGGAGAGTGCCCTAAGTGACTGCAGCCCCTGCAGCCCTTAAGAGAAACCCTCGAGAGCCCAATATAGTGTAGTATGCAATGGATTTGATGGATAGTGTAAGTAAGTAAATTGATACTCACAAACCAGGGTCACCCGATAGGTAACCACTGTAAATGCAGGTGGGGAGATTAAGACCTGTCCCCACTCAGGGTTATGTCGTTCTCTGTAGATCAGAAAGAAGGGGGTATATTACCCATATGCATCCATTTTGTAGCCTCCGTAGAAGCGCTGTGTTGTGCAAAACGGCCGTCAGGCATCCTGTACCCAGCACCCACCACCATCATCATGCCTCCTGTCACTTTGGTATGTGTACCACTTTTGCATCTTTACAACTCTGCTATTTGCATTTTTTTAATACATTGGAACAATAAATATACATACGCAGCAGTGCTAGCCTTTTTCTTCATTCTACCTGCCTGTATTTCGTACCTGATGGCTAGAGCACGCAGAAGGAGTATACATAGGAAGACGCATGCTGTAGTAAACCACATGTATGTACTTATGCTGTAGTGCCAACTAGAGTTGGGCCGAACGGTTCGCCTGCGAACGGTTCCATGCGAACTTCAGTGGTTCGCGTTCGCGTCCCGCAGGCGAACCTTTGCGGAAGTTCGGTTCACCCCATAATGCACATGGAGGGTCAACTTTGACCCTCTACATCACAGTCAGCAGGCCCAGTGTAGCCAATTAGGCTAAACTAGCCCCTGGAGCCCCACCCCCCCTTATATAAGGCAGGCAGTGGCGGCCATTACGGTCACTCGTGTGCTGCCTGCGTTAGTGAGAGTAGGGCGAGCTGCTGCAGACTGTCTCTTTTTAAGGGAAAGATTAGTTAGGCTTAACTTGTTCCTGTCTGGCTGCATACCTGTTCTGTGAACCCACCACTGCATACCTGTGCTGTGAACCCACCACTGCATACCTGTGCTGTGAACCCACCCCTGCATACCTGTGCTGTGAACCCACCACTGCATACCTGTGCTGTGAACCCACCACTGCATACCTGTGCTGTGAACCCACCACTGCATACCTGTGCTGTGAACCCACCACTGCATACCTGTTCAGTGAACCTGCCACTGCATACCTGTTCTGTTCAGTGGACCCGCCACTGTATACCTGTTCATTGAACCCACCACTGCATACCTGTGCTGTGAACCCACCACTGCATACCTGTTCTGTGAACCCACCACTGCATACCTGTTCAGTGAACCCGCCACTGCATACCTGTTCTGTTCAGTGGACCCGCCACTGTATACCTGTTCAGTGAACCCGCCACTGCATACCTGTTCTGTTCAGTGGACCCGCCACTGTATACCTGTTCAGTGAACCCACCACTGCATACCTGTTGTGTTCAGTGAACCTGCCACTGCATACCTGTTCTGTGAACCCGCCACTGTATACCTGTTCTGTTTAGTGAACCCGCCACTGTATACCTGTTCTGTTTAGTGAACCCGCCACTGCATACCTGTTCTGTTCAGTGGACCCGCCACTGTATACCTGTTCAGTGAACCCGCCACTGCATACCTGTTGTGTTCAGTGAACCTGCCACTGCATACCTGTTCTGTGAACCCGCCACTGTATACCTGTTCTGTTTAGTGAACCCGCCACTGTATACCTGTTCTGTTTAGTGAACCCGCCACTGCATACCTGTTCTGTTCAGTGGACCCGCCACTGTATACCTGTTCAGTGAACCCGCCACTGCATACCTGTTCTGTTCAGTGAACCTGCCACTGCATACCTGTTCTGTGAACCCGCCACTGTATACCTGTTCTGTTTAGTGAACCCGCCACTGTATACCTGTTCTGTTTAGTGAACCCGCCACTGTATACCTGTTCTGTTTAGTGAACCCGCCACTGTATACCTGTTCTGTTTAGTGAACCCGCCACTGTATACCTGTTCTGTTTAGTGAACCCGCCACTGCATACCTGTTCTGTTCAGTGAACCCGCCACTGTATACCTGTTCTGTTTAGTGAACCCGCCACTGCATACCTGTTCTGTTCAGTGGACCCGCCACTGTATACCTGTTCAGTGAACCCGCCACTGTATACCTGTTCTGTTTAGTGAACCCGCCACTGTATACCTGTTCTGTTTAGTGAACCCGCCACTGTATACCTGTTCTGTTTAGTGAACCCGCCACTGCATACCTGTTCTGTTCAGTGAACCCGCCACTGTATACCTGTTCAGTGAACCCGCCACTGCATACCTGTTGTGTTCAGTGAACCTGCCACTGCATACCTGTTCTGTGAACCCACCACTGTATACCTGTTCTGTTTAGTGAACCCGCCACTGTATACCTGTTCTGTTTAGTGAACCCGCCACTATATACCTGTTCTGTTTAGTGAACCCGCCACTGCATACCTGTTCTGTTCAGTGGACCCGCCACTGTATACCTGTTCAGTGAACCCGCCACTGTATACCTGTTCTGTTTAGTGAACCCGCCACTGCATACCTGTTCTGTTCAGTGGACCCGCCACTGTATACCTGTTCAGTGAACCCGCCACTGCATACCTGTTGTGTTCAGTGAACCTGCCACTGCATACCTGTTCTGTGAACCCGCCACTGTATACCTGTTCTGTTTAGTGAACCCGCCACTGTATACCTGTTCTGGTTCTGGGTGTGCCCCCCTAGATGAGTGTCTCGGGGGGCACACCCACGATAATAAGGTCGTTGCCTCATTGTGGTCAGACCAAATTTGATCAGCTGGACAGTCACTGTTCTGTCATTCAGCTACATCAGCCAGGCGACCATATGGGCTGTAAAGCCACCAAAACCTGCACTCTCGCCATGGTGCGCACCAGTCCAGCACGGCCGTCACTACACAAACAGCTGTTTGCGGTGCGTTACACGGTGAGTTTGGTGTGTCAGTGTGAAGCAGTACCTTAATTACACTACCTGATTGATGTATACACATGCAAGATGTTTGAAAGCACTTTAGGCCTGTCATTTAGCATTCAATGTGATTTCTGCCCTTAAAACGCTGCTTTGCGTCAAATCCAGATTTTTCCCGGGGACTTTTGGCATGTATCCCACTCCGCCATGCCCCCCTCCAGGTGTTAGACCCCTTGAAACATCTTTTCCATCACTTTTGTGGCCAGCATAATTATTTTTTTTTTCAAAGTTCGCATCCCCATTGAAGTCTATTGCGGTTCGCGAACTTTAACGCAAACCGAACCTTCCGCGGAAGTTCGCGAACCAGGTTCGCGAACCTAAAATCGGAGGTTCGGCCCAACTCTAGTGCCAACCTTCTGCAACCTGTTTGGCCCATTAAGTATTAGTGGCATGCTTCCTAATGAAGTGCTGTTTTTACCATGAAAAAGAGGTCAGCTTATGAATATATAGGAGAAAAGACCACCATGGCCAAACACGAAATTTGTATACCGCAATAGTATTAAAAATAATGTAAACCTTATTAGGGACATATTACTTTGAAAATAAAAACAATGACAAGCAAGGCTGACCCACAGCAATGCAGAAGGAACTACAATCAAACATACAAGTAAACACTATAATCAAAGAATGATAGGATCAACCAGCCCATGAGGCGGGGTGAGGCGGGCTCTTCCGGTGGCAGAAGTGGGGGGGGGTGTGTGACTCCCACCTGGCCGTGGGTGGGGGGCGCTGAGCTGGAGGGGATAGGAGGCAGGAAGGGGGGCAGCGGGTACATCGGTGGGGAGGGGGGGGTCGGACCCCCTCCCCTCCTTCACCTGAGTCCCCCTGGTCTGCGCTCCCCTCCAGCTATTAGCACAGCGTACAATCAGGGAGCGGGCGGGGAAGTGATGAATCATGATTCACCTCCTTCTGCATTCCAGTGTGCTTTTCACTGCTCATCACTTCCTGCAATGCCGCCCACTGTAGTGTACAGTGGACACTATTGCAGGAAGTGACAAGCAGTGGAACGCAGCGCTGGAAAGTCAAGGAGATGAGTCATAACTTCCCCGCTCGCTGTCTACTTCACACTGCGTTAATAGCTGGAGAGGGAGCGCAGGGGGTCTGATCCCCCTCCTCATCGCTGTGCCCTTTCCCCCCCGCCCCCCTTCCTGCCGACTACCCCTCCAGGCTTCCTATACTGGGGGCAATTATACTACCTATGGGGAGTGCGGCATCTTCACAAGTTTGCCACAAGCAACAAAAAGTCTAGAACCGGCCCTGGGATCACCCGATAGGTAAGTCAGCGTAATATAGAATACAATTGTATTCAATATACAACAAACAATATAAATGCAATCTGCCCAACTCCTCACATGCTAATTGCAAATGCTATTCAATGTCTGCAGCAGCCCATGCTAAGCTCCTGTATGTATGTCAATATGAACACTTAGAATGAGAGAGCAGTGCAAGATCGCCACTTTACCAGGGATCCACCTGTCCTGTAGTCTGACTGCCGCTTGCTCACATGTACCGCAGTCTAGCTGCTTCCTCGGAGAGGAAAGCTGTCAGTTTCTCTGGACACACCCTCTTTGCTATCACCTCTGTGGATGTAAGACATTGCTGTTTACTTTTAAACTCTGGTGATAAGATTATACAGTATGTATTCAAGAGTCAAAAGTGATTTCAATGGAAGTGCTCCCTCTGTGTTTCACTTCTTTTGATTTTAAGTTTTTTTTCCAATACCCATTTTTTTTCTATAGTTGCTTTTCTGTGCAGGAATCTGAACTAGGGCATTAACTTTAGCTTTACATTTGCTTTAACTTCTGCAACCTGTTTTTCCTGAACCACTTGTCATTTTGACATTCAGTTTTTACTAAATGGAATGTCTACTTTTCATCATGTGTACAGTGTCTGTTTTATAGCTTTGTGACAGGTTTTCTTTAAAGACAAACCGTGTGCTGCTTAGCAATAGTTTCATCTTGCTTGCCCAGAAAATCAGAAGCCAAAGTAATCTGTCTAATTAAGAACTAAAACAAGCTTTATACTTTCAGTTAATTCAGTGTAACATCTGTGCATATTTTATGAAAACTCACACATGTTAAGTAATAATTAATTTTGTACAATACCAGATTTTGTAAATCATGTTTTTATAAATCCCTTTCTTTAAATTCTGGCACATACAATAGGCTTAACATTATTATTTGTAATGACTAATTTAATGTAATTTTTTTGTTACTAAATTATGTTTGAACTGGAATTAAACAGTAAATATAGCTGGCATTTCTAAGCAAATAACCAAGGATTTGAAATAATATTTTTTTTCAAGTAAACATTATTACTTACAAAACCATAATTAAAATATTTCACTGGGTCTGAAACGTGATTTGGCACAAAATCGAATAAATTACAAGCAAGCCGAAAGATTTGGTCGCTTTACATTTTTCATAACTATTTGTTTTGTTTTATGAAGTTATTATCTGGCTTTATGAAGTTTCCCTGAAGCCTTTATTTATAGATAATCTTTTGTCTTCATTTTCAGACATTGTACTTTTGAACCATGCATACAATTAAAGAATTTTCTTGTGTTAAATCAGTGGTTCTTAAAATGGGGTGCACTTACCACTGGGTGTCAGGGCCAGACTTCTGGAGAGGCCTCAAAGGCCAAGGCCTTGGTCAGCTGCCACCCAAGGGGGGACCTGAAAATAAAAGAGGGGTTGCTAAATATGGAAATATGGTTGCTAAATAAGAGGAGGCTGAAAATGGGGAGCAACACATGAAAAGGGGAAACTGATGCTCAAGAGAGCTGTACATGAAAGAGAGGGGATATAGTGCATGGATGATACACATGGTCAGAGCTGTCACAATTTGCCATCCAACTTCTGTCTTGCTCTGCCTTAAGCGTCCTGTCAGAAAGGACCTTCAGCGCAGCTGGAGGCATTGTCACTGAGAACAGAAGTCGCCTAAGTCACAAAAGTGTTCAGTACCTCACCTTTATTAAAAAGGAATGAGGCATGGATCCTGGAGGGCTACTGCCCACCCCAAGACTAAGTCAGGCCCCACACACAGCATCTCTGCCTGCACGCCGTGTGACTGCCTGCCCCAACACTAAGTATTTCCCCACACAGCATCTCTGCCTGCAGGCCGCTTGACTGCCTTCTCCGCCACCGCCAACAGGGTCCAGGACACCAGGCGGATTCCTGAATCTGTAAGGCCGCTGCTAGCATATATATAAGGCCGCTATAATAATTTCTCTGGTGTGTACATGCCTGCCTAATTTTTCTGGCTGCACTGCAGCTGCAACAACAAAACAAAAGGCATGTACATGTGCCAATTCTCTTTCGTGATCGTTACCTTGCCACGGTGAAGGGGCTTGCGTATCACAATGAAGTAATGACCGCCGGCTATATGAGTGTCTCGGGGGGGGGGGGCACTCCCAAGATAATAAGGTCATTGCTTCATTGTGGACAGACCAAATTTGATCAGCTGGACAGTCATTGAGCTACCTAAGCCACACCATATGGGCTGGAAAGCCGCCATCACCTGCACTCTCGTCATGGTGCGCACCAGTCCAGCACGCCCATCACTACACAAACAGCTGTTTGCCATGCGTTGCACAGAGAGTTTGGTCTGTCAGTGTGAAGCAGTACATTAATTACACTCCCTGATTGATTTATACAAATGCAAGATGTTTTAAAGCACTTTAGGCCTGCAATTTAGCATTGAATGTGATTTCTGCCCTTAAAATGCTGTTGTGCGTCAAATCCAGATTTTTCCCCGGGACTTTTGGTGTCTATCCCACTCTGCCATGCCCCCCTCCAGGTGTTAGACCCCTTGAAAAATCTTTTCCATCACTTTTATGGCCAGCATAAATGTTTCTAGTTTTCAAAGTTCGCATCCCCATTGAAGTCTATTGCGGTTCGCAAAAGTTCGCGCAAACCGAACTTTTGCGGAATTTTGCGTTCGAGGTTCGCGAATCGAAAATCGGAGGTTCGAGCCATCTCTACTTAGAAGTGGCAGGGAGGAAATAAATTGGGCCCCCTCCGGTGAACAGCTGCCCCCCCCCCCTCCTCTGGCAAGTGCTGTGTGATCATTCCAAATGGGGAGGGGCGCATCCTCACAAGTTTGCTTCAGGCGGCATAAAGTCTACACCTGATAAATTAACACATCTGTTTCAATCTCTGTGCTCCATTTATGCTTCAGGTTAGACATGAAACCAGAAGGTGGCAATGCAAGTGTGCTACATGTTAACACTTAGCAATCCTGTGCTAGGGCATGAAATAGGAGAGAGGAAGGGCAAACAGCAACACACCGGGACACTGCTAGGTAGAGATGGCGCGAACGGTTCGCCCGTGAACGGTTCCAGGCGAACTTTAGGTGGTTCGCGTTTGCCGGGGAAGGCGAACTTTTGTGGAAGTTTGATTCGCCCCCATAATGCTCCATTAAGAACAACTTTGACCCTCTACATCACAGTCAGCAGGCACATTGTCGCCAATCAGACTACACTCACTCCTGGAGCCCCACCCCCCCTTATAAAAGGCAAGGTTTTCCTGCCGTTTTACTCACTCGTCTGCCTACAGTAGTTAGTTAAGGGACAGCTGCTGACAGACTCTGCAAGGGAAAGCTTAGTTAGGCTCTTGTAGGCTTGTTAGCTTGCTCCTGGCTGATTGTTATTCCTTATATTGCACCCCACCACAGCTCCCTCCTTCCTTATTCCCTCCTCCGGAGGAGGAGGGTCTTGTCTTCCAAGGAATTGTAGGATTTCAAAAGCCAGCTGTAACGATTGGTGTCAGCAAAACAGATTTTCTGATTATTGGTAATCTGCAGTATCACCAATAATACAGATGCTATACCTGATTATGTGGTGATCTGCAGAATCACCAATAATGCTAGTATAGCCAGACACAGGACAACCAATGTGGAATAGTGTTTGGTGCAACAGTAATGAGTAATAGGAGATCTCCCGAGGAGCGGGTGATTCAGACTGTACTGCAGTCAATGATCACCTGAGGAGCAGGTGATTCAGACTGTACTGCAGCCAGTGGACACCTGAGGAGCAGGGACCACTGACTGTGCTGCAAGGATGATCACCTGAGGAGCAGGTGATTAAGACTTTACTGCAGCCAGTGCACACCTGAGGAGCAGGGACCACTGACTGTGCGGCAACGGCTGATCACCTGAGGAGCAGGTGATTAAGACTATACTGCAGCTAGCGGACACCTGAGGAGCAGGTGTTACAGACAGTGCTGCAGCTGAGCTTCACCTGAGGAGTAGGTGAATACGACTATACTGCAGCTAGCGAACACCTGAGGAGCAGGTGCTACAGATAGTGTTGTAAAGGCTGATCACCTGAGGAGCAGGTGATTAAGACTATACTGCAGCTAGCGGACACCTGAGAAGCAGGTGTTACAGACAGTGCTGCAGCTGAGCTTCACCTGAGAAGTAAGTGAAGGCTACTACAGATCCCTCACCAGTGGCTAGGCCCACTGGTGAGGACAGGAAGGAAGGTCAGACAAGCACAGAGTAAGCAACGTACGGACAGATACAGTACAAAGACAGAAGGCTGATACAGTGTCAAGTTCAGGCAGAGTTTGGCAACAGGAATCAGATGGGTAGAAGTACAGAATCAATAAGCAGGAGAATAGTCAAAGGAAGCAGAAGGTCATAACAGATAATACGATGCAATTAGTACTTTAAACTATCAACAGAATCTGGCTAAGTGTGGATCCCCAGCTCCAGCCGGTTCTAGCACACTTTGGCATCTGACTAGGGTCTGAGTGCTAACACGATAGCATTCGCAACAGCAGACACGGAGCAACTGACATACTAGCACTATATATACAGAGATGCCCCGCAGCGCCGCCCCCATCACTCAGCTAATCCAAAGTACCGTTGGAGTCAGCTGACTAGGCAGATCAGCTGACTCCCCTTCTATTTGTATAAAGGTCCTGTCGCGTGGCGCACGTAGCCCTTAATCTATGTGCAATAGAAGGACCAGGCAGAGCAGCTGCATGTAACTGCGCGGCAGAGGCCGCTGGCTGATACGTGGAGATAGCCGCCATGCCGCTTGCCTCTGCGGCGGTGTCTCCGCTATCTATTACACCTGCTTACATACATTGGCCGGGAATCGATCCCAGGTCTACTGCTTGGTAGGCATCTCTCCTCACCACTATACCACCACCAACACTACATGCTGAAGCCAGCCTTGCATGTACCATTACGATATATCCAAGAGAAAAATGAGCTTGCTTAGGGATTTGTAGGATTTCAAAAGCCAACTCACATACATTGGCCAGGAATCGAACCCAGGCATACCACATGGTAGGCTGCTATCCTAACCATTATACCACCAACACAACACACTACACTGCTACATGCTGAAGCCAGCCTAGCATGTACCATTGTGATATACCCAAGAGAAAAATTAGCTCTCTCTCTCTCTCTAGGACTTGATGCCATTGAAGTGAATTTTCAGCTTAAAACCATTAACGGATACCTGCAGAATTTCACAGGCAATTTCGGAATTCTGCCGGATTTAAAAAGCAATTCCGTTCTGACCAAACGCAATGGAATGACCAATTTACGCCCAAAATTGCGGAAAATACAATTCCGCGGACAGCGGTGACCATCCCTACTAGAGAGAGAGAGAGATGAATCTACATCGCTATCTGGGGTTCTCTTCGGCCAACTGTTGAACACAAAAGGCAAGGCCATGCCTGGGTGGGCTTGAACCACCAACCTTGCAGTTAACAGCCAAACGCGCTAACCAATTGTGCCACAGAGACTGTGTACCACAAAGACTGTGCACGCAGTTGCTGTTGAATGATTTTATGGGGATGTATGTGTGTCTTTTGGAGGGAGGAAGTAAGTCTGCTCCAAGAAGTTTCAGCATGTAGTGTTGGTGGTATTTTATCTGATTGCCATCTGGAGTCGGGAAGGAATTTTTCCCTTTAGGGGCTAATTGGACCATGCCTTGTAAGGGTTTTCTTCGCCTTCCTCTGGATCAACAGGGATATGTGAGGGAGCAGGCTGGTGTTGCACTTTATACTGGTTGAACTCGATGGACGTATGTCTTTTTTCAACCAAAATAACTATGTAACTATATAACTATGCATAATGGTGTGGATAGCAGGCTACAGACGGTAGGCCTGTGTTTGATTCCTGGCCAATGTATGTGAGTTGGCTTTTGACATCCTAAAAATCCTTAAGCAAGCTCATTTTTCTCTTGGATATATCATAATGGTACATGCTAGGCTGGCTTCAGCATATAGCATTGTATTGTGTTGTGTTGGTGGTATAATGGTTAGGATTGCAGCCTACCACATGGTAGGCCTGGGTTCGATTCCTGGCCAATGTATGTGAGTTGGCTTTTGAAATCCTACAAATCCCTAAGCAAGCTCATTTTTCTCTTGGATATATCATAATGGTACATGCTAGGCTGGCTTCAGCATGTAGCACTGTAGTGTGTTGTGTTGGTGGTATAATGGTTAGGATAGCAGCCTACCATGTGTTAGGCCTGGGTTCGATTCCTGGCCAATGTATGTGAGTTGGCTTTTGAAATCCTACAAATCCCTAAGCAAGCTCATTTTTCTCTTGGATATATCATAATGGTACATGCCCGGATGGCTTCAGCATGTAGTGTTGGTGGTGGTATAGTGGTGAAGAGAGCTGCCTACCAAGCACTAGACCTGGATTCAATTCCCGGCCAATGTATGTAAGCTGGCTTTTGAAATCCTACAATTCCATGGAAGACAAGACCCTCCTCCTCCGGAGGAGAAGAGGGAGTGAGGATTACACTTCCTGATGTTGTAAAGCAGTGTAGGCCTGCAATTGAATATTCAATGAGATTTCTGACCTTAAAACACTGCTTTGTGTCAAATCCAGATTTTTTTCTGGGACTTTTGATGTCTATTGCACTCAACCATGTCTACCTCCAGGTATTAGACCCCTTGAAACATCTTTTCCATCACTTTTGTGGGCAGCAGAATTTTTTCTAATATTCTAAGTTTGCCTCTCCATTGAAGTCTATTGTGGTTCGCGAAAGTTCACGCAAACCAAACTTTTGCGGTAAGTTCGTGAACCGGGTTCGCAAACCTAAAATCGGAGGTTCGGGCCATCTCTACTGCTAGGGGGAAGTCTGTAAAGAACCCATGATGCATATGGTATGGGGAGGGGACAATAAGACTTGATGCCTACTTATGTGGAGTCTTGAATTCTCCCTCCTACATGCACCTCACTGACCCCTCTCAATTAGAGCATGGCAATCCTGTGAAATTTAAATTGAGGACTTGACGGGGTCATTGGTGTCAGAGAGGAGAAAGGGAGCTTTGAAAGAAGGTGGGAAACACAGTTATTGTCCAAACACTAGAAATTCAGGAGGTCATTATAGTAGATACAGAAATCACAGCTGGTGGGGGAGAAGATCATGGTTGCGCAAGAATAAACATTTATGGAGGAGGTATCTTGGGGGAAGTGTGTGTGTGTGTGTGTGTGTGTGTGTGCGTGCGTGCGTGCGTGTGTGTGTGTGTGTGAATTTGAATGATCAGTTTCCCGGGAATTTGCTACACTCTGCAGTTGCACAAAAGTGCTACTGGATAATGAAAATAATGTAGATTTAGGGTAAGATTAATGCAGACATCACATGTAAAGTACACCATGTAGTTTGCGTAATACACGTTACACAGTTACACACACAACTAGGTATAATGTACACTATGCAAATAGCGTAAATTTGTATTATACAAGCATTGTGAATATATACTGTATATATGTTTATAAATATGTAGATTTACATAATCATTTTTTAAATAAATGTTACCACCCATTAGTGAATAAAACCCTTAGCAACTTACAAAATGCTTACAGCTTTTAGGACCAAGAACATGTTATGGCAAAAGTTTGAGAGTCTAACCGGTTAATAATACTTTCAAATAATTTTCACATTTTTTATTTCCATTAAATGTTTTATTATTCTATTTTTACATGATCATGATATTATTTCTAAAGTAATAATAATAATAATAATAATAATAATAATAATAATAATGTCATTCCACAATGCAACTTTTCACAGATATTGGCTTTTTGACAAACACTTACCAAAGGTGATGACACGGTCTTATCTAGTAAGCCACAAGCTTATCTTCAAATTCCAGAAAAGCCTACTTCAGTAATGGTGCAACAGTTTGAAGGTTGCAATCATCTTCCAAGGTCAATGTATTGAGACGCATTTTCAAAGCTTCTGCTACACAAATAAGAGCACTTTATATAACCTACTTCAATCAGGGCAAGCTACTGAATAATCACAAAATGCTTCACAAGTGATTTTTAGCTGGACTTCACTGATCCAAAGGTGTGATAGAATGCAGCCAACCATGATAATTCTACTTGGAACAAGTTATTACCACTACAGATTGAAAACATGACAGTTGTCTGAAAGATGTCTAAAATGTTAAGAATGCTATAAAACCTTTTGAGTAAAAAGTATGTATCTTTTTAACCCTTCCAGACCGGTAATTATGAAAATAAAATAATAATAATAAGAATAACATTATTATTGCTATTATTATTATTCACATTATTGCATTTTTATGTACAACTGTGATTTGATTTGATTTGACTGTAACAAGAGTGATATGAAGGCTGCCATATTTATTTCCTTTTACATAATACCAGTTGCCTGACAGCCCTGCTGGTCTATTTGGCTGCAGTAGTGTCTAAATCACACCAGAAACAAGCATGCAGATAATCTTGTCAGTTATGACAATAATGTCAGAAACACCTGATCTGCAGTATACTTGTTCAGGGACTATGGCTAAAATTATTGGAGCCAGAGGATCAGCACAGCAGGCTAGCCAGGCAACTGGTCTTGTTTAAAAGGAAATAAATATGGCAGCCTCCATATCCCTCTTGTTACAGTTGTCCTGCTTTTAAAAATCTGTCTTCATATTAGTACACTATTAATCTGCTGCTGGGAGTTACATTAGCATTTAAAGGATTAAGTCATGTATATAGTCAAAGTGAAACTTTCAGTTTCTCACATGTAATGAACAGGTTTGTGGAACAGTAATTTGTTTAAAGAGACTATGAAGCCTCCCTAAATCACTGTTTTTACTTCACAATGCTGTTAAGCATGATTGCCCCTCTAAAACCCCGCATCCCCGTGGCTGAAATCTCAATGAATGCCCCCCAAATCCCAGGGCAAAAATCCACGACCATGACTTTTCTGGTCGTGGATTTTGCTGCCCGGGGAGGCAGAGCTTTGGGCTGTAGCTCTCTCTGCTGGAGTCAATCTGCGCGCAAATCGCCGCCTCTCCCCACCCCCTCTCTGTGAAAGAAGATTGGGAGGGGCGGGCGGAGGCAGAGATCCGTGCAGACTGACAGAGTAGAGGCAGTGCTACAGCCCAAAGATCTGCTTCTATATGTAAGCGCTCCCCTAATCTTCCCCCCGGGGATTTCGGGGGATTAATAGAAACTGCAGCCATGAGGATGTAGCATTTCGGGTAGGGCACTCATGCCTAACTGGATTGTGAAATAAAAACAGTTATTTAGGGAGGCTTCCGACTCTAACTATGCTGCACTGCTCATGTGAAAGCATTTAGCTGCACTTAGATAAAAGTTCCTGCTGATAAAAAGCGCAACTTATCATATAAATCATATCTTATTATGAATTTCCCACCGTACAAATTAAATATATTTTTTGTGTTATGAAAACAAAAAATAACGTCTTTTTTAATTATGTTTTACTTAATAAATGCATAAAAGATTTTATATGTATAGGTTAAAAAAACAGATAAGAAGACATAAATAAAATAAAAAAGTAAAAAAACAAAACAAGGTTTTGTGAATATTGAGATCAGATAACAACCTTTACATTGGTACTAGCTTACCAAAAATGTTCACTGTCTTATTTTCTCTGGTCTAAAAATGTACAACTGAGAGTAAAGGGACATACAAACACACCCCAGGCGAGGCAACCCCTGGAGTGACAGTACAGTGCAGAGGCTGCAGAGACACGTCATAAACTGCACAAGTCCAAGGTGTCTGCACGTTGGGTTCCATGTTTGCTAACCCCTTTCCAGAAACAGAAACTGCACATGTCCAAGGTGTCTGCACGTTGGGTTCCATGTTTGCTAACCCCTTTCCAGAAACAAAAAACTGCACATGTCCACGGTGTCTGCACATTGGGTTCCATGTTTGCTAACCCCTTTCCAGAAACAAACATGGTGTGACCTTTTAAGACAGATGTTGACACAGTTGGAACAGAATGAAGAGGATTCTTTGGGTCGGGCCCTATTACCCTTCAAATGCAGGAACTGTATCACACTGCCAGCCTCAATCTTTTCTATCTCACACTTTAGTCACCTCTGGCACAATCAATAATTGGCGTCATGACGCTAAAACCTTATAATGCTCTGTTGATATGGAGGACTAGAAGGGATGACTGCATGGCGCAAAACACAACAGTGTCCAGCTAGAGGGTTGAGCACCAAACAATGGACTAAGGCATCAGTTGGACATCACTATTCTAAAGCTATTCCTAGCAGCATTGGAGGACAGCTATGCTATGCACACACTAGATTTTCTGCCAAGATGGTCCTAAACAGCTGTCTTTGCCAAGGGTCATTTAATATGTATGTAACCCTGTGTGTGTGTCATTGCAACAGACACACACACCAAGGGTTACAGATGCATTTACTTTTTGTGAAAGTGCTGCTGTAAAGGGAACCTGCAGGTGCTGTCAGGTGGAGCCCATGAGCAGGAAAGAAGAGAGAGAAGCTGGGCATGTGCAGGGAGGAAGTAACAGTTGAGTTTTACAGTTGAAGGCTAGTGAGGGGGAGGAGTCAAGTAGCCATGGAGACTGAGGTGATGAGGCAGCAAGAAATAAAGTGTGTCACGATACTATACTGTACTGCAGCAAGAAATACGCTTGATTTGTGAGGAAATAGAGTAGAGACACGGGAAGAGACCAGCCATTGGTGAGACGGTCTGAGCAAGGCAGAGGCACAGACAAGTAAGCACTTACCGGAAACTGAACTAAGGAAGAGAAAAAGAGCTGCAGACATTACATGAGAGGAGAGAGACCACTCACAGCTACAGGCCAGTAAAGAGCAGCAATACTGGAGAGATAAGCCAGAAGAGAAACAGTAAGCAATAAGAAAGACAGACCAGGATATCAAAATGTACCTGTAACAGAGAGAGATAACAGAAAACAGCAGAGACATTACAGTGACACAGAGACAACAGGACAGCAATGCATACAAGAGTGACACAGAGCAACAAGTGACAGGATTACAGAAAAGGAGTGAAGACTGCAGTGCAGTGTCTGAAGAGATTGTGTGACAACAGCTGGCAGACAAAATACAGAGAATACAGCGGTGCTTCTTATACATTAAGTGATCATTCACAATTATCAATTCAACATATTTGTCTCATCCTGGATGTTGCTAGGTAACCACCAGACATTTCTCTACTTTCCCTTCTGTCCTATGCAAGAATTCAGATCCACTTTTAAAAGACAGCAGTGAAGAAGTGACAAATAGCAGAGTGCTGTGTATGGAAAATTCTGGCAAGTAAATGCTAATAAACTGAATTACTTATATGGTTCCTGAACTAGCCCTGATCCTAACAGGCTGAAGATAAGAAGTTTATGAATGTTTTGTCACTAAACTATTTTTTTATCCATATCATTTAATACAAATATTTCTTAAAAAGAACTTGATTGGTGTCTGGAGGATTTCTTTACAGTTAAAGCATTATAGAGGTGTTACATGTATACCTTGCATAAGTTGTTTTCCTTTTCTATGTAACTGAAGAGGTTTGTCAAACTGCATGCTTCTTTATCAGTATGTCCTTGTTTCTATGAAAGCAAATATAAATGGATTAATTCCTTTTATTATGCACTGTACATAATGCAGACAAGCACAACATTTCGGACAGGAGCCCTTTCTCAAGTGCCTCATTTGATATTTGTCCTTGTTTCTAGGCAATGACTTTTGACATGTAACATTCTGCTATGCAAAACACAAACCTTCTTTTCACTTTAGATCTTCTAGTGTTTGTTTATCACAATACATATTTGTATACCTATTTTGAATTCACCTTAATTTAATGAGACTTCACTACACTGGTTATTCTTTTCCTTTTAGATCTCAGTTTTCAACCTCAGTCACTTGTTTAACTATTCCAATTAAAGACATTAGTAAAAAAAACCCAGTCAACAAAAAAGAAAACTCATTGCTTGTCAGAAATAATGTATTATGATTAATGGAACAAAATAAATGCTGGTGTTCAATGCCTACAGCCTCAGCAGCATATCCTGGAAAGACATTCCCCTTGTAATCTGTGGACAGCAGGGGGAAGGGGGGCATTTGGGGGAAAACCATGAGGACACAGGTTATCTTGAGCTCTTATGCTAAGGGACTGATAGGGAGTGAGAAGGAGGAGTGCAATTGCCAACTACTTTCCCCTCCAATTCCAATACCAATACATGGGGGATTTTGCGGTAGCCACTCTGCACAGAGTCTGACCAGCTCGGTAGCTCTAACAGTGGTGCTGGTAGGTGTAAAGGCCAAACATGCATTGACAGGGCACCAGTAAGCACAGGGGGAGGATAATCAGTGGTATGCAGAAAGAAGACAACAACAGCAACAGCCTGAGCACATTCAAACAGAAGTTGAGAAAAACGACTCCCTATCCGCTCCAGCTTCAAAATTCTGTGCCTGGCCTACAAATCTGTACACAAGACCTGCAGGTTGTGCTAATAGCGTAATTTGCATTGCTACCCTGACTTCAGTAAAATTTCCATGCACTTCCTGCATTAGCAAGACACAAAATGCAAATAAAATGCAGCCTTTGGATAAACTTTTTTTTATAAATACCTGCAGTAACAAACATTCACAGCAAAGTTCAGACAATAGAATAGGCAACTCACTCTACCTACTTCAGTCAAAGTAACCTAAAGATGCCAAAATGCTTTAAAGAGAATCTGTACTCTAAAATTCTTACAATAAAAAGCATACCATTCTATTCATTATGTTCTCCTGGGCCCCTCTTTGCTGTTTCTGCCATTCCCTGCTGCAATCCTTGTCAGGAACCGGCCCCGCGGCACGCCTGCGTATACGGTTCCCGACTGCGGGTTTGACCAGATCAAGCGGGGAGCAGCCTTATTCAAGCCAAAAACAAGGCTGTGACCCCTCAAATGCTTCTTACTGCCACCACTAGCTGTTGCTAGTCACGTCCACTCGGCTGTCGAGTGCTCTGCGCGCAATCCGCATTTTCGTATTCGGGTCAGCTTTTGCGCTTTAGGCCGAATACGGGAACGCCACGCACACACACACACAGTACAGTTGTACAGTAACACAGCACAATCAGGCACTGACTTGTAATGCAAGTTACACTGTCGTGCAGCAAAACCACTAACAGTCGTTCCGAACGATACTGTTAGCCACTCTGCTGTCGAGCGCAAAAGTGCCCAATACACACAATGCCTTTACAATCTCATACGGTAGTGTTGCTCAAACGTACAATCAGGCATGGACTTATACACAGTTACACTTCAGTCTCTTCTAGGCTTTGAGTGTTAGTTTAGTACAGCAGAAGTCAAACTTATTAAATAACGATTTAATATTCCAGGAAAAAAAGTGGAACAATGCAGAAAATAATATATACAAAAGATGTACAAAAAACAAAGTAAAAAGTTACAAAATAAAAGTTACAACGATACACACAAGGATATTTGCATAAAAATAAAATTGGGATATAACGTTACTGTGTAGGTTAGAACGTGGTTGGCGGGAGAACGCCGTTCCGATTTGCTCAGGATCCCTCTAGCTATGCGCTACCTCCAAGAGAAGTTCATTTGTGACTGTCCAAGGCTGATTCTTATAGTCCCAAGTGTTGCCCCGGGCAAAGGATGTTTCATCCCCCAATCTTACGTAATTTCCCCGTTTGTGACATCACGGTCTGCCGAGCCCCTTGTCACATCTGGGCTAGCTGTGACATGCGAATTTCAAGGCTTTTCCTGTCCACTTTTTACTTGGTAGACTCTTCCCTTAATACAAAAGATCAAATCAATGCACCACATTTGCAAGATGCCAGACAAAAGGGAACCTAATTACCTGTTCCTGGCTGTCCAGAGGAACTGTATGCTAATGTCCAAGCTCCCTGCTTCCAGAGAAATTCAATGCAAATGTAGGTCTATTGACCCACACACACAATCACATTACCAGTTTCCATGAAGCTAGCTGCCAATACCTTCAAAGCCAGACTGGCTGACATACCCATGCGACACAGCCAGAAAAATACGCTTCTGTGCGGTACCATACGGCGGCGATACTCTGCATATTATCGTACACATCATCATCACCCCAATATATCACCACAATCCTGGCTTGTAATTTCAAGTTTTAGGCAGTGTTTACAAAAAAGCATGGCTGCTAACCAGCATATGATAGGCTGAGAGAAGCTCAGTCTGTGACTCATACAGAGCCCGGATGGGACGTGGAGAGGGTGTGTATAACTTCTACCTATCACAGTAGAGCAGCACATTCCTGCCTGAGCCGACAAAGCTGACAAAGGAAAGAAGATTAGATTATATAACAGAGATAATACAGCCACTGTGCAACTAGGAAAGGCTGCAGTAAGACAGACCACATTAGAACAGGTATAGGAACTTATAGGATAGAAGAAATAAGGCTGAAAATTTTGTTACAGAGTCTCTTTAACATAAAGGGCCTGATTCACAAAGCGGTGATAACTCAGTTATTACGCCTAAAAGACTTTAGGCGTGATAAGCTTTGCACCACTGAGTTAGCACCGTTTTCTGCTCTTTATCACGTGCAAAGTCCCGCGCAGCACCCATAGGGTTTAATGGGCGCATCGCACACACTGCACCGTGCGCTGCGCGATTGTGCACGCAAAACTTTGCGCACGGGATTTCGCGCGAGTTTCATTTTATCACGCCTAAACTGAGTTTAGGCGTGATAAAGGGCTTTTCACAGGCGTGCAAACACTTTGCACTGCTTTGTGAATCAGGCCCAAAATCTCCCTGGGGAAGACTGGAGTGATTGGCAGTCATAGGCTGATGCCTATGACAGCTGATCACAGTAATTGGCTGGCAGGGGAAGGGAGGGCGGCCCGGGGGAAAAATATAAACAAAAAGGTAAAATGTATTTAAAAAATAATCATATACATTTTTATTAAAAAAATAAACATTGGGGGAGCGATCATTGCCCACCAACAGAGAGTTCTGTTGGTGGGCAGAAAAGAGGGGGAAATCACTTGTGTGCTGACATGTTCGGCCCTGTAGCGAGGCCTTAAAGCTGCAGTGGCCTATTTAGTGAAAAATGGACTGGTCGTTAGGGGGTGTTAACACTGCAGTCTTTAAGTGGTTAAAAGAGATTTGTTTTATCTTATCTAAATTTAACGTATCTAAAATTGAGATAGAATGCTGACATCCATTATAATTCTACAACCAACAAGTAATTTTTACTGTAGACTGAAAATTTGACACATCTGACAGATGTACAGTAGACAGTGGAAAGTAGACAGTTTTTTTTTTAATATTTAGATCTTTAACACAACAACAAGACATTTGTAAATCACTTTTCTGCTGTAGGACCAAAAGTACATGTCATGAAATCAAATTAATTGATGCTACTAGAATTTCCAAGGGACACCGAAGGGGTTCATAAGTACTTTTTTGCTCTCTTTCAGTGCCTCTTATTATTTTAGCAGTCTATCCTTCCTTACCACCCCATGGGCTTGATTCACTAAACCGTGATAACTCAAATATTACACCTTATCAAAGATCACATCTTATGAAAAGATATCACACCTTATGAAAATATATCACACCTTATGAAAAGATATCACACCTTATCAAAGTTAACACGCCTTATCAGAGTAGCATAGCGAGTGCTACAAACGTATGCCTGCTAATTGACAATGGCATTCGTCCTGCCCTGAGCCCCTGCAGGTTTGCAGCGCTTGCTATGCTACTCTGATAAGGTGTGTTAGCTTTGATAGGGTGTGATATCTTTAATAAGGTGTGCTATCTTTTCATAAGGTGGGATATCTTTTGATAAGGTGTGATATCTTTTCATAAGGTGTGATATTTGAGTTATCACGGTTTAGTGAATCAAGACCATGGGCTCGATTCACAAAGCGGTGCTAACCCAGTTAGAGACTTTAGGCATGATAACCATTGCACCACTCTGGTGAAAAGCCAGTTTAGGTGTGATAAGTTTAGGTGTGATAAGTTTAGGTGTGATAAGTTTAGGCATGCTAAGTTTAGATAAGTGTAGATAGCGTGCAAAGTCCCGCACGCAAAGCAGCGCCATTAAACTCTATGCGAAGTGCACCAGACTTGCTAGCGCAAAACTTTTGATCAGCTGTGCACTGCGGTGCTAACGCAGTTGGCGCTTAAACTTATCATGCCTAAACTTATCACACCTAAACTTATCATGCCTAAACTTATCACACCTAAACTTATCACACCTAAACTTATCATGCCTAAACTGAGTTTAGGCATGATAAAGGACTTTTCACCAGCGTGCTAACTGTTAGCACCGCTTTGTAAATCAGGCCCCATGTGTGGTGCTATTTGTCTAATGACCCATCACAGCCTGTTTATACTCAGGAGCAACCATTCAGATTTACATAAAAGTTATGACTGGCCTCTGTGTTTGAAAGAAAAGGTGCTAATTAGCTAGAGCAGCTATATATAAAGTTATATGAGAACAATGTATACATGCAGACTTAGAATGGAAATGTTTGCTTTGCTTTTATGAAATTAGGCTAATGTTCAAATCATACTCCTCCTCCTTCATTTACCGCAAACTTTGAGTTAGAAGTGTATAATGATAATGAAGGTACATCAGTGTATGCTTAGCGTACACAGTTACAAATAATTACACAGTTCATTTAAAAAAGACTTTTAAAAAGACATACAGTACATCCATCGAGTTCATCCCCAGGGATCATTGCCCTGACTGGATTGAAGAGTACCTAAGCTAAATGTGACAGAGAGTGTCATGGCAGGCGTTTTGGGGGAGTTACGGTGTTAAACACTTACCAGATCTAATGTCTTTGGGTCACATGTGAGCGTACCTGACAGCTGGGTGCATAGGGCTTTTTGGTGCAGGGAGAGTTAAAGTAAGTGATGGCTCACCCTGCTGCTGCACAAATTCAAAAGCCGTGCAAAACTTCAGAGCTACGCCGTGTGCGCCAAAAAGCCCTGCTCCGCACAGGTGATGCTCCACCCACTTCTCGTCATTGTAGTTGCAGCCATGTTTCTGAAGATTGTCGAAACTCTTCAAAACCTCCACCTGCTTGTGGCAGCCGGCTTCCAGCTCAGCAGCCACCAATTAGACAGCATCTGCCAAGCTGGGGGCAGGCTGGCTATGTAGATGGACATGGCCAGAGCTTTGGTCGTGATTTTGAAAAGAAATCGCCAGAGCCCAGTCTCTGATTGGGACAGAGTGATCATCTGTCTGGATCAATGATGCCATGGCTCTGTACATTAGCTACTCTTTAAGGAATCTTCTTCTAATGTGGCAGTTGTAGGAAGAGGGGAGAGAGTGTCTTGGGAAGTGATAGATGGTGTGCACATATGTCCCAAATTTCTCTCCTTTTCACTGCTGCACAGTCCAAGTTGCTCACAGTCCAAGTTGTCACTAGTGTAAATTCTCAGTGCAGGACTTTATTCTTCTGACACAAAAAGTTAACAACCGGATAGCCTCTTTACTGGTCTATCAGATTAAAGATTTAGGTCTGTGCTTGTAGTTAAGATTTTAACATAAAATGTTTTGGGATACATCTATTTTTAAAATGTACATTTTCTTTTAAACCAAGCTCTTGAGTAGCACGAGTTTTATATGCGATTTCACATTTGCATTGCTGTGAACCTTTTAAGCATTTTTTTATGGACAGAGCAATTAGTAAAACAAGCGTGTAACAACTGTAAATTGGTATACATGCTGGATCTATGTTTAAGTGTTTTACCGCAGCTTGTAGCTGAAGCTTTAACTCAGCTCGGCACATATTTCCATTGTGAGAAATTGTCTGTGTGATTAGATTTTCTCCTAAGTGAAAATGAAAGTGGCAGTAAATCCTTAGATAACATTACCCGTCACAGAGAGAAGCCAAGATTTAATAGAATCAGAGGGCACAGTCAGCAAAGATGACATTTGGACTTAATGTAGAATGTAATCACTACTATCCATTCATAGACTGTCTGTCACCATGTTTGATAATATTTGATGCTGTGTTTTGCAAGTGCTACCCTGGTCCTTTCCCAAAATCCTCTTTAAATCCTGATTCAACCACCTGCAGTACAAAGGCTGGCTATGCCATATCCTGAAATGCTGAAGTGTATTTTATGTAGCTTACTACTTGCCCCCGCTCCTTCAAATGATTTTTCTATTTTTAACAATTTCCATACCAAAGAAAATATTATACTTTAGTCTAGCAAATAGGATTACCAGCTTATGTGTGCCACTTGGAGGTGTAAGACGCAAACTACACAATCTACGTAAGCACAATTTGTGGCCGTGAGATTGCAGCATGGCGTTGATTTCTGATTTCTGGACTCTGCCTTTGTTTTCTGCTGAAACAATTATCAATCAAGATGGTCTGTAATTGACTGATGGCTTAACTATTTGCCACTAACTAACATACAGTAAATCCTGGCATCATTGACTAATTGATTATAAAATCATGAACAATAAAAAAAAAAACTAATTTGTGAGAGGGTGCTGAACTAAAACTGCATGAACAGCTTAACATTTTTGTTTCTAAAAAATTACCGAATAAATAAATGTAGTGTTTTTTTAATAAATATTAGTATTATTACTTATTCATTTTAATGCTGACTAGTGTTAGGTATAACAACTTCAAATTTATAACTTGTCATAAATACAAGCCATAATTGTGGATTTTGCACATCAAAGTAATCGTTCCAATATGTAAAGGAAAGCGTTGGCAACGCAATTTATATGCTACTTCAATTGCAGTGATAGGAGATAACTGGGAAGTTGGTAGTGGTGGTAGTCATAGGGATGACAGTACAGGTGTGCTCAGGACTTAAAGTGAATTGGAACCTGATTTAAGAAAAAAAAATCCAGATACTTACCTAAGGAGAGGTAAGGCTCAAGGTCTTATAGAGCCTTCCCTCTCCTCTCCCGATCCCCCAGTTCCAGCACTTTAATAAGGAGACCCGCAGAGCTCCTTGTCGGCCGCCACTCATCTCTGCAACCCCCCACCTAGCTGCACAGATACTGTGAAGCAATTTCCCTCTCTCTGCTGAACGCCCGCTGCAAGTCCCGCCCTGCAATTACAGTGTATGAGTCACTGTAATTACTCTCGCTATAGCAGAGTCCCGGCAAAGCATCTTTGACTCAGCTGCCAGGGCTCCCCATAAGTTCACAGTCTGGACCAATGAAAATGGCTCAGACTGTGAACCAATCGGGAGCCTCGGCGGCTAATTCAAATATGCTTTGCCGGGACTCTGCTATAGCTAGAGTAATTACAGTGACTCCTACACTGTAAATGCAGGGTGGGACTTGCGGCGGGCATTCAACAGCAGGAGGAAAATTGCTTCACAGTATCTATGCAGCTACATGGGGGGTTGCAGAGACGAGCGGTGGCTGGCGGGGAGCTCTGGGGTCTCCTTATTAAAGTAGACTTCCAGATGTAGCGACGGAAGATAGCGGCGGATGTTTGGCGGGTTTTGCGCATGTGTGGGGAGCGAAGCCATGGTGAAAATGGCTCAGACTGTGAACCAATCGGGAGCCTCGGGGCTAATTCAAATATGCTTTGCCGGGACTCTGCTATAGCTAGAGTAATTACAGTGACTCCTATACTGTAAATGCAGGGTGGGACTTGCGGCGGGCATTCAGCGGCAGGAGGAAAATTGCTTCACAGTATCTGTGCAGCTACATGGGGGGTTGCAGAGACGAGCGGTGGCTGGCGGGGAGCTCTGGGGTCTCCTTATTAAAGTAGACTTCCAGATGTAGCGACGGAAGATAGCGGCGGATGTTTGGCGGGTTGTGCGCATGTGTGGGGAGCGAAGCCATGGTGCTGATGGACAGCATCACAGGGTAAAAATTTGCTCACCATCGCCCGTAACATGGGAGCATCGCTCAGGCTTTCGCCTGAGTAATGCTCCCTAACGATCGGCCATCGCATGAGTGAAACTGGCAATAGGATTTGCCGGTAATCCTCGTGCGATGGCAAGGTGATAAGTAGTTTTCATCTTGCAAGCTAGTTATCACCTTGAATAGCATCAGGCCCATTATGTTTTAGGGCCCTTTGGGATTTTGCTTTAAAATTTAAGGCAAACCTTATTGCCATTCATTTTGTGTGTTTCACAGTTTAAACCATATCTAAGTCTAATTTCTTTATCATAGTCTATGGACAATGTATTTGTATTAAAGTTCAACTTAACCCAAAATTAAAAAAGGCAAATGAGGAGAATAAAATAAATATAAACAATGTTATGAAGCAAAGTGATGAATAAAATGCATGTTTTCCTACACCAAATGAGTTTGACATTAAAAACAGCATCTTCCCTTCTCATGGTGCAGCAGCTGGGCAGATAAATCAAGTTTCATCATGTGACACACAAATCAGGAAGAACAATAAATGCCAGACTACATTTTTTAGAATCTTAACATCCCATTAGAAAAAATGAGGTCAATTCGCTAAGGGTTAACACACATCAGTGTGTCAACACAATTTGCAGAGGCTGACACAGGACAGGTAATGTATAAATACACTCATTGGGGACACGCATACATTAGGGGAGCAATGGCGGAGGTTTCGTTGTTTTGTCGTTCGGTCCGAAATTGGTCCCCCGTAACGCTACACACGCAATCAACCAACTTCGGCATAACAGTCAAGAAACAGTTAGCGACAGACTGAGATGAGGTTTTACTACAGGAAAGTTTACAGGGTCATTAGCTCTGCTTGGTTTACAGCTTAAAAGTGTGGATTCTAAAATGCAACTGCGAAAGTATGATGCAATGTTATAAATATGCCACATAACTGAAAATAAATATATGAGAATCTTTTCTTTGATATAAATTTTCGTTCTACTAATTATCCATATCACACATACAATTCCTTATCTAATTTGTTTATATTCACTTCAGATTTTCTGTAAGTAGTTCAACTTATTAGGTAGCATGTTACTTGTGCAATGCACTTTTTGTAACTGTTGTGAGAACTGGTACAATTGCCTTGTGATGCCTGCCGCAGCTCTCTATACAGTAAACATACTACAAGAAGCCTGGCCAACGCATATTTTAATTTCTAATTAAGGTTTCTATTAGTCAGTACACTGACCAATGGGAGTTAAAAAAGGCTGCATAGTGGCTTGTGGGATAACTCTGCAGACAAGATGACATAAGAGAAAAAAAAAGGCAGTAGTAATAAGATTTAAAAAAATGAAGAACAGAAGAAGGTGAAGTCAGAAGAAAAAAGAACAAAGATTATTTTTTGTCAATTAATAGAGTTAAAGGGATACTGTAGGGGGGTCGGGGGAAAATGAGCTGAACTTACCCGGGGCTTCTAATGGTCCCCCGCAGACATCCTGTGCCCGCGCAGCCACTCCCCGATGCTCCGGCCCCGCCTCCGGTTCACTTCTGGAATTTCTGACTTTAAAGTCAGAAAACCACTCCGCCTGCGTTGCCGGGTCCTCGATCCCGCTGATGGCACCAGGAGCATACTGCACAGACACAGACCATACTGGACTTCTGCTATACACTCCTGGTGACATCGGTGGGAGCGAAGACACGGCAACGCAGGCGCAGTGGTTTTCTGACTTTAAAGTCAGAAATTCCAGAAGTGAACTGGAGGCGGGGCCGGAGCATCGGTGAGTGGCTGCGCGGGCACAGGATGTCTGCGGGCGACCATTAGAAGCCCCGGGTAAGTTCAGCTCATTTTCCCCCGACCCCCCTACAGTATCCCTTTAATTGCTTAAAGTGGATCGAAATTAAAAATACAAGATTTCAAAAATAAAATCTATTTTCTAAATTATAATAATAAATAGCAGCCTTTTTTCAGCTGCATGATGACAAATATAAAATATTTTACATTTATTGGAGGAACCCCTCCCTTCCTTTCATATTGCCGGGACAGAATCCGGCAAAATGCTGGAGTAGATGGTGTCCGGCAAAGGAGGAATTGCCAATGGCTGCCACTTGTATAACCCTAGTTATGAAAAGAGAAGGGTGAAAATCATGCACTGAAATGCTCATAGGCTTGAAGGATTGGTTATTTATCTTTCTATGTGTCAGAGTGGTGCAACTAAAAATTTTGAACTAAAAAAAAAGTTTGTGTAACGATTTATGTCAGCAAAGAACAGAATTCTGATTATTAGGTGATCTGCAGTATCACCTATATTGCAGATATATACCTGATTATATGGTGATCTGCAGAATCACCTATAATACTGGTACATAGGAAGCTGATGTGACAACAAATAGCAATGAGTGATTGGTGCAACAGTAGTACTGATAGCTTTGGCAATACCTCACCAGAGGAGCTGGTGGGTACTAACAGTACAATGTCCCTCACCAGAGTCAAGGGCCCTCTGGTGAGACTGGAGTGGTCAGACAGATCTAGTTTGGCAACAGTAGTACTAATAGCTTTAGCAACACCTCACCAGAGGAGCTGGTGGTTACTAATAGTACAGTGACCCTCACCAGAGTCAAGTGCCCTCTGGTGAGAGTAGGGAGGTCAGACAGATCAGGTTCGGCAACAGACAGACAGAGGCAGTACAAAATCAGGAGACAGAGACAGAGTGGTTAAACAAGCAGAGTCGGCAGCAAGATTGTAACAATTGTATATATTAGTGTAGCAACACAGACGTCTGATTATTGTGTGATCTGCAGATTCACCAATAATGCAGACTCTATACCTGTTTATGTGGTGATCTGTAGTATCACCAATAATGCAAGTATAGAAAGCAGAGATGTAGTGACAATAGTGTTTGGTGCAACAGTAGAGGGTAGATCTCACCAGAGGGGCTGGAGAGAACTACCAGAGGAAATGGCAGATAGTTTGACTAAACCTCACCAGTGGAGCTGGTGGGTACTATCTGCAACCAATCTGTGCTAGGCCCCACCAGAAGAGCTGGAGGGTACTAGCCAAGATAGAAGCTGGGTAGCTAGGAGCCCACACCAAAGGGTCTGGTGAGCGCTATCAGCAACAGTAACTAAATAGTTAGCTAGACCCCACCAGAGGAGCTGGTGGGTACTACCAACAATAGTAACTAGATAGTTTAGCTAGACCTCACCAGAGGAGCTGGTGGGTACTATCAACAATAGTAACTAGATACTCTTAATAAATCAATAGAAAAGTGTGCTCCTCTCCACAAACCTCAGATAA
This sequence comes from Hyperolius riggenbachi, assembly GCF_040937935.1. Classification (NCBI taxonomy): domain Eukaryota; kingdom Metazoa; phylum Chordata; class Amphibia; order Anura; family Hyperoliidae; genus Hyperolius; species Hyperolius riggenbachi. The sequence continues at coordinate 557,226,623 of NC_090646.1, forward strand.
TTAAAATGCTATTGACCTGGTGCTGTAAGTGATAGAGATGTGTGTCTCCTTATAATAATCTTGTAATGAAACTAAGCGCTCATCAGGTCTACAGTATACATATGTACATACAATTCTTCTTTTACTCTCAAATGAGCCCAGTATTATACCCCCTTAATCATGGAATACAATCCCCCTCACACAAATAGTACCCAGTTCATATACTCTTCACAATGTATATAAATAGGCAAAAGTCCTGGTGCTCAGGCCCAAAACCGATAGTCTGGGCAAGTGTCCTTAAACTCCTCACACTATATTGCCAATCCTTATCCTTTCTTCAAAAATCCAAGCTTGCACTATTGGAGTGTCTGTCTGAGTTCAAAGGTGCTGAAAGACTGGAGGGACGTGTCTGAGAAGGAATTTTTACACCGCTGCAAGCGCTTATGCTGGTCTTGACTGATCAGCCACATGATCTGGTAAGAGGCCAGCGTGTCTATATACGGATTTAGGTGTGGATCACACTGGTGGAGGTTTGTGTGGCAGACACGAGGTGAAGCATATATGTAACCAACATACTACACCATAGAGGTCCCTCTTGTTTTTTCCATGTACTGCGGTGAGTCTAATGAAGACATAAGAAGGCTTTCGCAGGCTGGGCCACATACGCTAAATGCCAAATGTAGTGATTGGCATTTTCATCTGGTGAGCATGATCATTTTGCATTAAGGATTCCACTGATTGATGATAATACTGCAAGCTTGGATTTTTGAGGAAAGGATAAGGATTGGCAATATAGTGTGAGGAGTTTAAGGACACTTGCCCAGACTATCGGTTTTGGGCCTGAGCACCAGGACTTTTGCCTATTTATATACATTGTGAAGAGTATATGAACTGGGTACTATTTGTGTGAGGGGGATTGTATTCCATGATTAAGGAGGTATAATACTGGGCTCATTTGAGAGTAAAAGAAGAATTGTATGTACATATGTATACTGTAGACCTGATTAGCGCTTAGTTTCATTACAAGAATAGTAACTAGATAGTTTAGCTAGACCTCACCAGAGGGGCTGGTGGGTACTGTCAGAGCACCTCTCCAGTGACAAGGGCTCACTGGAGAGTAGAAGGGTCAGACAGACAGGTACAGCAACAGACAGGCAGGTACAGTACAAAATCAGAAGGCAAGAGAATAGTAATGATTCAGGCAGAGATTCGGCAACTTAGATCGGATGGGCAGAAGTACAGAAACGTAGAGCAGAATCAGAGTCAGAGGTAAGCCAGAGTCGTACACAGAATATCAATAATACCATAAGGCAATGATCCTAGTCTTGTGTGAAATCCCTGGTTTCCTCCCAGATCAAAACACACCGGAACTAGTCTAAGGTCTGAGCGCTAACACTGACGTATTCGCAACAGCAGACAGTTTGCAAGTGAGCGGAGAACGCTTATGAAGCAGCGAGGAGAGCCCACAGCCACGCCCCTGCCAATCAGCCAATCCAGGCGCCGTGAGTCTCTCCAGCATAAAGGTCCTGTCTCCGCGCCCGCCCGTGCGAGACAGCGACCCTATGAGCAACTGACAGTCCCGTCCCTGGTGTGCTAGACACCAGCGGAACGGATGAGGCCTCAGTACCGAGAACAAAGGCGGCTGCAGAGGTATCCTGCGTACCCGCAGCCGCCATCATAGGGGATGTTACAGTACCCTCCCCTCTAGGCATGGACTCCGGACACGAACCACCTGGTCTGTCAGGATGTAATCTATGAATGTCCTCCCTGAGTTCTTCTGCATGCATACGAGAAATTGGTACCCAAGATCTCTCCTCTGGCCCATACCCCCTCCAATGAACCAGGTACTGTATGGAGTTACATACCACACGAGAATCCAAAATCTGCTCTATCTCGTATTCTGGTTCCCCATCAATCACCACAGGGGAGAGGGGTGGGGGCGAGGAATCCACATGCACGGCAGGTTTCAAAAGGGACACATGGAAAGTTTTGACACCTCTCATGCTGGGCGGAAGTGCTACCACATAGATCACGTTATTGACTTTCTTGGATACAGAGTATGGCCCTATAAATTTAGGACCCAATTTAACAGAACCTGAAAAGGGGAGAATCCCGAGGAAGTGCACTTCAAATTATTGTGGGCAAATTCTGCGAAGGGCAGAATTTTGACCCAATCCATCTGAGCCTCTGCCACGTAACACCTGTGTCTTGGAAATCATTATACATTTTATTAATCATGTTATTTTTATCACTGTCATTACCACTTCTGTATTTTGTATTCTGTATGCTGTATCATGGATTGAGCCCCTGCCTGAGGGTTTTTAGTCTCCTCTCTGATGTTATAGCTAAATCGGGATCATCATATATATAAGCCATAACTTTAAAAAATTCCTCAACTGAGGTCAAAGCCTCATGACCCTGTGGGAGACTATAGGCCCAGGACTGCGAATCGCCAGATAATAATGTTTTAATCAAAGTGACTCTCTGAGTTTCTGTACCTGAAGAGACTGGCATTAGCTCAAAGTAAGATAAACACCGATGTTTAAAATTTCGGAAGTCAGAGCGATGCCCAGAGAACTTTTCGGGAGGGAGCATCCTGGGTTTAATGGCTAGAGGGGATGACACTTGTGCATTAGGTTCTTTCAGATGGTTAACAGATTCAATCAGCTGGTTAATCTGAGTCTGCTGTACATTAACCGTCTTGATAAGATCGTTAAGGGTTGTGGTCAAGAGTTCAACCCGATTGCACAGTGCCTCCATACTTGTTATGGTCTGCTGTTCTGTAACGATTGTATAATGTATTGGTGTAGCAACACTGGTGAGGTTTAGTCAAACTATCTGCCATTTCCTCTGGTAGTTCTCTCCAGCCCCTCTGGTGAGATCTACCCTCTACTGTTGCACCAAACACTATTGTCACTACATCTCTGCTTTCTATAGTGGGTGGGTACCACCAACAATAGTAACTAGATAGTTTAGCTAGACCTCACCAGAGGAGCTGGTGGGAACTATCAGAGCACCTCTCCAGTGACAAGGGCTCACTGGAGAGTAGAAGGGTCAGGCAGGCAAGGTTAAGCAACAGACAGGCAGGTACAGTGCAAAATCAGAAGGCAAGAGAATAATAATGATTCAGGAAGAGATTCGGCAACTTAGATCAGATGGGCAGAAGTACAGAAACGTAGAGCAGAATCAGAGTCAGAGATAAGCCAGAGTCGTACAAAGAATATCAATAATACAATAAGGCAATGATCCTAGTCTTGTGTGAAATCCCTGGTTTCCTCCCAGATCAAAACACACCGGAACTAGTCTAAGGTCTGAGCGCTAACACTGACGTATTCGCAACAGCAGACAGTTTGCAAGTGAGCGGAGAACGCTTATGAAGCAGCGAGGAGAGCCCACAGCCACGCCCCTGTCAATCAGCCAATCCAGGGGCCGTGAGTCTCTCCTGACGTCAGCCAACCAGCAGATCAGCTGACGCGCCTTCTTCCAGCATAAAGGTCCTGACTCCGAGCACACCCGCGCGAGACAGCGGCCCTATGAGCAACTGACAGTCCCGTCCCTGGCGTGCTAGACGCCAGCGGAACGGATGAGGCCTCAGGTTCGAGAACAAAGGCGGCTTCAGAGGCTTCCTGCGTACCCGCAGCCGCCATCATAGGGGATGTTACAAAGATCAGATGAGCAGAGGTACAAAGTCACTGAGCAGAAGAGTAGTCAGAACGAGCCAGAGTCATGCACAAATAATAACACAGTAATATAAATCTTTAAGGCTATCAAACAATTCCTATCTTGTGTGAAATCCCCGGTTTCCTCCCGGATCAAAGCACACCGGAACTATCTAAAGGTCTGAGTGATAACACAGAGTATTCACAACAGCAGACAAGTTGCGAGTGAGTCAGCTAAGCTTTTGAAACAGAGGAGACCCTTCAGGCACGCCCCCCTCCTATCAACCAATGAGGAGCGGCGAGCGTCTCCTCTGACGTCAGCCGACCGGCCGGTCAGCTGACGCGCCTCCTCCCCGCATAAAGGTCCTGTCTGTGCGCGCACGCATGCGACAAGGCAACCCTATGTGCAACTGACAGACCCGTCCTCGGCGTGCTAGACGCCTGAGGCACAGATACATTGCTAAACAGGGAGCTGAAGGCAGCTGCGGTGGTAGCGCTGTTCCCCGCGGCTGCCGCTCTAGCGTTTGTTACAGTTACGGAACTAATAATTTTTCCACCGTCTCTGGCCACCTCTCTGCCTGAAGTAACTATAAATGCTAATAACACTCCCATAACTTCAGTTCCCAAAGCACGGTGCTTGGGGGTAATATTCGACTCTTCTCTCTCTTTTATTCCTCATCTTAACTCCATAACCAGCTCCTGCCATCTCCAACTCAAAAATATATCTTGCATCCGTCCCTTTCTCACTCAAGACACAACCAAAATGTTAATACATGCTCTTATAATTTCTTGTCTGCACTACTGCAACGTACTACTTTGTGGACTATCTTCTAACAAACTGGCCCCGCTCCAGTCGGTACTGAACTCAGCTGCTCGTCTCATTCATCTTTCTTCTCGATCTTCCTCTGCTGACCCTCTCTGTCAAGCTCTTCACTGGCTGCCAATTAACCAGAGGATCCAGTTCAAACTCCTAACCCTAATTTACAAAGCTCTCCACAATCTCTCTCCCCAGTACATATCCTCACTAATTTCCAGATACAAACCCAATCGCAATCTCAGATCTGCACACGATCTTCTGTTGTCCTCCTCTAGAATCACCTCCTCACATTCACGCTTACAAGATTTTGCACGCGCTTCACCCCTTCGTTGGAATTCTCTACCCACAACACATCCGCCACTCGCCAACCTTTGTTACTTTTAAATGCTCTCTAAAAACTCATTTGTTCCGACAAGCATATTCGCTACCTTAAGCCACTTCCCTTTGTCCTAAGACCAAATTGCACTCCTACTAGGTATCCTAAAACATGCTGCCTCTATATATTTTATCATATACTACCCCTCCTCTTGTTTCCCCCATTCACTTTAGATTGTAAGCTCACAAGGGCAGGGCTCTCTCCCCCTTTTTGTGTCTTGGAAATCATTATACATTTTATTCATCATGTTACTTTTATCACTGTCATTACCACTTCTGTATTTTGTATTCTGTATGCTGTATCAGTTTTTGTATTTTGTCACTAATTATGTATCTTGTATATTGGTGTACACCATTGTCTGTATTATGTACCCCATGTTTGTTTCTTACTTTGTACAGCGCCACGGAATATGTTGGTGCTTTATAAATCAATAATAATAATAATAGGGATGGGCTACTTGTCTATGATATGGTGGTTCTGGCTATACCAGCCTGCATGGGTGACAAGGGGTTAAAGAGGCTTGGAAAGGGGGACTCCATGTTATCTGTTTTGATAAAATGTGATACAAGTTGATATTAAAGCACACCTGAAGTGAGATATTTAAAGGGAACCAGAGAGGAACGTTAATAAAAAAAAATAGAAAAAGCTTTTATACATACATGGGTCTTCTTCCAGCCCCATAAGCCTGGATCGCTCCCACGCCGCCATCCTCCGCTTCCTGTATCGCGGTACCGGGTCCCGTCACTTCCGGCGGACGCGGCCAATTGTCTGCATCACAGGGGCTCCCTCCATACCCGTACGCATGCGGCTGCGCAGTAGGCAGCCTCACGCGTACGTATATGGAGGGAGCCCCGCGTGAGGCGGACAATTGGCCGCGTCTGCCAGCCGACTGGCCGACTGGCGGTAATGATGACGGGGGCCGGTACCGGTGAATCCAGGCAGCAGAGGACGGCGGCGTGGGAGCAATCCGTGCGTATGGGGCTGGAGGAAGCCCCAGGTATGTATAATAGCCTTCCCCCAACGTCTCTGGTTCCCTTTAAACAATACCCATAACCTGGCATCTTGCTGATCTTTCAAGCATCAGTACTGTCTAAACCACACACCTGAAAGAAGCATGTGGCAAATCCAGTCAAACTTCAGTCAGAAACATTTGCTCTGCTTGCTTTTTGGGGTATATGGCTAAAAGTATTAGAAAAAGAGAATCAGCAGGAAAGCCAGGCAATTTGCATTGTTTAAAAGGAAATACATTTGACAGCCTCCATATTCCTCTGACTTCAGGTGCTCTTTAAGTATACCACAGCAATCTGTAATTAAACCGTAACTGAAAAACATTTTGCTATTGTAACTTCTCTACCCTTCAGATCTGTGCAATGGTCAGCTTTCTACACAAGATATACAGAGCCTCTGATATTACCACCAGAGAGTCACTCAATATAGTTTGACCTGCTCAACACAGATCTTAAAGGAATACTATCGATTCACATATTTTTTTCAATTGACACAGGAATTGTTTGGGAAGTGCTGCTAAGTACTGGTGTATACATTTTAGTAGCAACTTCTTTGTTTACTGTTAGCAAAATACATTCAAAGTTTACTGACGCCAAAACTGACGGCTGACTGAGCCATGAGGAGAGGGGAAATTCTCCTCACACTTGATCAGTTAACTCTATGTGTAGCTCTGTGTGTGACAGAGAGAGACAGGACACGAGCTGCAGCTGTTGGGAGCTCTGTTTCTGACTGAAGTGTCTGAAGAGAGCAGAAGAAATGTAACTAATTGTCACAGCTTTTTCATATTGTTTTTGCTTTCAGAGTTTGATATGTTTGATATTTGCTTTCTGTAGTCTGATATGCAACTCTGGCTGTGCATTGAAGCAGACACCCCTTCTGCAATTGATTTGTCTAAATATAGCTAAATCCTACCCTCAATAAATAACAGCTTTTGCCTCTGATATTTAACATGAAAATTAGGAAATTAGAACATTATTTGTACATTGTCATTTTAGAACACTTGGGTATCGATAGTATTCCTTTAACTTTGGTAATAGACATGAGTATAATACTCAGATTCATAACTTTGGCATGGAAGGGACCAACCATGTCTAATGCATTATTCACAATCAATGGAGGTAGCAGCAAATATAAGAGTATATATATATTATATTCATTATTTATTGATATACAGTAGAATCTTTTTAGATGGTCTTTAGACTATGTGGAGTTCCCTGTAAGCCTTCCTGTATATGTAATCCGAATGTTGCACTTTTTTGCCACCTGCTGCATCAGTGATGCAGCTCACATCAAGAAAAACGAACGATTATCCTGTTTTTTTTCAATAAAAATCTGATCAGACATGTTGGAAAAATCTTTATGTTCAATCTAATGGAATAATGGAATGAAATGATCTAATCGAAAGAAAAAAAATTGTACCATGTATGGGCACCATTATATAGATCTTATTATATAGTTCACAGTTGCATAATTGAAAGTGGTTGATTCTTTAACTTCAATAAAGGAGTATCTATTGAAATGGAATGTTTAAAATCAGAGCTCGCTATCTCTTTTAAAAGTGGTGTCTACTATTGTAAAGTCAATATTTTAACAGGAACCTGAAACAGTAGTAATTGTTTAACCTCCCCGGCGTTCTATTGAGATCGCCAGGGAGGCTGCGGGAGGGTTTTTTTTTAATTAAAAAAAAACTATTTCATGCAGCCAACTGAAAGTTGGCTGCATGAAAGCCCACTAGAGGGCGCTCCGGATGCGTTCTTCCGATCGCCTCCGGCGCCCAGAATAAACAAGGAAGGCCGCAATGAGCAGCCTTCCTTGTTTGGCTTTCCTCGTCGCCATGGCGACGAGCGGAGTGACGTCATGGACCTTAGCGCTGGCCGGAACTGATTGGTCCGGCTGCGCAGGGCTCGGGCGGCTGGGGGGACCCTCTTTCGCCGCTGCTCGCGGCGGATCGCCGCAGAGCAGCGGCGATCAGGCAGCACACGCGGCTGGCAAAGTGCCGGCTGCGTGTGCTGCTTTTTATTTGAGCGGCAGCCTCCGGCGGTGATGGACGAGCTGAGCTCGTCCATACCGCTCAGGAGGTTAAAGCAATTAGGATTTCTTATTCTGAGTTAAAGAATAGTATATATTTCCCAATACACTATATACAGTACATCACTAGGCAATTCCAAATTAAATTTTTACAGGGGATCTGCAATCAGAATTATAAGCAGAAATGTTGCTTATACAACCCTATACTAATGACTAGGCTAGTTTGGTGGTCTGTGGTTATCAGAATGATGATCAATGCAAACCCCTCCCCTGCCTGCCTGGTCACCATGTCAAGTGGTGCCATAATTGCATTGCCCATTAGAGATGGCCCGAACCTCAGATTTTTAGTTCGCAAACTGTATCCGCGCACTTTCACGAAAGTTGGGTTGGCGCGAACTTTTGCGAACCGCAACAGACTTCAATGGGGAGGCGAACTTTAAAACCTAGAAAAATGTATGCTGGCCACAAAAGTGATGGAAAAGATGTTTCAAAGGGTCTAACACCTGGAGGGAGGCATGGTGGAGTGGAATAGACACCAAAAGTCCCGGGGAAAAATCTGGATGGGACACAAAGCATCGTTTTAAGGGCAGAAATCACATGAATGCTAAATTGCAGGCCTAAAGTGCTTTAAAACATCTTGCATGTGTATACATCAATCAGGGTGTGTAATTAGAGTACTGCTTCACACTGACACACCAAACTCCCTGTGTAATGCACCGCAAACCGCTGTTTGTGTAGTGATGGCCGTGCTGGACTAGTGCGCACCATGGCAAGAGTGCAGGCCGTGGCAGTTTTCAAGCCCATATGATCGCCGGGCTGAGGTAGCTGAATGACATAACATAGTGATTGTCCAGCTGATCAAATTTGGTCTGTCCACAATGAAGGAACACCCTTATTATCATGGGTGTGCCCCCCCGACACACTCATATAGCCATCGTTCATTGCTTCATTGTGATATGCAAGCCCCTTCACAGCAGCAAGGTAATGATCACAAAGGGGATTTGGCACATGTGCATGCCATTGCGGCCTGGTATCTTCCACTGTGGTGCGTAGCTTTGCTTTTGTGTGCTGCTTTTCCTCAGGTGGTCATGCCATTGCAGTGTGTGCTTTGTATTCATGCACCTTCATAAGGTAGTTGTCCCTACGGTCTTGGTCTTTCCATGGCTCGATTTTCGTTGGCAGTGAGTACAGATGGCATTGCTCTCATCTGAGGCAGACACACAAAAAAAATTCCACACCGCTGAGCCCTGGGGTGATAGCACTTTAGTGGTGGCAGCCGACTGAGTGTTAAGTGGGTGCCAGAATCAGAGCAGGAGGAGGAAGATACGTAACGCTTCCATGCAGAAGCTGAGAAAGATGAGGTGTTCTGTGTTAGTCAACTACGTCCTGAGAATATTGGGGGTTGATGGCACGTGCCTTCTTCTGAACACTGTACTTTGGCCGAGGGCCACATGAAATCACGACAGAGCGACCTCGAACAGACCTGCCAGGTGGCCTGCCTCTGCCTTTTGTTTTGTCCATATTGGGGGGGATAAAGTGTAAGGTATGCACTGACTTGACTAATACAATGTGCAGTCAAACAGGTGCAGTTAACAGGTATGCACGGAGTGGTATATCACACTGCATGCACTCACGTAAGTAGGTGGGTGCACTGAACACAACAGGTAGGTATATGCAGTGATGGGCATTACAAATGTGCACCTGTCACACACATGTACCGTGAACAGGTAGTCACTGAATGTGCTGGGCCTGGCAGTGGCTCACACAGTAGGAATTACCAAGGCTGTCTATGCAACACAAGTGTCAGTGGGACACAAAAAAAAATAGATCACAAGAACAAGATTAGCTCTCAAAAGAGCTGTTGAGGGGTGCTTTTTTAGCAATAAGAATCAGAAAGGAGCAAGCTAACAAGCCTACAAGAGCCTAACTAAGCTTTCCTTATGAGAGTCTGCAACAGCTTTCCCTTCTCTAATGAATGCAGGCACACGAGTGAGTCCAAAGCCTGACGCTGCCTGCCTTTTATAAGGGAGGGAGTGGTTTCAGGAGGGAGTGTAGCCTGATTGGCTACAATGTGCCTGCTGACTGTGATGTAGAGGGTCAAAGTTGACCCTCTTGATGCACTATGGGGGCGAACCGAACTTCCGGAAAAGTTTGCAGTTCTACGCGATTGCGAACCCCAGAAGTTTGCCGGGAACCGTTCGCGGGCAAACTGTCCGGGCCATCTATATTGCCCATATGGCCTACAGTGCCTTTTAGAACATAAAGAGGATGACAAAGCCCTTGTTTTTCCCCTCATTTTCAGCTAAGCCACATATAAGAAATAATGTATTCACCAGTCAGTAACTCAGCTTGCAGCTTTGTTTACCTCAAAGTAATAACGATAAATATGATGTCAAACAGCATTGGGTTCCCTGCAACCTTCTACCAGAACTTTGGCTAGAAATGTAGCCTGAGTCATTAAAAAAGGAAGTGTGCAGCTACCCTTCCTGAGACAGGTGAAGCTAAGTGACTTTCATCATGGGGGGGTAACTTGCAAGGAGGGGTGGAAAAAGCTTTTCCTTTCCATAAGGCACTCTTGTCTCATTGTTCACAAATATACCACATATAATCCATACCTCTTCATAGGGGATTCTCAGAGATGTATTTATTTTCAAAAGCACTTAGTTTATGGCAGTTGCTCTGTCCAACTGCCAAAAAACTGTGTAGTAAGCAGGGAAGCTGGCCAGCTTCATTGTTTAAATCCTTTTTAGGGAATATCTTCATAAAGAATAAAAGCCTTGTTGAGACTCCCCTATGAAGAGATGGACTAGTCCAAAACCTGTTGCTTCTGTCAGATTTATGCTACCTACTGTAAGTGACAGCAACATAGGAGAAAAGTACTTGTACTTCTTAATTTGTTTATGTTTGCACATATTTTTAATTTTACAATTTTTCACCATAGTGCCCCTTTAAAAAAGTTAGATACAAACCTCAGTAGTGGAAAGCTGCCACCCACATTCACCTACAGTCTCCTGCTCTAGCACAGGCTCTCCAAATACCTATTTGAGGAGAGACTTTGTTCTGTGAGAAAAGGTTAGGATTAGATGTACAGATAGGGATATGCTTGGGGAAGGGTATTAGGGATGGTGATATGTGTTAGAAAGGAGTTTGCTTAGTGAGGAGAGTTTGTGTTAGGTGTCATAAAAGCCAATAGTAGAATATTAGTAATAAAAACATTACCAATACTTTAACTTTTGACATCACTCGGCAGCCAAATGAGCAAGCGACTACATAATGAATACTCCCCTCATATTGTCTTTTAGTATACCATGGGGCATCACTATTTTTGTCATTTCAGGATTTTTTCAAAATTGCATTTTATTTCTTAATCTTCCGCCTTTTAGCTAAGGAGTGGTGAAGAAGCCCTTGTCTCTCCTCACATGAAGGAGGGTACTTTGCAATGGTGGATAGCTTACCACCCCCTTGTAAGGTACCATCCACTATTAAAAAGCATATAGACTTGTATGGTACAGGAGAGGGAAATAAACATTCACAGTTCCATGGCTGACTCCATGCTTAGAGGGACTCACACCTATTTTTTTTTCTAGTTTCAATTGTGTTTATTGGGAAAAAAAGCAAGAAGGGCAAAGAGTTACAATTCTTGCACTGTGTTGCCCTCACAGGGGGAATGTATATAAATGCAGTATACGTAACACTATAATACCAAAACATAATATAGTAACATCGTTTTTAGAACCATAGGGGATAAAGGAAAGAGGAAGGGGAAGGGAAGGGGGGAGGGTCAAAAGGGGAAGGAACATAGGTCCGTGAGTGTTATCCACTATTTTTTTTTATAATTATGTGCGGTCAGTTTAAAAGTAAGTTGAAACATTCACCAACTTGGAATGAATTCTATTGTGACAAAAAATTCCACCTGCTTCTGTATTAAAAAAAAATGCCAGCTAAAATTGTGACTTTAATTCATGGAAATCTGCATGCTATGTAATTATTATTTATCACTATGGACATGCTCCCAGAGATGTCCCTTGGTGGGCAACATCAGGAGCTTTGCAACTAAATCAGAATAAAAATCAAGATGGTTGCCCTTCTAATCAAAGCATTTCAAGTTGGAATGGCACTGATGAAATACCAATCCAATCAGAAATTGGCAATTCATTATCTCAGCAGTCCTAGACTAGCAGGAGTTCTGTTCTGAAATCACACATTAGGAATGGATACTTTCCAAAATACATGATCTACACATAAGGTAAATGCAATTCATAATGCGTTCATAATTTACCATATAACCCAATAAAATAGAAAAGTGACCAACATTTTTAAGTTACCAAATACAGTAATATTTAAAAAAAACTGGATGTAGCTTTGTCATTACCATGGAATACAGAATAACATTTCCTGAGTGATGAATAATGTGAGCTTCTAGGAATAAGGTTTATTGTGTGTGTATTCTGCCACATGACACAGCTGTGTCCCTTGTTTCTCAGGAAGATGCTACATAATCATATGCATAATTCTATCTTGACAAACCTAGCCGGTAATGTATTTATCAAACTCACATTCATATTGGCACATATATATGTGATTTAAACTTACTGAATATGGAGCACAATTCTATACACCCCTCGAGTTAATATATTTTTTTTCTGTATCACGCTGCTTGTAATTTTGAATAACTGCTTTCACCTGCTGTGCAGTACAGTTACCAGTAAGTATTACACTTTATTCATGGCCCATTTGTTGTTATGGAAACAGCACCCCCACCAAACCTTCTTCGCTAGATGTTCAGAATGTTCCTGAGATTATTCCGAGCAAAGGTTATGACCCAGATAAAGTAAACTCGAACAATTCGCGACTTGTGTGAAGTATGCCTATGAAGAGGTTATTTTTTTTTTACTGTATTAAATTGATATGTTTTGTTAAATTTTTGACTGTTTTCTTTTATTTGAGAAAATTGCCTAACCAATTTCCTGGGGTTCAAATTGTCTTAGATTACATATGCCATAAATATGCTTTTATTTTGCAGAGCTTGAAATACATAAAGTGGACAGAATGATCTGAGAATAAAAAGCAGAGTGTTTCAAGTTTTGTTTGTTTCTCATAAGGTATGTAAAATAATGTGCAGATATTTTACCTTTTATAGCCAGGCAGTTATTGTATTATTGTGCAGGTTTATTTTTTTTCATCCTTTGTCGTACAAAGACAATGTCAATCATTTAGACATTATAACTTCCAAAGGTTCAGTTAATTTATTTTTAAAGCTGCTGGTGCATTTTATTCATAACTGTTGTTATTCTGTTGGGAATGCAGCCACCATTTCTGACCTGTGTTTCACCCCAGGACTCATCAGCTGAAGTCCAGCACAGCCAGAGAATGTTTACATACATGTATCAAGTAAAGAATGTGTACACAAGATATGCTTAACAGCAGTTTGGATGCGGGTTCTCCCTGCAGAAGAAAGAGTCAGCCCTGTGATGTAACCCTTTGAATGCTGTTTTACTAAAAAAAAACCACAGTGTTAGTATATTATATGCTGTAAATAATCTTTTAGAGCAAAGAAGAATTTCTGGGTTATATTCCGCTTTAAGGTAACTTTAAAATACTTAGCTTTCACTTCTCATATATAATACTGAATATTTGTCTTTGTAATGTAGATAAAACCAGTGCCACTATAATAGTCCAAATGCCTTATATAATAATAATCTGCTAAAAAAAATCCAAGTTTGTTAATCTTGTTCTTCTGTAGTTGCGTAGGTATGTCTCGTGTATTGTGCTCTATAAATATACTTGTCTATATGTCTATTGGTATCTGAACACACTGGTGAAATTTTGGTTGCATTATCAGCTGCATATAGTTAACAGTGAACAAAAAATGCCCAACATTGGCGTAGTGGCTATTAAGATGGTCTTTGAGGCAAATTTCCCAGCAGAATATAATATAATCTGCTTTCCAACTGTCTGCCCTAAATCTTGATAGATTTTTTTTTAAAGGATTATACTTCTAACTCATACAAGCTGATTTCATTACAACAATCGCCAGAGTTATAAGCAGGAAATTCACTCCTGCAAATAACAATTTGTGTAATGAAATTAATATCAATTGTATTACTATACCTTCTATTCCCAAATTTCCTAGAACGCCTCTTCACCCAGGCAATCTGGTGTTGCCAGATAAGCTGAACCAGCCTGCATGCTAAATGACATGGGTGGGCACTGCGAGAGAAGGCAGAAATATTTCCTCCATCTCGTATAGCCTTGTTGACAGTGTTTGTAAATGGAATTCCTAATATTTATTACTCTCCACGGGTTTGCAATGAGTATAGGGATACATAATTACTTGTTACCCATTCTCAAAAAGAGTTAAATGTAAAGAATAAGCAACTTAAAAAAAGTTTAACTGAAAGGAACCTTTCCAGAATACTTTGTACCAGTGGTGTAACAATAGGGGCTGCAAACCATACATCCGCAGTGGGGCCCAGGGCCGTTTTGGGAGCAGGATGGGTTGTAGCATAAGGGGAAAGCATTGCCCCCCACATCGGCGGGGAAGGGGGCCACTCTCCCCCTCCCTCACCTCGGGCTCTCCCCTCAGTGCTCCCCCTCCAGCTCTCCCTCCAGGGGGCAGGAACACAGGCATACCTCCATGTGTTCCACCTGAGGTTCCTCTCCCTAAGCGCCTGAGGCTACTTCCTGTTTATCAGGAAGTACCGTGTGGCACTTAGAGATCATACCTCTGCGGTGGAACACAAGGAGGTATGCCTTGATTGAGGCATCTATATAGACATTGATTACGATGTGGGACAATAAAGTAATTAAAAACAATGGTGCATGAGCCAGCCTGGGGCCCCGGGAACTCTCACTGCCCGGGGCCCCAGAACCAGCATCTAACACCATATGTGAGCGCAGCCAAAACCTTGGAGCTGCCACCTCCAAGGCCTGTCTCCTACTGCTCTAAAACTTACCAAACACACAATTGGAGAAACTCACTCCCAAACAGTTCTCTGCTGCTTTATAAAGCCTGCAGGCTGCTTATAAGCCAATGAGAAGTGCACACATAATAGACCTAGCTTGCAGTGATAATCAAGCAGAAGCTGAGCAAGTCAGCCAATTAGTTGGAGAGGGCTTCAGTTGCATATAGACAATGGCTATATGACCAGCAGGGGGCACCAGCGTGCAGGATATTCCCTCTCATCTGCCCCCCTCCTAACTAAACTGCATGGGATACTACAATAATTAAAAACAATGGTGCATGAGCCAGCCTGGGGCCCCGGGAACTCTCACTGTCCGGGGCCCCAGAACCAGCATCTAACACCATATGTGAGCGCAGCCAAAACCTTGGAGCTGCCACCTCCAAGGCCTGTCTCCTACTGCTCTAAAACTTACCAAACACACAATTGGAGAAACTCACTCCCAAACAGTTCTCTGCTGCTTTATAAAGCCTGCAGGCTGCTTATAAGCCAATGAGAAGTGCACACATAATACACCTAGCTTGCAGTGATAATCAAGCAGAAGCTGAGCAAGTCAGCCAATTAGTTGGAGAGGGCTTCAGTTGCATATAGACAATGGCTATATGACCAGCAGGGGGCACCAGCGTGCAGGATATTCCCTCTCATCTGCCCCCCTCCTAACTAAACTGCATGGGATACTACAATAATTAAAAACAATGGTGCATGAGCCAGCCTGGGGCCCCGGGAACTCTCAGTGCCCGGGGCCCCAGAACCAGCATCTAACACCATATGTGAGCGCAGCCAAAACCTTGGAGCTGCCACCTCCAAGGCCTGTCTCCTACTGCTCTAAAACTTACCAAACACACAATTGGAGAAACTCACTCCCAAACAGTTCTCTGCTGCTTTATAAAGCCTGCAGGCTGCTTATAAGCCAATGAGAAGTGCACACATAATACACCTAGCTTGCAGTGATAATCAAGCAGAAGCTGAGCAAGTCAACCAAAGCAGCAGAGAACTGTTTGGGAGTGAGTTTCTCCAATTGTGTGTTTGGTAAGTGGGACAATAAAGTCTCATATAAATGTATGAGGCATGTTGATTGGCAGGGAGCGGCACCCATGTCTGTCTTTTTCAAAGTATTTTCTTACTTTGAACTGTTAGAGTAAGTGGTATACCTCTTTATTTATTTTAAACCCTGCAGTCACAAGATATCTGGAATCCCTCTTATTATTTGGGGCTTCCAGATCCCACTATTAGCCCCCCTTCCCCCTTTGACATTGTTGAGAGGGTTTTGCAAGAGGAGGGAAAGATTTTGCTCCTGTCTTGCAGAGCTCCCTCATGCCATGGACATGGTGAACGTAGTTCGGGGTAAGCCGCGCAGGAGGTTTTCTCAGGCCCTGAAGCGCTTTGCTAGCTGCGTCAGCACACCGATCGCCGCCGCCCCGCACTCGATCGCCGCTATCCGTCACGCCGCGCCGCCCCCCCAGACTCCGTGCACTGCCTGGCCAATCAGTGCCAGGCAGTGCTGAGGGGTGGATCGGGACTCCCAATGACGTCCCGACATCGATGACGTTGGTGACGTCATCCGGCCCCATCGCCATGGCGACGGGGGAAGCCCTCCAGGAAATCCCGTTCTTTGAACGGGATTTCCTGATCGGAGATCGCCGAAAGCGATCGAAGCGGGCGGGGGGATGCCGCTGAGCAGCGGCTATCATGTAGCGAGCCCTGGGCTCGCTACATGATTTAAAAAAAAAAAACTGCTGCGCTGCCTCCTGGCGGAATTTTTTAGACCGCCAGGGGGGTTAAACAATCTTGTAGAGCATCTTTGTTTACATGATAAATAACTAACTGTCTATGTAACAGTATGGTTGTGGGTTGTCGTTACTATTATCAAAGTGGTGGATGGGTTATCTTGTATATATTCAAAAGTAATTCCCAAAAAGAGAACAATACTTTGATGCCTCTAACTTGTTATAAACCACAATTTTATTAAATTTTACCAAGTCAAATTACAAAATAGTTTATTGATCTTACACATAAAAAAACATTGGTGTCACATCAATCTAAACTTTAAAATGACCCTTACCATTGCACAACTCCCAAGCATGTCTGTCCTTAGATTAAACACGTAATACTTCCTGTAATATTCATTAGCATAATTGTCAGTCAAGCTGTTCACTTGAATATGACACTGACATTTTTGTTAATAACTTATGCAGCAATTTTATTGTTTCACTTCAAATTACGATCATTTCATTTTGATTTACAATCATTTACATGGAAAATCTTTGTTTTCACCTAACATGGTTACATGGCGAAACTGGCTGCTGATTTAAATGTGCCCCCCCTTCCCCAGTGAAGAGAGCACATAAAATCCATAAAACAGTTTGTAAAGCTGAAGTGTATTTGTTGTTTGATTAAACAGATAAAATGCTTGATGTGACACTTGTGTATCAGGTAAGGGATCTAAGCTGGATGGTGTATAAGGGCTCTGCCTCTGACACAGGAGACCAGGGTTCGAATCTCGGCTCTGCCTGTTCAGTAAGCCAGCACCTATTCAGTAGGAGACCTTTGGCAAGTCTCCCTAACACTGCTACTACCTATAGAGCGCACCCTAGTGGCTGCTGCTCTGGTGCTTTGAGTCCGCCAGGAGAAAAGCACGATATAAATGTTATTTGTCTTGTCTAAGTCCCCCCTATCTTTGACTGGAGAAAAGGCCACTATCTGACCGTTGCATTACTGGTGCAAAAAAATACTAAACAATTTTCCCCCTTCCCTGTTACGAGTAATTCATATTGGCCTGAGCGACCTCCCATGCCCATTGGCATTGTGTATGGTGCTTCCCAATGCCAATGGGCACGGGTGCTTCCCATATAGCCTATATAGGCTAAAAGTGTAGCTTAGCAGGACAGAAGATGTTTGGAAAAATATAACAAAATTGTTTTGAATTCAGTAGACGATTGTGACCAAACACAAATCACGCAAATGAAATAGTGATGAGCTCAAACTTCGAATCGTAATCATTTTGCAGTGAAATTTGCAGTTATGACTCAAGAAAATAATGTGAAACTTTAAGCTATTCCAAAATTAATTTGATTCCTTTTGACTATGTATGACTCTTAATTTTACAAATATATAATAGACTTTCACAAGATAAAAATCAGAACTTTCTTAAAAATGTGGTTTACCATGCCAAGCATTTGGTGTTTTCTCATGCCCAGAGAATTCAATGCAATAGACAAAAATGTGTTTACTTGTGCTCAAACATTTTCACAAATATTCTCATTGATCTGTGCGAAATTGAGACATTTTTGTGTAAATTATGGTAAAATAAAAATGGCCACATTTCGCTCATCACTACGCTGTAGTCACACAAAGTACTTTTGTCAAGTTAGGCAAAAACAGGTTGGTGGATTCAGTCAATGTAATTTTGCATAACTTCCAAAATAGTGCAAAATGAAGACTAACCACAAAATTGTAATTATGATCAGTTTCATAATTGTGAAAATTACACAAAAATGTACTGAAGCAAAATTACCCATTAAGATCAACATTAAAATTATTCACTATTGAAATGGTTATGAAATGGAATAAGATTTACTAAATTATGGAAGCTAAGTTTCTCTGTACCCTGTCTTTAATGCCTATCTACACTCACCCCAACAAATTACTGAAGAAGACACCTGTATGCTTGATCCCACGGGCTAATTTAAGGAATTATTCTTGTTTATTTCAAATTTGTCAGGTCCAGTATGAAATTAAGTGCTGTATGAGCAATCCATTGAGAGAACTAAGGCTCCTTTCCCACTACAACATTTTAATTGAGTTGTGTTACCCATTTTACAGCAGGGTAACAGTAAAGCAATGAAAGTCTATGGGACATTTCATACCCGATACGGTGCGAGTATTGCATCTGACTCAAAAGCATCAGAGCATTATGGGTCAACATCCAAGTCTGTGTGCGCTGACCAGAAATCATGTAAGTCAATGGCAACGCAGATAGTTTAAAAATGTATGCGCGCATGCGCGGAAGCATATTTTTTTCAACACACGTTCTTGCAATTCATATTTTCACCACAGGAAGTGAGCACTACAGCTTGCTGCCAAAAGTTACAGTACTGCGCACTACCGCTGGTATCTCTAAAGCCTGTTTTTAGCATTGTGGTGCATTGCAATTATCCAGTCGCACCCCATCCAAAATGCTGGTTGCTGGTGTGAAACCAGCCTCAAGCTTCTACACCAAGAATATAAACTAGTGTCGCCTTGACGTAACTATTCTGTACCACCCACTATATAACTTGCAACAATGGGTGTTTGACTAGTAAGTCAGCATTACAGTTTAGAAAGATGAATGTACACGCATGGATCAGATTTTAAATTGCCTTTTTATTAATTGCCCATGAGTTAATCTTTCAAAATGACTTCATAAAAATGCAATACTTGTACTTCATTTGCATAATGCTAAAGCATTTAAATTACCCCGACTGAAAATAAAACAGAAGGAAAATAATCTTGTTTCAGTAGCAGCTATATGATTACAGGTTTAAAAAGGATTATGTGACCTAAATGACTTCATTGTTTCACGATTGGATTACACACTGGATATGTCTGTATAAGCTTCTGTGTGAATTCCAGGTGCACTGTCTTTTCATTATATTTGCAATTGTCAATTTGAATTCATTTCTGTCAAAACAAAGTAGAAAATGCTACTGTCTGTTAATCCTTTAATTGAAACTTAACCACATCACAAAAAAAGAACAGAGAAAACTTTAAATTGCTCAAACGAGTAGCTGAAAATGCCGTAGTATTATCAGAGATGAAAATAGCACTTTGCACTGGTGAAGATTGATGTGTAGATGCAGAAGGCACTATATTTTCTATGATATTACACAGACTATTCGACTACAAACAGAACAAAGCATTTATATAAATATTCTGGTATTTTGTATAGCAAAGCAAATTACTATATTATGAATATTTTTATATATTTTGGGGTTAAAGCAACGTTTCATTAGTGCTTTAGGCACATCATCCCTGTCTATTACCTATTCAGTCCCAAAAAAGTGTACTTGAGACAAACTACGTCTCAGTTTTTATACTTACCTGGGGCTTCCTCCATCCCCCTTGAGGCCACTCAATCCCTCACCGTCTCCCTGGACCACTCCTGTCCACCACTGGATGGCCCAGTATTCTGACCAAGTCGTACTTCATCGTGCATACTTGGCCCATCTGTGTGCGATCTACCATGGTAGTTGCGCAGGCGCAGAACGCTCCTGACCTCAAGGGGGCTGGAGGAAATCCCAGGTAAGTATAAAACCTGAGATGTAGTTTGTCTCAGGTTTCCTTTAATGGAAAGTCTCGTCCAAATGTCTAACAGTATCCTTCTATCTGAACATTAATCCCTTCCTGAAGTCCATCACTAGCCATAGCATTAACCCAATTTTGATGTACTACCCCCACTCCCATTAATGTTAACTTCTTCCTGATATCTAACTTTATTTTTAACCCAAACAACTAAGAACCCTTCTTTCTCCTTTAATACTACCACTCCTAAATTCAAGCTTAACCCTAATTGTACTCAACTTTTGTTAACTAACTTCTTTAAACTTCTAACCGTAACGCCTGGTATACACCATGCAATTTTCCATCAAATTGAATCAATAATTTCCATCATATTTCCAATCAGATTTCCGGATCTGATTTCTGATTGTTTTTCTGATCAATTTTCTGATAACTTCTGTGCAAACGCAATCAGAAAAATGATCAGAAATCAGATCGGATAGGAAAGTATCAATTTGACCTGTCGATCTGATGGGATTACAAGAAAAGCTAAATCAGAACTGAAAAGAAATAAAAAACAAAGAGTTTTACTTACCTGGGGCTTCTGCCAGCTCTT
Organism: Hyperolius riggenbachi; assembly: GCF_040937935.1. Taxonomy (NCBI): domain Eukaryota; kingdom Metazoa; phylum Chordata; class Amphibia; order Anura; family Hyperoliidae; genus Hyperolius; species Hyperolius riggenbachi. The sequence continues at coordinate 557,247,324 of NC_090646.1, forward strand.
TGGAGCCATCTTGTCCCACGCCAGTCCTCCACGAGCCTCCGTTCTCCTGCTGCCAGCTAGTTTCTCTTAGGTCAACTTGTAAGTCGATGGGCCACTGCGCTTGTGCAACCCTGCCACGCGTAACCTTGTTCACATTCCCATCCACAATAGTGTCCTGCACCAGTGTAGGGCACTATTGCGGACCGGTAACCTGAGCGAAGCTACGCGTGGCCAGAGCTACGCATGCACAGTGGCCCAATGGCAAAACTGAAACTAGCTCGCGAGTGGGAATGCAGGATCGTGGAGGACCAACGCTGGGCAGGATGGCTGCAAGGGACTGGAAGAAGCTCCAGGTAAGTGAAACACTTTGGTTTTTTTAACTTCAGTTTTGCTTAAGCCCCCTCTATCTTATCTCTTCATACCACCCCTTCCATTGTAATCCTAATCTTAACTGATACTTATCTTTAGTTGTCTATTTCAGTTTCAGTGTCCACCAGAGAAAGACAGAAACAGGGATTATTCCAGACACCTGCCAAATTCCAATCACACAGATGATCATTTTACCAAATCTTTGTACTTTCCTACTTCATCTTTTTTCCCTATTAACAGATCATCAAAATACACTGATAAATTGTGTATTTATTATGAACTTGTGTTAGAATTCCTGTTGTACGCAGTTTCACCTACTAGTGGCACTACTGTATTTGTCTAGACTGTTTTGCAACACCTTATGGTCATTGTTGTGCATGCAGCTTCTTGGTTTACCATCAGGAGTGTATGATTTTGGACTGCAGCACATTTACTATTCACCAGTAAGTGGTTGTCGTGTAGCACATTCTGGACATTCATTTTACCATCACCTGTTGCTATTAGCATTTATGCACTCCACCCCACCCCAGTTCAGCTTTGTTCTACTGTTTGCTGAATTCTGTGCTCCCTGACTGCCCGTCTTTGTCCCTGCTTGCTATGACTTGGATTTGCTTTTGCTTGTGTTTTGATATAGATAGATAGATAGATAGATGGATAGATAGATAGATAGATAGATAGATAGATAGATAGATAGATAGATAGAATATATTGGGCCTGACACTATACAGTGTCCACCCCTGGTGGAGGGGTGATCTATCCCTTTTTCTGATCTACAGAGAGCGACTTCTTATCCCTGAGTGAGGACAGGTCTAATCTCCTCACCTGCCTATACAGTGGTTGCCTATGTGGTGGTAACCTACGCATGTGAGTATACTCTTCTCAAGGATTATCCTTACTTTATTTTTGCATAACTTACTACACTATATTGGGCTCTCGGGTTTCTCTACATTTTTGATTCACAAAGCAGTGCTAACCTAGTTAGCACACCTAAAGACTTTGGTCGTGCAAAATAGGATGCTAAGTAGGTTAGCATGCTCAAGGCAATTACAGATCGTGCTCCACGCGGTACGCCGCAAACGTTGCGCGGTGAACCGAAATCGTTGCACCGTTCGCGCGCTTATTCGCCTTTGCACGCAAAATGTTGCATCGTTTGCACAATGTTTTTGGCGTGCGCAAACATCTTATTGCGTGCACAGGCACTTTAGGCATGCTGAAGAGCTTTTCACAAGCGTGCTAACACTTAGCACCGCTTTGTGAATCAAGCCCATAGTGTTGATAGGATAGATTACAATCTTATCCCATACTAGAATGTAAAGGCAGCAAAAAGACCCATGATAGCTTTAAACAAACTATTTCTTTAAATTAAGCATTGAAGAGCAAATGGGCATAATGTAGTCTACAGTGTAGACACACGTTCTCTTTAAGCCTCTGTAACTTGGAAAGTTATCATTTAGTGTATAAAGTGCAAGTATAACACAGTAGAGGTGTTCACTAAAACCTGGCAGGCTTGGCTTTACTTCATTGAAAACCCGGGACTTCAGCCTTTAATCTTGACAGCTTGAGTTCATAAGTATTGATCTGCTCTGTTTATATGACCTCTCTTATTATCCTCACCCTTGGCCCTTCTACTGTATAGCTGCATATGTGTGACTCCCCTGATCTCTGTGCTTAAACATTGTGACCACTGTTTTATCCATGTTTTGTTTGTTCTGTAAACTGTATTCTGTTATTCCCCCCCATATAGGATGACAATTTGCTGTTTACTGTTTGTAAAATTTCACTTTTATGGTCAATAGAAGTATTTGAAACTGAAAAGTGCAAGTAAAGGTATATCGAACTGTGCAGACAAGACACATTTATAACATTTACATTGCGCTTTTCACCTAGCTGCTCAAGGTGCCAGAGCTACAGCCACTTAAGGTGTGCTTCACAGGTGACCAGGATCATTAGGAAGCCTTGCCCGAAGACTCCTTACTGTTTTACGTACTGGCTGAACCCTGGTCAAAAGCGTAAGTCCTACATCAAAGGCGATAACCTTATCAGTACTGGTAGGTGAACAGAGGCGTCAGAAGAATAAAAGTACATAAAATTAAAAAAAAATTGCTGGGAGGAAGTGGTGGACTTACCTCCGTTAAAGCAGACACAAAGGGCTGTCACTATGTAAACATACACATTTATTGAAAATACCTCAAGGATGCAACGCGTTTCACGGGCACAGCCCACTTCATCAGGCAATAAGCAGGGGATAAAAAACAGCAATTCAGTTCTAGCAAGCGGAGCGCATCAGGCAAAAAGGAGGGGATAAAAAACAGCAATTCAGTTATAGCAAGCGGAGCGCAGAGGCGCTCCGCTTGCTATAACTGAATTGCTGTTTTTTATCCCCTGCTTATTGACTGATGAAGTGGGCTGTGCCTGCGAAACGCGTTGCATCCTTGGGGTATTTTCAATAAATGTGTATGTTTACATAGTGACAGTCCTTTGTGTCTGCTTTAACAGAGGTAAGTGCACCACATCCTCCCAGTTATGTACTTTTATTCTTCTGGCGCCTTTGTTCACCTACCAGTATATTTGAGTCCACACCAGGAGGAGGGGTGACCTACCCCCTTTTTCTTCCGATCTACAGAGAGCGACTTCTTAATCCTGAGTGAGGACAGGTCTAATCTCCTCACCTGCTTATTGAGTGGTTGCCTAAGCGGTAACCCATGTTTGTGAGTATAACCATCTCACTTTTTTACTTATTCAACCAGTTCTAACATACTACACTATATTGGGCTCTCGATTTCTTTTAACTTTCACCTTATCAGTACGCTACCCAGCTGACCCTGAAGCAGGACACTGTTCTGTTTCCAAGTCAAGGCAGGAGGTAGAGCTCTAAAAAAATACACCAATTTATATTTCCTATGTTTAAAGGACCAAATTTATCTGGAAAATGCATTAAACAGTTAGATGTGAACATATGTTGCATCATGCATGCCCTTTAACTTCTTTGGCTTAAGCTATGGCACAGAACTTCTTTTTATTCTTGTAGTCTTATTTTACCATTTCTTTTTGCAGGCTGCACAAGAGAAATATGTTGTGCCTGCGTTGTTAAAGGTGTGAAGAGATCAAGGGTTTAATAATCAGGAAATGTTTAGTAAATTAACCTATAAATGGCCTTTACAGCTTTGCTGCTCATTTGTTAGTTATTTTTCTGCACGTTGTTGACTTTTCCTGTTTTTGAACTTTTCGTGTTCTGCATACCAAAATGAAGGTTCGCTTTCAAAAATCTTGCAGTGTACTCAGACATACCCACAAGGTCAAGATGTTCTTCAGACAAATGTAATAATATAGGTACTTTCAGATGGACTGGTAGCATAAGTACTGGTAGCTTATGTTGGTATATCATTAACAATAATGGAACCCAAATCCATTCTCTGGTTATCCGAATTTCAATTTTACTCATCTAATCATAGGACTGTACAGTATATAGCATATATACCAATGTTTCTGCATTGTAGCCGTGTACTGTTATAACCTTGGGCTATTATGGCATTCTGCTCACAACGAAATTACACTAGAGATATGTGGTAAAGATCTGTAACACTGCAATATGGGTTCTTTACAGATAAAATGTATTTACAGTTTCATTTCACTGTTAGATTGAGCCTTTGTGGCATTAAATAAGCATATTAACGCTCAATTTTGTGTGTAATGTGAATAAAGTGCTATCTGCTATTACTGTTAAGAGGCTGGATGAGATTGGATATAGTAATTCTAAAGTGTGATAACATCAGGTCATACCAAGTGATGATAGCATTTTCTAAGGTCTTAGATGTAGTTAAATAGCCTCCTAACCTAAACTACAAGACATATCCCATGTCCTTTCATTGTGTCGGTAATAGTACTTAAACTACTTAAGAAAATTAAACGCTAATTAAAATTAAGAGCTCTGATCAATATTGCAGCATATTTTCATGACTGATCTTAGCCTCATTTTGTAACACTGACTTGTTTGTATTTATGATATAACTTGTTGCTGTGCTATTCTGATAGTAAACAAGCTTCGGTGCTTATTGAATCGTATTTGAGTACTGTGCTACTAATGTTTCCCATTGCCTTCACCACTTTTTGTTTGTCTGCACTACTTATCATCCTTGAATAGGTTTTAACTGCACTTCAGGATGGAAATCCTAGCTAATGAGTAATTTCTTAGTCTAAAAAACATGAGTTGCATTTTATAGCAGAGGTAATATTAGTAATGCAAGCAGTGGTGTACCTAAAGTATTTTGGGTCCAAGTTCAAGTTTTATATTGGGCTCCCTCTAGCGCTGTAAATAACAACTGCCTAACCCCCATTAAAGGACCTCTGTCACGAAAATCTTAAAATTTTAAATACATGTAAACATACAAATAAGAAGTACGTTTCTTCCAGAGTAAAATGAGCCATTAATTACTTTTTCTCCTATGTTGCTGTCACTTACAGTAAGTAGTAGAAATCTGATGTTACTGACAGATTTTGGACTAGCCCATCTTCTCTTCTTCTTCTTTTAAAAGTACTTAGTGAATGGCAGTTGCTCTGTCCAACTGCCAAAAAAGTGTGCAGTGAGCAGGGAGGCTGGCCAGCATCTTTTTATAAATATTTTCTAGAGTGTCTTTATAAAGAATAAAGGCCATGCTGAGAATCCCCCATGAAGAGATGGACTAACCCAAAACCTGTCGGTAATGTCAGATTTCTGCTACCTACTATAAGTGACAGCAACATGGAAGAAAAGTAATTCATGGCTCATTTTACTCCGGAAGAAACGTACTTCTTATATGTATATTATGTTTGCATGTATGTTAAATTTTAAGATTTTCGCGACGGAGGTCCTATAAGGGGGGTTAGGCAGCTGGATTCCAGAGAGTTAAGCAACTGTTTAATTCATGGTTCTTTTTACTCTGGAAAAAATGTACTTCTTATTTGTATGTGTTTTAAATTTTAAGATTTTCGCGGCCGTTCTTCTTTAAGGACCAGTCCACTTTACATGCGCGGGGGGGGGGGGGGGGCTCGTTTGGGGGGTCAGGAAGCTGGATCCCCAGTGTAGATACCTAGCCATGGTGTCCCCAGTGCAGCCAGGAGTCCACCGTATTGCCAGCGGCCCTTTACTCAACTCCCACGTTTCAGTGATGAGCAGCTCTAGCACCCTCCGCTCTGCCCGGCATCCCCGCTCACAATGCCATTAAGTTCCAGGTCACGGCTTGATGACGTCATTAAGCCGTGACCTGACACTCAAGGCAGAGTGAGTGAGGATACCAGCCAGAGCACAGGGGAGCAACGATCGCCGGGGGAACATCAGGAAAGTGAGTCCCCGTCCTCTTTTTTCCCTCAGACCGCCGCTGCCAACAGTCATCACTTCGATCTGCTGGTGATCACGTGATCAGGAGCCAATCGTGATGGCTCCTGATCACTGAGGAGAGATGTCAGCTGTCATATGACAACTTAATCTCCCCTCTTGAGTGGGCACGATCGTGTAGGGCACAGAAATGGCAGGTGGCATAAATCCTATGCCGCATCCGGCTTAGGCAGCCACAAGTGCGGCACAGGATTTACTTGTGGCAGTCCCCAGAAGGTTAAGGAGTATCACTATTTAAAAGCTTATTATTTGGCTGCAGTGTCATGCCAGAAACAAGCATGGAGCTAATCTCATCAGATTTTACAAAAATGTCAGAAACACCTGATCTGTTGCATGCTTGATCGGGGTCTATGACTAAAAGTATTAGAGGCAGAGGCTCAGAAGAATAGTCAGGCAAATGGTATTGCTTATAATGAAATGAATATGGCAGCCCCCATATCCTTCTTACTACAGCTGTCCTGTAAAGCACATATAGAAATGATTATTACCAGCACAGCACCAAAGAAGAGCTAATGCAGTGAATTAAGGCGGACCCTCTTTTCCCACCTCTGGTCCAGGGGGGCCCTGCTACAGTCACACCTTCTACTTTACTGCTATGCCACTGAGTACAAATATAGTTCAAATTCTCTTTAAAAAAATATTTAAGTGCGCTAACATTTTCAAGTTAACCTGATCAAATATTAAAATTAAACAGTAAAGCTTGATTAATAGTACGGTAGGTGAGACTTAGCCATGGGAAAAAAGGTGGTGTGCTTAACATAACCACTTCAGCCTACAGGGTTGAGATTTTTTTACATCTGCGCAACTTTCACCTCCAATTCATTTTCCAATAACTTTATCACTACTCATCACAATGAATTGATCTATATCTTGTTTTTTCCACCCCCAATTGGGCTTTCTGTTGGTGATACATTTTGCTGAGAATTAATTTATTCTAAACTAATTTTAACAGGAATATTAAGAAAGAAATGGAAAAAAATCATTAATGCTCAGGTTTTGACCATTATAGTTTGAAATTAATACATGCTGCCATAATTAAAACCTATGTACTTTATTTACCAATTTCTCCCGCTTATTACACCATTTAAATTATGTCCCTATCACAATGTATGGCGCAGATATTTAATTTGGAAATAAAGGTGCATTTTTTCAATTTGCGTCCATCACTATTTAGAAGCCCATAATTTAATAAATCATATTGATATACTCCTTTGACATGAATATTTAAAAAGTTTAGACCCTTAGGTAACTATTTATGTTTTTTTTTATTATTATTGTAATTTTTTATTTTATTTTTTATTAAAACTTGTATGTGGGTATTTTTTGGTGTGGGAGGTAAACAGGGGATTTTAAATGTTTCAAAATGTATTTATTCAATGTAAAGTGTTTTTTGGTGTCGTTTGCTATTTGGCCACAAGATGGCCACAGTCAAAAAATCCTGGGAGCGATCGATCTCACTCCCAGGAAGAAGTATGAAGACGGGGAACTTTTTGATCTCAGAAAAGCCGCAGCGTCTGAAGAGACGCTGTCGGCTTTTCTCCGGGGGGAGTCCGATCAGTGAAAGGGATTTATAATCCCTTTTATTGATCGCTGGGCTAATGGCCCCTAGCGGGAGCGCGCACAGGGGGGCCCGCAGGAGCACGCGCGACCCGCGGGAGTGCGCGCAGCCTAACTGGATAAAAATTTTTGTCCAGTTAGGCTGAAGTGGTTAAAATCTTGTACATATAGTAGATGGTTCTCAGCTGTGTCAGCCAGTTGGGGCCACCTCTGCTGAGAATCTAGCATGGGTATAGCGCACCCTGACTAGAGATGGCCCGAACAGTTCACATGCAAACTTATTCATGCAAACTTCGGTGGTTCGCGTTCGCAAACAAACGCGAACTTTATGGCGGTTCGACCCGCCCTCTATACTACATCATTAGAGTCAACTTTGACCCTATATAACAAAGTCATGAGGGACAGGGTAGCCAATCAGGCTACACTCCCTCCTGGAGCCCCACCCCCCCCCCCCTTATAAAAAGCAGGCAACGTCAGCCATTTCACTCACTCGTGTGGCTGCAGTAATTAGAGAAGGGAGAGGTGCTGCAGAGACATTAGGTAAAGCTTAGTTAGGCTAAAGTTAGTAGTACTTATACTTTTAGTCATAGACCCAGTTCACTGTACCTGTGCGGTATCTGTGTGTGTGTGTGTGTGTGTGTGTGTGTGTGTGTGTGTGTGTGTGTGTGTGTGTGTGTGTGTGTGTGTGTGTGTGTGTGTGTGTGTGTGTGTGTGTGTGTGTGTGTGTGTGTGTGTGTGTGTGTGTGTGTGTGTGTGTGTGTGTGTGTGTGTGTGTGTGTGTGAAAGCTGCACATTTGTAATACCCATCACTGCATATACCTACCTGTTTTTCAGTGCACCCACCTACCTACATAAGCACACGCAGTGTCACTGAACCTGTTCACGGTACCTGTGTGTGTGTGACAGCTGCACATTTGTAATACCCATCACTGCATATACCTACCTGTTGTTCAGTGCACCCATCTACCTACGTGCAGAGCCGGGACAAGGTCCTCCAGCACCCAAGGCTGAGACACCAAAGTGCGCCCCTCCATCCCTCCCACCTCAGCCGTCACACACTGATTGCTATTAGACAAAGAGTCCACAACCTCCCCAACACCTTAATATCTAGTTATCTGGCTTGCAGTCACTGCTATGTATCCCCTTTTCTTATTTCTTTTTGCTTCATACACAATTAGGAATGACAGCTGAATGAATTCTGCACCCCCTCCTACACTGTGCCCTGAGGCTGGAGCCTCTCCAGCCTATGCCTCGGCCCGGCCCTGCCTACGTGAACGCACGCAGTGTGATATTTAACACCACCAGTCACTGCATCTGTTCACGGTACCTGTGTGTGTGTGTGTGACAGCTGCACATTTGTAATACCAGTCATTGCAATAATTGTTCACAGTACCTGTGTGACCGCACGCTGTGTAATAAACCACTCTGTGCATACCTCTTAACTGCACCTGTGTGACAGCTGCACATTGTATTGTAAAACCAGTCACTGCATACCTTTCACTGCACCTGTGTGACTGCACATTGTATTAGTTAAGTCAGTGCATACCTTTCACTTTATCCCCCCCGATATGGACAAAACAGGTAGAGGATGAGGCAGAGGCAGACCCAGAGGAAGGCCACCCGGCAGGTCTGTTTGAGGTCGTGCTGATGTAATTTCGTGCAGCCCTGGACCAAAGTACAGTGCTCAGAAGAAGGCACGTCCCATCAACTCCCAGGATTGTCAGGATGTGGTTGACTATTTAACACAGAACACCTCATCTTCCACAGCCACCAGCACTACTACAAGCACCACATCTACTGCATTTGACACTTCGCAGGATTTATTTGGTGGGGAATTAACTGATTCTTAGGCATTATTGTTACAACTAGATGAAGGCGCTAAGCAAGTTACACCACCTCATATGTCTGAGTTAGGCAACACTATGGACGTAACGTGTGAGGAGGATGATGACGAAGTACGTACCTGCTGTTGGTGCAGTTTATGAGGTGTCTGAGGCAAGCAAAGCTGGGGAGGATGATTATGATAATTATGATGATACGGATGTCACGTGGCTTCCTAAGAGACAAGATGACCAAGGGGACAGTTCAGAGGGGGAGTCAGAGAGGAGAAGGAGGAGACGAGTTCCTGAAAGAAGCAAGGGGAGCTCGTGGTCAGAAACAGCTGGTGGCAGTGTCCAGCGCCATGTATCGCCATCTATGTACAGCCTGCCAACATGCCCTTCAACGTCAGCTGCTGATGCCACAATAGTGCCATCAACCCAGGGGGGGATCAGCAGTTTGGAAATTTTTTAGTGTGTCTGCCTTAGATCAGAGAAATGCCATCTGTTCTCTCTGCCTCCAAAAATTGAGCCGTGGAAAGGCCAACAACCACGCAGGGACAACTGCCTTACGAAGGCACATGGAGAAAAGTCACAAACTGCAATGGGAAGAGCACCAGAGGAAAAGCAGCACACAAAAGCAAAGCCACCCTCCTTCTCCTCTTCCTCCTTCAGGTGCATCATCTTCAGCCTCTTTCTCCCTTGCACTTTCACAATCACAGCCACCCTCCCCCACTCCGCCTCTCACCTTGAGCGGTTCCTGCTCCTCTGCCAACAAGGGAAATCTTTGAGCTGAAGAAGCCAATGTCTGCCAGCCACCCTCTTGCCAGCGTCTGACAGCTGGCTTGGCGGAACATTTAGCTCGCCAGCTGTTACCATACCAGCTGGTGGACTCTGAGGCCTTCCGTAAATTTGTGGCCATTGGGACATCGCAGTGGAAGATACCAGGCCACAATTATTTCTCTAAAAACACGATACCCAAACTGTACCATGAAGTTGAGAGGCAAGTAGTGTCATCTCTGGCACACAGCGTTGGGCCAAGGGTCCATCTGACCACGGATGCCTGGTCTGCCAAGCACGGTCAGGGCAGGTACATTACTTACACAGTCCATTGGGTCAACCTGGTGACCGCTGGCAAGAAGGAAGTACGTGGCTGTGCAGCGGACCAACTTGTGACACCTCCACGGCTTGCAGGCAGGCCTCCTGCCACCTCCTCTCCTCCTGCTACATCCTCTGCGCTGTCATCATCATCCTCCTCCTTGGCTGAGTGGCAGTTCAACTCTACTGGTGCTGCGATCTCCTCTCCATCTACACAGCCCCAGCTCCCCAGGGCCTATGCTGCATGCCAGGTACGAGGGTGTCACACCATCTTAGACATGTCTTGCTTCAAAACGGAGAGTCACAGGTCACAGGTGGATCAGTGGCTGACCCTGCACCAACTGGAGATCGGCAACATGGTGTGTGACAATGGCAGCAATCTCGTTTCCGCTTTGAATTTCGGAAAGTTGACACATGTTCCCTGCATGGCATATGTACTGAATCTCATAATTTAGAGATTTGTGTCTAAGTACCAAGGCTTACAGGACGTCCTGAAGCAGTCCAGGAAGTTGTGTGGGTATTTCATGCGGTCTTACACGGCCATGGCATGCTTTGCCGATATTCAGCGGAGAAACAACTTGCCAGAGAGATGCTTGATTTATGGAATTCGACCCTCCTGATGTTTGACCGCCTGCTACAACAGGAGAAAGCCGTCACCCAGTATCTCTACAACTACAGTAGAAGGACACACTCTGGGGAGATGGGGATGTTCTGGCCAAAGAACTGGGCACTCATGCAAAATGCCTGAAGGCTCATGCGGCCGTTTGTAGAGGTGACAAACCTGGTGAGTCGCAGTGAAGGCGCCAGCAGCGACTTGATCCCATATGCTTTCTTCCTGGAGCATGCCATGCATAGAGTGGTGGATCAAGCTGTGGATGAGCGTGAACAGAAACAGGAACAGGAGGAAGAGTTGTGGGATCAATTCTCATCAGAACAAGATGTTTCCTCAACACCTGTGGCAGCACAGAAGGGGGAGGAGGAGGAGGAAGAGTCGTGTGGGGAAGAGGAGTCAGACTCAGATGATGAGGAAGGTGGTATTTTTTGGAGAAAGAGGAGGAGGTGGCAGAAGAACAACTGCAGCAGGCGTCGCAGGGGGCTTGTGCTGCTCAACGTTCCGGTGGTATTGTTCGTGGCTGGGGGAGGCTCCTCTCTGATGTCACTGAGGAAGAGCAAGAGGAGGTGGATAGTACGTTTGCATCCAAATTTGTGCAGATGGCGTCTTTCATGCTGTCAAGTCTGTTGAGGGACCCCCGTATAGAAAAACTCAAGGGGAATGAGCTGTACTGGGTGGCCACGGTACTAGACCCTCGTTATAGGCACAAAGTGGCGGGGATGATTCCAAATCACCAAAAGGCAGAAAGGATGCAGCACTTGCAGAACAAGCTGGCAACTATGCTTTACAGTGCGTTTAAGGGTGATGTCACAGCACAATGGAATAAAGGTACCACTGCCAGTAATCCTTCTTCCATGTCCACGCAGGCAAGGACAGGATGCACTAGCGATCTCATGGTGATGTCGGACATGCAGACATTCTTAAGTCCAATGCCTTGCCTTCACCCTTCTGGATCCACCTTCCACCAATGTCTCGACCGGCAGGTAGCAGACTACCTGTTCTTAAGTGTGGATGTAGACACTGGGAGCAGCGATGAACCCTTGGACTACTGGGTGTGCAGACTTGACTTGTCCCCAGAGCGGTCACAATTTGCCATCCAACTTCTGTTTTGCCCTGCCTCAAGCGTCCTGTCAGAAAGGACCTTCAGCGCAGCTGGAGGCATTGTCACTGAGAAGAGAAGTCGCTTAAGTCACAAAAGTGTTCAGTACCTCACATTTATCAAAATGATGGATCCCGTAGGGCTACTGCCCGCCCAAAGACTAAGTCAGTCCCCACACACAGCATCACTGCTTGCACGCAACGTGACTGCCTGCCCCAAGACTAAGTTGCTCCCCACACAGCATCTCTGCCTGCAGGCCGCTTGACTGCCTTCTCTGCCACCACCAACAGGGTCCAGGACACCAGGCGGATTCCTGAATTTTTAAGGCCGCTGCTAGCAGTGGCTGCTAAAATAATTTTTCTGGTGCGTGTACATGCCTGCCTAATCTTTCTGGCTTCACTGCAGCTGCAACAACAAAACAAAAGACATGTACATGTGTCAATTCCCCTTCGTGATCGTTACCTTGCAGCGGTGAAGGGGCTTGTGTATCACAATGAAGCAATGACCGTCGGCTACATGAGTATATGAGTGTTCCGGGGGGGGCACACCCACGATAATAAGGTCATTGCTTCATTGTGGACAGACCAAATTCAATCAGCTGGACAGTCACTGTTTTTCTGTCATTGAGCTGCCTCAGCCCGGCGACCATATGGGCTTGAAAACCGCCATGGCCTGCACTCTCGCCATGGTGCGCACCAGTCCAGCACGGCTGTCACTACACAACCAGCTGTTTGCGGTGCATTGCACAGTGAGTTTGGTCTGTCAGTGTGAAGCAGTACACTAATTACACTACCTGATTGACGTATACACATGCAAGATGTTACCATACCAGTCTGTTAGGGGACATCTCCTATTACCCTCTGTCACAATTTCGCCGCTCCCCGCCGCATTAAAAGTGGTTAAAAACAGTTTTAAAAAGTTTGTTTATAAACAAACAAAATGGCCACCAAAACAGGAAGTAGGTTGATGTACAGTATGTCCACACATAGAAAATTCATCCATACACAAGCAGGCTTAATACAGCCTTCCTTTTGAATCTCAAGAGATCATTTGTGTGTTTCTTTCCCCCTGCAGTTCTCATGCACTGAAGTTTCAGGCTGCTCTTTTCTTCCTGCAAACAGCTTTGCCCTTGTCTGTAATTCCTCACGTGAAAGCCCAGCCAGCTCAGAGGACGATTTATCCAGCTTGTAAAAGATAAGAGAGAAGAGAGAAGCTGCTCTAATCTAAATAACACACAGGCAGTGTGCATAGAGGGGCCTGGAAGGGGGCGTTCATAGCAGAACCACAACACTGAAGAACTTGGCAGCCTTCCAGACACAGGCTGACAAGTCTGACAAGAGAGAGATAAGTTGATTTATTACAGAGACTGTGATAGTACAAAGTGCTGCAGTAAGCCAGAACACATTAGAATAGCTTTTGGAACTTGTAGGATGATAAAAAACAGGATGCAATTTTTGTTACGGAGTCTCTTTAAAGCACTTTAGGCCTCCAATTTAGCATGCAATGTGATTTCTGTCCTTAAAACGCTGCTGTGCGTCACATCCAGATTTTTCTCCGGGACTTTTGGAGTGTATCCCACTCATAGATGCAAAAACTCAGATGTTAGACCCCTTGAAACATCTTTTTCATCACTTTTCTAAGCCAGATTTAATGTTTCTAGTTTTCAAAGTCCACCTCCCCCTTGAAGTCTATTGAGGTTCGCGAAAGTTTGCGCGACCCGAAAATCGGAGGTTCGAGCCATTTCTACCCCTGACCCCTATCAATGCATCTTCAATTGACCCACTTGGTAGATTGCCAAATGCAGGTTCAATGCATTATTCTCCTACTCAGCCCATCCGCTCCATTGTGTGCCACACTCTTGGCCCACCTCCAACCTGTGTAAGAATAAATTGTATCACTAGCTTGAAGGCTAGCAATGCATCTGTACACACTAAACGCCAAACTATTTGCCTGAGGGATGGATCTCTACCTCATGACTGTAATTGCAGATGTGTATGAGGCTCAAGGGCTTGTACAGCAGCAAATGTAACCAGTATGGTATAGGAAGACCATTACATTTCTGAGGATGACATTGCTATTTAAAAGGAAAAAGAGATAGAGAGAGAGAGAAGTGTGCAGCTGATTGGCGGCATTTTATTGGCATGTCTGCATGGTTGGCATCATGAGAACTCCCCCCCCCCCCCCCCCCCCCCAAAAAAAAACAGCTATGGGAGATTCCTTGATGCTGCTCGCACAGTAGCATAATCACTATTTCTGGTACACCCAATGACACTGTACATTGGCAGCTCATGGTTTGCTCCCTTTATTAACATCTTGTAATTGTTTTGTCTGAACACCACATCAGCACCTTTAAAGATGTTTTTAATTTTGAGAATCTGTCAGCTCTCAAAAAATTATTTCAACTTTGTCAGTCAGTGGATGTTTTCATAGTAGTTTTAACAAAAACTGTGGTTTGAGGACAGAAAATTGCCCCATTCATATGGCAGCAACTAAATGCCATAATCCAAAGCACAAATAGCTGCCTTGGTAACAAAAACCTTTAGCCTTAACACGCAGTATATATGGAGATAACTGTTAAATTATCTCAGCTGTTGTGTCATGTTTGGACTGCAGCAGTACCCAGACTCAAAGATTAAGAAAGAGCCCTTAGAGTCCTTTCCCAAAAACGAACTGCCATTTAGGTAGGCTTGTATCGATATCTGAACTGGAAACCAACTAAGCAAAGAAAAACTCGAATTAAGGCAAATATGTTTCCACTGACATTTCTAACTTTCTACTGACTCTATGACAACACCCAAAAGGACCAGGAAACACTAGTGTCCAAATGAATTGTTTCAACTAGGACATCCCTATATTAAAAGGTTAATCATGTAGCACCTTACATTTACCCATGTTATCATCCCAACTGCTCCATAACATTAATCATAGGTTAACACTTTTCTTCTGTTGAACTCAAAGCATTTGAGAACTACAGCCACTAGTGGCATGCTCAGCAGGCCACCCTGAAGCACTAAGGAATCATGCCCAAGTACGTGTTACAGCCTCCAGATTATAGGTAGTGCCCCCAGCCAGGATTTATACACTGCTCTCCTCTGGATCAACAGGGATATGTGAGGGAGCAGGCTGGTGTTGTACTTTTTTCTCTGGTTGAACTCAATGGACAAATGTCTTTTTGTAACCCAAATAACTATGTAACTGTCAAAGGTGGTATCTTTAACCAGTATGCTATCCAGCCAAAGAGAGGGGGAAATTTGCCATCCCTACTCCAAGACACCTACATTATAAAAGTAAGGTGGTCTTGGTAAGGAGGTGAAAATGTTTACAATTTCTGTCTTCTTTGCCATCTAAGCTGCATGATAGACAAAAGGGTTAATCAAATTTTGTGGGAGCTACTAATTTTTTATTATTATTGATACAAATGTTAAGATATTTTCAAATTTTAATGTAACACTTGCAGGAATGTTCCCTGAAAAGTCTCCCCATCTCTCCTGAAAAGTTTAGAGAGTTTCAATACCAGTTAATAGCTGGCAATCACTGCAACAATTAACTGAAGCATAAAGTGCCATAGCGAGGGCCCAGGTTCACCTGGTGAATTCTTAAAATTAAATTTCCTTGTTGTGCACAAGCCTATCCACAAGAAGATATTCTTTTTGTGAATTAGTATCACCCAATGCAGGGGCGCCTTAAGGCATAGGCCGTACAAGCATTGGCCTGAGGCGACATGCTGGGGAAGGCGCTGCAGTGGGACCGCGGCCACCCGCCGCTACTACTGTGTGAACCTTCCTTATGTTTATTTATTTACTGGCTGGCACCACATGCTCTCTGTCTCCTGTGCCTGAACCAGCAAGCCGCCATTGCACACGCCCCATCCTGCTCCTGGCCAATACAAGCAGTGTTCAACACTGCTCTTCCCACTCCTCCTGTAGTACAGCCCCTTCTCAATAGCAGCAGCCGCACGGGTACAATGTTTACCTCGTGCGGTGCCGCCTCTAACTCCACCCCCTGCCAGTCAACCAGGAGTCACCACATTTTGGCTCCTGCTGTCCAGACTGTGCCCCCCGTCCTGCCCCTTGGACCTGTATGGCAGCTTCCCTCCAGTCCAGACATTTGGCTGCGTACCCCCCCCCCCCCCCCATGCACAGGCACTCGTCCAGGTGGCAGAAGGACTTCCAGGGAAGCCTTAGTAGCGTATGTCTGTTACTCAGGCACTGACTGTCAGCCAGCCTCAGCGCAGCCTCACAGTAGAGACACAGTCAGTGGGATCGGATGGACGGAGGGTTCACAGCACAGCAGCCAGCGTTATCTGACCTGGAGTGGAGCTGACCCTGAACTGAACTGTGAGTAGAGAGGATAGTCAGTAACACGTGTGTCAGGCAGGCCTGGCCTTGTTCACATCTTCAGACACACACAGCTCTAGTGACCCCCCTCTGTAGTGACAGGAGCAGAGACAGGATCGGAAGCACTGTATGAGGTATCCGAAGTGCTTCCGATCCTGTCTCTGCTCTTGTCACTACAGAGGAGGGGGAAGAGTGTGTGTTTTCACTGAAAAGTTTCTGTCTGACTGCCCTGTGATTATCCTAGGAGAGGAAGGCCAAACGCTCTGAAACCCCCAAGAGGCAGACACTCCACCGGTGCAGGATCAGGTGACTATGATTAAGGGCAGATCTTGAGCCCGATACGCGTCAGTCATTTTGTGGTCCTATTTGTTTCATTTTTGTGGCGTTTTTCAATAAAACATATCAGCTTTTACAACTTCGCTGTGCCTGTGATTATCCTGCAGGACATATGGTTCCCATATGCTCCATCCTCTCTCTCTCCCTCCCTCCTACAATTATTTTCTGGTGAGACATTGGCGCATTACGATTATTTTCTGGTGAGACATTACCACATTACGATTATTTTCTGGTGAGACATTGCCACATTACGTTTATTCTCTGGTGAGACATTGCTGCATTACGATTATTTTCTGGTGAGACATTACCACATTACGATTATTTTCTGGTGAGGCATTGCCACATTACGATTATTTTCTGGTGAGACATTGCTGCATTACGATTATTTTCTGGTGAGACATTACCACATTACGATTATTCTCTGGTGAGACATTGGCGCATTACGATTATTTTCTGGTGAGACATTACCACATTACGATTATTTTCTGGTGCGACAT
The DNA here is from genome assembly GCF_040937935.1 of Hyperolius riggenbachi. NCBI lineage: Eukaryota > Metazoa > Chordata > Amphibia > Anura > Hyperoliidae > Hyperolius > Hyperolius riggenbachi. Next base: position 557,264,397 of record NC_090646.1, read on the forward strand.
TGCCACATTATGATTATTTTCTGGTGAGACATTACCACATTACGATTATTCTCTGGTGAGACATTGGCGCATTACGATTATTTTTTGGTGAGACATTGCCGCATTACGATTATTTTCTGGTGAGACATTACCACATTACGATTATTCTCTGGTGAGACATTGGCGCATTACGATTATTTTCTGGTGAGACATTGCCACATTACGATTATTCTCTGGTGAGACATTGCCGTGTTACGATTATTCTCTGGTGAGACATTACCACATTACGATTATTTTCTGGTGAGACATTGCCACATTACGATTATTCTCTGGTGAGACATTGCCGTGTTACGTTTATTTTCTGGTGAGACATTACCACATTACGATTATTCTCTAGTGAGACATTGGCGCATTACGATTATTTTCTGGTAAAACGCTGCCCCATGATGATTATTTTCTGATAAAACATTGCACATTACGATTATTTTCTGTTAAAACATTGCCACATTATGATTATTTTCTGGTGAAATGCTGCCTTATTACGATTATCTTCTGGTAAAACTCTACCGTATTACAATTATTATTGCGGCATTACGATTTTTTTCTGGTGAAGCGCTGCCGCATTTCGATCATTTTCATGGGGGCACGGCACGGGGGGTGGGGTTGGGAGGCGCCCAAGGTTTTCTTGCCTGGAGTGACAAAATGGCTAGAGGCACCCCTGACCCAATGAGTATATTGCCTCCCAGTGAAAAATTTTCAGAAACACAAGGTCAGAACATTGACTAGGGAAATAGAGATGGTCGGAAATGCCAGATTTCTGCCAATGCCGATTACCAATTACAGATTTCCCAATTTTACGATTTCCAAGGAGTTTTTTTTTTAATTTTTTTTTTTGGGTCATTTTTTGCATTCTCTGATTGGCCAAAAACTTCTGAGTTGGCTCTGTATTCTTTAATTAGTCCAAGGCTTCAAAGATCTGTCATTGGGCTAAATTTCATAGAAATATGATTTTGGATGTCGGATCAAAAATACGGAAATTTCAGTTCCACTAAATCCAAATAAGCATCCCTACTAGGGAATCAAAATAGCAGTTTGCATACTCCCCTTACAATAGGTTTCCTTTAATAACAGACCCTTGACACCCATACACACATGTTGTTTTTCATGTGGATCTCTTTTTTTAAATAAAAACCCAATGGTGGTGTTTGGAGAATCTATAAGACATGCTGTTGTATGACTCCTTTTCCCCTCCCCATTACCCCATCCCCCTGAAAAAAACATTCAAAGAAAAAACATCAAAGAAAACACAACAAAACAAGCTTGAATAAGTATTTACTCCATCCACAAGCATAGAACAGTTTTTAGTCTATTAGTATTTTATTACAAGCAAACAAAAAATTATTACTTTTTGTTATTTGCCAGTAACTGTGTTATTTTATCAGATCCAAAGAAATTCTTGTCCAGCATGTGAAATTTCCTGGAAATCAATTTTCACTTTTGAGACGAACCCCATGTCATCAGAAATACTGATGTAAATAAATACAGACTGATAACCATCATTTCTTATTTTGTCTCAGTGACCTTAAACATAGAAAAGGCATCCCTCAATTTCAAGAATCATTCTAAATAGCATAGTATGGCTTGGGTGAGCATACATCAACAATACTATATATAATCATTTGACTTGAACCAACTCTATGCAAATTTAATTTAACCACCAAACTGAGCACTGAGCCACAGCTGCATGGTTTGAAAAGGTCAAGGTTTAGATCAGCATGCAGCTGAGTCACAGTTAGAAACTAAGTAGGTTGAAGATAACTGATGCATGCCATATTTTCCATAATACAATGCCAAATACCTAGCAGCAAAGAAAACAGATGGAAAATTTGAGTGTAAGAATGACAATCTAGTGACAATTAATTTTAAGTGATCTATTTTGTGTTTGTTCGGAGCACCTGAGATTGCATTCTTGCGCATTTTTTTTTATAACAAATATGGTCCTTGGAAAGGATACAAGTCTTCTATCCATGCCTTTTACTGGAAAATAGATGAGCAGCAATAACTCAAGAATACTATTAGAAAATATGTATCTACTTGCTGTACAGATCATGAATTCTTACATAAATAGTTCCAATTGAACATTTATATATGTGTAAATGTATTGGTTATTAGTGATAAGCAGAAATTTTGCATAGTTATAATTTTGCATCGAAATTTGCAATTACCAGGCGAAATCGTAATGCAAATTTCAGGAAAAATCATAATTAATTTCATCTGTCATAATCAGGAACTGTAATTTTGTGTGATTTTTTTATAAAAAAGACCTCATACTTTTTGAGAAAATCACTTTTAAAAATGTCATTTTTCGAACTTGTACCCACTATTCTCCTGAACATATGCAACAATTTGGGTGACAACATATATGGGGGCTTTTCTATTGAAGAGGAACTCCAGTGAAAATAATGTAATAAAAAAGTGCTTCATTTTTACAATAATTATGTATAAATGATTTAGTCAGTGTTTTTCCATTGTAAAATCTAATTTACCGCATGGTGACATTTTTACTGCTGGCAGGTGATGTCAGTGGAAGGAAATGCTGCTTGCTTTTTTGGCAGTTGGAAACAGCTGTAAACAGCTATTTCCCACAATACAATGAGGTTCACAGACGATGGTCCTGACATCACACTGTGGGATGCCATACAGAGCCCCCTGATGATCCGATTGTGAAAAGGAAAAGATTTCTCCTGGGAAAGGGGGTATCAGCTACTGATTGGGATGAAGTTCAATTATTGATCACGATTTCTCTTTAACCTCTAAAGTTGACACAAAATTAAGCAAAAAGTACACAAAATTACAAATGATTACATAACATCAGTTGAATATACAAATTGTAATTGCACATGGGCATAATTGCAAAAACTTACACTAAGGCCTCGATTCATAAACAGCAGTGCGATAACAAAAATCTTGTCGGGAAAATACCGCACTCGGTATTTTCCCGGTCTGTGTGCTAATTCATAAAGATTTCCCCAGCTGCCCTTGGAGGTCGGTAAATTACCGCAGCCCATTGAGCGGTAGAGTAGAGCAGTGTCCCGATTCCCTCTTTGCCCTGCAGAATCACACAGACGGCTCTCTCACTGATGATTCAGACAGATGAGTCACACAGTCTTTCCCTGCCTGCAGAAATTACTCACACAGAAGGCTTTTTCCACTGATGACTCAGACAGATGAGTCACACAGTCTTTCCCTGGCTGCTGAAATGATTCACACAGAGGGCTCTTTGGCTCTCTCCACAGATGCATCAAACAGACTTTCGGATCTCTGCACTTTGCATTAATCAGAGCTGTCGGTAACTTGTTAAGACCTCACCAGAGGTGTCGGTAACTACTGCCAGGCTTACCGCATGTTGAAGGCTTTATGAATTGACATTTGCTGACAATTTACTGACATGTGTTGTCGGTAACTGCAGCCAAGTCGGTAATTTAGCTCCCTGGTCGGTAATGTCAGCTTTTCATGCGGTAACAGCCTTTATGAATTGACATTTTGCTAAGTGGTCGGTATAGTCTGCTGTTTTCAGCATTACCGCATGAGGTAATGCTTTATGAATCGAGGCCTAAGTTTCAAATAATCGTAATTAGCTAATTACGATCATCACTAATGGTTATTTTTTTTTCCAATCAATGATATTAGGGTCTTAGTATTTTACATACATTGCAAAATTTTAATTAACAGAAGAGGTAAGAAAGTTAGAAGATTTAGTACTTGCTTTTCTATAGAGACCCAGCCATTGCGTCAGAGACCACTGGGAATGGGTGGATATTCTATTGCTGTAATCTGCTCATGTTACTGCCTAGTTGTACAAAATGTTGCTTAGAAGCAAGCTACTCTGATCTATTGAATTCCACCTGGTTGTGTGGTATGGATATCCAGACATAGGTGTGCAGGTTCTGCGATCCAGGTTCTATTTAGTCCTGGAGCTCAGAATCAGCTTTACTCTTGCCTGGGAAAGACAAGGTGCACCATAGAGCACTGGAAAGTTTTACTATTTATTTTGCATGGAATGTTCAGGGGTAGACTGGGCAGTCTAATAAACAGGGAATCTGCACTGTGTAGTGAGCAGTGGCACGATGCAATTTTCCCATCAGATGGACAGGAAATTTCCTGTCGTTTGAAAATTTCCAACACATCTAATCTGCTTCTGATCGAGAAAAGGATTAATTGATGGGAATTTTCCCATTGATATGACAGGAAATTTATATCGTGAGTACCAGGCCTTACACTGGTGCTGGACACTTAAAGAGGAACTATTACGAAAGTTTTAAAATTTAAAACACATACAGATAAGAAGTTCATTTCTTCCAGAGTAATCAGTTCACCCCCAAGTCATTTTTACCATAACAGATCAGAGCGATTTTCACCTGTCAGTGCTCCTCCATTTTATTCCCTAATAACTTTATTACTACTTATCACAACAAAATGATCTATACCTCGTTTTTTTCACCAGCAATTAGGCTTTCTGTGGGTAGTAAATTTTGCTAAGAATTTTTTATTCTAAATGTGTTTTAATTGGAAAAATAAGAAAATAATGGAAAAAAATTATTATTTCTCAGTTTTCAGCCATTATAGTTTTAAAATTAAACATTCTCATGTGAATAAAACTGACACATTTTATTTGCCCAGTTGACCCGATTATTAAACTGTTTAAATTATGTCCCTAAGACAATGTATGGCGACAATATATTATGTGGAAATATAGGTGTTATTTTTCTGTTTTTGTTTTTTTTTGTCCTGTCCATAAATACAAGCCCCTATGTACTAAAGCTATAGTGATATTCCCTTATAAAATATAGATTAAAAAAGCTGAGTCCCTGAAGCAACTATTTATGTTTTTTTTTTAACTGATTTTTTTTTATAAGTGTTTTTTTTTTAGGGGGGGGGGGGCTTTAGAGGTGTAGGTTATTAATTTTATTAATATTGTGTATAAGTGTATGTGTGTGCCTGTATGTGTAATTTTACTTTTTGGCCACAAGATGGCGCTAGTGAACACACTCGTGTTTTAGAGGAAGTGTTCACTTTTTTTTTTTTTTTTACATTTTACTGAACTGTGACAGCTCCCTGTTTTATGAATGGACGTGGCCGCTGATTGCGGTCATGTCCATTCATTCCAGGCATTGCGATTGGGTAAAGGACCACTCGGTCCTCTTCCCCAATCACGGAACACGACGTCCAGATTGTTAACGGCGGGGGCAGCATGCACACATGGGGAGCGGCGGCAGGAGCGAGCAACTTATTAAAACGTCCTGTTGATGTTAACAGGCTCAAACCGGACGTTTTAATAAGTCAGTTTGCCATTAACTGGTTAAAATGAGCAATAAATTACTTTTCTCCTATGTTGCTGTCACTTACAGTAAGTATTAGAAATCTGACATTAATGACAGATTTTGGGCTAGTTCGTCTCTCCATAGGGCATTCTCAGCATGGCCTTTATTCTTTATAAAGACATAATGAACCCTGAAAAAGATTTATACAAAGATGCTAGCCAGCCTCCCTGCTCACTGCACACTTTTTTTGGCAGTTGTACAGAGCAACTGCCATTCACTAAGTGCTTTTAAAAATAAAGAAAACCATGAGAACCCCCATGAGAAGATGGGCTAGTCCAAAATCTGTCCGTAATGTCAGATTTCTACTTCTTACTGTAAGTGATAGCAACATAGGAGAAAAGTAATTTCTGGCTCATTTTACTCTGGAAGAAACATACTTCTTATTTGTATATGTTTACATGTATTTAAAATGTTATGATTTAAACGACAGAGCACCTTTAAAGAAAAAAAAACGTGTAGAACAGTGTTCCCTAACCCTGTCCTCAAGGCCCACCAACAGTGCATGTTTTGTGGAATTCCACAGTGGTAGTTAAAGGGACGCAGAGCAGTGCCTAAAATGAAAAGATTACACTTACCTGGGGCTGTTTCCTGCTCACCGTAGGCGGCGAGGTCCCCGGCGTCCTCCTGGCTCCTCTCCTTGTGCCTCCGCCGGCATATGCATTTGCTTTCGCATGCCAAACTATGCAGGGTCAAAAAACGAATACCGCAAAGCGGTCGCCCTGTGGGAATTAGTTCATGCCACATTAGCACTATCCAGGAGCGCCACGGGGAGGCTTCCCAATGCCCCCATACAACCGGGGGACTGTGGGGTCCCAGGCACTCTCACCGCCTGGGAACCACAGAAGCACCCCAGAGGGGGAGGTTGGGTGGCGCAGGCGACCCCCCCAAGCGTGGCCAGAGCCGAGGGGAGCCGTCCGCTCCAACCTCCCAATATTAAAAACAGGCACTGACCTTAACGTCCATTGCATTCTGCTACATGCGCATTAACTTGGGGGCACCACATGAGAAAGGAGTGAAGCATGGGTCACCCCAAGCTTTAGAGCTCAGGGCTGGCTCACACACAACACTCGGGAGGGGGGGGGAGGACAGGTGCAAACCACTCACTCCAGGGCTCACACCACCAGAGCAAGCCATCTTCCACCTGCCTCCAAAGGATACAACTACAAAAAATGCTTACCTGAGGAAAATGTATGCATGCTCTAACACCAAGTTTTAACCCTAGCAAGTCTGGCTCTGCAAATATGGCTCAATTGGCTATTCATGAGGCAATGCTCATGCAAATATGCATTTGCTTTCGCACGCCAAACTATGCAGGGTCAAAAAACAAATACCGCAAAGTGGTCGCCCTGCGGGAATTAGTTCATGCCACATTAGCACTATCCAGGAGCGCCACGGGGAGGCTTCCCAATGCCCCCATACAACCGGGGGACTGCGGGGTCCCAGGCACTCTCACCGCATGGGAACCACAGCAAAACCCCGGAGGGGGAGGCTGGGGGGCGCAGGCGACCCCCCCAAGCGTGGCCAGCACCGAGGGGAGCCATCCGCTCCAACCTCCCAATGTTAAAAACAGGCACTTACCTTAACGTCCATTGCGTTCTGCTACATGTGCATTAACTTCGAGGCACCACATGAGAAAGGAGTGAAGCATGGGTCACCCCGAGCTTTAGAGCTCGGGCTGGCTAACACACAACACTCCAGAAGGGGGGTGGGGGTGCAAACAACTCACTCCAGGGCTCACACCACCAGAGCAAGCCATCTTCCACCTGCCTCCAAAGGATACAACTACAAAAAATGCTTACCTGAGGGAAATGTATGCGTGCTCTAACGGGGCATTGGGAAACCTCCCCGTGGCGCTCCTGGATAGTGGTAACAGTGGTGGTAACAGTGGTCACTGTTACCCATCAGATCAGACCCTAATCTGCCCCTTGCGTGCACCCAATCACCCGCCTACATGCTCAGATTGCCCTCAGACCCCCCCTTATCAATTCGCCAGTGCAATATTTACATCTGTTCTTCCCTGTAATAACCCACTGATCACCTGTCAATCACCCATCAATCACCCCCTGTCACTGCCACCCATCAATCACCCCTTGTTACTGCCACCCATCAATCAGCCCCTAACCTGCCCCTTGCGGGCAATCTGATCACCCACACCAATAGATCGCCCGCAGATCCGACGTCAGATCACCTCCCAAGTGCATTGTTTACATCTGTTCTCTACCCTAAACACCCACTAATTACCCATCAATCCCCCCCCTGTCACTGCTACCCATCAGATTAGACCCCTATCTGCCCCTAGGGCACTCAATCACCCGTCCACACCCTCAGAATGCCCTCAGACCCCAGCCCTGATCACCTCGCCAGTGCATTGCTTGCATCTATTCCCCCTCTAATCACACCCATCAATCACCTCCTGTCACCCCCTAGCACACCTACCCATCAGATCAGGCCCTAATTTGCCCTGTGTGGGCTCCTGATCACTCGGCCAAACCCTCAGATCCCCCTCAGTCCCCCTTCTGATCACCTCCCCAGTGCATTGATTGCATCTATTTTCCCCTCTAACCACCCCCTGAGACACCCATCAATCACCTCCTGTCACCCCCCTAGCACTCTTATCCATCAGATCAGGCCCAATACAACCTGTCATCTAAAAGGCCATCCTGCTTATGACCGGTTCCACAAATTCGCCCCCTCATAGACCACCTGTCTAGTGTTGGGCAAACAGTGTTCGCCACTGTTCGGGTTCTGCAGAACATCACCCTGTTCGGGTGATGTTCGAGTTCGGCCGAACACCTGGTGGTGTTCGGCCAAACTGTTCGCGTTCGCCCGAACGGCTCAATTCCTGGCCGAACCTGGCCGAACAGGGCCCCTGTTCGGCCGAACAGGGCCCCTGTTCGGCCGAACAGGGCTCTGTTCGGCCGAATACGGCTCCCCTATGGGGTCGCCGGCATAAGGGGGGAGCATGCCCCGATCGCAGGGGGGGGTCGGAAATTCCCCCCACCCCCTCCGCTAGCGCTCCCCCCTCTGCCCGCTTCCCCATACAAAAGTTTAAGGAAAGTACCGGTGGTAGTGGATGGCCTGGCAGTGGCACTGTGGAGTGAGGAGGAGGAGTCCGGAGAGTGACGCGTTGAGGGAGGCCGGGCAGCGGGCGTGAGGTCAGAGAAAGGGCGGAAGTACCACAAGGGTACTACCGCTGAACCGCCTGCTGCCCGGCCTCCCTCAACGCGTCACTCTCCGGACTCCTCCTCGCGATCGGGGCGTGCTCCCCCCTTATGCCTGCGACCCCATAGGGGGGCCCCCAAAAGCGGTCATGTTCGGCGAACATCGCGGTCAGGTTCGGCGAACTTTCCCGAACCCGAACATCCAGGTGTTCGCCCAACATTACACCTGTCATCAAAATTTGCAGATGCTTACACCTGTTAGGTGTATGACGAGTTCATAGAAGATTTTATTTTTTGTCAAACGTTAGCGGAAATTGATTTTTATTGTTTTTTTTCACAAAGTGTCATTTTTCACTAACTTGTGACAAAAAATAAAATCTTCTATGAACTCGCCATACACCTAACGAAATACCTTGGGGTGTCTTCTTTCTAAAATGGGGTCACTTGTGGGGTTCCTATACTGCCCTGGCATTTTAGGGGCCCTAAACCGTGAGGAGTAGTCTAGAAAACAAATGCCTCAAAATTACCTGTGAATAGGACGTTGGGCCCCTTAGCGTACCTACGCTGCAAAAAAGTGTCACACATGTGGTACCGCCATACTCAGGAGAAGTAGTATAATGTATTTTGGGGTGTATTTTTACACATACCCATGCTGGGTGGGAGAAATCTCTCTGTAAATGGACAATTGTGTGTAAAAAAAATCAAACAATTGTCATTTACAGAGATATTTCTCCCACCCAGCATGGGTATGTGTAAAAATACACCCCAAAACACATTATACTACTTCTCCTGAGTACGGCGGTACCACATGGGTGGCACTTTTTTATACCCTAAGTACGCTAAGGGGCCCAAAGTCCAATGAGTACCTTTAGGATTTCACAGGTCACTACCTTACACAGCTGTCACGCCTCTCCTGTCACTACCTCTGGCTGCAGATGTGCTGTCACTCCTCACATTGCATGCAATGACATCAGAACTCATGTCAGTGTGGCTGACCCCCTGAATGACGGACAGCAGTGGGCCCCTTAGTGCAATTGTCACCACATTGCATGCAATGACATCAGACCTCATGTCAGCGTGGCTGACCCCCTGAATGACGGACAGCAGTGGGCCCCTTAGTGCGATTGTCACCACATTGCATGCAATGACATCAGACCTCATGTTAGCGTGGCTTACCCCCTGAATGATGGACAGCAGTGGGCCCCTTAGTGCGACTGTCACCACATTGCATGCAATGACATCAGACCTCATGTCAGCGTGGCTGACCCCCTGAATGACTGACAGCAGTGGGCCCCTTAGTGCGATTGTCACCACATTGCATGCAATGACATCAGACCTCATGTCAGCGTGGCTGACCCCCTGAATGACTGACAGCAGTGGGCCCCTTAGTGCGATTGTCACCACATTGCATGCAATGACATCAGACCTCATGTCAGCGTGGCTGACCCCCTGAATGACTGACAGCAGTGGGCCCCTTAGTGTGATTGACACCACATTGCATGCAATGACATCAGACCTCATGTCAGCGTGGCTGACCCCCTGAATGACTGACAGCAGTGGGCCCCTTAGTACGATTGTCACCACATTGCATGCAATGACATCAGACCTCATGTCAGCGTGGCTGACCCCCTGAATGATGGACAGCAGTGGGCCCCTTAGTGCGATTGTCACCACATTGCATGCAATGACATCAGACCTCATGTCAGTGTGGCTGACCCCTGAGAGAGTGTGGAGAGAGGGAGGGGGCATAGAGAGAGTGGGGAGAAAGAGAGGGAGGGGGCAGAGAGAGAGTGGGGGAGAAAGAGAGGGAGGGGAGAAAGAATGGGGAGAAAAAGAGGGAAGGGTAAAAGAGTGAGGTGAGTGTCTTACCAAAGCAATCCACTTCCTCCACACGCTGACTCAGCCCCAGCAGCACCGCAGCTTCAAGACCTTTTGACCTCCTCTTCTGACCTGGCAGGATGCTAAGAAACTTTAGCTGCCAGAGTCACTGAAGTCTGCCGAGTGTTGAATTACAGAAGAGAGAGACAGAGATCCAGCTCACGCTGAAGTCACAGGGAATGGAGGCATAATCATCTCCTGTGACTTGAGTAAAGATGAAGCTGGGAAGCATTGCAGGCACAGAAGTTAGCAGCAGTGATGGATGCCTGTTTTTATGTCACTCTCCCTGGGCGGAAGTGGAATTAGGGAGTAGCATACATCGGTGTGCCAATCTGCACCCAGGAAGGCAACATGTGAAAGTTGGCCTTGGTCCCCTCCTCCCTTTCAGCAGATCAGTGCGGCATAACTTCCCTGACTCCAGCGTGGAAGTCTTCTCTTATCTGCATTCCATCCTGTAACTCTGCCTCTGTGCTCTGGTCTTCCTGCATGTCGGGTGAACTCACATGACATGCAGACCAGGAACACAGACAGAGGCCGAGCTACAGGATCTGCGTGCAGACAAGAGAAAACTTCCACGCTGGAGTCAGGGGAGTTATGCCGCACTGATCTGCTGAAAGGGAGGAAGGGGGCAGCTTCTGATACAGTATACAGCTGCTCACGCTAGTATCGCGTGAGCTCCAGAATGGAAACGCCGCCTCTGCCTCCTCTGTAGTCAAAGCCTCCTCCTCCCGATAATTAGGTCCCATAAGTCTTTGCAGCCTGGGACTGAACGCCGTGGCATTAAGAGGAGATGAGGGGGCGTGGCTTTCTGTTTAATTAGGTTTTTATTATATAATAAATATAAATAAAGCATTTATAGGGTGTAATGCCCTAACAAATATGTCCAAAAGGCACAAAAACAGGGACATCAAAACTTGGTCTCGGATCCACTTTAAAAAAATCATTTTTTGACAAAATTCATGTCTTTTTTGATGAATATAATAAAAAGTAAAAATCGCAGCAGCAATCAAATAGCACCAAAAGAAAGCTTTATTAGTGACAAGAAAAGGAGCCAAAATTCATTTAGGTGGTAGGTTGTATGAGCGAGCAATAAACCGTGAAATCTGCAGTGGTCTGAATGGAAAAAAAGTGCCTGGTCCTTAAAGCGGAACATAACCCTGCATTTCAACTTTGCTCTAAAACATTATTTACAGTATATTATATGCAACCAGCATTTTTTTTTTTACTAGACCAGCATTGGAAGGGTTACACAGTGCTTTAAAGTTCCGTGGAGATTTCTGCAGACGCATCCGAAGCTGACATAGATACATTTTGTTTACATAAATGTATCTAAGTGTTGAATGTGACTCATCTCTCTGACTGAGAAGGAGTTGGAGGACAGCCAAAGAGTGTGTAACATTTCTCAATAGATACATATAACTAAATAGAATGTAACAATCTGAACTTCTGCATATCTCTCCACGGAACTTTAAACCTCTGTGTTTAACCCTTCCAATGCTGGTCTAGTAAAAAAAAAATGCTTTTTGCATATAATATGCTGTAAATAATGTTTTAGAGCAAAGTTGAAATGCAGGGTTATATTCCGCTTTAAGGGGGGTAAAGCCCACGGTCCTCAAGTGGTTAATACACAGGGGTGCCTCTAGCCTTTCTGTCGCTCCAGGCAGGAAAATCTGTGGCGCCCCCCCCCCCCCCCCCCACATACAGTGTGTGTGTATGTATGTATATATATATATATATATATATATATATATATATATATATATATACATATACACATATACATACATACATACATACATACAGTGTGTGTGTGTGTATGTGTATGTGTATATATATATATATATATATATATATATATACACTGTATACTTACATACATACATACTGCTGCTGCAGAATTACTGACAGGTTTGATGTACTGCAGAAGAACTGGCAATGTGTGTATGTATGTATGTATGTACGTACGTACGTACATACATACATACATACATACATACATACACATATTGCCAGTTCTTCTGCAGTACATCAAACCTGTCAGTAATTCTGCAGCAGCAGCTGAACAGCAGCAGGCGATGCACAGTGGCTCACACATTGTGCAAACAGATTCACATGCTGTGCTCGTTTCCAGCAGCTGCTGCTAGTACTGCCTCCCAGAGTCCCCGGTGTCTGTGATGTCACTGGCTGACTCACCATGTGACCGCTGCCCACCGAGTTCCCGGCGCTCGCTCTCCTCTCCCTGGGGTATGGCTCCCTCCTTGTCCCAGTCCCTCTCTTCTCCCCGTTCGTGCACTCAGCAGGCATGCCGGGCAGGCAGCGTCATAGATTAGTTGCCCTGTCCGGTGCCTGTTAATCAGAATGTTTGTGCGGCGGGGGGGGGGGCGGAGTTAAAAGCGGAGGAGTTTTCTATTGGACAGAGCCGATTTCCTCTGTTCCTCCATTGGTCCAGGGGGCCTGGAGTGCACAACAGCGCTGTTATGGCAGCGATTTGAAGCTGCTTTTTGCTGCGGCCAGCGTGAGGTTAAAAAACGTGTCAGCAGTGGCACTACAATACCCAGCGGTCGCGCCCTGACCACAGACGGCGCTCCAGGCAATTTTCTAGAGTGCCTATACCTTTGGGCGCCCCTGTTAATACAGTTACATGTTTCTCTTGAGGTTTCTTCCAGGAGATACTTTTTCATCTTGTCTAAAAAATAACTTTTCAGCACTTTTTAGCAATTAAAAAAAAAATACTAAAAGATCTATATATATAATAGAGTAAGTGCCTCAACCTTCAAGCAAGAAGAAGAAGTAGCGTCCTGCCCCCAGGGCCGGTCCAAGCAACAAGAAGGGGCTGGTCCAAGCAAGAAGAAGAAGTAGTGTCATATCAAATCAAGGGCAAAGAGGGATAATTTGCATATTCAGTAGCCCTTGCATTGTGGGTAACCACACATGTTCACTTATAGCTGAAATATTGCAGATTTGCTTCTGTTTTAAGAAGGAAAATTACACCAAGCTTTACTTTTTTTAGTAGGAAGGCTTTTTGGTCTCTTTTATCCTCCTATACATTCTTCGTAGTTTGGGTCACCCTGAGCTGTTTGGTTACTCTGTTGTACTGGTCCAAGCCCTATCTCATACAGCCTTATCAATCCCTGCTATGTACTGATGAGAACCAAATGTCTGAAATAGGCTGTCACATGTGGGTTTGATATGACTGTGAAAAACTTAAAGCTATAGGCTTGCTTAACTTACCAAGGGTGAAAAGGAATAATTTCCATATGTAGTAGTGGTGCATTGTGAGTAATCACAAATGTTCACTTATAGCTGAATTATTGCAGATTTTCTTCTGTTTTAAGAAGGCAAATTACACAAAGGGTATCATTCATAAAGAGGCTGTCGGTAGTGCGGGAAAACACCGTTCTTCTCTGCAACCGGTACTTTAGACTTCTGGGTGGGATTTCATAAAGAAGTGTGTAGGTGCGGTGGCAGTGCAGAGATTCCCCGTACTAGGCTGGCGGTAGGCAGGCGGAGACACAGGAAGCTGCCGAGTTGATACATTTCTCCGTGTTCCGCTCTGCTGCAGCTGCCTGGGAGGTCTGTGTGTCTCCATTGACTTGCATTGGTATCGCCACATCAGAGGGAGCGGGACTTTCCGACCTGACACCGCTGGCGGTATTCTTTATGAATTAACATTTTGCTACATTTGTTCCGTTAATCACCGCACAAGGCGGTGATTTATCACTCTGCTCGGTATGTCTTTTTTTCATGCGGAAAGAGCCTTTATGAATGCTGACTTTGCCGAGTGGTCGGTAAAGTCAGCTGTTTTTAGCATTTCCGCATGCGGAAATGCTTTATGAATGATACCCATAGCTTTGATGTTTTTTTTTTTAGTAGAAGGTCTTTTTGGTCCCTTTTATCCACCTATACATTCCGAGTGGTTTTGGTCACCCTGAGCTGCTTGGTTATTCTGTTGTACTGGTCCAAGCCCTATCTCATACAGCCATATCAATCCTTGCCATGTACAGATGAGGACCAAAAGTCTGAAACAGGCTGTCACATGTGGGTTTGATACGACTGTGTAAAACTTAAAGCTATAGGCTTGCTATACACCAGTGGTTCTGGATGCTTGCTTGGCTTACTAAGTGTGAAAAGGAATTATTTGCATATTTAGTAGCAGTGCATTGTGGATAACCACAAATGTTCACTTAAAGATGAATAATTGCATATTTCCTTCTGTTTTAGGAAGGCAAATTACACCAAGCTTTGCTTTTTTTTAGTAGGAGGTCTTTTTGGTCCCTTTTATCCCCCTATACATTCCGAGTGGTTTGAGTCACCCTGAGTTGCTTGGTTACTCTGTTGTACTGGTCCAAGCCCTATCTCATACAGCCGTATCAATCTCTGCCATGTACTGATGAGGACCAAAAGTCTGAAACAGGTTGTCTACATGTGGGTTTGATATGACTGTGTAAAATTTAAAGCTATATGCTTTCTATACACCAGCGGCTCTGGATGCTTGCTTGGCTTACCAAGGGGTAAAGGGGTAATTTTCATAATTAGTAGCAGAGCATTGTGGGCAACCACAAATGTTCACTTATAGCAGAATTATTGCAGATTTCCTTCTGTATTAAAAAGGCAAATTACACCAATACAGTGTGCGGCATTGCAGGAAGTGACGACAGTGGAACGCACGCTGGAACACGGAAGAGGTGAGTCATCCCCGCCCTCTGCCTCTTACTAATAGTGGTGGCTGCTACTGTGCTTAAGCAGGAGGGGGAGCGCACATGGGGGACCCAGGTGAGGGGGGGGGGGGTTCCTGCTGAGCTTAAGCTGGAGGTAGAGCACACATGGGGGGCCCAGTTGAGGGGGGTCCAACCCCCCTCCCCGCCGCTGTGCCCAATACCCTCTTCCTGCCCTCTACCCTCTTATGCGGCGTATGCTACGCCTCGGGTCGGCTAGTAGGTAATAATGTAATAGTAAATTTATTTTCAGTATTTCCATGCATGGTGAGAGCCTTAACAGTATTTAATTGATAACATCCCCTTTGGAGAAAACTCAGGAGAAATGATAATAGGATATGGGCCACTTGGCCCAATGAAATTTACTTTTTCTCTGAAATTTTCTCCTGGGAGATAATTTTCATTTCTGTTTAAAATATTTTTTTAGGACTCTGCAATCTAAAAAGTACCAAAGAGTAGGTGAAAAAGTACAGTTAAAATTATTCTGAGCATTTTCTTGATTGCTGGTGGCTTAAAAGGCATTTTATTGATAAGATGTGAAATATTACCTAGGAGAAAACTTAGGAGAAGATGTGAAGTTCATTGACTTATACTTCCGGTGCCTGCATAGTGTCAGTGAGCAAGCGGAGCTTCGGCGAATCCAGAGATCCTTTCTATCATGATCTATGGAGTGTTGCTCTTGCCTGTCACCCTGCGGGGGAAGAAGAGAAGTCAGGATGCAATTTGACTTTATGTTTTTTGAGGGGTTTCAGGGAAAGGAGGTGGATTATGCTTTTTGGGGTACTCTCTCAGTGCTGTTTTTGTAAATTGGAAAATGAATGGAGCTGCAACACTGACCAGGCCTTTGAATCCCTGTTTAAAGTAGGATGAAAGCAGTCTCTTAGAATTTTAAGGGACTTCTGTCCCCAGGAAAGTGGTCGCAAATTCTGAGGCACCCAGGCAAATTTAAAGCTCGTATCTGTCTTCATCAAGAGATCCACCTGAAAGATGATCAATATCAGTACATGAAAAAAATTCTGTGTTGGCAACAGTGTATGCAGGAACCCGCTAGTTTTGCTAAGGTATAGCAAGTACCACTGGTAATCAATGAGTGCAGTGTGTCCACAGATGTGTGGAAAGGACCTTCAGTTAAAATCTCGAGCATATTGGCGAGGTGTCATTTTCGTGGATATTGTAGTTAGATCATTGATTAAAGGTGAGTAATTTTGGTTAATTAAGAACAATATATTACTTTTTTCATTGTTATGTCTTTATTTAACTTCAACCCTTTGTGGAAATAGGTAAGGGGTACATTAGTACCCCTATACCCATTTAACCTGGGTGGGTGGGCATCTGGGGTTCCCTTTGTAAAGGGGGACACCCAGTTACCACTATGAACCCCCCAGAGCCTACACCCCCTACTTCCTCCTTGGCACAAGAGGTAGAGAAGAACCCCTTGATAATTGCATGGACAAAGACTTTGGGGGAGAGGGTGGGGCTTTGCTGACAATCTCTTCCAGAGCCTTCCATATCATGGACCATACAAGCTGCGCTGGGTTTAGAATTTTGGCTATACTAGCCTGCATGGGTGACCAGGGGTTTCTTTTTTTTCATTATTTTTTTATCGCAAATAATGGGTATATTTGTCAGGGATCCTTTTACAGCATTATTGCAACTGTACATCAGTTCACTGCAAAAGCATTGCAATTTTTGCCCTGGGAAACCCTAGTAGGCTATTCACTGCTGTTTCTGGTGATATCGGTTCATTTTTACTACTGATGGGTAAGTACATTAGTATTAAATGCATTTAAAATCCTTTTTTCCTATATTAATTTTAAAATCAATTTGCAGTTAGGGCCAGTGACTTCAATGCAATTCACAAAACTTATTTGGCTAGAATTTTCTGAACCACCCGAAGTGTGAGGAAATGCTTGCAAGACTGCCAGAGGCATTCTCACTCCAGCCAGGCCTAGAAGCAGAGAACAGGCCCAGAGCAGAATAGAGATGGCCTGAACTGTTCATCGGCGAATGGGAACCGTCAAACATCCGGGGTTTGCAATCGCGGAGAACCGCAAACTTTTCCAGAAGTTCGATTCGCCCCCATAGTGCATCATTAGGGTCAACTTTGACCCTCTACATCACAGTCAGCAGGCCCATTGTAGCCAATCAGGCTACACTCCCTCCTGGAGCCCCACCCCCCCTTCTAAAAGGCAGGCAGCGTCAGGCATTGGACTCACTCGTGTGCCTGCAGTAATTAGAGAAGAGAGAGCTGCTGCAGAGAGAGCTATAGGGAAAGCTTAGTTAGGCTCTTGTAGGCTTGTTAGCTTGCTCCTTGCTGATTCTTATTGCTAAAAAAAAGCACCCCTCAACAGCTCTTTTGAGAGCTAATCTTGTTCTTTTTTTTCTTGATCTATTTTTTGTGTGTGTGTGTCCCACAGACACTTGTGTTGCATAGACAGCCATAGTAATTCCTACTGTGCCACTGCCAGGCCCAGCACATTCAGTGACTACCTGTGTGTGTGACAGGCAGCTGCACCTTTGTAATACCCATCACTGCGTATATCTACCTGTGCAGTGCACCCACCTACCTACATGAGCGCACGCAGTGTGATATTTAATACCACCTGGAACCTTCCAGGAAGTAGGAACCTTCACAATCACAGCCTCCCTCCTCCACTCCGCCTCTCATCTTGAGCGGTTCCTGCTCCTCTGCCCACAGCAGCAGCCAGGTGTCCGTGAGGGCAATCTTTGAGCGGAAGAAGCCAATGTCTGCCAGTCACCCCCTTGCCCGGTGTCTCATAGCCGGCTTGGCGGAACTGTTATTCCGCCAGCTGTTACCATACCAGCTGGTGGACTCTGAGGTCTTCTGTTGGAACACCATAGGGGAAGATACCAGTCCGCAATTATTTCTCCAAAAAGGCGATACCCAAACTGTACCATGAAGATGAGAGGCAAGTGGTGTCATCTCTGGCACACAGCGTTGGGTCAAGGGTCCATCTGACTACGGATGCCTGGTCTGGTCTGCTAAGCATGGTCAGGGCAGGTACATTACTTACACAGCCCATTGGGTCAACCTGGTGACCGCTGGCAAGCAGGAAGTACTTGGCTGTGCAGCGGACCTAGTGATACCTCCACGGCTTGCAGGCAGGCCTGCTGCCACCTCCTCTCCTCCTGCTACATCCTCTTTGCTGTTGTCCTCCCCCTCCTCCTTTGCTGAGTGGTAGTTCAACTCTGCTGGAGCTGCGATCTCCTTTCCAGCTACACATCCCCAGCTACCCAGGGCCTATGCTGCATGCCAGGTACGACGGTGTCACGCCATCTTAAACATGTATTGCCTCAAAGCGGAGAGTCACACTGGATCAGCTCTCCTGGCTGCTCTGAACAAACAGGTGGATCAGTGGCTGACCCCGCACCAACTGGATATCGGCAACGTGGTGTGTGACAACGGCAGCAATCTCGTTTCGGCTTTGAATTGAATCTCGTAATTCAGATATTTATGTCTAATTACCCAGTCTTATAGGACATCGTAAAGCAGTCCAGGAAGGTGTGTGGGCATTTCAGGCGGTCTTACACGGCCATGGCACGCTTTGCCGATATTCAGTGGAGAAACAACTTGCCGGTGAGATGCTTGATTTGCGATAGCCTGACTCGCTGGAATTCGATCCTCCTGATGTTTGACCGCCTGCTACAATGGGAGTAAGCCATCAAACAGTATCTCTACAACTACAGTCAAAGGACAGAGTCTGGGGAGATGGGGATGTTCTGGCCAAAGTACTGGACACTGATTGCGAAATGCCTGCAGGCTTATGTGGCTGTTTGAGGAGGTGACAAACCTGGTGAGTCACAGTGAAGGCGCCATCAGCGATTTGATCCCATATGCCTTCTTCATGGAGCGTGCTGTGCGTAGAGTGGTGGATCAAGCTGAGAAGGAGCGTGAACAGGAATAAGAACAGGAGGAAGAGTTGTGGGATCAATTCTCATCAGAAGCAGATGATTCCTCAACACCTGCAGCAGCACAGAGGGGGGAGGAGGAGGAAGAGTTGTGTGGGGAAGAGGAGTCAGATGATGAGGAAGGTGTTGTTTTGGAGGAGGAGGCGGAAGAACAACTGCAGCAGGTGCCGCGGGGGGTTGTGATGCTCAACTTTCCCATGGTGTTGTTCGTGGCTGGGGGGAGCTTGGCAGGTGAGCTTTTTGCCCCTAGGGTTGTACAACGGACAAGGGAATGTGATCTGCATATGGAGGAAAAAAGTTTTTGCCATCTATTTAGAAAGGGGTCCTTAACAGTAAGAGTCGTTAAAATCTGGAATATCTTACCTCAGAAAGTAGTTATGGCAAACTCTACATCTGCAATTAAATAGGGCTTGGATGCTTTCCTTGCATTAAAGGGCATCCACAGCTATAATTATTAGGTAATTCCCAGAAGAGTTAATCAAAGGATTTATCTGACTGCCATCTGCAATCGGGATGGAATTTTTCCCTTTAAGGCTAATTGGCCCAGGCCTTGTAAGGTTTTTTCGCCTTGCCCTGGATCAACTGGGATATGTGCAGGTTCCGGATGATGTTTTTTGTTTTGTTTTGTTTTTCTGGTTGGACTAGATGGATGGATGTATTTTTTCAACCAACCTGACTATGCAACTAATGTACTGCATCACAATATCACATGGGCACCAACAGGTTTCAACTGTCCGATTTAATCGCATAGCTTGGCAAGATGACAATATTGACAGCATATCCATTCACATTGTGCGTATATACATCACCGCTCTGGTGTCACCACCCACAGAGACCCTCCGGTCAACAATTGTTTCGCTTGGTAGCTTCCTCCTGGACCGCTGCTCTCCGCGGCGGGGATAAGGCTCAAACGCCACGGGCAAGTGTGCGTCTAAAAGTACCCCGGAAGGGTATCCGCCCACTTGTTGCTCCCTGACTCGCGTCACGTCCCACGTCGGATAGCGTGAGCGTGCATCCTCTCGGAGCACAGCCCATCACCATCCACTATCACGGCACGTCACCACGCCCGTCGACGCTGCCAGAGCGTCGTCGCCATGGCAACAAACCAGTCTCCTGGATGCGCTCCAACACCCGGAAGAAGGCAAACCAGCCTTCCTCATCGGGGAAGAGTAGCATGTCGTGTCATGGGGCCGACGCGAGCCAAGGAGGTAATCCAGACCACACAGGGCATACTGCTCAGGGGGAACCCTTAGTATCTAGACAATATACATCCTATTTTAGGAAAAGACCCACAACCGAGAGGAGGCTCAGCAAGGCTCAATGACTAACAACTACAAGGCAAAGGACTAGAGAAATAAAGAACCAACAGGTGATATCCCTAAACCAACGAGAAGACTTATATAGAGAGATTATGCAAACATCAAAATATAATGACATAATTAGTTCTTTTCTAAGAACACACTTAGTTTATTCCGATCATTGAACCCTAATGGGCCCATAGCATTGGTTCTTGAGATCCAGGTTGCTTCCTTTTGAGAAAGAAGTCTCTCCCTATCTCCTCCCCTTCGAGGGGTTACTACAGTAAAAAGTCCAATAATCTTCAATTGGGTTGGGTCACTTTGATGGACCTCTTTGAAATGTTCAACTAATCTTGGAACTCCACCCTTGCCTTTCCTAATAAATCTAATGTGTTCTACCAATCTCTCCCTCATGGGACGAGTAGTCTTCCCTATATAGAAAAATAGGCAAGGACACAGGAGGGCATAGACCACGAACTCAGTTCTGCAGGTTATGAAATCCTTAATCTGGAGATCAATACCTCCCAATCGTACATTTTTTGTTTTGTTAACGTGACCACACGTTGGACAATGTCCACATGGGTAACAACCTTGGTTTTTTACAGATCCTAGCCAGGATTTGTTTTGGGGTCTAACATACTCACTCCTAGTTACCAGGGACCCTATGGTGGGACCTCTTCTATATGCCAGAATCGGTGGACTTTGGATCTTAGGTCCAAATCCATTATCCTGCTGTAGGATGTACCAATTTTTGTTTATAATTTCCATAATCTTATCGGCCATTGGTGAATAGTCGAAGGTCATAACAAACCTCTCTTCTTGCTCCCCAACTTTTTCTTTTAAAAGATCCTTTCTATCTATGCAACTAATGTAACTATGATCCAGCATGGCTATGACAGAGCAGACATATGTAAAGTTCCCAAATTATCACCTGAGAGATTGAGCCCCAAACCTTCAAGTGACCAACATTGTGCATGTGTACACACCTTCTGATGCAGAGACTACACATGTAAAGAGCAAATATGTATTTAACAGATCAACATATAAATATAAACTGTACATTAAAAGAAATAAAAGCTTTTTTTAAACATTACACATCTTAATAACATTCCATGAAGCTAATTTTATATGCATTGTAAAAGGAAAAATGCATTCCATTTCACTACAAACCTGATTATGCAATGCTTGGCAGTATATAAACATATAGAAATAAACTAGTTTTCCCATCTTACAAATGTTCAATAAATACAATGCCTCATATTTCATTATTTATGAATGTATTAAAATGCAGCTAGATCACAAAAACGATAGCGAGGATTTCATGGAAGGTTAAATTAATAATTAAACATGTGCCGCGATCCTAAACAACAAATTTGCCAAAAGATTTGCTATATAAATCAAGCATATCCTTGCAAATCCTTCAGTTAATTAGGAATGTTGGCATAAACATGTTTATTGCTACAAAAATAAAATGCCAATGATTATTCAAATCTGTGGATCTTGTCTTTATTAACTGTAAACAAAAACTGTTTCATTGTATTGCCTGAGCCTCAGAGAATCAGCTGTGATCCAGAATATATTGGTCTGTCTCTAGTTCTCTTGCTTTATGTCATAGATATCCATTTTTTTCAAAGTGTTTCAAACATTAGAATGTGATTTCAGGTGACTGTTAACATTATTTTTAGTGTTCTTTTTTGATACCCTGTACATTGAATATATTACTGGAATATCACTCTACATACAACATCGTTTAGATCAGGATCATCCATTCTACCCCACTGTTAATATGTCCCAACAGTATATCTATGCCCTCTGTGACTTCATCCAAGCCACAAGGACGTAGACGATTTGTATCTTTGTCACAGCTGTGCACAATCGGGCGCCCTCCCGTGCGCGCCCTCAGTATTTTCAGCTGCAGCACTAATTGGTGTAAGGAAACATTTGCGTAATATGCTGGCGCTTTATAAATACAATAAATAATAATAATAATAATAAATAATAATTTGTTTCCTTACCCAATTATAGCTTGATTCACAAAGCGGTGCTAACCTACTTAGCACGTCTAAAGTCTTTAGACGTGCTAACCAGGGTGCTAAGTAGGTTAGCAACGGATTTCTCAATCAGATCGCGCGCTAACTTTACGCGCGCAAAGTTTTACGCGCGCAAAGTCTTATGCGCGCTAAGTCCCATAGGCTTTAATGGGTACGTCGCGCGGAGCGCCCTGCGCTCTGTGCAGTGTGCGCGTAAAGTTTTACGCGCATAAAGTTTTGCCCGCGTTAAGTTTTACGCGCGAAAACTTGTTTAGACGTGCTAAGGGGGTTTTCACAGGCGTGCTAACAGTTAGCACTGCTTTGTGAATCAAGACCTTAGTGACCTCCCCATGGATGAATGATCACTGTTGTAGTCAACAGCAGTGACCATTCATCTCACCCCCTCCATGCAGAGATCACTGGGAAAAAAAGCACCTGGAAAAATGCTGTCTCACTTCTCCTGTTTCCAGTGAAAATCCTGCAGCCAAAGCCTCCAGGCACTTCTTCCTATACCTCATGGCCGATAACTCAAGTCATGGTCATGATCCTGGTTCTTTTTTCCACCCTAAGAATGACTCAGGGTTCCGGCTTAGGAAGTTAAGGAATCACAGGCACACATGACCTCTTGAAATCTGTGCAGCTCCAACAGTTTGGCTGAACTGGGTCTGATTACTGCACCTTTTTCTTGTTATAAATTAATAAAATACAGGTTACAGAAATATTGGATGTATGTAATAAATGCCTGTTATGCCTGTTCAGTAAACCAGCACCTATTCAGCAGGAGACCTTAGGCGAGGGTTTCCCTAACATTGCTACTGCCTATAGAGCGCATCCTAGTGGCTGCAGCTCTGGTGCTTTGAGTCCGCCAGGAAAAAAGCGCTATATAAGTGTTTGTCTTTGTCTTTTTTGTCTTTTAATAAATGTCTCTTACTTTTTGATTTGCAGGTGGTCATTATTGATCAATATTAGTCAGTATTAGTGTATTAGAAGTGAGACTCAAAGTGATGTATGCAATAAACTGCATTAAGAAGAATTACATGCGTGAAGTAAGTAGAGCGTAATGACTTACATGTAATGTATTATATTTTACTTTACTCATCATGTGGTTACACTTATCACACGTAATTTAGTTTAACACAGTTTATTGATACTCCCCAAAGTCTCACAAATAGTATGATGGTGTGTGCTAAACTGATACCTCAATACAGCAAGTGGAACTAGAGGAGATTTTTCAATCACAATAATTCTAAGTAACTTGAAATAAGGCCTTTTTCAGCATATCACTGTGTGTGATAACCTGTGGCTTGAAATACAGCATCATTAAATTCAGCAAGACTTTCTTTTTTCCTTTGCTTTTATAAGAGCAGAGTTTATGTTCTCCTGAGTCAAAGAATAGTGGAAAGCATATAAATAATGCCACAAATCAGGCCTGCATTTATTAAAAAATGTCTGCTTTTAGGTGGCAAACATTGACAACCCTTGTTTTAGCTATAACACAAATAAGTGAGTGTTTCCTGTTTAGTAATTCAGCTGTTAGCTTTGATACACAGCTAGAGCAAGAATCTTTTTTTACATTTTTTTTTCTTATTTTTTTAATTTCGGATTTAATAAAAAGACAAAAGGTTATTATTGTGGTTTATGTATCTGAATGTATTAGCACAAGCAAACATTCATTAATTAAAGCCCAAATTCAGACACAGGTTTTAATAAAAGAAAAAAAGAGACAGAGAGGTTCAGAAATTGGATTATAGGAAACCTGAATTTAGAGGAACATGGAAGCTGCCAAATTAATGTCATTTTAAGAAATCTTATCTTATATTGGTGGCAACGTTTGCTATCTTTTACTTTGTACTGCTCTCTCAGTCACATACCATTCTTCCCATGGCCCACCACACTCCAATAATGATAAACTTTTCCCAGTCAATGTTTAATCAATAAAACAAATCGATTGAGTTTTCCTCCATTTTTATAGATTTTGTCTTTTTGTATTTTAATGCATTCCTACCTATTTAAAGATCCAATGGTGAAACTGCCTGATATTTGTTTTAATTTACCATAACCTGAATAAGTGTGAATCTTCACAAAGTTCAACAGCATATATAAAAATAATAATAACTATCCTGAATACAAAAGTGTCAAAATATAAAAAATGGTCCAGAATTTAGGGGAATACTAAAGAAAGAGAAAAAAAACTTGACTTCATAGGCTAATTTGCTTTAAAAGGCAAGATATTCCTTCCTGAGTGATCCCACATGACAATTAGATAAAATCCTCAGAATAGTATTTTATTACTGTGACAAATGTAGGTAATTTTAAGTATTTTGCTCTTTAATAAAACATCCAATACCATTTTAAAATCTGCTCTATCTGCCAGAACTAACACTAAACACAACCCTCACAGTGAAGAACCATTTCCATAGCTGTACAATAGATTATAATAATAATAATAATAAAAATAATAATAATAATATATTATTATTATTATTATTATTATTATTATTATTATTATTATTATTATTATTATTATTATTATTATATAAAACACCAGCATATACCGTAGATTTAATTTCCACTACTTCAGCATCAATGGGCATCTTTGCATCTCTTCACCATGCAAAAAGGCTATGCTTCACACAATTTTCAGTTTCTCATTGACCATTATTATTAATAATAATAATTCCAATATTTGTATGGTGCTTTTCTGCTGTCAGACTCAAAACACTTGCACTTGGGA
The DNA here is from genome assembly GCF_040937935.1 of Hyperolius riggenbachi. Classification (NCBI taxonomy): domain Eukaryota; kingdom Metazoa; phylum Chordata; class Amphibia; order Anura; family Hyperoliidae; genus Hyperolius; species Hyperolius riggenbachi. The sequence goes on from NC_090646.1 coordinate 557,289,503, forward strand.
GGCAGCCACTAGAGCCTAGGTTCTCAACATGTGGTACGCGTACCCCAGGGGGTACGTCTGATGGTTCCAGGGGGTACTCGGACTTGATATATTTAACCAAGAATAACAAATTTAGAGTTTTAGAAAATGATAAATCTTATTTAAACATCACTAAATTAGTATTTTAGCTAATATAAAGCAACCGTAAATGCTTGGACATTGTTTAGAACCAATTAGCACGTGCTATGATTAAATGTATATTTGTCAAGGGGTACTTATGATAATATTTACTATGCTAGGGGGTACTTGGTGAGTACAGGGTTTTAAAAGGGGTACATACCAATAAAATGTTGAGAAACACTGCACTAGAGCACACTCAGTGGGCAGTAGCACTCTATAATTGGAAAGGGTACAGACAGATAGACATTCTAAAATTGAGTGCAGACAAGTAACACACACATATTATTGTGTGGTCGCTGGTTAGTATAATGGTTAAGGGCTCTGCCTCTGACATAGGTGACCAGGGTTTGAATCTTGGCTCTTCCTAATTCAGTAAGCCAGTAAGGGGTTCCTGGGCAAGACTCCCTAACACTGCTCTGTCTAAAACCCCGATTGCACAGTCAAGTTGTTGCCTCATTAATGCATTGTTTAACAGCAAAGTTGTCTTTCTCTACTCCTTGTATGTATGTCACTAATAATATGATTGCAAATCTTGCTAGCTTTACAAACTGCAGATTGGCATGCATATACATAGCTACAGATCACACATATATCACACAACTTAAATAAACAATAAAATGTTAAATGGATCATATTGCACTTAGCTTAGGGTAGCATAACTGTGCATATTACAATAGCGTAATAACTAGCAACACCTTGTGGACACAATATAGGAGACATACTGTAGATGATTGTCATATGTTGCTAAAAACAATTGTTTACTTGATATTTAAAAGGAACCTGAAGTGGGAGGGATATGAAGGCTGCTATATTTATTTCCTGTTAAACAACACCAGTTGCATGGCTATTCTGCTGATCTCTTTGGCTGCAGTAATGTCTGAATTGTACACCTGAAACAAGCATGTAGGTAATTTTGTCATATTTTTGTTAGAAGCACCTAATCTGCATGCTTGTTCAGGGTCTATAGCTACAAATATTAGAGACAGAGGATCAGCAACACAGTCAGGCAACTGGTATTGTTTAAAAGGAAATACATATGGCAGCCTTCATATCCCTCCTACTTTAGGTTCTCTTTAACCATGAAGAATGGTCCTCCCCTTCTCCTTGTAACATGAGTAACTAAACTAAAATAATTACATAAAAATAAAGGCTTTCAGTGAAAAAGACATAACAATATATTTCATTTCATTTGAGCAAACCAAAATGTGTTCTAGTCAACCATGCACAATATTTTAGCAAATGCGATGTTATGACGTTTTAAAAATAATTTCCATGTGTTTACTCTCCAAATAGTGGGATAGCTCACATTAGTTTCTACGTGATGCTGAATCTTATTTACATAATCCAATAGTTTAATGCTGGGAATACACGGTACAAACCATTAGATGGCTCGATTGATAAGTTCCTACATGTCCGATCACCCGCTGGATCGATTCCACACTCGATACCGCGGGGGCGCGACAATGGAAAAAGATAAGGAAGATAAGAGAATCGCCCGCGGGGATGAGCGGGAATCGACCCGGCGGCATAATCGAGCTGCGGAAACGCACCATGGGCCATATGCAATTCTCTTTTTTCACCTGAGTTTTCTCCTGGGTGATATTTTTACATTTGTCAATAAAATGAATTTTAAGCCATCAGAAAGCAAGAAAATGCTCAAAATAATTTTAATAGTCCTTTTTCATTTACTTTTTGGTACTTTTTTAGTTAAAAAAAAGTGCTGGAAAGTTATTTTAATTTGAAGATGAAAAATTATCTCCTAGGAGAAAACTCAGGTGAAAAAGTGAATTGCATATGGCCCCATGTATTCCCAGCATAAGACAGTGGGGCCATATGCAATTCAATTTTTCACCTAACTTTTCTCCTAGTGAGTATTTTGAAACTTGTCAATAAAATGACTTTTACACCATCAGCAACCAAAAAAATGCTCAAAATAATTTTGATAGTACTTTTTACCTACTTGCTGATACTTTTTCCATTGCAAAGTGCTAAAATTTTATTTTAAATGGAAGATGAAAATTTTTCTTGTAGGAGAAAACTTAGGTGAAAAAGTGAATTGCATATAGGCCTGAAAGTTTATTTTGTCTCTCTTATGACCTCTGGGGAAAACAATCAGCCAGTAACACAAGCAAGGATGTAAGGTTTCTTAGAAACCATCTAAAAAGATTTCTTGGTCACAAGAAAGTAACATTTAAAATAGCTTATCTTTAGGGGTTTAATTTATCAAATTAAATACTATTTCATTAAAACTAAATAAAAGTCCTTGGCCCATATGCAATTCATTTTTCACCTAAGTTATCTCCTAGGAGATAATTTTCATCTTCTCTGTAAAGTACATTTTCAGCATTTTACAATTGAAAATGTAAACAAAAGATGGTCAATAAGTACTACCAAATTTATTTTGAGTATTTTCTTGCTTGCTGGTGGCTTAAAAAGCATCTTATGACAAGTTGTGAAAATATCACCTAGGAGAAAACACAGGAGAGAAAGTGAATTTCATATAGCCTCTTGTGTACAAACCATATAAGTCATAGGGCCATATGCAATTTACTTTTTCTCCTGAGTTTGCTCTTAGGGGATATTTTCAAACTTGTCCATAAAATGCTTTTTAAATCACCAGCAAGCAAATAAATACTCAAAATAATATTGACAGTAATTTTTACCTACTATTTAGTACTTTTTCCATTACAAAGTGCTAAAAAGTTAATTTAAACTGGAGATGAAAAAGTATCTCCTAGGAGAAAACTCAGGAGAAAAAGTGAATTACATATGGCCCATAGTTTTACTCTTTCAAGAAGCGTTCTTTGACTATTTTTAAATGTCTTTAACTGCAGCCTTTCAATAATAATTTAATTTATAACATACCTGTACATTTATTAAATGAACGCCTAATAACCAATTGATTAATAATGTAGTTATAATGCATTCATATAAATGCATACAGTATTTTTATGTATTTAATGACTACAATCATGGAACTTTGCTAATTAACAAAACCGTAACCAGTATGGAAAACTGTAAATTATCTTTGTTATTATTGTTCATTAATTTTATAGTCTCTTAACCACCCTCATCAGCATTAAAAATGTTACAATGTTGTAGTGCTGCTGCAAGACACAATACAAAAGAAAAGAAATGTAGACATCAAACCAATGAACGTTGATTCCAGTAATACCTTTAATGACTACATGGTTACAAGCCAGAATCAACATTTGTTGATTTGATGTCTGCATTTCTGCTTCTCAATGAACCCCAGACCACACTTCCCTTGCAATACAAAAGATAAATTAAACACCCAGGAAGATATAAAAAATCAAGGCAGTTTGCAAGATGGCTGCTGCAAATAAAGCTAGACCACTGTCCTTGATGGATATCAAGATCAGTTGCTTAAACAGTCTTCCATACTAGATAAAAAAAAGCAGGATTCTGAATTCTCCTTCTTTCAAAGCAGAATGGTCTACTCTCTCTCCGTTTAAACAGGCAAAGCAGAGCAATTGGTACAGTAGCTGGGTAGCTGGGTAAGTATCACCCAAGCAGTGATGAGCAAAAGCGCAGGAAGTATATTTGTTTAAACAGTTCATATGTGAGTAAAATACCTTGTAACAAGGCCGGATTTTCCAATAGGCACTGTAGGCACTTGCCTACAAACAGCCCGTTTGAGAGAGTCAGGCGGCTCACTGACCACCCAAAGTTCCTCCTTCTCTTTCTCCCTCCCTCCATACTAGCGGCAGCAGTGTTGACTGCTCCATCCTTCTGCAGCAGCAAGTGGCCCATATCAAAGGATGCTCACTGGCTCCGTGCGTCCACTCCTCCGCAGTGCCCCCTGCATTATCGGCATGGTTACAGTGCGTGAATCTGTGTGTGACCATGGAGAGGGCACAGAGGGCACAGAGGGCACTCCTGAGTTACATCAATGCCAATGTGCATCCTATTTGTATAGCAAAAGGATCAGCACACTCAGTAGTATATTGCAAAACTTCAAGCTCTTTTAATACAAAAAAGTTTCCATAAATACACTTTATGTTCAACAAGGACCAGCAACTTGCAGTAGATAGGCGCCAATGACACCCAAAGTCCATCAAATTCCTGCTGGCCAACTTGAATAAAAAGTCCATGGGGAACAGAGTCCAAGATCCACACTTCCAAGGAAAAATGTGTCTCAAAACATGGCGACAGGCACTGGCCTAATGCTGTTTCGGGCAGCAGCCCGTGTTCAAGCCAATAAATGTCCATCCTATGAAATGGGCCGCTTGCTGCTGTACAAGGAGAATGCAGCTGCTGTCGCTGGTAAGATAACAAATAGCTGCTACCACTCTTCCAGGTCCGGGTCTCCTTCGCCATCTTCCGAGTCCTTCTTCTGCCCACCGAGTCCCCCTCAGCCGCTGTCTGGATCCGTTCGGGGCAATTGGGAAAAGAAGCACTTAAACTTGCTGCAGGTTCGCCCCCTCCACCTGGAACCCCACCCACTCCAACACTTGGGGAGCCACTGCTAGTGGACCTGAACTCTTGCACAAGACAGAAGGAAAACATATAGAAATGCATCCTGTAAGTATTTAGAGAGTTTGGCCTGCCTAATTCCCCCTTAGCTGTGTTTAATCACAAGTTGTAAGTTGATCTCTCCCCTGTGTCAGCTGACTGCCATGGCAGATAAGCTAATTTGAGTGCAGAGGATGTTAACAATATGTCTGCTTCCAGGAAAGCAGGAAGTAGACAAACTGCAGATTGATTGCAGGATTTGTATCAACTGTAACAAAGAAATGTTTTTCTTTAAAGGTTATTATGCTGTTGCGTATCTTTTAGAGCAGGGAAGAAGTTCTAAGTTCTGGTCCACTTTAACCCTTCACTGACTTCTCTCCTCTACCTGATTTATCCTCCAATCTGCCTACTTACCTACCCCCACTGACTCCTCGTGCTACTCTCTAAGCCTATCTGTGGCGCTCTCCCACCTACCTACCTACCTACCCCCACTGACTCCTGTCTCTCTTTATACCTACCTGCTGTGCTCTCCCACTGCTACAGGCCACCTCTTATTAATGAAGCTGCAGAACTGTGATTACTACAGCAGATTGAAAAAGCTGCAAGTAAAAATTATGGGCGACTTCAACTTTCCAGACATTGACTGGAGTATTGAGGCTACCCATTCTGGTAAAAGCAGCAGATTTCTGGCAGCACTACAGGACAATTACTTGACTCAAATGGTAACTGAACCAACTAGGGGGAATGCGTTACTGGATCTGATCATTTCTAATAGACCAGATAATGTATCAAATGTGCAGGTTCAAGAACATTTGGGAAATAGTGATCACAACATGATAGCGTTTGATCTGGTGACTGATAGGCCACGGGGCAGCGGGACCACTAAAACTATGAATTTTAGAAAAGCAAAGTTCAATCAAATTAGGCAGGCACTAAGTTTGGTGAACTGGGATAATGTACTACAAGGGGAAGACACTGAAGGGAAATGGCAAGCTTTTAAACGTATACTCAATCAATATTGTAGTATGTATATCCCATATGGAAACAAAATGTCTAGGAATAAAAAAAGGCCTCTATGGATGAATAGAAAGGTTATAGATAAAATGAAGAGGAAAAAGAATGCCTATAAGGTCTTAAAACAGGAGGGGACCGAGGCTGCACTAAGCAATTATAAGGAGTGCAATAAAAATTGTAAAAAAGAAATTAGGCAGGCAAAGATTGAAGCTGAAAAACAAATCGCTAAGGATGTCAAATCTAACCCAAAAAAGTTTTACAAGTACATTAACTATAAAAAAGAAAGGTTGACTGTATAGGACTTCTAAAGGATGAGGGTGGGAACTCAATGGTGGATGGCCAAGGTAAGGCAGAGTTATTAAATGCTTTCTTTGCTTCTGTCTTCACAAAAGAAACAGCACTGTTGCAAACTACAGAGGCGGAAGAGTCTCAATCTTCTAACTGTAATATTAAATACTTAACGCAGGAAGAAGTGAAGGCAAGACTAAATAAATTAAAAATAGACAAGGCACCTGGCCCGGATGGCATGCATCCTCGGGTCCTAAGGGAATTAAGTTCAGTTATAGCTAAACCCCTTTATCTTATCTTTTGTGACTCTCTTGCAACTGGCAGAGTCCCAGTGGATTGGCGTACAGCCCACGTTTTCCCATTATTTAAGAAGGGCAAAAAATCAGATCCAGGAAATTATAGACCTGTAAGCTTAACATCAGTTGTATGCAAACTATTTGAGGGGTTACTAAGAGATACTATACATGACTTTATAGTAGAAAATAATCTTATTTCTCAGCATCAACATGGGTTTACTAAAGACAGGTCCTGTTTGACTAACATGCTCAGCTTTTATGAGGTAGTGAATGCTAATATGGATATTGGGAATGCTGTAGATGTGATATACTTGGACTTTGCAAAGGCCTTCAACACTGTTCCCCACAAAAGTCTGGTGCAAAAGTTGAGGATGCAAGGACTGGGGAAGAGTCTGTGTTCATGGATAGGGAACTGGCGAAGAGTTGTAGTCAATGGATCATACTCAAAATGGGAGACTGTTAGCAGTGGGGTCCCACAGGGGTCTGTTCTGGGTCCAGTGCTCTTCAATTTATTTATGAATGACCTAGTAGATGCAGTAGTGAGCAATGTTGCTATTTTTGCAGATGATACAAAATTGTGCAGAATCATCAACTCTCAGGAAGATAGTGTCATATTGCAACAGGATCTGGATAGGATGGCTATATGGGCACATACATGGCAGATGAAATTCAACGTTGACAAATGTAAAGTCATGCATTTTGGACGTACTAATGGTCTAGCACCATACAAAATAAATGGGATACAGTTGGGGACATCAAACTTGGAGAAGGACTTAGGAGTACTCATTGACAACAAGTTAAATAATCATACTCAATGCCAAGCAGCTGCAGCTAAAGCTAACAAAATTTTGGGATGCATTAAAAGGGAAATAAAAACTCGAGATGCTAGCATAATATTGCCCCTGTTTAACTCTCTAGTAAGGCCACATCTGGAATATGGAATTCAGTTCTGGGCACCACATTACAAAAAAGATATTGCAGTTTTAGAGCAGGTGCAGAGACGAGCAACAAAATTGATACGTGGGATGGAAGGTCTCACTTATCAAGAAAGGTTAGATAAACTGGGTTTATTTAGTCTAGAGAAAAGACGCCTTAGAGGGGATCTAATTAACATGTATAAATACATCAGAGGGCAATATAATAGCTTGGCGGATGAGCTTTTTGTCCCTAGGCCTTCTCAAAGGACTAGAGGACATGATCTGCGCATAGAGGAAAAACGTTTTAGCCATTTATTTGGTAAAGGGTTCTTTACAGTTAGAGTGATTAAGATGTGGAATGCATTGCCACAGGAAGTCATTATGGCAAACTCTATACCTGCATTTAAAGGGGGCTTAGATGCTTTCCTTGCGTTGAAAGACATCCATGGCTACAATTACTAGGTAATGCCTAATGATGTTGATCCAGGGATTTTATCTGATTGCCATCTGGAGTCGGAAAGGAATTTTTCCCTTTAGGGGCTAATTGGACCATGCCTTGTAAGGGTTTTTTCGCCTTCCTCTGGATCAACAGGGATATGTGAGGGAGCAGGCTGGTGTTGTACTTTATACTGGTTGAACTCGATGGACGTATGTCTTTTTTCAACCAAAATAACTATGTAACTATGTAACTATACCCACTGACTCATCTCTCTGCTCTTTATACCTGCTGCTCACTCCCACCTACCTACCCCTGACTCCTCTCTCTGCTCTCTATACCTACCTGCTGCGCTCTCCCACTTACCTACCTAAACCCACTGATTCCTCTCTCTGCTATCTATACCTACCTGCTGTTCTCTCCCACTTACCTACCCCAATTACTCCTCTCTCTGCTCTTTATACCTACCTGCAGCACTCTCCCACCTACCTACCCCGACTGACTCAGATTTGTGAACTCTACACTTACCTGCTGCACTCTCCCACTTACCTGCCCCATTGACTACTCTCTGCACTCTGTGTACCTACCCGCTGCACTCTTCCACCTACCTACCCCCTCCCCCGACTACTCTCAGTGCTCTCTATGCCTACTCTCCCACCCACCTACCACCACTTACTCCTACTAGTATAAGCCTACATTTAAAGGCAGATGGGCATTAGGGGTGGAGCCTGTTAAAGGGCGGAGATTAGGGCACCAGAGCTTATGTGCCTATGGCTCCAGAGCTGTATCTCTGGCCCTGGCTTGTAACAACCATTTCAAGCCTACTTTCTATAGACAAACTTGTCCATGGTGGGAAAATTGGATCTCCAACCAGCAGGTAAGCACTTCACGTCTATAGTACAGCTTCCCTCCACTGGTCACCTGAAAACATTCCTACAAACATCCATGCAATTCAGATAAGTGGAAAAAACAGTTCTTTATCCTGCCATGAGTGTTTATAATGCCATGAATCTCCTGCTTTTTATACAGCTCAGTTTGCCTCTAAACACCTGTTGCACATCAAGCCACTAACTGAATGCTTTGTGTAGGTGGAGCCAATACATTTCACCTAATATCATGTGGGCTTCATCAGGGCATTACAATGCATTGCTCATTTTTCTCCACAGAAAACATATTACAAACCACAGACTACCTATTTTTTTAAACACTTCTTCTACACAATAGTCTGCATACTGTGTACTGTAAATACCAGTTTTAATAAACTGGCATCATTATGTGGCTCAAACCTGACCATTGGTCTGCGCTATACATGCTGTTCCTGTGAATGCCTTTCCTGCTTTCTTTTTTGCAAACAGGAAGTGGTGTGCAGAGAGTATTGATTGGGTCGTACAGTGTGACATAACTCAGAAGAGTAAAACCTTAACACAAAAATAGAAAGCAGTGGAGATTAGCATGGAATTGCATAGATAAGGGGGCAGAATGGTTATTGTGGTTTGCCTTCTGAAAACAGAAGGTATTTGCGATAATTCAGATTTAAGTGTAACTGTGGTTACCTCCTACAATGCACCACTACTGAATATGCAAATTATCTCTTCATGCCCCTGAAGTCAGGCTTACATCCAGAACCGCTGGTGTATAGCAAGCCTATAGCTTTACATTTTACAGAGCTACATCAACCCCACATATAGACAGCCTGTTTCAGACTGTTGGTCCTCCTCAGTACATGGCTGGGATTGATATGGCTCTATGGGATAGGGCTTGGACCAGAACAACAGAATACTAAAACAGCTTGGGGTGACCCAAAACCACAAGGAAAGTGTAGGGGGCCAAAAGATACTTTCCTAGTGGTTTGGGGTCATACCAAGCTAGCGAATCTCTATGTGGCCGTACTACTTTCGGGTCACTATGACCCGTAGTAGTACAACTGTGCTGGGACAGCAGTGCTCGTCTTTGACCGCGCGACTGTTGCCGGGCACTCTCTGCGCATGAGCGTGACATCACTCATGATGTCAAGCACATGCGCAGAAAGTGCCCGGCAACAGGTGTGATCAAGGAAGCGCACCGCCGACCCAGCGCAGCCGTAATACTACGGGTCATAGTGACCCGGAAGTAGTACACGGTGAGGGGTTCGACATCTCTATTCTATGGCAGAATGCAAAAACATCACAACCTGTGTACATTTTATTCAATAAAAAGCCTGCTGCAAAAAAAGTATTTATAAGCAACAGACAGCCAGGATATAATCGTATTTCTGGGTAGAGAACAATCAGTAATGTATTATAATTGAAATATTGATCAGATTATTGGTACTGGTTTCATTTATACTTGCTATATATATTCACGTATCCTTTAAATTATGGATAATAATCATTTTCCAGTGCCTTGTTTTGTATCAATAGTTTTAAGGAGTAAAAAAAACTGTACTCAAGTCACTTACATAAAGGACATTTAAAAGGTTCGTATCTGTTTACTTTTTAAGTCAACAAATCTCTCAGATGTGTTTTTCATTGATTGACTGGGAACACATATTGATGGATAAATGTCAAGGTTTTTCCATCATTGTTGTCTTTTATTTAGTAAAGAAGCATTGTCAAAATTGTTTGAAGATGACACTGGCAGCCTTCTTGGATGAAGCATTGTGTATCTTGTGTAACAAATGTTTCCTGTCGTATTTCTGGATTGAAACCAATGATTCCTGTTACAGTTTAAGATTACTCTCCCACCTTCACCGTTTACAATAAATTGGCCCATTAATGTGTGCACCCTTTCTTTCTTTCTACAATGGAGCTAAGATTTTTTTTGTGTGTGTGAATTTTTTTCACATTGATTGACCTCTAAATACAAGAGGTGAACTAAACATTATCTAAATTACAGTCACAGCATAAAACCATTTTTCAGCGAGAGTTGTTGAAGTATTACAGTAAGCATTTTAAATTAACCCTCTGCATTCTGTTGTGTTACAGCCAACAGCTGCCTCTGTATAAAACAGAAAACCTTTAGTATTAGCTAAACAGCTGCCCGCATAAAAAGATGAACTGTCTAATTTCTTCCTAGATACATTTGCTACTCTAACTGCATATCATAACTAACTAATGACTTATCAACATGATGAAAATAAAAATAGGGTGTGCTCACAATAAATGAATTCAAAGAGTCTACACAGTTTAAAAACAGGGCAATTTGTTAGGAGGCTCAATAATGACTTGGAACAACAGAAAATATAGCAGTAATGGTGTGAGAGTCTGAGGGCTTTACTTGACCTCCTGAGGAAGCACTACCATTAAATATAATCTGATGTAACTCTCCTGCCCATGCCTGCTGGTCCATGCATCAGTGAGATGGATCCAGCTGCTATTTAATTGGGCAAAGGTGCAGATACTAGTGAAGGGCACAGATGGCTGTCCTTGTAAAGTAATGGCAGGTCATCATTTGACTGAAAGGGGTGTCTTCAACCAGATAGGGCAGTAGCTGCAGGTTTTGACAGGAACCCGTTGAGTTTTCTTATGTAGGAGGTTAGGGGGAAGCTTGTTTAGCTAGAGTAGTTTAGGGACAGAAGCGTGGTGCTGAGTGGCAAGTAATAAGGAAAGTGATGATAAGAAGGGCACAGATGCTGAGATCTGGCTGCAGCAATGAGACTGACACATATAAGACAGACAAGAGAAGAACTGGACAGGGTGGATATGGACATATCCAGGAGGAATATTACAACTAAAAAGACAATGCCATGTCAAGTGTTTCCATGTTTGGCATTTCTCCCACCACTGGATGTGACGATACTTCAGGTGGACCATGAGAGGTGACATACCCAACCTTCTTCCCTCTGCTGACTGCTGCATGGTAAAGATTGCAAACTGGCCAAAATTCATTCCCTTCCACTGGCATTGAAGTATTGTTAAGCTACCAGTGTGCATCAGAGCCCAATTCCAGGATTTATGTTGGCAGCATGTGGACCAGCTTGGGATTGAGTGGCCTCAGGCACCTGCGGCTCAGCACCCTGCCCCATCAGAGAGAAACCATAGACATTTGGGGCCTGGTTTTTAAAATGTTTAACAGTCACACACCATAGACTCTATAAAAACAAAGACAATTCAAGTAAAAATAACAAGTAAACATGTCTTTACTCATTAAACAGAAAAAGAGGAAGAGGAAGAACAAGACTCTACAATACACTCAGTCAGCTAAACCCACAGCCACTAACAAAAAAGGGGACAGCACCACAATCAATCAAAGAGACAAATACATCAGTGTCTCTCTGAATCACAAAACCACCACATTTACTACACAAAATCACAAAACCACCACACCACTACACTCAAATGTCATATCTCTCTCTCTCTCTCTCTCTCTCAATTGATTTTTTTATTTCTTTTTCTCCGTCTAGTTCTGCCTATCTAATACTGCTATCTTCTCCTTCTCCTGGTTTCTCCTGACTAACTCTGACTAAACTCAGACAGCTCTGGCTGAAATTCCCTGTCCTTTTATAAAAGAATGGGTGGACTGATCAGTAACTGGTTACTCTGAGCCGTTGTTAGGCAAAACAAAGCTTTGTTATAGGCAGGCAGTGACTGTGAATTATGACAAACTGTTATTCTAAAATAGAACTCAAAAATTCAAGAGTCAAGTTTTTAACAGCAAAAAAAATGAACTTTGCATGATTTGATTTAAGTGCCAAAAGTCTTGTATTTTGTGAAGTTCCATTTAATTGAAATATTTTATTTATGAAGGTGTAATAAGGCACATTTCTAGTGAAGAGTGTCATGTTGCATGTCTATGAAAGAATAGCTTTTCCTTGGCTACACATCCACAATTTACTCCAGGGCTATCATTTCACTTGGAACTGATAACATTTGGTATTAAGTCACATATTGGCACAAAAAGCCAGTATTCCCACCAGAATTCAACAATTCCAATCATCCTTACATGATCATATCAAATTGTATATCATTTTTTGTTATAAATAAATGTCAAATAAATATCAAGTGGAAGGAGACTTTAATTGTTATACAGTGGCTTGCAAGAGTATTCGCCCCCCTTGAAGTTTTCCACATTTTGTCACATTACTGCCACAAACATGAATCAATTTTATTGGAATTTCACGTGAAAGACCAATACAAAGTGGTGTACACATGAGAAGTGGAACAAAAATCATACATGATTCCAAACATTTTTTACAAATAAATAACTGCAAATTATTCGGCCCCCTTTGGTCTGAGTGCAGTCAGTTGCCCATAGACATTGCCTGATGAGTGCTAATGACTAAATAGAGTGCACCTATGTGTAATCTAATGTCAATACAAATACAGCTGCTCTGTGACGGCCTCAGAGGTTGTCTAAGAGAATATTGGGAGCAACAACACCATGAAGTCCAAAGAACACACCAGACAGGTCAAGGATAAAGTTATTGAGAAATTTAAAGCAGGCTTAGGCTACAAAAACATTTCCAAAGCCTTGAACATCCCACGGAGCACTGTTCATTCATCTGATTATTCAGAAATGGAAGGAGTATAGCACAATTGTAAACCTACCAAGACAAGGCCGTCCACCTAAACTTACAGGCCGAACAAGGAGAGCGCTAATCAGAAATGCAGTCAAGAGGCCCACGATTACTCTGGACGAACTGCAGAGATCTACAGCTCAGGTGGGGGAATCTCACCATAGGACAACTATAAGTGGTGCACTGCACAAAGTTGGCTCTTATGGAAGAGTGGCAAGAAGAAAGCCATTGTTAACAGAAAAGCATAAGAAGTCCCATTTGCAGTTTGCCACAAGCCACATGGGGGACACAGCAAACATGTGGAAGAAGGTGCTCTGGTCGGATGAGACCAAAATAGAACTTTTTGGCCAAAATGAAAAGTGCTATGTGTGGCAGAAAACTAACACTGCACATCACTCAGAACACACCATCCCAACTGTCAAATATGGTGGTGGAAGCATCATGCTCTGGAGTTGCTTCTCTTCAGCAGGGACAGGGAAGCTGGTCAAAGTTGATGGAAAGATGGATGGAGCCAAATACAGGGCAATCTTGGAAGAAAACCTCTTGGAGTCTGCAAAAGACTTGAGACTGGGGCGGAGGTTCACCTTCCAGCAGGACAACAACCCTAAACCTAAAGCCAGGGCAACAATGGAATGGTTTAAAACAAAACACATCCATGTGTTAGAATGGCCCAGTCAAAGTCCAGATCTAAATCCAATCGAGAATCTGTGGCAAGATCTGAAAACTGCTGTTCACAAACTCTGTCCATCTAATCTGACTGAGCTGGAGCTGTTTTGCAAAGAAGAATGGGCAAGGATTTCAGTCTCTAGATGTGCAAAGCTGGTAGAGACATACCCTAAAAGACTGGCAGCTGTAATTGCAGCAAAAGGTGGTTTTACAAAGTATTGACTCAGGGGGGCCGAATAATTACGCACACCCCACTTTGCAGTTATTGATTTGTAAAAAATGTTTGGAATCATGTATGATTTTTGTTCCACTTCTCACGTGTACACCACTTTGTGTTGGTCTTTCACATGGAATTCCAATAAAATTGATTCATGTTTGTGGCAGGAATGTGACAAAATGTGGAAAACTTCAAGGGGGCCGAATACTTTTGCAAGCCACTGTATGCAGGAACACAAGCAAATGCTATTTTGTTTTACTATAAGATCTAAATTGAGCATCTTAACCTCCCTGGCAGTACGCAGTTGCAGTGGCTGCATCTGCGGGAGGGATTTTTTCTAATAAAATATGTTTTTTATTTGTTAGATAGCACTAGGCTAGCTAACTATGTGGCTCAAGTCCCCCGGCACCTCTCTGACCCTCCCACTCCCCCCCCCTATCGCCGCTGGTAATATTTACCCGTCCGCGATCCCGCGAGAGCCGCAGATTCACCAATGAGCTTCACTCGCCGCTATGGCGATGATCGGACATGACATCAACGACGTCATGACGTCATGCGCAGTCCCGATCCTCCCCATACCGAATCCTGGAGCTGATTGGGAGGCTGCGCCATCGCGGGATCCCTGGGGGTACGTATTATGACAGCAATTGGGGGATCGATGGGGAGTGGAGGGACTTGGGCCACATGGTTAACTAGCGAAGTGCTAGCTTAACAATATACAAAAGTTTTTATTAAAAGAAATCCTCCCCGGGCCATGTGAACCCTTACGGCGGTTAGCCCGACTATAGGTCGGGCTTACCGCCATGAAGGTTAAAGTGAAATTCTGCTTTTATTAAAATTGTCATAAACTAAAACTGTTGGTCAAATATTTTCAAAATTTTTGTGAAAATTATCTTTCCATTTCAATTTTTAACCATGTATTTCCAAAACGAACTATACACTCCCATGATACTTTGATATACTGGAATTGGGATCTGTGGTGATTCTGAAACATTAGAACTTATGAACTTTGGTTCATACATATAAAACATAAAACTTGTTGGTCAACTATTTTCAGAATTTTTGTTAAAATCATCTTTTCATTTCAATTTTTAGCCAGTATGTATTGCCAAAACTAACAATGCACTCACATGATACTTTAATACAATGGAATTGGGGTCCATAGCCTCCCACGAATGATGCATTGTACTGCTCCTTGTATGCATATTATGTGTCCTCAGCATCATATGACACTCTCAAGTACTTTTTCAATGTTATTGCACTGTTTTATGAAGCACACACAAATTTCCAATTGTTCACAAGTTTATTTTGTTTCTATTGTTTGTATGGTTTGTATTGTCCTTTACTGAGCTATTTGTTCCCTACACCTTCAGTACAGCACTTTATCATAGAGCATACTAATAAAACCCGGGCTTTTCACCATATGCTTGCTCATTCATGAGCACCTTAGGTGATTGTTGTTATATTCATACTATCCAGCTTATACCATTTTATGCAATTGAAAGTGGTGCAATGCCATATATCTATGGTCTATATGAAAGTATTTTGCCTGTTGGTGATATGTTTCTCTTAGAATTTTTTATTGGCTTCTTTAGTGCTATATTATTGTTTAATAAAATTGGTTATAGCTTTGCTATAGCAGTGTGGTGCTATCCATGGGCTATACAGTTTGTTCCTGATGATCTATTTCTCAGCCCTAGCAAACGTTGTTTGTGGTGCTGCAGAGTTTTTCTTGTAATGCTCACTGGACAATGTTACTGTAGACTTGTCCACCTTACAGTTTCTGCTAACTATCTTTAAGTCTACTCAGTGGATGAGTGCAGAGATACTAAACACCCAACCTGTATTTTTGAGACACAATTCTTTTTTAGAATCATTTGCAAATACTTTCTAACTTCTAAGTAGGTGTTGCTGAAAGCCATTTAAAAACTGCCATAGAGCAAATAGTATAAAGGGCTTGTGTAAATGGCTGGTCCAACTACATTTAAAAGGAGGTTGCATTGAGTTGTAGTTGTGACCACCAAAGTTTAAAGGGCACCTGAAGTTACCCACAAGGTAATCATTTAGACAGATCAATCCATACAATATGTGTCCCCTGATTCTTCTCGCCTCACCTCCATTTTTCTGCATCCTCTGCCTGTGCATTAAGTTGTTCTGAGTAAAGCTAGTCAAAGTGGAATCCAAAACAGCTCTCCTCCTTCCTTGCATGCTCTGCCCTCCCTGCTTGTCTGTGTTCCTGCAGAGCTGTGCATTATTAGGTGCCGTGGCGTACCTTAGAAGCTGTGGGCCCCGCTGCAAGTTAAGCATTGGGGCTTCCCAAGCATGCTATAGATAACAATTGAAGACAAACCACATTGTCAGAGGTGCAAGAAAGGGATGGGGAACAGTGTGTTAATGATCACTACTATTCAAATCAACTATAGAAGTGAATATTATCAGCACAGGACCAATAAAGAGCTAATACTGTGTTTGAGGGGTGGGCCCCTCATGAGCTCTCTAGCCCAAGGGCCCTGATGCGGTCGCTACCTCTGCACCCCCTATTGCTACTAGGTGTTCCAATGCCAAGAGAGTACTTTTTGTACAACAAGGGTAATTGTAGTAACCATGTATGTATGCATGCTAGAAGAACATTACCAGGGTAACATTAACATGGTAATGACAAGCAAAATCTTTAAAGATCCCCAAATTAACAGAAGAACATTTGAATAACTTGGTGCTACATAGATACACAGTCCATATATTCTTGGAGTTATTCCAGCTAGGAGATAATCTTTAATTCTGTTTGTAAATACATTCTACAAAAGAAGCATTGTATGCATGCCATAGATTTTAATTACATAAGATCCATCATTAATGATAGAGGATCTCAAGCCTGTTTTTCCATTAACCTTTAAAAATGGCAAATTTAATGTATGATTATGTTTTAGCATGCTTATAGAATGGCATAAAGAACTATATATGAATGATATCCACAGAATAAGTTCACTCTGATAAACATGTGTTATAATACAAGACCGGCTACTGTGAGATATGTTTAAAAAAATACTGCTGAACTACTGAATAAATTTGAGACAAATAAGTTTTCTCTTCATAAACTGCACTAAACTCATATGGATTATACATAGATTTTTATCTTGTGGTGAAGAAAGTAACTTTTTATATGCAAGGTCACACTAAGTTAAGACTACCAAAGCATAAGAATATTTTCTATATAAATTGTGATTACTTAAGCTGTTCATTTATTCAGTGCATTATTCATGTTTGGAGGGCCTGAATTCGAATTAGTCTATGACTTTCCCAGCAAACAACAAAAAGTTATATTGAATAAAATAGACTGCAAGTAAAAGTAAAATGATGCGGAAACCTGAAATAAAGATACCAAGAGTTTGCTTTACTGAAGAATCTGGTGCAGCGTCAAAAAACGGATGCTCTGTGTACTGTAGAACAAAAAAGTGCTTGCACTTGACCATTGTAAAACAGATCACACTTGCTACTACCTGTTCACTAGCTACTGCTATGCTCAAGTTAAGGGTTTGGTAACTGCCAGAAAAAAAGATGGCGTTACTATTTAATAACCATGAATTTTATACGAAAGATCTAACATTGCACATGACTACAGATGCCACTAACTTCAATAATCAAATGAGAATATTTGTGAGCCATAGCTATGTTGTTTGCAGCAAATATATTATTTTAAACACCAGTACCAAGTTGTTTAGATTTTTTTAAAATTATCCTCCCCTTATTGAAACACCAACAAGGATTTAAATTATTTTAAAAAAATGTATGTGGCATGTTAAAATACGGATTTTGTTAAATTGTTTATTTACTGATATATTTATTTTATTGGGCATTTTCCTCTATTTAAAGTTGACTTTGATGGTAAGAACATAATAAATAATGAAAATAAAAAATAATTTATTTAATATTGTAGCTCAACTTGCATGTAAAATTTAAATCTGCAAGCGCAACATTTGAACTACTCTGTATCTGCACACTCATGTGCATATAAGTATTAGAGATGGCCCGAACGGTTCGCCGGCGAATGGTTCCTGGCGAACTTCGGTGGTTCGCGTTCGCCAGCGAAAGCAAACTTTTCCGGAAGTTTAGTTTGCTCCCATAGTGCATCATTAGGTTCAACTTTCACCCTCTACATCACAGTCAGCAGGCACATTGTAGTCAATCAGGCTACACTCCCTACTGGAGCCCCACCCCCCTTATAAAAGGCAGGCAGCGTTAGGCATTGGACTCACTCGTGTGCCTGCATTAATTAGAGAAGGGAAAACTGCTGCAGACTCTCATAGTGAAAGATTAGTTAGGCTCTTGTAGGCTTCTTAGCTTGCTCCTTGCTGATTCTTAATGCTAAAAAGCACCCCTCAACAGCTCTTTTGAGAGCTAATCTTGTTCTTGTGATCTATTTTTTTGTGTGTGTCCCACTGACACTTGTGTTGCATAGACAGCCTTGGTAATTCCTACTGTGTGTGCCACTGCTGGACCCAGCACATTCAGTGACTACCTGTGTGTGTGCCAGGTGCACATTGTAATACCCATCACTGCATATCACCTGTTGTTCACTGTGCACCCACCTACCTACGTGAGCGCACCCAGTGTCACTGTGCCTGTCCGGTACCTGTCTGTGTGTGACAGGTGCACATTAAAATACCCGTCACTGCATATACCTACTTGTTGTTCACAGCGCACCCACCTACCTATGTGAGTGCACGCAGTGCGATATACCACTCCGTGCACACCTGTTAACTGCACCTGTGTGACTGCACATTGTATTAGTCAAGTCAGTGCATACCTTTCACTTCATCCCCCCCAATATGGACAAAACAAATGGCAGAGGCAGGCTACCTGGCAGGTCTGTTTGAAGTTGTGCTGTCATGATTTCCTGCGGCCCTCAACAAAAGAACAGTGTTCAGAAGAAGGCATGTGCCTTCATCCCCCAATATTGTCAGGACATAGTTGACTATTTAACACAGAACACCTCATCTGTCTCAGCTTCCGCACGGAAGCGTGATATATCTTACTCCTCCTGCTCTGATTCTGGCACCCTACTTAACACTCAGTCGGACGCCACCACCAAAGTGCCATAACCCCAGTGCTCAGCAGTGTGGACATTTTTTTTTGTGTGTCTGCCTCAGATGAGAGCAATGCCATCTGTACTCTCTGCCACCAAAAATTGAGCAGTGGAAAGACCAAGACCCGCGTAGGGACAACTACCTTATGAAGGCACATGATTACAAAGCACACACTGCAATGGGATGACCACCTGAGGAAAAGCAGCACACAAAAGCAAAGCCACACACTGCAGTGGAAGATACCAGGCCACAATTTTTTCTCAACAAAGGCGATACCTAAACTATACCGTGATGTTGAAAGGCAAGTGGTGACATCTCTGGCACACAGTGTTGGGTCAAGGGTCCATCTGACCACGGATGCCTGGTCTGCAAAGCACACTCAGGCCTGCCCGAAGACTAAGTCAGTCCCCACACACAGCATCTCTACCTGCATGCCATGTGACTGCCTGCCCCCAGACTAAGTCACTACCCACACAGCACCTCTGCCCACACGCCGCTTGACTGCCTTCTCCTCCACCACCAACAGGGTCCAGGACTCCAGGTGGATTCCTGAATTTTTAAGGCTGCTATTAGCAGCGGACGCTATAATAATTTTTCTGGTGCATGCACATGCCTGCCTAATTTTTCTGGCTGCACTGCAGCTGCAACAACAAAACAAAAGGCATGTACATGTGCCAATTCCCCTTCATGATCATTACCTTGCCACGGTGAAGGGGCTTGCGTATCACAATGAATCAATGACCACCGGCTATATGAGTGTCTCGGGGGAGGCACACCCACGATAATAAGGTTGTTGCTTCATTGTGGACAGACCAAATTTGATCAGCTGGACAGTCCCTGTTGTTCTATCATTGAGCTGCCACAGCCCAGCGACCATATGGGCTTGAAAACCGCCACGGCCTGCACTCTCGCCATGGTGCGCACTGGTCCAGCACGGCGTTCACAACACAAACAGCTGTTTGCAGTGCGTTACACTGTGAATTTGGTGTGTCAGTGTGAAGCAGTACTCTAATTACACTCCCTGATTGATGTATACACATGCAAGATGTTTTGAAGCACTTTAGGCCTGCAATTTAGCATTCAATGTGATTTCTGCCCTTAAAACGCTGCTTTGTGTCCAATCCGGATTTTTCCCAGGGACTTTTGGAGTGTATCCCACTCCGCCATGCCCCCCCCCCCCCAGGTGTTAGACCCCTTGAAACATCTTTTCCATCACTTTTGTGGTCAGCATAAGTGTTTCTAGTTTTCAAAGTTTGCCTCCCCATTGAAGTCTATTAGGGTTCACGAAAATCGGAGGTTCGGGCCATCTCTAATAAGTATATGCAGATGTTTGCTCACCAGTCATTGCCATGCATTTTTTTAAATAAATAAACTGATGGCACACATAGTAATAAAGTACATTGGCTGGCAATGCATATGCTTTACTGTTGAATCATGCATAACTATGTACATGCTTTATTCTTTTTTAGAAAGAGTATTAGTGAATTTAGTGGTAATTAAGGTAATTAAGTGTAATAAGGAGTAGTTTATACAATAAAAAAGCTGTACTGAAGAGAATAATTAGCATTCACAAAAAAATTACCCACAAGTTAATATGCTTTATTCATATATAGGATACGCATGCAAAAAAAAATGTAATAGAAATACATGCAAGGTTATTACTGGAAGTGAATGCTTTAGCAGACCTGGGTACACATGGGTGTTACAGGGCGTTACAGACCTAACAGACCACATAACCTAGAATGAGTCATTGGACTTTCACTTAACAGAGTCTTCAAAGTCTACAGATAATATCATAATCACTATATTAACATAGCTTATATCAACACAGTAAATTTGGATCTTTATGCGGAGGATTATCCCACCAAAGAGACCCGAAGAAGGGACACAATATAAAACTTAAAGTGGAACAAACTGAAAAGTGTTTATTCCACATACTAATGCTGTAGAAATCAGCCATGCTGAGCTGTGTTTGTTTATGTAGCTACAGTTAAAGGAATACTATCAATGCCCAAGTGTTCTAAAATGACAGAGTACAAATAATGACTAAGTAGCTGTGTTAACATTTACCTACTATTCATGTTAAATATCAGAGGCAAAAGCTTTAAAGGGATCCTAAACTGAGAAGGATATGGATTTTTCCTTTTAAAATAATACCAGTTGCCTGACTCTCCTGCTGATCCTGTGTCTCTAATACTTTTAGCCACAGCCTCTCAACAAGCCTGCAGATCAGGTGCTATGACTGAAGTCAGACTGGATTAGATGCATGCTTGTTTCAGGTGTGTGATTCAGCCAAAGAGATCAGCAAGACTACCAAGCAACTTGTATTGTTTAACCTATTTTGGTTCCTGGACGTAGAAACTACGTCCAGGAACCATGTGCGCTACCGCGCGCCCCCGCGGCCGATCGCGCGCGTGCACGCGCACTCCCGGCCACGGATTCGGTAGCCAGGGAATCAATGTATCGGGCTATGGTGCCGATCACTGATTCCTCTCCCCCGCTGAAAAAGCGACAGCTTCTCTCGGAAGCTGCGCCTTTTCTGGCCGCTCCCTGCCCGATGCGCCACTCTAAGCGTGTGTTACGCTTAGAGTGACATCATGTAAACAAACTCATGGCCGCCATCTTGTGGCCAAAAAGTAATACTACAACTGAAAATAAAAATACATTAAAATGAACACACATTTACATTATAAATCTATTGTTTACCCCCCACCCTCCCAAAACTACCCAAATAAAATGTTTACTATAAAAAAAAAACATTACAATAAAAAAAAACATGCAAATATTTACCTAAGGGTCTAAACTTTTTAAATATCAATGTAAAGATGAAATATTTCTATATTTTTTTATTTTAAACTTGTTATTAGTGATAGATGCAAAATGGAAAAAATGCACCTTTATCTCCAAATAAAATATTGTCGCCATACATTGTGATAGGGACATAATTTTAACGGTGTAATAACCAAGACATATGGGCAAATACAATACGTGAGTTTTAATTATGGAGGCATGTATTATTTTAAAACTATAATGGCTGAAAACTGAGAAATAATGAATTTTTCCATTTTTTTCTTATTCTTCCTGTTAAAATGCATTTACAGTAAAGTGGCTCTTAGCAAAATGTACCCCCCAAAGAAAGCCTAATTGGTGGTGGAAAAAACAAGATATAGATCAGGTCATTGTGATAAGTAGTGATAAAGTTATAGGCTAATGAATTGGAGGTGAACATTTCTCTCGTGAAAACCACGGAACCTGAATGGGTTAAAAGGAAACATCCATATCCCTCTCAATTAAAGTGGCCATTAATTAATTCTGTGTAGATTTTAGCTACATTTGGAATGTCTCATTTGCAGAGGTATGAATCTCTACAGTCTGACATGCTAAGAACAGTGTACTATTGAAGCAGATTATTTGAAAACTGGTATCAGGTTTCACACACTACAGTATTACAAATGTTTATGTTGCACATAAGATACATTTTCTCTGCTCTGAGAGAAAGCTCTGTCTGTCTCTGACTGAGCTCTCTGCACACAGAGTTAACAGATACACCATGAGAAAATTTCCCCCCTCCCCTCATGGCTGAGTCTGCCGTCAGAATTTCAACAGATCCCCATCAGAAAAATGTGAAAGATAACAGTAAACAAATAGATAAGCAGTGAAATGTATATACCAGTACTTAGCAGCACTTTCCAAACACTTCCTATCTCAAATGAAAAAAAAAAACATGTTAATCAATAGTGTTCCTTTAATTATAATATGTGTAATTATCTGAAGGAGTGTGTTGTCAGTATGTACAACTCACAGCGCCTCAGAACCGGCTGAACAGAAAAAGACAGATGCTTCTCTATTTTTTTGGACTGGTCCATTTTCCTTTTTTTTTACTTTCTCATTTTTATTAATTTTTTTTAGAATAGAACATCACAGCAAAAAAAAAAAAAAAATATATATATATATATATATATATATATATATATATATATATATATATATATATATATATATATATATATATATATATATATATATATTTATATATATATATATATATATATATATATATATATATATATATATATATATATATATATATATATATATATATATATATATATATATATATATATATATATATATATATATATATATATATATATATATATATATATATATGTATATATTTATACACATATAACATGATAGTAATAACCAAACATTTATATATATGTATAACACACATAGTTTTCTAATTCATGTTTAATACCATAATCGATAGCTTAAAGCAGAATATAACCCTGCATTTCAACTTTGCTCTAAAACATTATTTACAGCATATTATATGCAAAAAGCATTTTTTTTTACTAGACCAGCATTGGAAGGGTTAAACACAGAGGTTTAAAGTTCCGTGGAGAGATATGCAGAAGTTCAGATTGTTACATTCTATTTAGTTATATGTATCTATTGAGAAACGTTACACACTCTTTGGCTGTCCTCCAACTCCTTCCCAGTCAGAGAGATAACAATAACAATAACAATAATATTTCTATAGCGCTTTTCTCCCTGGGGACTCAAAGCGCTGTGACCCTGCAATTATGCAGTCTCAAAGGCTCAGGAAAAGAGGTGAGTTTTTAGCCTTTTTTTAAAGCTGTCCAGAGAAGGAGCCTCTCGTACTGATTGTGGAAGTGAGTTCCATAGAGTAGGGGCTGCATAGGAAAAGGCCCGAGCACCAAATGTTAAGTGTATCCTGGGAATAACCAGCTTCTTCTTGTTGGCAGAGCGGAGGGTGCGTGAAGGGGCATAAATTTCCAATAGATCCGCTATGTATTTGGGTCCCATGTGGTGTAGAGCCTTGAATGTCAGCAGGCAGATCTTAAAATTGATTCTCCATTTTACTGGCAACCAGTGAAGAGTTTGCAGTACTGGGGTGATGTGTGAGCTGCGGGGGGCATTGGCTAGGAGTCTGGCTGCAGCATTCTGTACTAGCTGTAAGGGGCGCAGAGCCTTATCTGTAGATCCGATGAACAGGGCGTTGCAGTAGTCTAGGCGGGAGGATACAAATGCGTGAACCAGGGCAGGTAGGTCTTCAGCTGGGATAAGGTGTTTGATTTTCGCTATATTTCTTAGATGGAAGAAGGAAGACTTGACGACAGCTGATACCTGCTGTCTGAGTTTTAGATTTCCATCCAGGATCACCCCAATATTTTGCACAGAGTCTTTATACTGTACAGTATCTCCCCCAATTGCTAGTTTGAGGTGGTGAGCGTTTTGAACTTTATCCATCATGTGTGGACCACCTACCACCAACACCTCTGTTTTGTCAGAGTTCAGCCTCAGCCAGCTGGTGTTCATCCAATTTTGTAAATCCACTAGACACGCATTTATGGATGCTGATGGGTCTTGGGTGCCAGGCTTGAAGGACAGATACAGTTGTGTGTCATCTGCATAACAATGGTATCCTAGGCCATAGTTCTGGATTATTTTGCCCAGTGGGCGCATGTAGGCTGCAAAGAGTAATGGTGATAGTACAGAACCCTGTGGAACTCCATAGGCAAGTGGCACTGGATTAGAGTAGTGTGTGCCCAGACATACTTGCTGTGTCCTGCCAGATAGGAAGGTCTGAAACCATCTAAGAACAGTACCCCTTAGGCCACAGTAATTCTTCAGTCGCTGGATAAGAATTTCATGATCCACAGTATCAAATGCTGCTGACAAGTCAAGAAGAATCAGAATTGAGCAATCACCCTTGTCCCTCGCAGTAAGTAGATCATTCATTACTCGGACTAATGCTGTTTCAGTGCTGTGCCTTTTCCTGAATCCTGACTGAAAAGTATCAAAGATGTTGTTATCTGTAAGCCTGGCTTCTAGCTGGTTGGCGACTGTTTTCTCGATAACTTTTGATAGGAATGGTAAGTTCGCCACAGGTCTGTAGTTGGTTACAGAATCAGGATCTAGTGATGGTTTCTTCAGGAGGGGTTTTATGATTGCTTTCTTTAGTTCTTCTGGGAAAAGACCATTTTGCAAGGAGCACTGAGTGATTTTGTGAAGTGCTGGCCTGATCAGCTCTGGGCACTGCATTAAGGATCCAGTTGGGCCAGGATCTAGGTCGCAGGTAGTGGGGCGGAGACTTTGAATGAGAATTCCAAAATCTTCTACACATCTTCTACAGATGAGTCACATTCAACACTTAGATACATTTATGTAAACAAAATGTATCTATGTCAGCTTCGGATGCATCTGCAGAAATCTCCAGGAACTTTAAAGCACTGTGTAACCCTTCCAATGCTGGTCTAGTAAAAAAAAAATGCTGGTTGCATATAATAAACTGTAAATAATGTTTTAGAGCAAAGTTGAAATGCAGGGTTATATTCCGCTTTAAGGTAAGATATCTTAATACAATATCAGATTGATCCATAGAGAAGCGAGCAGTCCAAGGGGACCAAATGTGATCAAACACATGAAGGTTAGATTTCAACATGTGTGATATTCGCTCCATATGGTAAACCCATCATATTCTATTAACAAACAACAAAGAAGATGACATCAAACCCTCCCAAAATGTAGCTATTATGCACCTGTTTTCTGCACAAAAAATAGTCAAAAGTTTTTAGATATTTTTTCAACCCAGGATAGGATTTACAAAACAAAGCCACCAACATGTCCTTACATATCGGGGTATCTAAAACTTCTGAGATTAAACTAAAACATTCATCCTATGTCTTTTGTACTAATGGACATTGCCACCAACAGTGGTATGTATCAGCTATAGGTGCAGTGCAATTAAAATAACTCGAGGTAGCAACAGCTCCTAATTTAGCTAATTGGGGGGGGGGGGGGTTGGGGGGTAAGATACCAGTCGAAGAAAATTTTATAAGATTTTTCTGTAATAATAATATTTGAGGAGACCTTTGCCATATTGAGGAACATCCCACTCTAGTCTAATTCAATATTGTGGCCAAGGGAATAATACGCTGCCCACTTCTCCATAGGAGGGATAGAATAAGGTAGTGCATCATACCAAATAATCCTGTATAATCGAGATATAAGGCTGGACTTATCTAACCTATTCAAAAATAATTTTTCAATAGCAGATAACTCCCAGCCTGGCATACTCCCAGCAATAGAATTCATAGAACTTTTAAGTTGTAGATTGCAGAAAATGCTGCTGTCGGGTACACTATATAAGGATTTAAGCTTGTCCCATCAGATCCTTTTATTGTCAATAACTAATTGCCTAAAGGTTAAGATGTTAACATCCCTCCATATCCCCCCCCCCCCCATTAGTGGCAAAAGGCAGCATTCTGTTGCCAAAAATGGGTTCCAACAGTGCATGCGGAAACAATATTTATCTTTTTTTTTCACTTTCTCCAGGCGCTAATTGCAAAATCTATAATGGGGGAAGCAAGTGTTTTAACAGACAATGCTTTATGGGGAGGGAGCTACAATAAATCCTTAACACTAAATGGCTTAATAATCTGTGCTTCTAAGGTTACCCATCTAGAGGAAATAATCTCGTTCCCCAGGCCATATTCTGTGCTAACCTAGCAGCTTCATAGTAGGACATAAGATTAGGCAGCCCGGTGCTTCCCTGCCCCCTAAAGCTTGCCAAATATGAATATTTAATTATAGGGTGTTTCCCATCCCAAATAAACCCGTTTATTTAGTGTTGAAGGGCAGCGATATCCTGTGCCACCAATGGGATCGGGAGTGCTCTAAAAAGGTATAACATTTTAGGGCGTATAGTCATTTTGACCGAATTTATACGGTCAAACAGTGATAAGGGATAGTCATGCCAAACTATTAAAAGTTGTCTCAATTTCTTAACCCCTAGCCGAGCTATGCTGCGGCAGCCCCAGGACCACTCCACACCAATTGGCGTAAATGTCTGTGGGTGGGGATTGCAGGAGATCGCATGTGCTGATACGCGCGCATCTCCACATGAATGACGGAGCGGCGCTACGCCTTCAGTCTCTAAGTGGAGGTCGCCGCTCGTATACTGTTAGACGGCGAAACCACTGTCTATTAATACAGTACAGCACTGCAATATAAGGAAGCGCTGTACTGGGGTCAGCCGTGTGACACAGAAATGATCCACTGTGATAGGCTGACGGGGGGAGAGAGGGAAAATTAATAAAAAAAATGAAAAAAAAAATTAAATTGTAAAAGAAAAAAAAAAACATCTGGGGAGCGATCAGACCCCACCAACAGAGAGCTCTGTTGGTGGGGAGAAAAGGGGGGTGGGGATCGCTTGTGTGCTGAATTGTGCAGCCCTGCAGCGACACCTTAAAGCTGCACTGGCCTATTAAGTAAGAAATGGCCTGGTCACTAGGGGAGTTTAACACCGCGGTCCTCAGGTGGTTAATAAGGGGAGAATAATTTATTCTATATAAATCACATAAATCACCTATATTTGGCGTAATTGTCACACCTAAATATTTAAGACCATTAGGCTTTTAATTAAACCCAAACACCCTGTGAAGAGCTTGTTGTTGTATTTCAGAAAGACGTATCGGAATAGCCTCTGATTTGGATGCATTTATCTTAAATCCTGAGACAATTCCAAATTCACGCAAGATCTTCATCAAATTAGGCAGAGAGACCTCAAGATTGGAGAGGGAGAACATGGTGTCATCTGCAAATAAAGAGATCAAAAATTCCTCCTCTCCAACACGGATACCCTGTACATCCGGGGAGGCCCACACTCTAGCAGTTAAAGGCTCCATGCACATGGCAAAGAGCAGTGGCGATACAGGGCACCCCCAAATGACAGACGCTTTAACACTTTCTGTGCTCCCTGACAGTTAATCCACTACATTTTCAGGGCTTTTTTTTAACCATTTCACATCCAGACCTTGTTTCTTCCTTCTGGACCAGAGCAGTTTGGACATTTTAGCTATGTCCCTATTTAAACAGCATAACGTTATACCTACTTATGACACCTACATTAAATAAATATCATGTTTTTCAAGACTAACTAGACTTTCATTGTATGGCATTTTTTCCATTGAACAATTTTGTTTTCTATGGATTTAAATAGGAAAAAGAGGAAGAAAATAGAAAAAAACACCAAATTCCAGTTTCAAAATAAAAAGCGCTATTGTCGATAAAAAACAAACATTTTGTTTAGCTATTTCTACTGTTTATCACAAAACTTAAATTATGTTCCTGTCACAACATATGGTGAAGATATTTTATTCTGAAATAATGTTTCAGTGTGTATTCTTCACTATGAACTGAGAAAATAAAAGTATTTTAATGGTTAAAATCAATCTTAATGGCTCAGGGAACATGTATTTCCTTTCATCAATTAGTGCTACAGTAGATAGTGCTGGAGGTTTTGAACAATAGCAAGCCCAATCTGCACAAAGCAGTGCTACAGCTACACGATTTATATCTTCGTCCGCGTGGCTTAGATGAAGTTGCAGAGGACATAGATATACTGTAGTGGTGGAAAAGGTGGTTCATTTCTGTTTATTGTAATTAAGATTTTTTTCCCCTTAATGGTTATCATACTGTGCCTAATCTATTAGAGCAGAGAGGACGTTCTCAGCTAAAAAAAAACTTTAAAAATCATATCATATAGCATCTCAAATAGGGATGAAAGCAATCCTATATTGAGCTTGTGAAGGGCCATATATCACAAAAGTTAATAAACCTTATAAACCAGGAAATTATGGTGAGCCAATGTATCTTGCAGCAGTTACCCTATTAAGAATAATTGATGACAGGGTTCAAAGTTACATGTCACTTGAGTCACTTTCAATAGAATAAGCGCTTATGAATATTCATCTGAATCACTCCATAAAAATATATACTGGAATAATGTGACATACTGTTATGTAACCTCTGCATAAACTGAGTGAATGGATTGGAATGGATCCAATGTGTCATCAAGCAACTATTGAAAATAGTTGTAGATGCATACTATGCTGGTGAAATTCATTGTTTATTACTATTTAAATATTTGTGAATAGCCTCTGCAGAATTTGTGTGAATGGACTGGAATGAGTCCAAGGTTTCATCAAGCAGCTATAGAAAAATATTCCATAATATATATGTATGTTAAGCTATTGAAATATTTTACTTATTATATACTGGTTTAACAGTAGGGTATTGTACCGTGTTAGCCATCAGTAAAAGCAAGAAGTTTTAAATCAGGATGATACCATTTATTGGCTAGCTTAAAAGAATAAGAGTAAGCAAGCTTTCGGCCTTGCAGCCTTCGTCAGGTTTACATCCTGTTAGTTTGCAAGCTGGTGGTACTGGTTTAAGAATGCAAACTTTTGTTTTGCCTAACATTTAAGTAAGAGGGCTTTTTGGTCCTTTGTAGTACCTTACACACTTAGGTGTTCTGTTTCACCATGATAAAATCATAAAATGGGGGGTCATGGATGACCTACCACCCCAACAAAGACAAATTGCAATTGTTCAAAACTTAAACAATTTATTCTTGCTCACAAAACACATACAGTTTATCCTTTTGGAGCCTCTGTATCTACCTCGAATATACTTAGATCCACTGGTTGGATGGGTGTGATCACCTTCTTTCTTCTACAGAGAGCGACTTCTTAGCCTGAGTGGGGACAGGCCAAAATTCCCCGCATGCAAGATTAGTGGTTGCCTAGACTCGCCAAACCTACACTTGTGAGTAATATTACTTTTCTAACAATAGTGGTTAAGTCAACGGTAATACACTATTGGGGCTCCCGTTTTTTACCTTTTGTTTCACCATGAGCTTGCTGGGCAATCTGTAACTCTGGGTGTTTCAAGTCCTACCCCAAAAAGCCTCATTAATCCATGCCATGCAATTATGAGGATCAACCATTCAGAAACAGTCTGTATGCATGTTGGATTACTGTGGCTCTGTACAATTAAGAAGATGACACATCACTGCATTCTAGCAGTTCTGGAGGTGTGGTAAGCTTACAGGGACAACAAAGGATGATTTGCATATTCAGCAGTGATGCATCCTAGAAGACATCAAATGTTCACTCCAACCTGAATTATCACAAATCCCTTCTGTTTTAAGAAGGTAAACTTTTGTTTTGCAAAACATTTTAGCAAGAGGGCTTTTTGGTCCTTTGTATCCCCTTACACACTCCTAGGAGTTCTGGTTCACCATAAGCTTGCTATGTGCTTTGTTACATCTTTACTGTTAGCATTTAAATGCTGTAATTGTGCAAGACCAAGCTTATATCCTAGCCACTTGGGAGGCCAGAACCAAGAATGTGAACATCCTATATCAGAATTTTTTTTTAATTTTACTACTGAAATTAGCTCAAGCCCAATAGTAGAATATTGATAATTAATCAATTATCTATTAGCAGCTGTCCCTAGCACACACATTACTGTGATGCCCTCTTTCTATATATGCATTATTAAGCACTGTCCCTCTCGCCTCCATTTACAGGTATTGAAACCGTATACAGCATTACCAACAATGATGGCAGGAAAAAGGATATAGGAGGATGGAAGATGGTGCAAAGAAGAAACTGTTTAAGTTACACATCAAAGCTACACAAACAAATATCAGTGCATTCTAACTTGTCACTGCAAGATAAACTTTTTTACCTTCTTTCATTTTCTAGTGGTCTTGTGGGACATCTGTTACTGAGATATAGCAAAGTGCAGAGCTTTGGTAACAATTTTCTGTATTTGAAAAGGAGGAAACTCTGATTTGATCTTATATCATCTACGGATCTCTAAAGTTGTACACACCAGAGATTAACTTTATTTGGGGGCATTACAAGTACACAAAAATAGATACATTTACTAGATTTACTAGACAAAAGTTATCCTTACATGTCTCACTGCTTTCCAAAAATAAAATTTGTTAAAATCTTGAGGTTTTTTTAATCAGTTTCTTCTTCCAGCACTGCGTAATATGTTGGCGCTTTATAAATACAATAAATAAATAAATATAGAAGAGGGCAAAATTACTGTGTTGCTTTGTGGGAAGCAAATGATTACTGTAAGTAAAGGATTAAACAAGAAATAACATGCTTCTTCTTTCAGTTAAAGGGGCACTATAGAGAAATATAGGCTACTGGGATAACCCTAGTAGCATGCTTCTAATAGGAAGAGCAACATATATTAGGTAGTGTTTACAAATTTATGCTAGATAGAATAATGTATAGCATGTGCAGATCCTGGCATCTGTAAGAGGAAAGAGAATTCCTCCTCTGGTCAGTTAGGCTGTACTAACAGCTGATTTCACTACTCTTGGAGGACAAAGCATGTTTTGGTAATGCAGGCTCAATGGGCATCAATGTTAGGTAAATAAATAGAAAACTGCCTGTTTATTTGCCTAATGCTGGGAATACACGGTTCGTTTTTGCCTTCGTTTAAACCTTCGTTTCGATTGTGCCTTTTGTCCTTTTCGATCCCAAAATAATCGGTCATATAGTTAATATCACCACCCACGGTTTCGTTTTTTTTTTCGATTCTGATGGTTTCGTTTTTCCAATGATCGAAGGCTGCAAAGAAACGAAACGAAAATCCCTTTTTACAGGGACGGACTAGCATAAACGAATATATAATCGATCTGAACAGCCATCAAGCCTACCAATGGCTCGATTAGATGGATAAAGAGAGATAATATCAAACATGTTCGATCACTAGTCGTTCGTTTTTGGGGTCTATTAATCGAAACTATAATGAGATTATGACTATTTTCACATACGTTTTCAACACTCGATTCGTTTACCGAACGAATCGAAGGTTTAAACGAAGGCAAAAACGAACCATGTATTCCCAGCATAAGGCCTTTCACAGCACATATCAGTACTTGCTGCTGACTGAGCCTGCATTACCAGAACATGCTTTGTCCTCACAGCATGGTGAGGAGAGAGATATCAGATGTTATAACAGAACAGAGGAGGACATCACTTTCTTCTTACTGACACCAGGATCTGTACATGTGCTATAAATTATTTTATCCAGTCGACCTTTGTAAACAAAAACATTGCTTAATACATTACCTAATGTTGCCGATCTATTCAACTAACGACTCCTGAAAGAAGGGGAATATATTTGGTCTGCCTGTACTGGAAACAAGTAGTTTCCAAACTAGAAAATCAATGCAACTTGAACTTTAAATCAGCTGTTGAAAAACATAGTTGACAACAAAATGAAATACAAAAGTATTTTTATGTATATGAATGACATTTTTTCTTGTTTTTAAAATGTACATCATTAAGGATCAGAAGTGATTTCAGCATTATGAAAATCCTACTTGATAACCTGTGGAGATGATCTAAAGCTACCCATAGAAATCATACTTTGATCAACCAATGCAAAATCTCTGTTACATAGTTACATAGTTATTTTGGTTGAAAAAAGACATACGTCCATCGAGTTCAACCAGTATAAAGTACAACACCAGCCTGCTCCCTCACATATCCCTGTTGATCCAGAGGAAGGCGAAAAAACCCTTACAAGGCATGGTCCAATTAGCCCCTAAAGGGAAAAATTCCTTCCCGACTCCAGATGGCAATCAGATAAAATCCCTGGATCAACATCATTAGGCATTACCTAGTAATTGTAGCCATGGATGTCTTTCAACGCAAGGAAAGCATCTAAGCCCCCTTTAAATGCAGGTATAGAGTTTGCCATAACGACTTCCTGTGGCAATGCATTCCACATCTTAATCACTCTTACTGTAAAGAACGCTTTCCTAAATAAATGGTTAAAACGTTTTTCCTCCATGCGCAGATCATGTCCTCTAGTCCTTTGAGAAGGCCTAGGGACAAAAAGCTCATCCGCCAAGGTATTATATTGCCCTCTGGTGTATTTATACATGTTAATTAGATCCCCTCTAAGGCGTCTTTTCTCTAGACTAAATAAACCCAGTTTATCTAACCTTTCTCGATAAGTGAGACCTTCCATCCCACGCATCAATTTTGTTGCTCGTCTCTGCACCTGCTCTAAAACTGCAATATCAATAAGAACTGAATTCCATATTCCAGATGTGGCCTTACTGTGAAAGAGAAAAATCATTTTCTATGGGAAATTTTAATCACCAAGAAAGATTCTTTACATCTGTGTACCAAGAAAGCATTTTCTCACCACGGCAATCTGCCCAGTGGTTAAAGTGAACCTCCAGACTAAAAATCTAATCAACAGCACTGAAAAGGTTTGGGGCTTAATTCACTGGCTAGTGATGCACACTTCTGCTACGGAGTGGGGAGGAGGGATGACTTGTGGTTCATGACAGAATGGGAGGAGCAAGGAGGAGAACAATGCCCTCTCTTTGCCGTGTCTAGGCAATGTATTGAGAAGAATCCACTTTAAAATAACTTTTTAGCACTCTGCAATTGAAAAAATACCAAAAAAGTAGGTGGAAATATATATATATTTTTTTTGCTTGCTGGTGGCTTAAATGTTTTTTATTGATAAGATTTGATATATCACCTAGGAGAAAACTTAGAAGAAAAGGTGGATTGGATCAGGCCCATTGAGTCCTGATTCCTGTGGGCAACAGTACTCATGCCTCTGTAAGCACCTTCAGAAATGTCACCCCCATGACAGTCAAGCAACTGTCTTTTTCAGACACAAACACAAATGTCAACTGTTGTGTTTCTCTCCATTTAAGTTTCCTACTTATCTAATAAAAAGTATGAAAAAAATCTGATCAATCACAGCCAGCCTGGGAAACAAAGAAAGGCAATTTTGCTTATTCTGAATGAGTCCCTAATTATTACGGTGTTTTGTTATGTTCACTTGAAGTTGATAGATATTTTGTCTAGACAGTATAATCCAATTACCATTGTACTACATTTTAATGAGTTTCTCTGCTATTCTGTGTAAATACTAACAGAGGTTGACATTATTTTAAGTTAGATAAACAGTATGTCAATTTACAAAAATGCTAAAAGGCTAAAAGTGAAAAGGGAAATGTTTCTTTTCCGTAAACTCACTTTTTAGTCTATAAAAAAGAGTGCTTATATAACTGCACCTGGTAAAAGTCTGGGCTGGGTTGTTGCTGTTCTGTGAAAGTTCTAATCAAAGTACTCTACAGGGCAGTGAGATGCTTTATACAGGGTTATCATTCAACACGTATGCTGTTGGATTTACTATCAATTCTTTAGATGTAAATATAGACTTGTTATTGTATCCTTGCCTATTTAAAATAACATTTTTAGATTTTGAACAGAGTGGAAAAAAATACATAAATGTCTGCTTGTCTATGTAATTATGTTTAATTTTGTATGATGTGTTAATATGTCATAATATATCAAAGTCAGAATAAAGTTGTGTTTCCTCCTCAGGTCAATATTTTTGTATATTAAAAAAAATAAATCATCTAAATTTTATTTTGAAGTCCAAAATGTGTATCAAAATCACAGCACATGGACTCAGGAAAGTTCAGAATACATTAGTATTATTTAGTATTTATATAGCGCTGACATCTTCTGTAGTACTGTACAGAGTATATTGTCTTGTCACTTAGCAGTCCTTCCGAGGGGCTCACAATCTAATTTCTACCATAGTCATGTGTCCATTGTAGTCTAGGGCCAATTTAGGGGGAAGCCAATTAACATATCTGATTGTTTTTGGGATGTGGGAGGAAACTGAAGTGTCTGGAGGAAACCCACACAGACACAGGAGAACATACAAACTCCTCACAGATAGAGCCCTGGCTGAGATTCGAACCTGGGACAGAGCACTTCAAGGCGTGGGTGCTAACCACTATGCCACCATGCTGTCAATAGAGTTGTGTGGGAAAGCTCTCCCTCCCCCCTCCGAGTTGATAACTCTTTCCCTAAAACTGGATATTTACATAACTTTTTATAACCAATATCCTGCACCAAAAAGACATATTTTTGAGTTTTTTGGACACTACTTCACCAGGCACTGCATCCAATTCACATTGCAAATAAAAATCCCTCTATTTAGTTGATTATGTATTTGTGTATGTATCTAGATGAATACCAAAAGCGTACTCATGGTAGGAATAAGGAATGGCAAAATATGAGTTTTTGGCTTTATATTATGCCTTACTGATGTCAGTTCTTGTATATGTAGACTGACAATCATTTTGAAACACACACACTATTACAAATAATGCAAACTTGTTAAGCATTTGGGAGGAAAAGTTGTGTTGTGGATTGGAATAGCCATTAGAAAGAGGTTACAGTTTTACACTGTAACTGTGACCTCTCCATAATGACTAGGCCACAACAGCTAACTTTAATGAGTAACTGTAGAGAAAAATAACATAATTAATAAAATTGCTCATTTTTTACAGTATTCATTTACAGATTATTTAGTCAGTGTTTGCCCATTGTAAAATCTTTCCTAATCCTGATTTACATTCTGAAATGTATCACAGGTGGTGACCTTTGGTTCTACCAGTTGATCTGTACGGAAGTTTACTGTGAATTCTATGCACAGAGAGAGATATTGCCTGTTTGGCAGTTGGAAAAAGCCGTTATTTCCCACAATGCAATAAGGTTCACAGAGAGCAAACTGTCAGGACTGAAGTCATGGCATCACACTGTGGGAGGAATTTCACCACACCGTCAGCCACACAAAAACCAACCCACCCCTCCTTCCCACACCTCCGATGATGTATTGGAGAAAAGGAAAATATTTCTTATATGATAGTGGGTAACAGCTACTGACTGGGATGGAGCACTTTGGTTGAAGTTCCTTTTGGAACTTGCACCTAGCCATTTAGGAGCAGAAACAAGCAGTTATGATCAAATTCCATTTGATGCCACATATCAAAAACAAACAGCTACCCTAGTGTTGTGGGTACACCACTGCTCTGACTCTCCTACCCCCATGATATTCATTTTTGTAGTGTAGTGGGTGTGCAGCATGCCCCCAGTGCCTGCTGGTAAACGTAGAGTCCTGTACAGGGCTCCTGTCACAAAGCCATTTAGTTTGAGATTTCATTCACCAACATGAATTGTAATTTTCTATACCTAATTCCCTCTCTGCTGTGCTGTAGACACCTAAATGCAATAGGAGGAGTAGAGGAGAAAGTCACCTGACCCTAATTCCAATGCTTTATACACTGCTGCTGAATTAATGTCATGGGAGCTGCCAAGTTTCCTTCTTCTGGTCCAGAAGTGGGATGGAAAGTACTATTAACCAGCCCAGTAATGTTACCTACGCCCTGCCACATACAGTCTGAGTTCTGGCTGCAGCTTCATTCCATTGACACTGCGAGGAAGCTGCTGCTATCACTAAATGTGTTATTTATTATTTGCTTCACAGTTCAGAGAGCGGTTTAATGTAGGCTCACTGTTTTGAATCCAGGGAGGAGTGCTTGACAAGCTATATGATCACATAAGATCGGAGGAGAACATCAAATGACTTGCCACTTCTGCTGAAGAGCAGAGCAAAAGAGTAAGGCTATCCACCCATGTTGTGATTGGTGCACGATCCCGTGAACATCGCTTGGCGCCACGTGGCGATAACAACAGTCACAGTGGATCGGATCTTTAAGATTCCTGATGACTTTTCGCAAAGTACCGCGGTTGCTTGACGTCGCGTGCAGGAAGAGGCGTTGCTTAATGTCGGTCATTAAGGGGACGTCGCTGGACCCATCAGGTGGCGAGTATGAGGCTTAAGTGGGAATAGTAGATAAATGAGCCTGCAAAGGAACAATATAAATATATCTGCATAAAAAGGATACATACCATGTGTTTGCAATAATATTGAACTGGCATTACTTACAGTGCATGTTCAAATACTTCCTCCTAGAACCTATTCACCTCATCACCTGCCATGCCCACTTCCTTCTCCAGTCTTCTTGCTTCCCCAAAGAGGATGTGATGCAAGTGTCCCCAAAATATTGGCACTCTCACCATTTCCCCATTTCCCATACAGTATGTGTGTATGGAATGAGGACAACAATAAACATGGGAATTCTGATTATGGGCCTGAAGCTTGAGACTAATAAAGTTTTGGGGGTGGCGGAGTCTTTGCTGGTCCTTTCTGAAGGCTTGAGCTTCACAGGATGGACAATGAACCTGCTATCTAAAAAATAAATATTTAGGTTATATCCAATGTTGTATAGAAAAGTGCACACACATAATCCTTTCCTGATCAAGCCACACATGGTGAGACCTCAGAAAGCAATAACTGTAAGACAAATGTGTCATCTTTTGTCCGTGCATAAAAAGAAATTATGTTTTCTGAATAACCATTCCTGAATTCCTGACAGCAGAAGTTCCTTTAAGATGTTCCGTGTGCTACGCTGTAAGTACAGCAGCAGCTCAGGACTGTGTTGGTCTTTAAACTTTTTACGACAGTTGCAAAGTGTTTGCCAAGGAAACAGGAAAAGTGTGTAGCCAGCTCATATTCTCCACGCACTTGATATTTTACTTCTGCCATTGGGAGCTTGGCATTAATCAACATCAGTGTTAAGTCCTTCTTAATTTATTATTTTAATTATTTTCCAAAGACACACAAGTGTTTACTATGTATGTGTGACAGCTTTGCCCAGGGGTAGAATAAACAGCATTTATTAAACTTGTAAACATTTCCTTATGAGTACAGCCCTTCATTTTGATATATCTTTTTTATATACTGTGATATAAATTATTTAGCAGGCTAGTTTCACCCTGATGCAGTCTCCTCATTTACAAACTATTATTTTAGTGGTGACATTAAGCTCTTTACAATTATGCTTGCAAAGGTCTATGATCTTTCATATAAATCTTGCAACTGTTGTTTATTGAGATAACGGTATTTTATTCAGCCACAGGAGTTGACTCTAATAGAAAGGTATCAACTGATAGAAAGTGTTTGAATAAATGTTACTTATGAGAAATCACTCGAAAAGTGCCTTCTTAATGTTAGCATCTAAATATTATAGAACGATATGTAACCTGTCTTTTTCTTGTCCAGAGATTCTTTGGGGTCCTCTTTTGATGACATCAAATCCAGATTTAACCACTTGAGGACCACATGCTTACCCCCCCTTCCCCTCCCTTGTGACCACCAGGTGATTTTTCACAATTCAGCTTTAACAGCTCACTGCGCGGCCATACAACTTAGCACCCAAAGGAATCTTACCTCCTTTTTTTGTCCCAGGGCTTTCTTTTGGTGGTCTTTAATTGCTGCTGCGATTGTTAGTTTTTTTGTAAAAAAAAAAAGGTGGTTTTTTATCTTTATTGTCCCACTCCCTCCCCCCTTCTCCACCTAAATTGGCCCTGGACAGTGATCCGACCACTTCCTCTCTAAGTCATCTGCCTATGAGAAGGATTTGATTGTGAGCCGCTCAGAGAGTCAACTAAGTGTCACCTGTACAGATTTGTATGTGCTTTTTTTATAACACTGCATTATATTGTCATATTTGCAATTACAAATAACACTCTGTATTTTAAACTATGAAACAGAGCATAGCTAATGACCCTTTGAACTCCCCTGCAGTAAAACCTTATCTTAAGCGTTTCTCTGTTTCTTTGAGGTGTAAGTGCTTCAGAAAATAGGACAGTCTCTGACTCAAGTTGGGTGATAAGCTCTTTTGTATAGATAATAACTGAAGATTTTGGACTCTTACTGTAGTAGAAGCATTTGCTACTAATGTTCTATCTCTTAGCTGTACTACAGATACAGTTCATTATATCATAAGTTTATTTTCACTTCAGATTCACTTTAACCATTTCATAAAGGAAGGAAAGAGCACCAGTCAAATTGTATTAAATCATTATTTAGAATATGCAGATAGCAGTATTGCCAAGCGT
This sequence comes from Hyperolius riggenbachi, assembly GCF_040937935.1. Lineage (NCBI taxonomy): Eukaryota > Metazoa > Chordata > Amphibia > Anura > Hyperoliidae > Hyperolius > Hyperolius riggenbachi. Next base: position 557,328,247 of record NC_090646.1, read on the forward strand.
CCCTCAATTCACGGACAGTCCGTAAAAAATGAGGCAAAATAGCCCCGTTCGTACTGTCCGTATTTTTGCAGTGTGTCCCCGTTTAAATCGGCATGTGCATGCGTCCCATTGTGATATACTGCAGCTCCTCCCTCTTGCTGCAAAGCCTCACTCCTTGCAGCCAGTGAGATCGCTTCTCTCTCTCCTAGCGTCCTCCAGCGTGTCTGGCTCCGCCTCTAGTTGCCTCTATCCTCGTGGCATTTTTCAGAAAACTGGACAGCATGTGCACACTGCACAGACAAGTGAGTCACAATCAGGCTCACTACACCTCAGAGCGTCTGGCCAGCATGCAGCACAGTAGCTGGCTCAGTAAATGCTGTCGCTCCTCACATTCCATCTCACGCTTCCATCAGGGCTGCTCTGGTCTGGCTGCCTGTGACCACTGACCAGGTCACATAAAGGTCATTCAAGCCTGTATTCAGTACCAGACACAAAGCAAATTCACAGTTCCCTCGATTCAGGGGTTTCCTGGTGCAGGGTCTGTGAGAGGTGAGGTGTGGAACAGTTTAATTACTGCTAAATGAATGAAGAGAGAATATATATATGTTACGGCCAGAACCCGAAGTGTGGCCACTTCTAGTTCTGGCCGGCCACTTCGGGTTCTGCCTGGCCAATATGCGAAGTGGCCGCAGCGCAGCGGCCAATGTGAGAAATGTAATGTTTACGGCGTCTCGCTGCGGCCAAGTTGATGACAAAACTTGCTTAATTTAATGAAATATAGCCGGCGGCAACGTAATAGATGAAGCCGCCGGCTTTCGCACTGCCTCTCCCCGATCCCCCCTCCCTCCTCTCCCCGCCTCCCATACAATACGTAGTAGCCAGCGGGGACATGCAGCCGGAGAGTTGTTCGTCGCAGCAGGGGCAGCAGAGCGGGGAGGCTGCAGACATCGCTTCTGCCAGCACCCGCTCTGCAGGAACGGCAGGATTCCCCTGCCGCGACGAACGACTCTCCGGCTGCATGTCCCCGCCGGCTGCTACGTATTGTATGGGAGGCGGGGAGAGGAGGGAGGTGGGATCGGGGAGAGGCAGTGCGAAAGCCGGCGGCTTCATCTATTACATTGCCGCCGGCTATATTTCATTAAATTAAGCAAGTTTTGTCATCAATTTGGCCGCAGCGAGACGGCGTAAACAAAACATTTCTCACATTGGCCGCTGCGCTGCGGCCACTTCGCATATTGGCCGGCCAGAACCCGAAGTGGCCGGCCAGAACTAGAATTTGCCACACTGCGGGTTCTGGCCGTAACATATGTATGCCACTTTTGCCCAGCATCTTTCTAAGGCATTTGATCACTGCTCTTTCTATATAGCAGACCTCCACTGTGGCAGCGGTGATGAATTCAGGAACATGAGTGTATTTTCTGTCTGACAGGCAACCATGGACTGTAAACAATCGGCAAGGCTTTTTTATTTTTTAGCATTTATATAGTGCTAATATTTTCTGCCGCGCTTTACAGAGTACATAGTCATGTCACTGACTGTCCTCAGAGGAGCTCACAATCTAATCCCGCCATAGTCACAGTGTAATGTCCTACCATATTATTATTATGTAAGCGGTGGCTGGATAGTGTAATGGTTAAGGGCTCTGCCTCTGACACAGGAGACCTGGGTTTGAATCTCGGCTCTGCCTGTTCAGTAAACGAGCACCTATTTAGTAGGAAACCTTGGGTAAGACTCCCTAACACTGATACTGCCTATAGAGCGCGTCCTAGTGGCTGCAGCTCTGGTGCTTTGAGTCCACCAGGAGAAAAGCGCGATATAAATGTTCTGTGTTTGTTTGTTTATGTATTTATATAGCACTGGCATCTTCTGCAGCATTTTACAGTCATGTCACTGACTGTCCTCAGTACATAGTCATGTCACTGACTGTCCTCAGAGGAGCTCACAATCTAATCCTACGATTGTCATAGCCTAATATCTTACCATATTACTATGATGTAGCGTATAGCACATATTTCTTTTATGAGGAAACAATTTTCCTCAGTTCATGAGGGCTGTTTCACATGAGCTTTATTCAGTAATCACATGCTTCAGCTATCTTTCTTTTTCCCAAAATAACACAATAAGTTCTCCAAAAAGGCCACTATTGACTCCGCTCTTGACTCCACCCCCTGTCCGTCCAAAATTTGGGGTGTCCAGATTTTTTGACTATTTTGTCCAGGAAAAATTAGAAATTGGGTTGGCAACCCTGGCAGATAGCTCATGGTGACCCACAACCATTAGGAAAGGGCTTAAAAGAGACCAAAAAGGACACCTACTAAAAAGCAATGCTGAGTATAAAGATTTGTTTTGCTATAAATTCAGCTTCAAGTGAGTAACTATGGTTTCCTATGATACACCACTACTGTATATGAAAACCATCTCAGTCTTTATGTCCCTGAAGGCAGGATCACACCCAGAACCACAGGTATAATGTAAAGAGATGATATGTATATTTAGGAGCGATGCATCATGGGAATCTACAGTTGCTAACTTAAAGCTGAATTATTGCAAATACCCTCTGTTTTAAGATGCAAATTACTCTGAGGGTGGGTTGCTTTTTAGTAGGAGGGCTTTTCAGTCCTGTTTAGTCCCCTATACTTTCCTAGTAGTTCTGGGTCACCATGCGCTACCTAGGTATTATGTAGTACTGGTCCAAGCTGTATTCCACAGAGCTGCATCAATCCCTGTCATGCACTTAAAGGACACCTGAGGCAAAAATAAACGTATGAAATAAACAATTGTTTCTATCTTTATTCACCTAAAAATGTTTTTTTAAAGCAGTAGGATCAGCCATACTATGCCAGGGGAAAAAAATCACATATATAAGTAGATAAATACTTGATCTACTTACATAACATATGTATTATACTGCCCACGTTGTGATTTCAGTGAATGTTTTATAGTAAATGACGAGAATTCTGTTCCTGGTGGGGGCCTTGTCTTTTGCCCACAGTTAAGGCTAACTCGTGATGTCATTTCTGCCCTTTACTTTTTTTCTTGTCACCTCCAATCGCTGAGTCGCCTCAGCCTTGCTTGTAAACACAAGTGATTAGGGGATTAGGTTTCAGATAAGCAGCTGGCAGGGAAATAAAGGGAAGAGGAGGAATAGATTATAGATAAAAAGAACCCCCAGCATGCAATTCTTTGGCACCGACTACTAAAGGGCCAGTGCTCCTTAAGTATGTGATAACTCCAAATCATAACAGCAGAAAAAGTTTTGAAAGTTTTGAGTGCAGGCTTAGCATCTTTATCACTTAATACACTCAGACCAGTTGCTGTTGAAATTAGATTTTTATGGTGACGATACCGCTTTAAGATATTCCACTGTTTTATGTTTAAATCTACTTTTTTAAGTTTTAACTATTTTTTTGAAGTATGCCAGAGCTAAAATTATTATGAATTATTGACCATTATTATCTCTTTCCTGCTCTCAGAAGCCATTTTCTGCTAGGGAAGTGTTTTATACAGTAGTTAGAATTTCTTATCAGTGAGGGTCACACTGTAGTCACTTCCTGTCAGGACTGAGCCAGCCACTTACATACCTGATATTTATTCAGGCAGAGAAAGAAAAAAAAAGGAACACAGCATAGTTATTTGTGTGCTAGGCACTGTTCATACCCATATCTATCACATCATGTCACATGTCACCTCGGGTACCCTTTAAGGACCAGAAAGTCTGAAACATGCTGCATGTATGTTGGGTTGATGTGGCTTTGTAAAATTTGATAGCTATAGGCTTGCTTTACACCACTGGTTCTGGATGTAAGCTTGGCTTCAAGGGCACACAGAGATGATTTGCATATTCAGGATTGATGCATCATGGAAAACCACAACTGCGTACTTATTGCAAATACTTCTTTTTAAGAAAGAACATTCTGTGAAACATTCTTTGTGAAATGTAATAACAATGTGAATTTGTAATAAACAAAATAGTTGCCATTTCACAAAGGTTCCTGGTTTTGGGCTGAAAAGCTGAGAGGCCTCAACCGAAGTGCCATTCATTAGAAGCGATATTAATTATATTAAGTGACTTAAAAAGAAAAGTGTAGGAAATGATAAACTTGGAGTGAGGAAACTTGATCTTTGTTATATAATGGACTGTTGGTCTACAATTCAGTTGCAGCCTATGAGCGCTGTCATTTGTTTGATGTTGATATATAATGGATACATGTACATGAATTCCAAGTTTGAGCAATGTGAATTACACAATCGGTATCCACACCACCAAGTCATCTGATTGATAATTTACTGCTGGCTGTATCAAATTGGATTTGGTGCTTTAAAATAAAATGACAGAGCTTAGTCCATAACAACTGAAGCCAGTCACGGTTCTGGATAATATTGTCTGTGACCTATAAAGCTTGTGATCTTTTCTTTGATTATAAGACAGATTCACTTGAACTCTAAGATCTAAATTAGAAATAAAGCAGAGTATCTACTAGTCTTAAGGTTACTTTTATACCTTTTGGACTATAATACAGAGACAACCATTTCTTAAAATATCAGGCCAGGTGAAATCTTTGAGGTCACCTCTGCGTGGAAGAAAGTTCTTGGTAAATCGATGAGAAGCCCAAGGGGTGGGCTTTCTCAGTGACCAGATGGGTCAAATTCCGCAGAACTCTCTTCAGTCATTAATCAGTGCACCAGGCTGTGCAATTGATTCTAAGATAACAGACAAGAATGAAAGGGTTGCTAGGCCTGACTGCTTCTTGTCAATAGAAAAGGTTTACAGCATTGTGCCGTAATTTGCCACATTTTGTCATTTGAGACAACTGTAAAATGTTTTAAAAATGAAACTCGTTTTATACTTCACAATATCAGTCGGTGTTAAGGAGTGTAAAAAAGTAAAGGTACGTATTTTTTATATTTTACATTTTTTATTTTATGTTATTTATATTGCAAATTATTTAACAACATGAAAAAAACTGTACTGTAAAATAAAACCTATTGTAGATGTTTAAATTGAAGCTCTGTTATTCTCGAGAAAAACAATCCTTCCCTTCACAATTACTTATACTGAGGAAATTTCAGCAGGGTTACTCCAGATTCTTTTAATCCTTTAAATAAAACTATAGCTGCTTCTTCTGTGTCAGCTTGTGAATAGAATTGGTAAGTCAAAAATCTTTCTCACTCTGATTTGACGTTGCTAAGATTTCTTCTGTCACCCAAGAACCAAAAAATTAATAACTGAAAGAACTGCACATCCCAGAATCCTTTGTGAACAGTAAATATTTTAATGGACATATGAAGTGAGAGGAATAGCTGTCATCTTCATTCCCTTAACAACAATACTGGTTGCCTTGCCGTCATGTTGAGCTTTTGGTTAATTTGCTTTTGAGTCCAGGGCCCATATGCTATTCACTTTTTCTCCTAAGTTTTTTCCTAGGTGATACTTTCTCAACTTGTCAATTAAGTAGTAGCAGTAGGGTATTGTACCGTGTTAGCCATCAGTAAAAGCAACAAGTTTTAAATCAGAATAATACCATTTATTGGCTAACTAAGAATAAGAATAAGCAAGCTTTCAGCCTTGCAGCCTTCGTTGGGCTTAAATCCTGTTTGCTTGCAGGCTGATGGTACAGACAGCTTTATACATGCAACATCAAAAGGAGATACATAGATTTTTTGCAAGCATAAATACATGTCATTAAGATGCCTTAAATGAAACAGAACATCTAAATGGGGTGGGAGGTTGTTAGCTGAGATAAAAATCCTTGTTTACACCATGCTCACAGACCTGGGAGTTGGACTGGCACAGAGGTATCGTAAATTCTGAGTTCACAAGTTTAGCTATATACTTTGAGAAAGAGTTTAAATATCATCAGCCTCATACCACTATAAAAAGTTTTTTTCCTTATTCAAGCCTTTGTCCACCGCTTTGAACCAGTTTATACATTTTGTTTCTGCTATTAATCGATCATTTAACATTTTGAAGCCACCCTTCAGGGCAGTGACATGAAGATCATACATGCTGTGTCCGTTGGAACAAAAGTGTGTTGCAACTGGGATTTCAGATTTGGTATCGTTAATAGTGTGCCTGTGTCCATTCATAGGTTTGCACAGAGTTTGTCCAGTTTCTCCCACGTACATAACATTGGGGCATTTAGCACACAAGATCAGATACACAAGATTGGTGGAACCACAGGAAAATGTGCCTTGTACTCCTGTTGTGAACCTGGTATCGTTAAGCTGTCCTCTATTTACAGCAGATGGGTGTGGCAATGGGTTCACGACTTCCACCATAGTATGCAAATCTCTTCATGGCCAAAATCGAAGAGGAATACCTCAATGCATGTCGCATAAAACCCATGGCGAACCGCAATAGTCTTCAATGGGGAGGCGAACTTTGAAAACTAGAAACATTTATGCTGGCCACAAAAGTGATGGAAAAAATATTTCAAGGGGTCTAACACCTGGAGGGGGGCATGAATGAGTGGGATAGATGCCAAAAGTCCCGGGGAAAAATCTGGATTTGACACAAAGCAACGTATTAAGGGCAGAAATCAGATTGCATGCTAAATTGGAGGACTAAAGTGCTTTAAAACATTTTGTAAGTGTATACATCAATCAGGGAGTGTAATTAGGGTACTGCTTCACACTGACACACCCAACTCACTGTGGAACGCACCGCAAACAGCTGTTTGTGTAGTGACGGCCGTGCTGGACTGGTGCACACCATGGCGAGAGTGCTGTGGCGGTTCTCAAGCCCATATGGTCCCCGGGCTGTGGTAGCTCAATGATAGAACAACAGTGACTGTGCGGCTGATCAAATTTTGTCTTTCCACAATGAAGCAACAACCTTATTATCTTGGGTGTGCCCCCCCCCCCCCCCGAGACACTCATATAGACGTCGGTCATTGCATCATTGTGATATGCAAGCCCCTTCACCGTGGCAAAGTAACGATCATGAAGGGGAATTGACACATGTACTTGCCTTTTGTTTTGTTGTTGCAGCTGCAGTGCAGCCAGAAAAAATAGACAAGCATGTACATGCACCAGAAAAATTATTATAGCGGCCGCTGCTAGCAGCCGCCTTAAAAATTCAGGAATCTGCCTGGAGTCCGGGACCCTATTGGTGGTGGTGGAGAAGGCAGTCAAGCAGCCTGAAGGCACAGATGCTGTGTGGGGAATGACTTAGTCATGGGTCAGGCAGTCACACGGCGTGCAGGCAGAGATGCTGTGTGCGGAGACTGACTTAGTCTTCGGGCGGGCAGTAGCCCTCCAGGATCCATGCCTCATTCATTTTGATAAAGGTGAGGTACTGAACACTTTTGTGACTTAGGCGACTTCTCTTCTCAGTGACAATGCCTCCAGCTGCGCTGAAGGTCCTTTCTGATAGGACACTTGAGGCAGGGCAAGACAGAAGTTGGATGGCAAATTCTGACAGCTCTGGCCACAGGTCAAGCCTGTGCACCCAGTAGTCCAAGGGTTCATTGCTGCTCACAGTGTCTACATCCACACTTAAGGCCAGGTAGTCAGCTGCCTGCCAGTCCAGGCATTGGTGGAGGGTGGATCCGGAAGGGCTAAGGCAAGGCGTTGGACTAAAGAATGCCTGCATGTCCAACATCACCATGAGATCTCTGGAATGTCCTGTCCTTGCCTGCGTGGACATGGGAGAAGGATTACTGGAAGTGGTACCTTTATTGCGTTGTGCTGTGCCATCACCCTTAAACGCATTGTAAAGCATAGTTGCCAGCTTGTTCTGCAAGTGCTACATCCTTTCTGCCTTCATGTGATTTGGTAACATCTCTGCCACTTTGTGTACAGCTCATTCTCCTTGAGTTTTTTTTATACAGGGGTCCCTCAACAGGTTGGACAGCATGAAAGACACCATCTGCACAAATTTGGATGCAGACGTACTACCCATCTCCTCTTGCTCTTCCTCAGTGACGTCAGGTAAGTTCTCCTCCTCCCCCCAGCCATGAACAATACCACGGGAACGTTGAGCAGCTCAAGCCCCCTGTGACGCCTGCTGCAGTTGTTCTTCTGCCGCCTCCTTCTCCTCCAAAAAAAAACACCTTCTTCATCATCAGGGTCTGTCTCCTTTTCCCCATACGACTCTTCCTCCTCCTCATCCTCCTCCCTCTGTGCTGCCGCAGGTGTTGAGGAAACATCTTGTTCTGATGAGAATTGATCCAACAACTCTTCTTCCTGTTCCTGTTCACACTCCTCCACAGCTTGATCCACCACTTCACGCACGGCACGCTCCAGGAAGAAAGCGTACGGGATCAAATCGCTGATGGCGCCTTCACTGCGACTCACCAGGTTGGTCACCTCCTCAAACGGCCGCATGTGCCTGCAGGCATTTTGCATGAGTGTCCAGTTCTTGCGCCAGAACATCCCGATTCCCCATCTCCCCAGAGTGTGTCCTTCTACTGTAGTTGTAGAGATACTGGGTGACAGCTTTCTCCTGTTATAGCAGGTGGTTGAACATCAGGAGGGTCGTATTCAGTGTGTCAGGCTCTCGCAAATCAGACATCTCACCGGCAAGTTGTTTCTCCGCTGAATATTGGCAAAGCGTGCCATGGCCGTTTAAGACCACCTGAAATGCTCACAAAACTTCCTGGCCTGCTTCAGGACGTCCTGTAAGCCTGGGTACTTCGACACAAATCTCTGAACTATGAGATTCAGATAATGTGCCATGCAGGGTACATGTGTCAGCTTTCCCAAATTCAAAGCGGAAGTGAGATTGCTGCCATTGTCACACACCACGTTGCCGATCTCCAGTTGGTGCGGGGTCAGCCACTGATCCACCTGTTTGTTAAGAGCAGCCAGGAGAGCTGCTCCAGTGTGACTCTCTGCTTTGAGGCAAGACATGTCTAAGATGGCGTGACACCGTCGTTCCTGGCATGCAGCACAGCATAGGCCCTGGGAAGCAGGGGCTGTGTAGCTGGAGAGGAGATCACAGCACCAGTAGAATTGAACTGCCACTTAGCCAAGGAGGAGGAGGAGGACGACAGTAAAGAGGACGTAGCAGGAGGAGAGGAGGTGGCAAGAGGCCTACCTGCAAGCTGTGGAGGTGTCACAAGTTGGTCCGCTGCACAGCCACTTACTCCCTGATTGTCATCAGTCACCAGGTTGACCCAATTGTCTGTGTAAGTAATGTACCTGCCCTGACCTTGCTTGGCAGACCAGGCATCCATGGTCAGATTGACCCTTGACCCAACGCTGTGTACCAGAGATGACACCACTTGCCTCTCAACTTCATGGTACAGTTTGGGTATCACTGTAATGAAAAATCCGCAACGCCGTATGGATTGCGGAAATATGGTCACATCCAATCCGGCAAGCGGACCTTTCAACGCGGGATGTGAAAATTTGTCCGCATCCGCTGCGCAAACCCATCCGAGAACTCTGCTCCAAACTCACCAGCATGCTGCTCACCCGGACTCTGCCATCTTGCCCCTAGGGAGCGGGTGCACCCGACAGACACACCTTTATACTCTTAGGAAGCGTGTCAGCTGACCTGGAGATCAGCTGACATTTTAGCCTGCTCTGATTGGTTGCTGCCTGGGGTTGAGACTTCTCTCCCAGGCAGTATATATGGAAGTGCTTTTCAGTCACACTCCGTCTGTGTTAGCGATAGTGTTGGGCGAACAGTGTTCGCCACTGTTCGGGTTCTGCAGAACATCACCCTGTTCGGGTGATGTTCGAGTTCGGCCGAACACCTGACGGTGCTCGGCCAAACCGTTCGGCCATATGGCCGAACTAAGAGCGCATGGCCGAACGTTCCCCGAACGTTCGGCTAGCGCTGTGATTGGCCGAACGGGTCACGTGGTTCGGACCCGAACGCGCTCTGATTGGCCGAACTGTCACGTGGTTCGGGTAAATAAATACCCGAACCACGTCATATCTCCGCCATTTGTCTGTGGGTTTAGCTTTGGGTAGGCAGGCAGGGTAGTTCGCGCTCCAGCCACGCTAGCCAGGGTCCCCCCTGTCATTGTGTCACTGCTGGGAACAGTAGTACACCGCTTGCTCAGCCACACTATATAGCATTCTGTTTACTGCCACTCTGTGTACCTCGCTCAGCCACACTATATAGCATTCTGTTTACTGCCACTCTGTGTCTGCTGGGAATAGTAGTACACCGCTTGCTCAGCCACACTATATAGCATTCTGTTTACTGCCACTCTGTGTACCTCGCTCAGCCACACTATATAGCATTCTGTTTACTGCCACTCTGTGTCTGCTGGGAATAGTGGTACACCGCTCGCTCAGCCACACTATATAGCATTCTGTTCACTGTTCTGTGTCTGCTTGGAATAGTGGTACACCGCTCGCTCAGCCACACTATATAGCATTCTGTTTACTGTTCTGTGTCTGCTGGGAATAGTGGTACACCGCTCGCTCAGCCACACTATATAGCATTCTGTTTACTGTTCTGTGTCTGCTGGGAATAGTGGTACACCGCTCGCTCAGCCACACTATATAGCATTCTGTTCACTGTTCTGTGTCTGCTGGGAATAGTGGTACACCGCTCGCTCAGCCACACTATATAGCATTCTGTTCACTGTTCTGTGTCTGCTGGGAATAGTGGTACACCGCTCGCTCAGCCACACTATATAGCATTCTGTTTACTGTTCTGTGTCTGCTGGGAATAGTGGTACACCGCTCGCTCATCCACACTATATAGCATTCTGTTCACTGTTCTGTGTCTGCTGGGAATAGTGGTACACCGCTCGCTCAGCCACACTATATAGCATTCTGTTTACTGTTCTGTGTCTGCTGGGAATAGTGGTACACCGCTCGCTCAGCCACACTATATAGCATTCTGTTCACTGTTCTGTGTCTGCTGGGAATAGTGGTACACCGCTCGCTCAGCCACACTATATAGCATTCTGTTCACTGTTCTGTGTCTGCTGGGAATAGTGGTACACCGCTCGCTCAGCCACACTATATAGCATTCTGTTTACTGTTCTGTGTCTGCTGGGAATAGTGGTACACCGCTCGCTCAGCCACACTATATAGCATTCTGTTCACTGTTCTGTGTCTGCTGGGAATAGTGGTACACCGCTCGCTCAGCCACACTATATAGCATTCTGTTCACTGTTCTGTGTCTGCTGGGAATAGTGGTACACCGCTCGCTCAGCCACACTATATAGCATTCTGTTTACTGTTCTGTGTCTGCTGGGAATAGTGGTACACCGCTCGCTCATCCACACTATATAGCATTCTGTTCACTGTTCTGTGTCTGCTGGGAATAGTGGTACACCGCTCGCTCAGCCACACTATATAGCATTCTGTTCACTGTTCTGTGTCTGCTGGGAATAGTGGTACACCGCTCGCTCAGCCACACTATATAGCATTCTGTTCACTGTTCTGTGTCTGCTGGGAATAGTGGTACACCGCTCGCTCAGCCACACTATATAGCATTCTGTTTACTGTTCTGTGTCTGCTGGGAATAGTGGTACACCGCTTGCTCAGCCACACTATATAGCATTCTGTTTACTGTTCTGTGTCTGCTGGGAATAGTGGTACACCGCTCGCTCAGCCACACTATATAGCATTCTGTTTACTGTTCTGTGTCTGCTGGGAACAGTAGTACACCGCTCGCTCAGCCAGAGTATATAGCATTGTGTTTACTGCCACTCTGTGTACACCGCTCAGCCAGACTATATACCATTGTTTACTGACACTCTGTGTACACCGCTCAGCCAGACTATATACCATTGTTTACTGACACTCTGTGTACACCGCTCAGCCAGACTATATACCATTGTTTACTGCCACTCTGATTCTGCTGGGAACAGTAGTACACCGCTCGCTCAGCCAGACTATATACCATTGTTTACTGACACTCTGTGTACACCGCTCAGCCAGACTATATACCATTGTTTACTGCCACTCTGATTCTGCTGGGAACAGTAGTACACCGCTCGCTCAGCCAGACTATATACCATTGTTTACTGACACTATATAGCAGACTATATAGCATTGTGTGTACACCGCTCAGCCAGACTATATACCATTGTTTACTGACACTCTGTGTACACCGCTCAGCCAGACTATATACCATTGTTTACTGCCACTCTGATTCTGCTGGGAACAGTAGTACACCGCTCGCTCAGCCAGACTATATACCATTGTTTACTGACACTCTGTGTACACCGCTCAGCCAGACTATATACCATTGTTTACTGCCACTCTGATTCTGCTGGGAACAGTAGTACACCGCTCGCTCAGCCAGACTATATAGCATTGTGTTTACTGCCACTCTGTGTACACCGCTCAGCCACACTATATAGCATTGCGTACTCTGCCAGTCAGTGTGTATATTGCTGGGATCAGTAATACTCCACTCACCGTCAACCACTATATGAGCTCAACATGAGTTCCCCAGAGACCTCCGCTGTGAGCAGCACTCCCAACAACAGCAACAGCCAACGCCCCACGCAAGCTATAACATCCACCCCAGCAGCCAGTGGTCAGCAGCAGCCCTCCCCGGAGGAGAACGTTGTGTCCATCAGTCCGTCGCCAGAGCGATTAATGAGGGCTGCCATTGAGGAGATGATGGGGCCTGATGTGGAGGAGGAGGTCTGGCTCAGGCCAGCATCCCAAGTTAATGTTGAGGACGATGAGGGGTCTGTGTCTGGGGATGTTGGGGTGGCAGAGGTGGTGGGTGGGTCAGACTCAGGAGAAGAGTTGTATGATGAGGATGATGATCGGGACCATCTGTATGTGCCTCAGAGTCCGACCCCGGAAAACATGTTGTATCGTGTGTTTAGGTACTAAAATCTGCGTTCCCTCCCAGTAGTGTTGGGCGAACAGTGTTTGCCACTGTTCGGGTTCTGCAGAACATCACCCTGTTCGGGGTGACTATATAGCAGACTATATAGCATTGTGTTTAATGCCACTCTGTGTACACGGCTCAGCCACACTATATAGCATTGTGTGTACTTCCACTCTGTGTCTGCTGGGAACAGTAGTACACCGCTCACCCGCCACTGTATAGCATTGTGCTCTGTGTCACTGCTGACAATAGTGGTACACCGCTCACCCACCACTGTATAGCATTTCTGTACTGCCACTGTACTGCTGCCAGTCAGCGTGTACTTTAAGGATAAGTGAAATGAGGAAGAAATCCGGTGAAAGAGGGAGGGGCAAGGGAAGAGGTGTTTCCCCTGACGGTTCACGTACAGGCCACAGGGGAGCACCCAAGAAAACCCACTCAATACTGCCCATGTTGTCCAGGACAACAACCCTCACAGATCCAAAAGAACAGGACCAGATAATTACTTGGATGACCTCTCAAGCGTCCAGCAGTGGGTTAAGCAGCACCAGCACATCACGCACGAGGTCCGAGTCCTCAGCCAGTTAAAGTCTGGGCTTTCTTTGAAGACTGCACTGAGGATGTTACCATGGCGATTTGCAAGGTGTGCAAGACCCGCCTGAGCAGGGGGAAAAGTATTAACAACCTCTCCACCACCAGCATGAGCCGCCACATTCTATCCAAACATCCCACTCTGTGGGCAAACGCGGCAGGACAGGGTACCACCAGCAACACTGCCTCCCTTGGGTTCACCAGACTCACCACCAGACCCGCCTCAGCAGCAGCAGTAGCCCAGCCATTGCGTGGTTCACAACATTCACAAACATCAGACGATGCTGACACTGTCACTTTCCGGACTAGTGCTCTTGAGGTCTCCCAGTGTTCATCAAACACAACAACCAACAGCCCTTCGGTGTGCAGCGCTACGGTTGAGTTGTCTGTCTCTGAGATGTTTGAGCACAAGAGGAAATTGCCAGCAAATGACCCCCGGGCCGTGGCAGTAACAGCCAGCCAGCATAGCCAAGCTTCTGGCCTGCGAAATGCTGCCATATCGAGTGGTGGAGACAAACAGCTTCAAGGGCATGATGTCAGTGGCCATCCCACGTTACGTGGTTCCCAGCCGCTACCACTTTGCGCGCTCTGCAGTGCCTGAGTTGCATGAGCACGTGGTCAGCTAAATAACCCGAAGCTTGAAGAATGCCGTTGCCTGCAAGGTTCACCTCACCACTGACACCTGGACGAGTGCGTTCGGCCAGGGTCGATACATCTCCCTTACCGCGCACTGGGTGAACCTTGTGGAGCCTGGCAGCGATTCCTCACCTGCTACGGCGCGGGTGTTGCCCACGCCGCAAACAGCTGGATAACAACAGCAGCACCTACCTCTCTGACTCCTTCTCCTCCAACGCATCTCAAAGCTGTACCTCATCCGGAAATGCTAACCCAGCACCAGCAGCAGTAGGATCGTGGAAGCAGTGCAGCACAGCTGTTGGCATGCGTCAGCAAGCGTTGCTGAAGCTGATCTGCCTTGGGGATAAGCAGCACACAGGGGAGGAAATTTGGAGGGGAATAAAGGAACAGACGGATTTGTGGCTGGCACCGCTGGACCTGAAACCGGGCATGAAGCTAGACACCTGGCACGAACTGGCAATGTACACAATAGAGGTGCTGGCTTGCCCGGCAGCCAGCGTTATGTCGGAACGCTGTTTCAGTGCTGCCGGAGGCATCATCACAGATCGGCGTATCCGCCTCTCCACAGAAAATGCAGACCGTCTGACTCAAATTAAAATGAATCAATCCTGGATTGGAAACGACTACGCAACACTCCTGGACCCCAACCAAGTAACATGACCGATGAACATCTGGGATGGTTTAGCGTTTCCGGTCCCTGTTTATTGAACCTCTCATCTGTATTACATTTATGACTGCATGGCGGCAAAAAGCATTGCTGCTATATCCGCACGCTTTTTGTCCTCATGCAAGGCCTGGGTTGTTGTGTCTCACAAAGCGTGGCCTTCTCCTCCTGCGCCTCCTCCTGTTCCATCACGTGTGCTGCTGCTGCTGCTGCTGCTGGGTTACCGTTGCCGGTCCCTGTTTATGGAACCTCTTATCTTTATTACATTTATGACTACATGGCGGTACAAAGCATGCTATCCGCACGCTTCTTGTCCTCATGCAAGGCCTGGGTTGTTGTGTCTCAAAGCGTGGCCTTCTCCTCCTGCGCCACCCTCCTCCTGTTCCATCACGTGTGCTGCTGCTGGGTTAGCATTACCGGTCCCTTTTCCTGGAACCTCTTATATGTATTACATTTATGACTGCATGCCGACAAAAAGCATGTTACCTGTGCAAAGAAAACAGACATTTCCCGCATTTAAAAGACAGTTTTCCCTTTGAAACTTTAAAATCGATTTTCTCAAAAACTATAAGCTCTTTTTGCTAAAAAAAATTTTCCTCTTGTACCCACTCCCAAGGTGCACATACCCTGTAAATTTGGGGTATGTAGCATGTAAGGAGGCTTTACAAACCACAAAAGTTCGGGTCCCCATTGACTTCCATTATGTTCGGAGTTCGGGTCGAACACCCGAACATCGCGGCCATGTTCGGCCTGTTCGGCCCGAACCCGAACATCTAGATGTTCGCCCAACACTAGTTAGCGATACCCTGTGTCAGCACTCAGACCTAGTCAGCCTTGTCTCTGATATTGTGTTATATATTGGTTTATCGCCAATATATACACATATTATTACTGTTTGATTTATCGTGTATGATTCTGTGCCTGTCTTGACTCCTCTGCTTCCTGATTTTGTACTTCGCCAGCCCATACCGTTATCGACTATTGGCTTGGTTTCCGACTATTCTCTTGTCTCACGTTTCTGTACTGCTGCCGCCTGATCTGTTGCCAAACCTAATTTTGTCTGACCTTTCTCCCTTCAGTGGAATGTCTCCCACTGTAGGGTTCTATTAGAGGATTGCCTCTTTGAGACGACCGCCACTAGCAAACCCTTGCTGATAGAGACCGAGACTCCTCCACTCCGTCCTTTGGAGGATCTCACACACAGGGTTCCCATTCAGAGGTAACCACACCTCTGAGGAATTACGGTGTGGTGGATATTTCCACAGACTTGAATTTACACTGTATATTATTATTGTTGTCTGCTGTTCCAGCTTGCTGGAGGTTGTATCTCTGTGCCCTATAGAGATACTCTATTGTACCCAGCACCCTCTTGCATACGATTGTATCGTGTCATGCTATACTTGCATTATTGGTGATTCTGCAGATCACCATATAATCAGCATATCATCAGGTATAGCATCTGTATTATTGGTGATACTGCAGATCACCAATAATCAGAATAGCGGTGCTTGCTGACTCCAATCGTTACAATCACCTTTTTAGAGAAGAATTGTGGCCTGGCATCTTCCACTGTGGTGTCCCAATGGCCACAAATTTACGGAAGGCCTCAGAGTCCACCAGCTGGTATGGTAACAGCTGGCGAGCTAACAGTTCCACCAAGCCAGCTGTCAGACGCCGGGCAAGGGGGTGACTGGCAGAAATTGGCTTCTTCAACTCAAAGATTTCCCTCACGGACACCTGACTGCTGCTGTGGGCAGAGGAGTGGGAACCGCTCAAGGTGAGTGGAGGGTGGCTGTGATTGTGAAGGTCTTTATCGAATAATCTGGAGGTACGATCCTTTATATTGTGAAGGATCAAAAACACAGTCCTTTTTCAGGGTAATCCACCTTACCCACCGACACTTATTTATAGCTTTAGAAGAGGACTATATAAACTGATGCAATCTCAAAAACGGCAAAAATATTCTGAAAAATATTTATTAACACATATAGAAAAATATCAAAAGCACATGATTCTTCAGTATCACAATGATTGGTCTTGGGAATACATGAAAAAGATTTTAATTTGACAAGTGGTTGCAGCTTGGCAGGTATTGAACTTCAAGGCAACGACACATGTTCGTTTCGGGCTTTTATGTAAAATTGTATGTGCCCTTCATCAGGCCGTAATACCAAATTCTAAAAAATAAAGATATATAACAACATATTAAAAACACAAAATACAATTCATCAAGTGCAACAAGAAGACTGTCGCACAGGAGAGACCACCACCAAGAAAGATTGATAGTTTGTACCCCAGACTTAGTTCCAAACCTACATGCGTAGATCAGACCAGAGATTCATGAAGAAGATAATAGAAAGAGATGTGTAGAGATGAGGATAAGGTAAACAGAAAAAATCAGAATCTAGGGATGAAAACCTAGGGAGAAAAGGGGCCACGGTAAACCCACTTCCTGGGGACTAGTAAATATCAGTCCCCCTATGGGAAAACTAGAGCCCAGAAACGAAGTAAACCACAGTGAACCAACTTCCTGGGGGCTAGTGAATATCAGTCCCCCTATTCATAAGTCGGTCACCAAGGGAATATAAAATATATAGTGTATAGTACATCACCAAGGAAATGTGAAATACATGATATATAGTACATAGATTATAGCCAGACCAAGAATTTTAATATGAACATGGAGAAGATCAACAAACCTGTGTAGCTCAACCAGAGGGGGGACCAATCAGGCAACAAAGGCCAATTGCTGGGGGGTGTCTGAGCTCACCAGACACACAACATCTAAAAATAAACATATAAAAGAGTATAAAAACTCAACAAAGCTCATCCCAATATGGTGAGATGCCCAAGCACATAACACACAGCCAAGCCCCCTAGATGTCAAAAGGAAAAAGGAAAGAACCCTATAATGTATGAAGTCAGACCTGGGCCGCCTCCATGTGATACTCGACACGTAAACACATACCAAGGCTCACACAGAGACATGGCCCAAGGTCAAGCAACCCAGAGTCAAGCAGCCATAGATATACAAAAACCGACTGTGTCTTTACATAAATGCTTGCTTCCATATAGTATATCTCTACATATCCCACCTAAGACAACACAGATATATTGTGTGTCAGGTAGAAGATCCAAATCATAAGCACAAACATAGCTATACACACAGAGTTAAACTAGGAAGCATATGAATAATATACACAGGGCTACATGTATCTACCACCTACAACATAAGGCAGACCATCAGTGATAAAAGTCCATAGCGAGAGGAGCGGCTAATCAACAAACTGAATGGAAGAAGAAAAATGTATAAATAAGTTTACCTTCCCAACGGCTGGATACAAGCGCTGTAAGGTGGGAACCCAAATAAAGACGGCGTATCCTGCCATTTAAATATCCCACCAGGCACCGCTGTCCATTGGGGGTCAGCCAATCCGGGGCTGGTAAAAACGGAACCACCCTGGAGCGCATCTCAGACCCGGATGCAGAATCTGCACACACGGGACAGCCAATAGAGAACAATAGAGAAGAGACACCGCCCCATCCCGCCGGAGGCGACGTCAGGCTCTCCAGGCACCAATGGGAGGAAGGCAAATGGCCATACTAAAACATGCAAAGCAGTAAGTATGTCTGACTCCAATGGGGATACGGCTAATAACCACGCTGGAGCGCAGGAGGAAGTGTTGTTATATATCTTTATTTTTTAGAATTTGGTATTACGGCCTGATGAAGGGCACATACAATTTTACATAAAAGCCCGAAACGAACATGTGTCGTTGCCTTGAAGTTCAATACCTGCCAAGCTGCAACCACTTGTCAAATTAAAATCTTTTTCATGTATTCCCAAGACCAATCATTGTGATACTGAAGAATCATGTGCTTTTGATATTTTTCTATATGTGTTAATAAATATTTTTCAGAATATTTTTGCCGTTTTTGAGATTGCATCAGTTTATATAGTCCTCTTCTAAAGCTATAAATATGTGATTGTGAAGGTGCAAGGGTGAAAGAGGCTGAAGATGATGCACCTGAAGGAGGAAGAGGAGAAGGAGGGTGGCTTTTCTTTTGTGTGCTGCTTTTCCTCTGGTGCGCTTCCCATCGCTGTTTGTCCCTTTTCTCCATGTGCCTTCGTAAGGCAGTTGTCCCTATGTGGCTGTTGGCCTTTCCACGGCTCAATTTTTGGAGGCAGAGAGAACCGATGGCATTGCTCTGATTTAAGGCAGACACACTAAAAAATGTCCACACCGCTGAGCCCCCCTGGGGTGATGGCACTATGGTGGCATCAGGCTCAGCAGCTGATGTTGAAGGGCATTTTGGCTGGCTGCACATAGGTGGCGATACATGGCGCTGGACACTGCCACCAGATGTTTCTGACGACGAGCTCCCCCTGCTTCTTTCAGGAACTCGTCTCCTCCTTCTCCTCTCTGACTCCCCCTCTGAACTGTCCCCTTGGTCATCTTGTCTCTTAGGATCCCACGTGACATCCGTATCATCGTCATCATCCTAATCATCCTGCCCAGCTTGGCTTGCCTCAGACACCTCATAAACTGCACCAACAGCAGGTACTTCATCCTCCTCCTCCTCACATGTGACGTCCATAGTGTCTGCTTACACAGACATATGAGGTGGAGTAACTTGCTTAGCACCTTCATCTTGTTGTAACAATAATGGCTGTAAATCAGTTAATTCCCCACCAAATAACTCCTGCGAAGTGTCAAATGCAGGCAGATGTGGTGCTTGTAGTTGCGCTGGTGGCTGCGGAAGATGTGGTGTTCTGTGTTAAATAGTCAACCACGTCCTGACAATATTGAAAGTTGATGGGACGTGCCTTCTTCTGAGCACTGTACGTTGGTCCAGGGCCGCACGAAATCACATCAGCACGACCTCGAACAGACCTGCCGGGTGGCCTGCTTCTGGGTCTGCCCCTGCCTCTGCCTCTACCTGTTTTGTCCATATCGGGTGGGATGAAGTGAGAAGTATGCACTGACTTGACTAATACAATGTGCAGTCACACAGGTACAGTTAACAGGTATGCATGGAGTGGTATATCACACTGTGTGCACTCACGTAGGTAGGTGGGTGCACTGAACATCAGGTAGGTATATGCAGTGATGGGTATTACAAATGTGCACCTGTCACACACACGTACCATGAACAGGTACAGTGACTGGTGGTATTAAATATCACACTGTGTGTGCTCATGTAGGTAGGTGGGTGCACTGAACAACAGGTAGGTATATGCAGTGATGGGCATTACAAATGTGCACTTGTCACACACACGTACCGTGAACAAGTGCAATGACTGGTGGTATTAACAATGCGTGCGCTCACGTAGGTAGGTAGGTAGGTGCACTGAACAGTGAACAGGTTCAGTGATTGGAATGGGATTACAAATGTGCAGCTGCCTGTCACACACACAGGTAGTCACTGAATGTGCTGGGCCTGGCAGTGGCACAGTAGGACTTAAGGGGCCAAAGGCCTGCTGCAACTGACTGACAGAGCTGTATATAATGCAAGTAGAGTTGAGCCGAAATGTTCGTAATTTCGCATTACTATAATTACGCATGCGAAATTTGCGATTACGATGCGAAATTAGCGTAGCGAAATTGCCATTAAAATCGTAATTGAAAATACCGTAAGCGTAATTTTCAACGCGAAATTTCGCGTTTCGTTCATGCCGTAATTTCGCATTAAACGCTACCGTAATTTCGCATTAAACCGTAACGCTCCGTATAATATAAAAAAGCCGCCGACTTTAAGGGTTAATAGCAAAGCCCCCTTAAATGCTAAGAGCCTCAAATTTGGAGAATATATTAAGGAGATCAGGAGGAATAAGAGGAAAAAAATTTTTTCAAAAAGACTTTATAGTTTTTGAGAAAATCGATGTTAAAGTTTCAAAGTAAAAATGTATACATTTAAAAACCCGCCGACTTTAACGGTTAATAGCAAAGCCTGCTTAAAGTTTGGGAACACCAAATTCCTAGGGTATATTAAGGGGATCAGTGGGAATAAGAGGGAAACATTTTTTTTCAAAAAGACCTTATAGTTTTTGAGAAAATCGATTTTTAAGTTTCAAGGGCAAAAATGTCTTTTAAATGTGGAAAATGTCAGGTTTTTTTGCACAGGTAACAATAGTGTATTATTTTCATAGATTCCTCCAAGTGGGAAGAGTTTTACTTACTTCGTTCTGAGTGTGGGAAATATAAAAAAAAAACGACGTGGGGTCCCCCCTCCCAGACCTCTTTAACCCCTTGTCCCCCATGCAGGCTGGGATAGCCAGAATGCGGAGCACCGGCCGCGTGGGGCTCCGCACCCTGACTATACCAGCCCGCATGGTCCATGGATTGGGGGGTCTCGGAAGGGGAGGGGCAGCCAAGCTTTCCCCTCCCCCTCCGAGCCCTTGTCCAATCCAAGGACAAGGGGCTCTTCTCCACCTCCGATGGGCGGTGGAGGTGGAGGCCGCGATTTCCTGGGTGGGGGGTTCATGGTGGAATCTGGGAGTCCCCTTTAAAAAGGGGTCCCCCAGATGCCCACCCCCCCTCCCAGGAGAAATGAGTATAGAGGTACTTGTACCCCTTACCCATTTCCTTTAAGAGTTAAAAGTAAATAAACACACAAACACATAGAAAAAGTATTTTAATTGAACAAAAAACATAACCACGAAAAAAGTCCTTTAATATTCTTAATTAACCATTAATACTTACCTGTCCCTTTAAATAAATGATCCCACGCAATATCCTCGGAAATGTTCTATCAGTTACAATGTAACAAAGTTATTACAATGTAACAACTTTGTTACATTGTAACTACGCCGCACCCGACGTCACTCGCCGCTCAGCCGCCGTATACACTTACGCGTCCTTGCAGCCGACGTCACTCGCCGCACGGACCCGACAGAGCTCTGAGCTATATAGCTCAGAGCTCTCTAAGCATCTTTGTATTTGGGCTCCAAGGAGCCCCATTGGTCCTTAGCAGACCAATGGGGTTCCTTCTGATTTGAAGGAACCCCATTGGTCTGCTAAGGACCAATGGGGCTCCTTGGAGCCAAAATACAAAGATGCTTCTCAGAGCTCTGAGCTATATAGCTCAGAGCTCTGTCGGGTCCGGACTCCGTGCAGGACGCTAAGTCCCCGCCGGCTCCGCTGCCCTCCCCGCCTCTCCCACATGTCACCCACATGTCACCCACATGTGGGTGACATGTGGGTGACAGATGTGGGCGGGGTGGACAGCGGGAGCCGGCGGGGACTTAGCGTCCTGCAAGGACGCGTAAGTGTATACGGCGGCTGAGCGGCGAGTGACGTCGGGTGCGGCGTAGTTACAATGTAACAAAGTTGTTACATTGTAATAACTTTGTTACATTGTAACTGATAGAACATTTCCGAGGATATTGCGTGGGATCATTTATTTAAAGGGACAGGTAAGTATTAATGGTTAATTAAGAATATTAAAGGACTTTTTTCGTGGTTATGTTTTTTGTTCAATTAAAATACTTTTTCTATGTGTTTGTGTGTTTATTTACTTTTAACTCTTAAAGGAAATGGGTAAGGGGTACAAGTACCTCTATACTCATTTCTCCTGGGAGGGGGGGTGGGCATCTGGGGGACCCCTTTTTAAAGGGGACTCCCAGATTCCACCATGAACCCCCCACCCAGGAAATCGCGGCCTCCACCTCCACCGCCCATTGGAGGTGGAGAAGAGCCCCTTGTCCTTGGATTGGACAAGGGCTCGGAGGGGGAGGGGAAAGCTTGGCTGCCCCTCCCCTTCCGAGACCCCCCAATCCATGGACCATGCGGGCTGGTATAGTCAGGGTGCGGAGCCCCACGCGGCCGGTGCTCCGCATTCTGGCTATCCCAGCCTGCATGGGGGACAAGGGGTTAAAGAGGTCTGGGAGGGGGGACCCCACGTCGTTTTTTTTTTTATATTTCCCACACTCAGAACGAAGTAAGTAAAACTCTTCCCACTTGGGGGAATCTATGAAAATAATACACTATTGTTACCTGTGCAAAAAAAACTGACATTTTCCGCATTTAAAAGACATTTTTGCCCTTGAAACTTAAAAATCGATTTTCTCAAAAACTATAAGGTCTTTTTTAAAAAAAAATTTTCCTCTTATTCCCACTGATCCCCTTAATATACCCTAGGAATTTGGTGTTCCTAAACTTTAAGCAGGCTTTGCTATTAACCGTTAAAGTCGGCGGGTTTTTAAATGTATAAATTTTTACTTTGAAACTTTAACATCGATTTTCTCAAAAACTATAAGGTCTTTTTGAAAAAAAAATTTTTCCTCTTATTCCTCCTGATCTCCTTAATATTCTCCAAATTTGAGGCTCTTAGCATTTAAGGGGGCTTTGCTATTAACCCTTAAAGTCGGCGGCTTTTTTATATTATACGGAGCGTTACGGATTAACGCGAAATTACGGTAGCGTTTAATGCGAAATTACGGCATGAACAAATACCCATTGTAATGCGAAAATTACGCGAAAAATTACGCTTACGCGAAATTTCGCGAAATCCTTCTTCATTACGATTATGTACTTACGGCCATAATCGTAATTACACTAATTACGCGAAATTTCGCGAAATCGTAATTAGGTCATTACGCTCATCTCTAAATGCAAGTGGGCCACACAAAAAAAAAGTAGATTACAAGAACAAGATTAGCTCTCAAAAGAGCTGTTGAGGGTGCTTTTTTTTTAGCAATAAGAATCAGCAAGGAGCAAGCTAACAAGCCTACAAGAGCCTAACTAAGCTTTCCCTATGAGAGTCTGCAGAAGCCCTCCCTTCTCTAATTACTGCAGACACACGAGTGAGTCCAATGCCTGATGCTGCATGCCTTTTATAAGGGGGGAGGGCCTCCAGGAGGGAGTGTAGCCTTTTTTTTTTTTTTCACAATCAAAGTTTATTAGCATAGAGTAGTACAAAGATCAGGTACAATATGTCAGTATGGACACTATAAAATGCGTTGATAATTGTTTACATTCAAGAGGTATAGGAAAAGGTTGCAAAAGCAATATACAAACATGTGTGTTATAGAGAAACTTCAATTATATATAACTATATGCTTGACAGGCTAGTCTTGTCTAGGTGTTTGATCACCTATTATCTGGTAGGTTATATTATCTATCCAGGACACCAAGTACCTAGAATCTATGGGCCTGGTTTCCCAGGTTTTCCTGTTTTTTCCATGTGCCAGAAGGGGTGGTTGAAGAAGGGGAGGAAAATAGGTGAGTGGGTGAGAATTCTATTTCAGGAGATCAAGTTCTTATATTCATCAGAGCACTGAAACACATTCCAAACAGGCCAAGTAATAGTGTATTGTTCTGATCTATCCTGTGACATGAGAATCATTCTTTCCATTGTTTCGGTTGCGTCAACCCTCTGGATCCAAGCCTTGACTGAAGGTGGATTGGGGGATTTCCAATTTAGGGGTATCAAGGCTTTAGCTGCGTTTAAGAGGTGGATAGTAAGGGATTTTTTGTACAATTTTATACCTGTTTGTGTGTCATGTAGGAGAATGACACTTGGAGTGAACTCCAGGTCAGAGCAGGTAATCTTTTCTATAAGTTTATGGATTGGTTTCCAATATGTGTCAAGAGAGGGACAGGACCAAAAAATGTGCAGGATACCACAATTAGCTGTTCCACATCTCCAACAGCTATCTGAAACCAGGGGAAAGATCTTATGTAGGATTTTCGGGGTTCTATACCATCTGGTGAGTATTTTATATCCTAGTTCTTGTGTGGAAACGTTCAAGGACCCCTTATGGTTTAGTATCAGAATTTTCTCCCATTGTTCCTCTCCTATCTCAAAGCCTAAATCTTCTTCCCAGCTTTCTTGAAACTTCAGTTTGGCAGGGCAAGAAGATATCAGTAACATCTGATATATCTGGGAGACAAGGTGGGTGTGAGGGGCCTTATTTACTACCAGGTTTTCAAAGGGTGTTAGAGGTTTTAGCCAATCAAATTTTGTCTTGAGGGAATTTAGATAGGAACGTATATGAAAGTATTGCCAATTGGAAAGTTGGATTCTGTCATTGAGAGTGGAAATGTCTGACATAGTTTTAGCTTGCCCACCTGCTATACAATCTAGTACTCTTGGGCATTTATCCTTCGGCCATGACTGTAAGAAGGGGATATCTTCCGCAGATAGGAAGCCTGGGTTGGCCAGCAATGGTGTGAGTTTACCCGGGAGCGAGGCTAGTCCCAGTGCTGGAAGATATCTCCTCATGCTTTTAATCGTAGCCATTATAAGTGGGTTTCCCGTTGCCTTCTTTTTTTGGCTTGTAGCATCTGACCAGCCCAGGGTATAAGCAGGGCATTGGGCTGTTTCTTCTTCAATAAGAACCCACTTCTTGGGGGAAGTGACGTTAGACCATTCCACAACCCTAGAAAGTTGGGATGCTAGATGGTATTTGAGGAGATCCGGTAGACCCATCCCTCCAGCCTCTTTTGGTAGGGATAGGATTGAACGTTTAATACGTGGTGGTTTGTGGCCCCATATGAACTTGTTAATCTGAGATTGGAGGGAGCGTAGAAAGGAGGCTGGTAAGTCAATAGGTAGGCATTGGCTAATATACAGGAATCTGGGTAGGAGATTCATTTTGACAGATGCCATCCTGCCAAACCATGATAGATTGGATTTCTGTCCCCATCTAAGTAAGTCTCCCTTCAGAATTTCACCAATTCGTATAAAATTTGCCTCAAATAGATCTTTTAGGTTTGGTGTAACGTCAATTCCCAAGTATCGAAGCGGGCCCCTAGTCCAATGAAACGGAAACTGTGCACGACAATTATGAACCGTAGTGTCATCAAGGGAGATATTTAGGGCGTTGGATTTGTGAAAATTAATCTTAAGATTTGATAGTGTCCCAAATTCTTCAAATTGCCGAATTAGGTTAGGGAGAGAGATGTGTGGGTCTTGGAGGAAGAACAATAGGTCATCTGCAAATGCTGCAACCGCCTGATATTCCCCACCGATCCACACTCCATGGATATTTTTGTCTGTTCTGATAACATTCAGGAACGGTTCAAGGGTAAGTATGTAAATCAGTGGGGATAAGGGACATCCCTGCCTTGTTCCATTTGTGATTTGAAACGGGGATGATAGTGTCCCATTTGCTTTCACTCTGGCTGAGGGGTTAGAATAGAGGAATCCCACCCAGTTTTCCATTGCTGTTCCAACATTGAGGCGTGACAGGGTGGCGTGGATAAAATCCCACGCCACCCTGTCAAAGGCCTTTTCAGCATCTGTAGATAAGAGGAAAGCCTTTGTTGCTGTCTTTTTGGTGTGAGCTATTATGTTTATGGTCCTGAGTGTAGCCTTATTGGGTACGATGTGCCTGCTGACTGTGATGTAGAGGGTAAACTTTGACCCTAATGATGTAGTATAGTAGGCGGGTCTAACCACCATAAAGATAGCATACGTTCGCAAAAGCAAATAAGTTTGCGGTCGAACCATTCCGGCCATCTCTATTGCTTGAGAGTCAATGTTAAAAATAGGCTTAGATAAAAAAAAACAGTACTAGGCCCAATACTGTATATTTACCATAAACTCTATATTAATGTTGAAATAGAGTAATTAAAAACAAATTAAGACAAAGGACAGGCTTAACGTCTTAACGACTGTGTCACGCCGATGGGTGTGAATGCGGTGGCAGCCCCAGGACCGCCTAATGCCAATTGGCGTCAAGTCCTGGGGCGGGGTTTTGCAGGAGATTGCGCGCATCTTCTCTTGATGATGGAGCTCTGCTCCGTCATCAGCCTCCTAGTGGCGATTGCTGTCTCTATACACTGTACAGCATTGGCTAAGGCAATCTAACCCCCTCTGCAGCCACAGAGAGCGATCGGCTCACATAGGCTGATGTCTATGAGAGCCGATCGCTGTGATTGGCTAGCGGGGGGATGGAGGGAGGATCTCTGTGATTGGCTGGCGGGGGGAGGGAGTTAAATAAAAATAATAAAAAAGGGGTACATTTATAAAAATAAATAAATAAATAAATATTTGTAAAAAAATAAACAAACATTCCAGCAGGGATCAGAGCCCACCAACAAAGACTTCTGTTGGTGGGCAGAAAAGGGGGTGATCACTTGTGTGCTCAGCTGTACATCCCTGCAGTGAGGCCTTAAAGCTGCAGTGACCTTATTGGTAAAAAATAGCCTGGTCACTAGGGGGGTGTAAGCCTACAGTCCTGAAGTGGTTAATGTAACTGAGATTTATTACTAAATAAAGACGTGTAAAAGTAGATTGATTTATCCTGCAAGGCCAGGGCTTTTATTCCTGGTTGCTTGAGATTTTTGGTTAACTGAGTTCTGGATAATGGGAGTTTTGTTGTGTAGGCATTTAGATTACACACAGATGGAATGGCTTACCCAGTAGCTGATAAGCCTGAGTATGAGCGGTTGGGAGTTATGCTGATACTGTTTTTGATTCTTTTTTATCATTATTATTATTATTATTATTATTATTATTATTATTGTTGTTGTTATTATTATTATTATTATTATTATTATTATTATTTCTTCACAATATTTTAAGTCTTAAAAAAAGCTATGCTACCTATAGGTTTGTCTTCAAAAAACAGAAGGTATTTTGAATTATTCCGCTTTATGTGAGCAAGAAAAATCTCCCAGGATGCATCACTGCTGAATATTTAACTCTTCCGTCTATGTCCCTGGAGGCCAGGCACACAACCAGAAATGAGCTTTACACAACTTTTCAGAGTGTGAAAAGTGTTCCCACAGCCTACCAATTTTACAGAGCCACTCTTGAACAAGATAAATAGAGCTGTCTGTTTTGGAGTGATAATTCTTACTCAGTTAAAGACATGGCTCTATGAAATAATGAAGTAAGGCTTGGACCAACTATTATAGACTACCCAGATAGCTCATGGTGGCCCAGAACCACCAGATAGTTATAAAGGGCTTAATGGGATCAAAAAGATCTCTTATTGAAAAATATATGCTAAATATAAATGTGCCTTCTTAAAACGGAAGGTATTTGCAATTACAGACCCCCCCCCCCCCCCCCCCCATTATCCAGCACTCAGTTAACCAGTATCAAGCATCCAGAAAAACAATTCTGGCCTTGCAGGATTCATAAATCTGCTTTTACACTTCTTCATACAACATTAATAAACCTCTGTTACATTAATTTATGTTGGACCTTTGTCTTAATTTGTCTTTAACTACAGTATTTCAACATTAAGACAGAGTTTATGGTAATAAGTGTATGGCAGGGCCGGGACAAGGTTCTCCAGCCTTAGAGGCAGACAACCCAAAGTGCGCCCCCCCTGAACTGTGCCTGCCCCAGTATAGATAGCAAACATGCTCCAGGTAGTGGCTCCCCCCCAATACAATAGCCAGCTGTGCCCTCAGGGCCGGCCTTAGGTTTCACAGCGCCCTGAGCGAAACCTGATTTTGGTGCCCCCCCCCCCCCATCCTCTTCACGCGCGCACACACACACCTACGATCCCCCCTTTATTATATAAAGGCATATTCCCCCCTTTAGTGTATGTATAGGCTAGGCTTGCAGATCCTCTTTTAGTGTATATAGGCAGATCCAAGACTATGGTAGGATTAGCTTGTGAGTTTCTCTGAGGACAGTCAGTGACATGACTATGTACTCTGTAATGTGCTGCAGGAGATGTCAGTGCTATATAAATACATAATAATAATATGGTAGGACATTAGACTATGACTATGGTAGGATTAGATTGTGAGCTCCTCTGAGGACAGTGACATGACTGTACTCCATAAAGTGCTGCAGAAGATGCCAGTGCTGTGTAAATAAATAATAAATGGTAGCACATTGGGCTATGACTATGTTAGAACAGCACGGCCGCGTAGTGGTTAGCACTCTCGCCTTGCAGCGCTGGGTCCCTGATTCAAATCCCAGCCAGGCCAACATCTGCATGGAGATTGTATGCCCCCCGGCTGTCTGTGTGGGTTTCCTCTAGGCACTCTGGATTCCTCCTGCATCCCAAAAACATACAGATAAGTTAATTAGCTTTCCCCTAAATTGGCCCTAGACAGGAATACATACACTACACTGATACAGACATAGTAGGACTATGGTAGGGATTAGATTGTGAGCTCCTCTGAGGGAGTTAGTGACAAGACTATGCACTCTGTACAGTGCTGCCGAAGATGTCAGCACTAAATAAAAAAATTTGTAATAAAATAAATGGTAGGATTAGACTGTGGGCTCCTCTGAAGACAGTCCATGACATGACTGTACTCTGTAGAGTGCTGCAGAAGATCATGTCAGTGTTATATAAATGAATAATAATAATAATATGGTAGGACATAAGAGGGTTGCAAGTAGACTGAGGCAAAGAAGGTGGGCGGGGGGGGAGCATGGAAGGTGGGCACAGGGGGACGCATGGGGAAGGTGACACAGGAGACGCATGGAAGGTGAGCACAGGGGGGCTGCATGGAAGGTGGGCACAGGGGGGCTGCATGGAAGGTGGGCACAGGGGGGCTGCATGGAAGGTGGGCACAGGGGGGCTGCATGGAAGGTGGGCACAGGGGGGCTGCATGGAAGGTGGGCACAGGGGGGCTGCATGGAAGGTGGGCACAGGGGGGCTGCATGGAAGGTAAGCACAGCATGCATGGAAGGTGGGCACAGGGGGGCTGCATGGAAGGTGGGCACAGGGGGGCTGCATGGAAGGTAAGCACAGCATGCAAAGAAGGTGGGCACAGGGGGCGTAAGGAAGGTAGGAAGGTGAGCACAGCGCAGCATGCAAGGAAGGTGGGCACAGTAGGATGCCAGGAGAGTAGTCACACAGAGAGATGCACAGGGAGAGAGGGTGGACACAGGATAGAGACAGAGATGGACACTAGAATAGAGATCAAATGGCAAAAATAAGAAGCCAGAATATCACTTCTCTGGTGTGCCTCAGTCTGGCTGTGTCTCAGCTCCCACCTCCATGTACGGCTTGCAGGCTATGTAGATGTTATCTCTGTCTCCGATCTCCCCCTCCGTGTACAGCTGCCGGCTGGGTCTGGTTGTGTCTCTGATCTTCCTCTCCTCCATGTACAGCTCCCAGTGCTCGTCTCCCTCCACTGCTCCTCACTCCTCTTAGTACAAATTTCGCGCCACAGCTGCTGCTGAACACTGACACGCAGCTGAAGAAACATCAAGGGGGGAGGAAGCAGGAGGAGGGGTAGGCGGGGCACTGGTCCTTCTGCTAATCAGCAGCTCAGTATTGAGAACACTGACCCAGTGGGTCAGTACGAACTTGGGCGGAGATACCACGGAAGATGGACCTGCCAGAGCCCGCAGCCAAGTACATTTTCGCCAGAACGGCAGGAGCGCCCCCCTGGAAGCCGGCGCCCTGAGCGACCGCTCTGGTCGCTCAGGTCAAAGGCCGGCCATGTGTGCCCTTATACAGTAATAGGCAGCCGCGCCCAGTACAATAGCCAGATGTGTTCCTATACAGTATTAGGCATACACACTGCAGGAGGGGGCAGAGGAGAGAGAGGGAGAATAGATGTCAGCCCCCTCCCTGTGCCCTTGAAGCTGTGCGCCAAAGAGGATAGAGCCTCTCCAGCCTCTGCCTCAGCCCGACTCTGGTGTACGGTGTGGGGTATAGTACTGTTTTTTAAGCTTGGCCTATTTCTAACACTGACTCTCAAGCAACCAGAAACTACACTTATCCGGCATCAGCCAATCCCCATTGGTGCCAGATAATGAAGATTTTTCTGTATTCAGCTTCACGTGAGCAAAAATATCCCAATTGTTGCAAAACTGCTGAGTATGGAAATTATCCCACTATATGCTTGGTGGCAACACACATCCACAACCGCTGGAGTGTAAAGTGTGCCTATGGCCTATTAATTTTACAGAACCACATTGATCCAACAGCTGTTTGGAGTGATTGATGGCTTATTATAGCTCTGTCAGATTAGTAGGTCATAGATATAACTTCACTCTTAAACAGTTCTGGATGTGTGTCTGGCCTCCAGAGACATATAGGGTTATTTTGCATATTTAGAAGTGATACATCACTGAAAATCTTTCTTGCTCACACAAAGCTTAATCATTTCAAATCCCTTCTGTTTCAAAATGACATATTTATATTTAGCATGGACTTTTCAGGAACAGGGCTTTTTGATCCCTCATAACACCCTGCAAGCAAAGAGAGGGTGGTGGATTACACCCCTTGGTGCGATCAGGCCCCTGTCGAATATGCTCAGCTGCTCCCAGTATAACCACTATAGAGAAAAAATAAAGAAGAAGGGGCGCTTTGAGTCTTCTACCAAAGTAATACAGCGCTGCTGTTGGGCAGGTCTCACCTGATTCAGATGTGGCTGGCACAGCGTACGCAGCCTCAGCACACTTGCGTCCCACTTGGCCGAGCCGGGGACCAGGCTCACACACGTAGGGGCGGATGTGACGTCACGTCCCGGCGTCCTCCGGGGTCTGTAGTGATGGAAACCAGGACGCTCACCCGGGGAGCGATATACGGAAGTAAACTATCCAATATGCTGCTGCGGACGGAACTCCGCAGTATGGATGGAAAAAAGAGGTGCATTCAAAATAAAAGTACTGGGAAAGTACAATTTATTAAAACAACGCGTTTCACGAAGGCTCACCCTCCGCTTTATCAAGTTCCTTGATAAAGCAGAGGGTGAGCCTTCGTGAAACGCGTTGTTTTAATAAATTGTACTTTCCCAGTACTTTTATTTTGAATGCACCTCTTTTTTCCATCCATAGTGCGGAGTTCCGTCCGCAGCAGCATATTGGATAGTTTACTTCAGTATATCGCTCCCCAGGTGAGCGTCCTGGTTTCCATCACTACAGACCCCGGAGGACGCCGGGACGTGACGTCACATCCGCCCCTACGTGTGTGAGCCTGGTCCCCGGCTCGGCCAAGTGGGACGCAAGTGTGCTGAGGCTGCGTACGCTGTGCCAGCCACATCTGAATCAGGTGAGACCTGCCCAACAGCAGCGCTGTATTACTTTGGTAGAAGACTCAAAGCGCCCCTTCTTCTTTATTTTATTTTTTTCATAACACCCTGGGGATTCTGGGTCACCACAAGCTATGTGGGTACTCAGTGGCCTTTCAAAAGTTATAAGCAGCAAACAGAATAGAGTGCAGCATTTGGACTAATACCTGCAAATTAGTCTAAAACATAAGAGATACAGATAGCTGATACCTCCTTTTTCATTATAAATCTTTACCTTTTATAGAATAGATCATAACGGTCATCCGTATGGCTGATATTGCGGTGAAACCCCTCCCACAGTGTGATCTCAGGACCCTGGTCCTGACATCACACTGATGAAGCCTTGTTGCATTGTGGGAAATAAAGGATGTTTTCAACTGCCAAGCAACCAGTATCCCCCTCTCTGCATATGTATATCCATTTAAAAAAAAACGTTTAGCCTATCACATTGTTAGTGGGTGTGATTATAGACAATGGCAGTTGGTGCTTTATGTTTCTTCACGTCTGCCAGTAGTAAAGATGATTATGTGCATGCTAAATGTGGATCAAACAATATGAACAAATTACATGACAATTATCAATCATTTCTTCATCTCTCTTGTATTTTATTAACTTCTTACTTTGCAATGTATTGATTTATTTTTTTCCGCTTTTTGCTAAAGTTCCTCTTTAAACTGTCACTAAAACAGAGCAGAACACAATTTTCAGGGGCACAATAAACATTTAAATAACCTTTCAAAGTACATTATAAGTAAAGGAAATAACATGTTTGTAAATGAGCTGCACTGACTGGTACAAATTGTTTTATGTTATGCTTCACTGACTGATCTTTAATTAGAAACAGACATTTTTAATGTAGACTGCAATTACAGAGATAGATGGCTTCCTATATGTTTGTAGACATGTCCATCTAATCTTTCTGATTTTAGTTCATTTTAGATACTGATTTTTATAGTTCTGATGGGCATTTGAACTGTGGTGTGGTATGATTTTGCTTTCTGAAGGGCTTTGAGTGGATCTTAAAGTGTACCAGAGATGAAAAAATAAAAAAGTTTTATACATACCTGGAGCTTCCTTCAGCCCCATGCGCACTAATTGCTCCAATGCCGCCGTCCTCTGCTGCCTGCAGCTCCGGTACTGGCTCCCAAAGCGGCTGCCGGAGAGATACGTAGATGGTGCACTTCTCTTGCGCAGATTGGCTGCAACTGGAGGAAGTTACAGGACCCGGTAAACCTCTTGAGAAATAATCATTTGATGTCAACTATACGCACTTACACATTTTCCAAAGACATGGATTAATTCAATTGGAAGAGTGTTGGAACATTTGGTGTAGCCGTTATTATTCATACATTTCCTCCTTTTCTTGGTTCTCTTTATTCATCTTGATTTTCAGAAAAATAGTTTTCCAGTTATCTTAAAAGAAGTCAAATGCAATATGTTTGATGTGTTTAAATCTGCATTTATCACGTTTCTTTACCAGTGATCACAGAATTATCTTGCTGAACTCCAATATTCATTTGGGATTTATTGAAATGTTTAGAAAAATGGTTGGAAAAATCTTTTCTCTTTGCTAGTCAATAATGTAAGAGATATTGCTTTACATAAAACAGTTTAAAAGATCCTTCAGGATAGGATCTTCAAAACTGAAATATGTTAGTCATAATATTTCCCCAGTTTTGAAATCATGATGATTAATGTAAAAGATCGGGAAGCCTCTAGGATATCATATTAAAGAATGTAAATGCAATATTTTCAGACATTCCAATTCAAATACCTATTGCAGATAAAGCATGAATTGATGGCAGTATTAATTACTCATCTGTAGCTTTTTAAACTCCTTACCCTGCTGTGCGTAATCGCACAAGAAAAATCTACAATAATGGTATATGCATTTTAACAGTCATAGTTCTTTAAAGTGGACTTGAACTCTTGCACAGGACTGAAGGAAAACATAGAGGAATGCGCCCAGTATGTATTTACAGAGTTTAGCCTGTCTAATTCCCCTTTATTTGTGTCTAATTACAAGTTGTAATTTGATCTCTCCCCTGTATCACATGACTGTCTTGGCAGAGATAGCAGATAAGCTCATTTGAAAGCACAGGATGTTAACAATATATCTGCTTCCATGAAAGCAGGAAGGAGAAACAGTGCATATTTATTTCAGGACTTTTATCAGCTGTAACAAAGACATTTTTTTTCCTTAGAGGGTTATTGTGCTGCTGCTTATCTTTTAACCCCCTTGGCGTTATGATTCTTTCTGGATTTTAGGGTGTAAAAGCGGTGCAATTTTTTGCACCCTTTTAGACCCTAAAACCTGGAAAAAAAATCATACTGCTAATGAGATCTGCAGCAGTCTTATAATCACTCACCTCCCTGTCTCCAGCGCTGCAGTTATGTCCCCATCCTCCGGGTGGCACTGCAACTCCAAAGTGAAACAGCCAGTGATCTCACCAGGAGGAAGCAGAGCCCCGGAGGAGAGGAAGAAGAATGGCAGCCAACGTCAGGATCCCCTGGAAGGTATGTAGACACGCCCGTTGTGCGCTATACTCTGCACACAACCTCTGGCGGCTACCCGGAGCAGAGGTCGGGATTACTGCTCTTAGCTGCGGTTTTCCGCCCCGACCTTACCTCTGGATTACCGCCAAGAAGGTTAAAGCTGAGAGGAAGTTCTGAGTTCAAGTCCGCTATAAAATATTGTATTAGCCCAGTGAAATTTCACCCTTTTTAAAAAAATAGTTTAGTACCCCATCTGTTATACATAATTCAATTAAAGGCTGTAGTTAATAATATAGAAATGTACACTCGTGGTAAGATTATTGAAGCATGGGAAATTATGAAATTATTGGGGAGTATGAAATTATTCTGATTACAAATGTTATACCACTAAAATCAAGTTTAACTGGTATTGTCTCTGCTGTGGGCAGGGCCTACAACATACCCACTTTCTCTAAAAGCACACTTGTCAATAGAGAACTATGGAAGTTATCATCTTGACCTCTTTCTAAAAACATGCTAATTTCCTACATGTAGCTGTCATCTTGCTGGGATGCTAAGAATGCTATCTGGGTCACTCTCCTGGAACTATTATGTAGATTAGGAGAGTCAGAGGAAAGTCAGAGCACCTGATCTATACTGTATATTATCATATGGATCTCCATATTTTAGAAGATGTTAAAGAAGGCAGCCTCCATAGCTCACCTATAAACAGCAAATGTCAAAGTAGAAGCCATTGTTTGTTTAAAAATAATCCTCACGGGTCCTGAAGATTTTCTTCTTTTGCATTATTTTTCAACGCTTACCAGTTGTCATTATGTGTCCTTGGTGCAAGCAATTATACACCTTATATGATGTAAAACAGTGTTTTTCAACATTATTTCAATATATTTGTGACAGCCAGAGTTTTGCTCCCTGATCAGAGTAACATTATGTGAAGTTCCCCTTGCCACACATGTATTTATTGGTAGTACACCCTAATTATGTACTAAATCACTGCTTTACTGACACCATTAGTGATTTTATATGGCTAAGTATACATATTCTGTTTTAAGTTTTAGTTACAGCCCCCTTCAATCCATCAAAAGTACCCCTTGGACTACATGCATCAGGTGTTGAAAATTTTAATACAAACTTTGAAATAGGAAAACATTTATCAGATAAGATATGCCCAAGATAAATGGCTACCAATGTCGTCACATAAATACAGTTTTTCTTAAGGCCCAATTCCAGGAAATAGTTTAGGTTTTGTTGTTATGGTTAGTGGTAAGAACCTCTTTAGATTTGTATTGCTCATGGATATCCTAAAGGGGCATACAGACATGCGACTAAAGTCGTTGGTAACGAACGACTAACGATCGTTTATAACGACGATCGTTACAAAATAACCGCTAACGATCGTTAAGGGTAACGATCAGCGACTGAAGTCGTTGCAAACTGGAAATCCGTCCTGGCGGATTTTTTGTAACGACGATCGTTAGCAAAAGTACGTGTGTATGCTGATCGTTACAAAAACGATCGTTCGTTAAGTACCGTACATGCGCAGACAGAGAGAGAGAGACAGAGAGATGTATATAGATATATGTATATAGATATATGTATATAGATATATATATATGTATATATAGATGTAGATAGATGTATAGAGATATATAGATATATGTTGACATAGATAGAGATATATCTATCTATATCTCTCTCTCCCTGTGTGTATATATATATATATATATATATATATATATATATATATATATATATATATATATATATATATATATCTCTGTACGCAACTTCCTCTTTCCTACTGGCCATTAACAATGACGTTCGTTCCGGGTTCATTGATCTGAATAACGTTTAGCATACTAGATGCGCTGCATCATACGTTCGTCACTTCCGCATCGTTCGTTCGGAAACGATCTGATCGTTTCCCACTTTCAACACCTCTTTACTAACGACCTTTTCATTTCTCTCCTTAATTGATCGTTCGTCGTTGCTTACGAACGATCGTTATCGCATGTCTGTACGTAGCTTTAGATTTCTGTGCAGACAAGAAGTCAGGAAATCTCTGCAAAAGTGGCAGAAAAAGCAAAAAAATTTAACATTTTTGTGCAGATGGAAGAGTTAGAATACTTGGCAAGTTTGTGTATCTGCCCCTCATTTCCTGTCTATAGAACAAACAGTTTTCATATGAAAATCAAAAACTCCAAGTCCAAGGTAGGAAATGATTTGAAATCTTTCCAGTGCCTTCATTTTTCCTACAGCAGAGTATGAGTCTTGGGACAGTCTTATGGCAACACTACAGAGTAGCATTGCTTAACCCATTCGCGTTCCGTCGTTTTCACTTGAGAAATGTTCACCTCCCATTCATTAGCCTATAACTTTATCACTACTTAACACAATGAACTGATCTATATCTTGTTTTTTCCGCCACCAATTAGGCTTTCTTTGGGGGGTACATTTTGCTAAGAGCCACTTTACTGTAAATGCATTTTAACAGGAAGAATAAGAAAAAAACGGAAAAAATCATTATTTCTCAGTTTTCAGCCATTATAGTTTTAAAATAATACATGGCTCCATAATTAAAACTCACGTATTGTATTTGCCCATATGTCCCGGTTATTACACCATTAAAATTATGTCCCTATCACAATGTATGGCGACAATATTTTATTTGGAAATAAAGGTGCATTTTTTCCGTTTTGCATCTATCACTATTTACAAGTTTAAAATAGAAAAAATATAGAAATATATCATCTTTACATTGATATTTAAAAAGTTTAGACCCTTAGATAAATATTTACATGTTGTTGTTTTTTTATTGTAATGTTTTTTTTATATTAAACATTTTATTTAGGTAGGTTTGGGAGGGTGGGATGTAAACAATATGTTAATAATGTAAATGTGTGTTAATATTTATTTTTTTTTACTTTTAGTTGTAGTATTACTTTTTGGCCACAAGATGGCGGCCATGAGTTTGGTTACATGACGTCACTCTAAGCGTAACATACGCTTAGAGCGACGCACGGGGGAGGTAACAGCCAGAAAAGGCGCAGCTTCCGAGAGAAGCTGTCGCTTTTTCAGTGGGGGAGAGGAATCAGTGATCGGGCACCATAGCTCGATTCACTGATTGCCTGGCTAACGAACCGCGGGCCGGGAACGCGCATGCACGCGCTCGATCGGCCGCAGGAGCGTGCGGTAGCGCGCATGGTTCCTGGACGTAGGTTCTACGTCCAGGAACCAAAATAGGTTAACCACTTGAGGACCACAGTCTTTTCGCCCCTTAAGGACCAGAGCCTTTTTTTCCATTCAGACCACTACAGCTTTCACAGTTTATTGCTCGGTCATACAACCTACCACCTAAATGAATTTTACCTCCTTTTCTTGTCACTAATACAGCTTTCTTTTGGTGCTATTTGATTGCTGCTGTGAGTTTTAGTTTTTATTATATTCATCAAAAAAGACATAAATTTTGTCAAAAAAATGACTTTAACTTTCTGTGCTGACATTTTTCAAATAAAGTAAAATTTCCTATACATTTGAACGTGAAAGTTATTCTGCTACATGTCTTTGATTAAAAAAAAACATTCAGTGTATATTTATTGGATTGGGCAAAAGTTATAGCGTTTACAAACTATGGTGCCAAAAGTGAATTTTCCCATTTGGAAGCATCTCTGACTTTTCTGACACCCTGTCATGTTTCTTGAGGTGCTAAAATTCCAGGATAGTATAAATACCCCCCAAATGACCCCATTTTGGAAAGAAGACATCCCAAAGTATTCACTAAGATTCATGGTGAGTTCATAGAAGATTTTATTTTTTGTCACAAGTAAGCGGAAAATGACACGTTGTGACAAAAAAAAAAGTTTCCATTTCTTCCAACTTGCGACAAAAAAAATGAAATCTGTCACGGACTCACTATGCTCCTCTCTGAATACCTTGAAGTGTCTACTTTCCAAAATGGGGTCATTTGTGGGGTGTGTTCACTGTCCTGGCATTTTGGGGGGTGCCTAATTGTAAGCACCCCTTTAAAGCCTAAAGATGCTCATTGGACTTTGGGCCCCTTAGCGCAGTTAGGCTGCAAAAAAGTGCCACACATGTGGTATTGCCGTACTCAGGAGAAGTAGTATAATGTGTTTTGGGGTGTATTTTTACACATACCCATGCTGGGTGGGAGAAATATCTCCGTAAATGACAATTTTTTTATTTTTTTTACACACAATTGTCCATTTACAGAGAGATTTCTCCCACTCAGCATGGGTATGTGTAAAAATACACCCCAAAACACATTATACTACTTCTCCTGAGTACGGCAATACCACATGTGTGGCACTTTTTTGCACCCTAACTGCGCTAAGGGGCCCAAAGTCCAATGAGTACCTTTAGGATTTCACAGGTCATTTTGCGACATTTGGTTTCAAGACGGTTTAGGGCCCCTAAAATGCCAGGGCAGTATAGGAACCCCACAAATGACCCCATTTTAGAAAGAAGACACCCCAAGGTATTCCGTTAGGAATATGGTGAGTTCATAGAAGATTTTATTTTTTGTCACAAGTTAGCGGAAATTGATTTTAATTGTTTTTTTTCACAAAGTGTCATTTTCCGCTAACTTGTGACAAAAAAATAAATCTTCTATGAACTCACCATACTCCTAACAGAATACCTTGGGGTGTCTTCTTTCTAAAATGGGGTCATTTGTGGGGTTCCTATACTGCCCTGGCATTTTAGGGGCCCTAAACCGTCTTGAAACCAAATGTCGCAAAATGACCTGTGAAATCCTAAAGGTACTCATTGGACTTTGGGCCCCTTAGCGTACTTAGGGTGCAAAAAAGTGCCACACATGTGGTACCGCCGTACTCAGGAGAAGTAGTATAATGTGTTTTGTGGTGTATTTTTACACATACCCATGCTGGGTGGGAGAAATATCTCTGTAAATGCCAATTCGTTGATTTTTTTTTACACACAATTGTCCATTTACAGAGAGATTTCTCCCACCCAGCATGGGTATGTGTAAAAATACACCCCAAAACACATTATACTACTTCTTCTGAGTACGGCGATACCACATGTGTGACACTTTTTTGCAACCTAGGTGCGCTAAGGGGCCTAACGTCCTATTCACGGGTCATTTTGAGGCATTTGGATTCTAGACTACTCCTCACGGTTTAGGGCCCCTAAAATGCCAGGGCAGTATAGGAACCCCACAAGTGACCCCATTTTAGAAAGAAGACACCCCAAGGTATTCTGTTAGGAGTATGGTGAGTTCATAGAAGATTTTTTTTTGTCACAAGTTAGCGGAAAATTACACTTAGTGAAAAAAAAAACAATACAAATCAATTTCCGCTAACTTGTGACAAAAAATAAAATCTTCTATGAACTCATCATACACCTAACAGAATACCTTGGGGTGTATTCTTTCTAAAATGGGGTCACTTGTGGGGTTCCTATACTGCCCTGGCATTTTAGGGGCCCTAAACCGTGAGGAGTAGTCTTGAACCCAAATGTCTTAAAATGACCTGTGAAATCCTAAAGGTACTCATTGGACTTTGGGCCCCTTAGAACAGTTAGGCTGCAAAAAAGTGTCACACATGTGGTATCGCCGTACTCAGGAGAAGTAGTATAATGTGTTTTGTGGTGTATTTTTACATATAACCATGCTGGGTGGGAGAAATATCTCTGTAAATTACACATTTTTGATTTTTTTTTACACACAATTGTCCATTTACAGAGAG
This sequence comes from Hyperolius riggenbachi, assembly GCF_040937935.1. Taxonomy (NCBI): domain Eukaryota; kingdom Metazoa; phylum Chordata; class Amphibia; order Anura; family Hyperoliidae; genus Hyperolius; species Hyperolius riggenbachi. The sequence continues at coordinate 557,368,054 of NC_090646.1, forward strand.
ATTTCTCCCACCCAGCATGGGTATGTGTAAAAATACACCACAAAACATATTATACTACTTTTTTTTGTCACAAGTTAGTGAAAAATGACACTTTGTGAAAAAAACAATAAAAATCAATTTCCGCTAACTTTTGAAAAAAAAAATCTTCTATGAACTCGTCATACACCTAAAAGAATACCTTGGGGTGTCTTTTTTTATAAAATGGGGTCACTTGTGGGGTTCCTATACTACCCTGGCATTTTACGGGCCCAAAACCGTGAGTAGTCTGGAAACCAAATTTCTCAAAATGACTGTCAGGGGTATAAGCATCTGAAAATTTTGATGACAGGTGGTCTATGAGGGGACACATTTTGTAGAACCGGTCATAAGCAGGGTGGCCTCTTAGATGACAGGTTGTATTGGTCCTGATCTGATGGATAGGAGTGCTAGGGGGGTGACAGGAGGTGATTGATGGGTGTCTCAAGGTGTGATTAGAGGGGGGAAATAGATGCAAGCAATGCACTGGCGAGGTGATCAGGGCTGGGGTCTGAGGGCGTTCTGAGGGTGTGGGCAGGTGATTGTGTGCCCTAGGGGCAGATTAGGGTCTAATCTGATGGGTAACAGTGACAGGTGGTGATAGGGAGTGATTGATGGGTGGTTGATGGGTAATTAGTGGGTGTTTAGGGTAGAGAACAGATGTAAACACTGCACTTGGGAGGTGATCTGACGGGGGTGATTGATGGGTGATTGACAGGTGATCAGTGGGTTATTACAGGGAAGAACAGATGTAAATAATGCACTGGCGAATTGATAAGGGGGGATCTGAGGGCAATTTGAGCATGTGGGTGGGTGATTGGGTGCCCGCAAGGGGCAGATTAGGGTCTAATCTGATGGGTAACAGTGACAGGTGGTGATAGGGGGTGATTGATGGGTGATTGATGGGTAATTAGTGGGTGTTTAGAGGAGAGAACAGATGTAAACACTGCACTTGGGAGGTGATCTGATGTTGGATCTGCAGGCGATCTATTGGTGTGGGTGGGTGATCAGATTGCCCGCAAGGGGCAGGTTAGGGGCTGATTGATGGGTGGCAGTGACAGGGGGTGATTGATGGGTGGCAGTGACAGGGGGTGATTGATGGGTGATTGATAGGTGATTGACAGGTGATCAGTGGGTTTTTACAGGGAAGAACAGATGTAAATAATGCACTGGCGAATTGATAAGGGGGGATCTGAGGGCAATCTGAGCGTGTGGGCGGGTGATTGGGTGCCCGCAAGGGGCAGATTAGGGTCTAATCTGATGGGTAACAGTGACAGGTGGTGATAGGGGGTGATTGATGGGTGATTGATGGGTAATTAGTGGGTGTTTAGAGGAGAGAACAGATGTAAACACTGCACTTGGGAGGTGATCTGATGTCGGATCTGCAGGCGATCTATTGGTTTGGGGGGGGGGGTGATCAGATTGCCCACAAGGGGCGGGTTAGGGGCTGATTGATGGGTGGCAGTGACAGGGGGTGATTGACGGGTGATTGACAGGTGATTGACAGGTGATTGACAGGTGATCAGTGGGTTATTACAGGGGGGATAGAGGCATACAGTACACAGGGGGGGGGTCTGGGGAGAATCTGAGGGGTGGGGGGTGATCAGGAGGGAGCAGGGGGCAGTTTAGGGTTAAAAAAAAAATAGCGTTGACAGATAGTGACAGGGAGTGATTGATGGGTGATTAGGGGGGTGACTGAGTGCAAACAGTGGTCTGGTGTTTGGGCAGGGGGGGTCTGAGGAGTGCTGTGGGCGATCAGGGGGCAGGGGGGGGGAATCAGTGTGCTTGGGTGCAGACTAGAGTGGCTGCAGCCTGCCCTGGTGGTCCCTCGGACACTGGGACCACCAGGGCAGGAGGCAGCCTGTATAATAGGCTCTGTATACATTACAAAGCCTATTATACACTTTACATGCGGCGATCCGGGTGCTAGTAACCCGCCGGTGCTTCCGAACGGCTGGCGGGTTACAGCGCGAGGGGGCGGAGCCAGTCGCCGGGGGCTGATCGCATCACGAATGATGCGATCGCCGCATAACCACGGCCGCCGCCGCCGATGGGCGTATTGCGGTCGTTTAGGCCCAGTCTTTGCCGCCGCCCATCGGCTGGGGGCGGTCGGCAAGTGGTTAAGGTGCAAAGAAGTGTTATTTGAGCTTATTGTCAGTTTTGTAAATTTTTTGGGCTTGCAAATTGAAATGGAAAATATTTTCTAATAATTGCACCATCAACTTATGTTTATGGCAGTCTTTTTACTAAAAGTGTAATTTTCCTTCAAGCACCCAAACAGTAGAAAAGATTTATAGTAACATAAAATGTACATCAAAGGACATCTATAAAAAAATGTCTATAGTTATACCCCTCTGAGGTCAAAAATGTGGAATCTATAAAGCCCAGTGCATGTAAACAATGGAAGGTGATGTCTAGAATTAAAGTGTCTATTAGTGAAGCAGGTTGATGTGCTGCACGGGGCATGTAGGGGTAATTTAGGGCTCTGGTGGTTGCCGGATCCCAAATTACATCTCGCTCTGAGTTGCGACAACACAGAGGAGGAATAGTATTTAATGCTGTCATTTGGCTCGCCCTGCGCCAAGCTCACCGGCAACATGTACATATGTATGCATCTATTAACCTTTTGGGGACCGCCTGCATTAGATTCTATGCCGCACTTGTGGCTGTTCTAGCCTGATGCGGCATAGGATCTACGCCATCTGCCGTTACCGCTCCCCAATGCAATCATGCACACCCGAGAGGGGAGATTAAGCTGTCATATGACAGCTTACATCTCCCCTCAGTGATCAGAAGCCATCGCGTATGACTTCTGATCACGTGATCACTATGATCGCCATAGTGATCACTTACAGAGCTGTGGCGGTAGGGAGGAGAAGAAGAGGATCCACTCACCTCCCTGCCGTTCCTGACGATAGGCACTCCCCACCGATCTGGCCGGCATCTCTGCTCGCTGTGACGTAAGTCCAGGGCCACGGCTTGATGACGTCACCAAGCCGCGACCCAGGACTTAGCGTCAGAATGACCGGGGATGTCGGCAAGAGTAGAGGAGTCCACAGCAGCTCATCGCTGGAGCCTGGAAGGTGAGTGAAGGCTGCTGGTGAAAGGGGGGACATCTGGCCAAGCAAGCCCTAACAGGATCCAGCTGCCTGACCCCCCAAACGTGCCCCACCCTCCCATGCAAAAGTGCCTGGTCCTTAAGGGGGGTTACGCGGCCGGTCCTGAAAGGGTTAAGCTGCCCACTAACGGTACATCCAAACTTACCATTTCTATGTAATATAAGAGAGTAACCAAGCAGCTCAGGGTGACCCAAACCACTAGGAATGTATAGGGGGATAAAAGAGACAAAAAAGCCCTACTACTAATAACCCTGAGCTGCTTAGTTACTCTGTTGTACTGGTCCAAGCCCTATCCCATACAGCCATATCAATCCCTGCCATGTACTGATGAGGGCTAAAAGCCCGAAACAGGCTGTCTACGTGTGGGGTTGATGTGGCTGTGTAATATTTAAAGCTATAGGCTTGCTATACACCAGCGGTTCTAGATGCTTGCCTTGCTTACAAGGGTGAAAAGGGATAATTTGCATATTCAGTACTGGAGCATTATGGGTAACCACCAATGTTCACTTATAGCTGAATTATTGCAAATTTCCTTCTGTTTTAAGAAGGCAAATTTCACCTAGCGTATGTAATATAAGGTAACTGCCCAATGTATCCATTCAATATATTCACTCAGTTTAACCTATAACTACATAGATTTGGTAAAATTGGATGAAACAGATTGTACTGTTAGTGGCCACCTTTAGTGTCACCCATCAGAACAATCTCAATGCTGCAAGGAACAAGTAACATACAGACACATAGGGCCATATGCAATCCACTTTTTCACCTGAGTATTCTCCTAGTGATATTTTCCCAACTTCTAAATAAAATGCTTTTTAACCCACTAGCAAGAAAACAAATACTCAAAATAATTTATAATAGTATGTTTTTGCATACTTTTTGGTACTTTTTCCATTGCAAAGTGCTAAAAAGTTATTATAAATCAAAGATGAAAAATTATCTCCTAGGACAAAACTCAGGTGAAAAAGTGAATTGCATATGGGCCATAATGTTGGTTTACCCATGTATGAAGTGGCGTATGGCCAATGGTATAAGCAAGGGAACACTGCTTCAACCATTCTCATGGGATATCTGTGCCAGGATTGCCACAAGTTCCATCTAGGGTGTGTACGAGTGGGATGGTCAATGAGATAAATAAATCTGAGTTGATTGATACGTGACTATGCAAATTTTCTATGCAAATGTATGCAGATTTAAATGGAACCAGTCAAATCTTACCTCAGCAAGACTTGGCTCCTGCACAGCTGCATACATTTGCATAAAAAATTGCATAATCCTGTATCAATTCAGAATTATTTACATCTCATTGACCATCCCTGAAGCGTTAGAAGAAAAATTAGAAATCCAATATAACAGCATTATTGATAAAAGAAAAAAAAAGATTTGTGGACATGTTTGCATTATCATTTTAGTTACACTTTTTGGGGGAAATCTATTTTGTAAGTTTGGGCTGCAGTATAAACTTCTACAATCAAAACGTAGTTCTTTTTCCCAGTGTCTTCAATATCAAATTTACTGGTTGGTACTGCAAGCAAAGAAAAACAATCTAGCAATTTCTGCATCACATGTCTAGAAATGGTGAAGAAGATGCTTTCATTTGCTACCTAAAACTGTTATTACTGGGAGGTAAGCACTGCTGGCAAATAGAAAACAGTCTATATCCATTACTTAAGTGCTGCAAAGTGCATCCATTTTAGTAGTTTGAATAGACCATGTTAGTGGACAATCACTTTCAGACCCCAAACACTAATATTATACATAAAAACCACACCATTACATTTGATGAGCGGTTTTATATTCTACCTATGGATGCGTCGAGCCTACCATTCAAAAAGTAGCACTTCAGCAAAGCTGCAGAGTGAAATGTCATCAAAAACTAACCTTGGGGTTATCATAAAACCGCAAGAATATAAGCTCTTCCCTTTGTGGTGAATATCTTATAGCACACAAAAAAAGATATAAAATACATTTGCTAAGACAGAGGCAGCAGCAAACAAGAAAAAAAAAAGAAACTAAAAAGAAAAAAAAAACTATTAATCTGGCAATGGCTCTCGCAATGTCTTGCAGCTAAGTCCTCAATTTATTTGTAAAACTATCATGAAGTCTATGATATTGTGGCTGGGCAATTATTTGGAAGGGCTCGAAGCAGAATAAAACAAGTATCATAGTCACCTTTTTTTATTAACTGAATGACATTAGGACTATCATTCAGTAATGTGAAAACAGAATCAAATACTTCTGTCAATAAAATGCTGAAATCTTAATATATTTGCCTATAAGGAAATGTAATAATATCCTGCTATTACATTATACTTCCAATGTTCATAATTGTTTTGCCTCGACTATTACCATCGGTGTTTTCTGAGATATTTTAGCAAAGCAAATTACACTGTTTAAAGAAAACTGTTTGGCTTATAGACTGCTTTTTTTTCTTCTTTTTTTTCTGTTCATCAGAAAGTGGGTTCATTTGGAACAAAATAATAGGAGATAAATCACCTCACTGTGACATTTTGAGTTGTTTGCCAACATGGTTTGCCAAATTCCCATTTTTAACTCTCATTTTCAAACAAAAAGAAAAACGGCAGCAGCTTGTTGTTAAATTACTTGGGAGTCTATTATTTAGGCAAAAGAACAATATGCCAAGTGTAACATGTAGCACTCATAAAAGGAGAGAGACTGCTTCATAACAAACTTAAGCAACCAATCAAAAAATAATTTTCACTTTGTTAAATAAATCTTAGCTAAAGAAAGTTGAAATATAACTGAATGCTACTAGCAAAGGCAATATTTATTCTTTGAACTCAATAAATAATATAAAGTTTCATTTAAGCATTTGTTTCTTATCATAATGGTGTGTGTGTGTGTGTGTGTGTGTGTGTGTGTGTGCGTGCGTGCGTGCGTGCGTGCGTGCGTGCGTGCGCGTGTGTGTGTGTGTGTGTGTGCGTGTGTGTGTGCGTGTGTGTGCGCATGCATGTGTGTTTGTGTGTGTGTGTGTGTGTGTGTGTGTGTGTGTGTATGTGTTTATGTGTGTGTGTATTCCCCTTTTTTTTTAAGATTTGACAGTTTGGGAAACGGTTAGAACCTCTACCAATGTTTGCTGTTATTTTTTTTATCCCTGTTGGGGATATTTTCTAACATCTTCTCTCTGACAGTTGATACTGTGACAAAGTTTAAATTCCAAAACTGAATGTCACTGGAACAAGAGTTGAGTTTAACGTCCCCAATAGGGTACCTGATCCAGAGAGAGCTGTCAAATTCTAGGATTTTTGTTCTATTTGAGTAGCTTTTATTTGGTTTTAGCTTAAAGATAGGATGTTATGGGATTATTATTCATATTAATTTTTATTTATAAAATAGCAACATGTTATGTGGCACCATTTAAGAAATAGGGAATGCAAAGTTGAACACCTGAACATACGGATATACTACAACAAAGGAGCATAAGAGGTTTCTGCCCAATTCAAGTGGACCCAAATTAAAAATACAAGATTTTTTCAGCTGCATGATGACAAATATAATATATTTTACATTTATTGGAGGAACCCTTCCCTTCCTTTCATATTGCCGTAACTGAATCCGGCAAACTTGTGGAGTAGATGGTGTCCCGCAAAGGACTAATTGCTAATGGCTGCAACCTGTATAACCCTAGTTATGAAAAGAGAAGGGTGAAAAGCATGCACTGAAATGCTCATAGGCTTGAATGAGTGTTTATTTATCTTTGGATGAGTTAGAGTGGTGCAACTAAATATTTTGAATTAAAAAAATGTTTGGTTTGGGTCCGCTTTAATGTACAATATAGAAGGTAGGGGAACACAGTATATGACAGGTAGGGGAAATTAAACTGCAAATAATTATTTATGATTAAGAAAGATAGGAAAATGGGTAGGCAAGTTTAAACAGGGGTATTTTGAGGGCTTGTTTAAAGGCAGGAGCAAATGTAATGGGATGAGTGGGGATTTCTAGAAAGAGGGGGCAGTTCTACAGAAGTCTTAAAGCTGTTTGTGTGAAGATCTTATTGGAGACACGAAGAAGTTGGTTAAAGTGAACCAGAGAGGAAGCACCCTCAAGTATTTTACCATATATATCAGTGGGAACATTAGAAAAAACACCTACCCTGCTCTCTGTTTCATTTTTCACTGCTCAGCCTTGTTGTTAGCAGCCCTGATAACCCCCCCCCCCCCCACTAAGCATTAAATCTAGCTTTGCTCAGGAATCATTATAGCTGAGTCTATCTTCTCTGATGTCTTTTCAAGCCCAAGCCTGCCCCCTTCTGGCTCTGCTATGATGACTCAGGTATAATGATTCCTGAGCAAAGCCAGACTGAATGCTCAGTCGAGATTTAATCAGGGCTGATAACTAGCAGGCTGAGCAGTGAAGAATGAAACAGAGAGCAGTGTAGGTATTATCTCTAATGTTCCCACTGATATATATAGTAAAAAAAAATGAGGGAGCTTTGTCTCTGGTTCACTTTAAGGCTACATATTTACCAAAAGTAGCACCAAGAGATATGCAAACTATAATTTGATGATCTGGTGAATCAATTTGTTTAGAGGTATTGATATGAGGTTAGTAGGTGGTTATGAATAGTGTCAGAAAGTGGAAAGGTGTATGTGTATTGTTAGGAAAAGGGCAGTGAACACAGTTAGTATTGGCTAATCTAGCTTAAGGGACACCTAGTACACCAACGCATTACCCAATACATCAACACCAATACCCTACTTGACCCCCTACAGTCTGGATTCCGACCTGCACACTCAACTGAAACAGCCCTCGCCAAGGTGGTCAACAACCTTACCCTTGCCAGGGCCAAAGGCAGTTATTCCATCCTGCTCCTCCTTGACCTCTCCGCAGCATTTGACACTGTTGACCACCCCCTCCTCCTCCAATCACTACAGCCCATGGACATCCATGGTCTTGCCTTGGCCTGGATCTCCTCCTACCTATCCAATCGCTCCTTCACCACTTCCTTTAATGGCTCCTCCTCAACCCCTGCCCCCCGCACAGTTGGGGTCCCCCAGGGCTCTGTTCTAGGCCTCCTTCTTTTCTCCATATACACTTCCTCCATTGGCAAGCTTATCTCCTCCCTGGGCTTCAATTACCACCTTTATGCAGATGACACTCAGATCTACCTCCATACCCCTGATCTCTCATCCACCATCATAAACAAGCAGTGATGCTCGGATACCCCTTTTTATTATTCGAGTTTGGTCGAATTCGAATAGTAAATTATTCGAATTCGGTCGAATATTCGAGTCGAATATTTTTTACTATTCGATTCGACCTCGGACTTCGAGCTCACTATTCGAGTCGGTACTCGAGCTCATTATTCGAGCTGACTATTCGAATTGGCCTTAAATAGCTTCCAACACTTGTTTTGAGGATGAATGATGCAGGAAACATCTTTTTTTCCAAGTAACAACAGCAAGTGATTATGTGGGGATGTTCCTTTAAAAAAAAAAAAAGGTGGAAAGAGATGAGAAGTTGTGTCCAAAATTCTGTTCAGTAGTGCTTCTTCTTCTTCTTCTTCTTCTTCTTCTTCTTCTTCTATATCCTCTTATTATTATTATTTTTCTATTTCGTCTTCTTCTTTTTCTATATCTTCTTCTCCTTCTTCTTCTTCTTTTTCTATATCATCTTCTTCTTCTTCTATATCGTCTTCTTCTTCTTCTTCACTTATTTCTCTTTTATATATTTTTTTTTAAAGAAATGCAGCTATTTTTGAGCGTAATAAATAGCTGGTGGCGCACGCATGTTGGAAGCGCCATTGTATGTGCTCCCTGGCAGTGGAAACACACAGACAGCAGGAGGTAAATTCAGCAGCAGCAGCAGGAGGAGGAGGATGATTGTGTGGCAGCAGGCAGTCAATGAGGCAGGCAGCGAGACATAATAGGCCGTGTGGTACCTAGCAGTGGTACCAGGCCGTAAATACACAGCATGAGGTTCCAGACAGCGGTCGTGAAGCCCACATCATGTCCAATACACAACTGGGACAACACAGTTTTCAACCCGGACACCTCTAAAAATAATATCACAAAGTATTAATAAAAAGTATATATATATATTTTGTTTTTTTAAAGAAATGCAGCTATTTTTGAGCGTAACAAATAGCTGGTGGCGCATGGTGGAAGCGCCATTGTATGTGCTTCCTGGCAGTGGAAACACACAGACAGCAGGAGGTAAATTCAGCAGCAGGAGGAGGAGGATGAGTGTGTGGCAGCAGGCAGTCAATGAGGCAGGCAGCGTGACATAATAGCCCTGGTACCTAGCGGTGATACCAGGGCTGTAAATAAACACAACAGGAGGTCCCAGACAGCGGTCGTGCAGCCCACATTGTGTCCAATACACAACTGGGACAACACAGTTTTCAACCCGGGCACCTCAGAAAAATTAAACCTTTTTTTTTTAATGGTTTTTTTGTTTTGTTTTCACAGCAAATTACACAGATATAGCTATTGTTTGACGTAATAGCTGGTGGCAGAGTGGCAGCAGAAGGTAATTCTGTGTGCCCTGGCAGTGGGAAACACAGACAGACAGCAGCAGCAGGAGGAGGAATGGAGGAGTAAAGTGAGCAGCTATTGTTGGACGTAATAGCTGGTGGCAGAGTGGCAGCAGAAAGTAATTCTGTGTACCCTGGCAGTGGGAAACACAGACAAACAGCAGCAGCAGCAGGAGGAATGCAGGAGTAGTGTGAGTGTGGCAGCAGGCAGGCAGCATGACATAATAGCCCTGGTACCTAGCGGTGATACCAGGGCTGTAAATAAACACAACAGGAGGTCCCAGACAGCGGTCGTGCAGCCCACATCGTGTCCAATACACAACTGGGACAACACAGTTTTCAACCCGGGCACCTCAGAAAAATTAAACCTTTTTTTTTTTTTTTTTTTTTTAAAGGTGAATACAGGCAGCAGGGGCAGCTATTGTTTGACGTAATAGCTGGTGGCAGAGCGGCAGCAGAAGGTAAATCTGTGTACCCTGGCAGTGGGAAACACAGACAGACAGACAGCAGAAGGGCAGTACACAGCAGCCCACTGTAGATGTAGCAGGAGTGAGCAGGAGCCAGGAGGTGGTAAAGGGTGGTAAGGCACATTAACGATGGTTCTTCCGGCAGCCAGTTCATGTCCCCCTCTCGCCGACAACAGGGGCCAGGAACTCGCCTTCCACCCACGCCTGGTTCATCTTGAGAAACGTCAGTTTGTCCACAGACTTGTGATACAGACGTGAGCGTTTCTCGGTGACCACGCCACCAGCTGCACTGAAGCAGCGCTCGGACAGCACGCTGGAAGGGGGGCAGGACAGCACTTCAAGGGCGTACTGCGCCAGCTCGCTCCAGATCTCCAGGCGCTTGACCCAATACTCCATGGGATCAACAGGGGCATCGCTGTCAAGCCCGCTGTAGGACCCCATGTAGTCAGCCACCATGCGGGTCAGGCGCTGGCTGTGACCGGAGGAGGATGCTGCTGCATGCACCTCCTCTCTAGTCACTGCTGCCGGAGCCTCTACAGTCCTGTAGAGCTCGTTGCTGAGAGACAGCAGGTCTGTGGGGTGCTTGCTGCTGGATGCAGGCACCTGCTGCTGCCTCTGTGTTGGCTGTGGCTGGACAGTGGGGGTGGAAGGCTGGGGGAAGGCTTCCTCCAAGTGCTCAACAAGGGCCTGCTGCAAGCTCCTTATTTGTTGCGCTGGGTCTCCTCCTGCAGGCGGCAGGAACTGGCTCAACTTCCCCTTGAGGCGTGGGTCCAACATCATGCTGATCCAGATGTCCTCCCTCTGCTTCATCTGGATCACCCTGGGGTCCTTGCGCAGGCACGTCTGCATGTGCGCTGCCATTGGGAAGAGGCGGGCCACGTGTGCTGGCACATCGACGGCAGTGCTGTCCTCATCCTCCTCCTCTGCCTCCTCAGCCTCATCCTCTCTCCACCCCCGCACCAACTCAGCTGCGCTGTGCTGATCCCCCTCATCAGCAGCAAGGTCAGGGACCTCCACCAAGTCCTCCTCCTCCTCCCCCTCAGAGGTGGACTGTGCAGCTGCTTGCCGCTCCTGCTGGTCCAAGGCTGCCGCTCCCTGTTCCAGCAAAGCATCGAGGGCCCTGTTCAGCAGACAAACCAGGGGCACCCACTCGCAGACCATAGCATGGTCCCTGCTCACCATGTTAGTGGCCTGCAGAAAGGGAGCCAGCACTAAGCACACCTGCTGCATGTGCCTCCAGTCGTCATCGGGGACGATGGACGGGATGTTGCTGGTCTTGTCCCTTTTCTGAGCGGCGGAAACAGTGGCCAGGGCAAGGTACTGGTTGACAGCGTGCTTCTGTTCAACCAGACGCTCCAACATCTCCAGGGTGGAGTTCCAGCGAGTTGGAACGTCAAGGATCAGCCGATGGCGTGGCAGATCCAGCTCCTTTTGCACGTCTTCCAGGCTCGCACAGGCTGCAGCCGAGCGCCGGAAGTGACGCACAACATTCCTTGCCATTTCCAGCAGTTCGCCCATCCCCTGGTAGGTGCGCAAGAACTTCTGCACCACCAGGTTCAGCACGTGGGCAAGACAGGGGATGTGGGTCAGGTTTCCCCTGTCTATTGCGGCAACCAGATTGGCCCCATTGTCGGCCACCACCTCTCCGACTCTGAGGCCTCTGGGGGTCAGCCAAATCCTCTCCTGCTCCTGGAGTTTGGCCAACACATGGGTTGCCGTCAGTTTGGTCTTCCCAAGGCTGACCAACTGCAGCAGCGCTTGGCAGTGGCGGGCCTTCACGCTGCTGCTGAGGCGGGGGGTTTGGCCAGGTGTGCCGGAGGATGGCAGAGGATCGGAGGAACCTGCTGCAGTTCCCCTGACCCTGCGGGGTAGCACCACCCACTGTGTTGCTGCTGCTGCTGTGCCCGCTGCTGCTCTCCCATCCTTACCCCCTTCCACCAAGCTGACCCAGTGGACAGTGAAGGACAGGTAGCGGCCTGTCCCGAAGCGGCTGCTCCAGGAGTCCATGGTGACGTGGACCCTTTCACCAACCGCGTGCTCCAGCCCTCGCTCCACATTGGCCATCACAAAGCGGTGCAGTGCAGGAATGGCCTTGCGGGCAAAGAAGTGTCTGCTGGGGAGCTGCCAGTCTGGGGCTGCACAAGCAAGCAGCACACGCATGTCGCTCCCCTCCTGCACGAGCGTGTACGGCAGGAGTTGGGAGCACATGGCCCGTGCCAGCAAGCCGTTCAGCTGCCGCACGCGACGGCTGCTGGGAGGCAGAGCCCTAACCACCCCCTGGAAGGACTCGCTCAAAAGGCTCTGGCGTGGCCTTTTGCTAGCACGGGAATCAGCGGACACAGCAGAAGAGGCCACTGAGGACTTGCTGCCAGAACAGGTCTCAGTGTCGGCAGCAGGAGTTGCAGAGGGGGGAGGAGCAGTGCGTTTCCGCACTCCTGCTGGTGCTGCTGGAGGAGCAGGAGGGCGGGTGGCTGCTGTTGCTGCTGCTGCTGAAGGCTGTGCAGTGATGGGTGTGGTGCCACTGCCAGCACCAGATGCCTTCAGCCTCTGGAACTCCTCATGCTGGTGGAAATGTTTAGCAGCAAGGTGGTTGATGAGCGAGCTGGTGCTGAACTTTAAGGGGTCTGCACCTCGGCTCAACTTCCGCTGACAGTGGTTGCAAGTGGCGTACTTGCTGTACACTGTGGGCATTGTGAAAAATCGCCAGATTGGTGACAAGAACAACCCCCTACGGCCTGGAGCCGCTGCTGCCTGTCTCCCTGTGGTGGTTGGGGGGGGGGGTTGGGTGCGGCTGGTGGTGGTACTGGCAGATGCTGCTGCTGCTGCTGCTGCTGAGCCTGAGACACCAGCAGGCTGTGGGACCTGCCTACTGCTGCCAATGCTTGCAATGATGCGCCTCCTTGCAAGGCCCACAAGCGCATCCTCCTCCTCCTCCTCAGAGCTGCTGACGACGACATCCCCAGGAGCTGGTGGCACCCAGTCTTTGTCTGTCACCGTGTCATCATCATCCTCCCCCTCCTGAAACATGTCCTGCTGGGATGATGACCCCCCGAACTCCTCTCCTGATGCATGGATGGGCTGCTTGCCTGTCGCCACAGTCTTGCTGTCCAATCCCTCATCCCCCAAAGTGCCCATCAGCATCTCCTCCTCCAAATCACCAACAACAGCAGACAATACCCTGATGGTGCCTGGGGTAAAAATACTGCTGAGTGACAGGTCGCCAACTTGTGACGGTGAACTGGCCTCCTCCCCAGGCCCTGCTGGGTGGCTGCTGCGAACAGGGGTGGTGGTGGTGGTGAGGGTGGAGGCCTCGGATGCAGAGCTGATGGCGGGCTGCTCATCCTCCGTCATCAGTTGCACCACAGTGGCTGCATCCTTTTCCTCAATGGGACGTTTCCGACCCGGCTGGAGGAAAATAGGATCAGGTACTACACGCTGCTGCTGCTGCTCTGTCTCTGCAGCGTGAGTTGCAGATGCTCCTGCTGGGCGGCGCCCAAGGCATCCACGGCCAGTGGCTAGAGGCGGAATGTTAGCCACTGACGCAGCTGCTGCGGAACTGTGCATGGTGGCGCGGCCGCGGCTTGCCACAATGCTGCTCCCTCTCCTCCTGATTCCCTTGCTGCCCTTCCCCTTGCCCAAACCGCGCTGGCTGCCACTTCCAGACATCTTTGATGTTTTGGGCGTAAACAATAAAGTTTTTTAAAAGGGCGGGTGAAAAAGTGGGGTACTTTAATGGAGTGGGTTGGTGGGTGAGGTGACACTAATCACTAAGTGATTAGATCGCTAAGTGATTACTAGTACAGTACTAATACAAAATACAATAATTCAGTAATCAGTAAGTTTGAACAGTGAACAGTGAGTGTGTCCCCTAGTACACTAACTAGAAAATACAATAATCAGTAGTAATCAGATTCAGTAGAAGGAAATAGAGTGTGTGTAGTACACTACAGACAGTGCACGCACACACACACGCAGGAGCTAGCCTATGAACAGTGACTGAGTGTCCCTAGTACAGTAAGTAGTAACAGTAAGTACAACTAGAAATTACAATAATCAGTAGTAATCAGAAGGAAATAGAGTGTGTGTACTGTACAGACAGTGCACGCACGCACACACGCAGGAGCTAGCCTATGAACAGTGACTGAGTGTCCCTAGTACAGTAAGTAGTAACAGTAAGTACAACTAGAAATTACAATAATCAGTAGTAATCAGAAGGAAATAGAGTGTGTGTACTGTACAGACAGTGCACGCACGCACACACGCAGGAGCTAGCCTATGAACAGTGACTGAGTGTCCCTAGTACAGTAAGTAGTAACAGTAAGTACAACTAGAAATTACAATAATCAGTAGTAATCAGAAGGAAATAGAGTGTGTGTACTGTACAGACAGTGCACGCACACATGCAGGAGCTATGAACGAACAAACAGTGACAGTGAGTGTCCTAGTACAGTTACAGTATAATAACTACAAAATACAATCACTCAGTAGTAAAGGACAGCAGAAACACTGGTATAGATAAGATGAGAAATAAACTAACAGAGTACAGGAGGACAGCTGTGCCCAAACAGGCAAGGCCCTGAGGCCTAAAGCTGTGTAAGCTTGCCTGCAGCAGCAGCTGTCTCTATGTAACACACAAGCTACTAACTAAAATACAATGTCTATCTAACTAACAACAATATAGGTGTATATAGGAGGTGTATGTGAACAAAAACGCTAGGTGATTGACCACAATAAAGCTCTTGCTAAGCCAAAGCACAAAGGAGCAGATCTCTCACTGTACAAAGTCAGGCAAGGACGGAAAAACCTAAAATGGCGGCCGCTATTTATAGGGTAGGGGCTGGCCAGGGTCCCCCTCTGTGATTGGCTGCCGTCAGAGGGCCTGGGAGCCCTCTGATTGGCTCTAAGGACATCAATCTGGGCTATGACGCTATTCGAGCTCGGTATTCGAGCTCGAATAGCGCTGTTTGCTCGAATAGCGCGAATAGTGAATGGGCTATTCGAATTAACTCGAATAGCCCATTCGAATAGCTGCAGCTATTCGAGCTCGGTATTCGAGCTCGAATAGCTAAAAAAGAGCTCGAATATTCGAGCTACTCGAATATTTGAGCTCTGCTGAGCACCACTATAAACAAGGTCTCCTCGTGTCTCTCAGCAATTTCCTCCTGGATGTCAGCTAGGTTCCTGAAGCTTAACCTAGACAAAACTGAGCTCCTGATCTTTCCACCCCATGCTGCTGCACCCCTCCCAGATTTCCACCTCACAATCGACAACACAACTATTCACCCTACCTCCCAGGCCCGCTGTCTGGGTGTCACCTTGGACTCTGACCTCTCCTTCATCCCACACATCCAAAACATCACCAGAGCCTGCAATTTCCACCTCCGTAATATCTCCAAGATCCGCCCCTTCTTAACCCCGGACACGACCAAACTGCTCATCTATGCCCTCATCATCTCCCGCCTTGATTACTGTAACTCCCTCCTTTCTGGCCTCCCCCTGAAACGCACTGCCCCCCTTCAATCAGTGATGAACGCGGCTGCAAGACTCATCCATTTTTCGCACCACTCCGCAGCCTCATCTCCCCTTTGTGAATACCTGCACTGGCTCCCTATCCGTTTCAGGATAAGTTTTAAGATTCTATGCCTGGTGTATAAATCTGTGCACAAAACCTGCCCTACCTACATCTCGGAGCTTGTTCACAGGTATACACCAGGTCGCCCCCTCTGATCCTCCAACGACCTTCGCCTCACCACCCCATGCATTTCACACTCCCATGCCCGCCTGCAGGATTTCTCAAGAGCTGCCCCCACCCTCTGAAATGCCCTTCCACCACCCATCAGGCCTGCTCTCTCTTTCAACACATTCAAGTAAGCCCTCAAAACCCACCTCTTTATGATGGCCTACCCACCTCCTACCGCACAGTAACTCTCTAATGAGTATTTAACAGCCCCACCTAGTGTTTCCACCCCACCCTTTAGATTTTTAGCCTCTGGCAGGGTCCTCCACTCCCTAGTGTAATCTACAGGATTGTGTGCTCCTGTCCTATGACAGCCTGTACTTGTATTACTGGGCCTACCTAACCAGCCCATATCAAACGATCATGTATTTTGAACAATTTGCATGTTTAACTTTGTTCTATGTTGTATAACCTTATGTCTGTCATCCTTGTATCATTGTATATATTTATTGTCCAGCGCTGCGTAATATGTTGGTGCTTTATAAATACAATAAATAATAATAATAATAATAATAATAAAGGGATCAGGTCAATGTAGGTAAGGCTGGAAATATTTAAGATATTAGAGGTACAAATCTATGCCTATTATCCTGCACCAACAGATCTCTAAGGGCCCTTTTCCACTTTCATCTGCAATCTCAAATGTATTTGCAATTTTAAAATGTTCTTTTTCCACTCGCTGCGATTGCGCTGTGAACCATCGGGAGTGAAATGCGATCGCACCAATAATCGTGCAGCCCGGTGATTGCGATTTGCAAAAATCGTAACATGCTAATAAAAAAGTGCATCGCGATTTACATGTAAATCACGGTGCACTAGCGATAGCAAAATGCAGGTGATTCATTTTTTTAAGCGGATCATTGCTAGTAGAAATGGGCCCTTACTGTAAATATTGATGCCATGGTGCTGTTATGTCTGTTGTGCAACTGACTCCCCAGATGCACAGAACTTGATCTGAGGGAAGGGGTGCTGCAAATCTTTTTGTAGCCCCAAACAGAACATAATTTGGCCCGTCTTCCCCAGTCAGAGCTCCTTTTATACCCTAATATTAGGCTGCCAAAGGTGTTATCCCCCTCCAAAAAAAAATAAGCCTTCAACTAGGTATGTAGCGAAAGGTGCAGCTCCCTTCCCCCAGTATAGGTTAACCACCCCCAATATAGATAGCCAAGGTTTCCCCTCAGTATAGATAGCCACCCCCCATATAAGTAGCCAAGGTGTCCCACCAGAATAGATAGCCTCCCCCAGTATAAGTAGCCAAAGGTGTCCCCCTTCCAGCATAGGGCATTGGTGTCAGTGGGGGTATGTAGCTTCCTGCTTCCTCTCCATCCTAAACACTGACATACCTAATAAGTGGCAACCCCAAGAGAACAAAGAAGGACACAGTACCTGTGCGGTGAACTTCAAATGCAGGAAGTGAGCAATGATGTCACTTTCGCATCTGAAGTTTACTCCGTTGTCGCTGAGTCGCTCTCCCTTCTTTTCCTGTTGATGCTGATCTGAGGTCTGTGTGTGAGTGACGGCAGACAGTGGTGGCCATACATGTCACCGACAGGGCAGCCCTGGCAGCATGGGAGGCCCTACTGTGGGTGAGGCCCCTGGTGGCTGCTAGGAGCACCACAGGTACATAAATCAAGATGTCTGAACTTTATGGTTAGCCTGGACATGCTTAATGAGGCATTCCTCTTTCCCATGAAGATGTGAGGACATCTGTGTTGAGCATGTTTCTAGTTCATCTCTCAGCTATAGCCTGGTGTATTACAGATGGCAGAGTCTTCAGTCCCTTAAAGCAAACCTGTAATAGGTCAACTACCGGAGCGGATAAAAATCCAAGAGCAGAAAAAACAACAGCAGAGGTTGACCACTTTCTTTGCATACACATTTACAGATCTTCTAAAGTTGGTCTATGCAACTGCTAGTATGCCTCTCTTACTGGTAATGGGCAATGTTCAAGATTTATAAGTAACATTAAGTAATTTTTGCACTGGTGATAGCGACTGCACGTGTTTAGTGATGAGTGATTCACCCAGGAGGGGATTTGAGGACTAGAAAATCAATGAACAATGAACACAGTTGCTGGTTAATTGGTTCAGCTGCTTGACACTGATTTCTTACTCCCAACTTCACATTAAGTTTAATCTTTTAATCTTCATATCTGCGGATGAATTAATCTGATGTTACTGTGAACTAATACATAGAACATGTTGGCCCTTTACCTGTAAATAACTGAATTGCTAGACATTTTTCAAATAGTAGTAGGGCTGTGTCTTGTCACCATTCCTGTTCTCTCCATACACAAATAACTGCACATCCACTGCGGACTCTGTCAAAATCATCAAATTTGTGGACAATACCACAATTGTTGGCTTTGTTAGTGAGAATGACGAGCAGGCCTACCGCAAGGAGGTCAACGGAGTCTGCAATTGGTGTAGAGAGAATAGGCTGGTTCTCAACACAACCAAAACCGTGGAGATGGTCATTGATTTCATGAAGTATGGCAGTAATCCCCCCGATGTACACCAAGGGTACCGAAGTCGCTAGGGTTCCCAGCGTCCGCCTTCTGGGAACAACCATCTCTGTTGACCTGACCCGGAAGGCAAATACCACTGCAACTCAGAAGAAGGCGCAGCAAAGACTCTTCTTTCTTCGCCAACTAAAGAAGTTTGGTATGGCCCAAGAACTTCTGAGGTCCTTCTACTCTGCAATAAAATTGAAAACAATGGTGTACAAGCCAGCCTGGGGCCCCGGGAACTCTCACTGCCCGGGGCCCCAGAACCAGTATGTAACACCATATGTGAGCGCAGTCAAGCCCTGGAGCTGCCACCCCCAAGAGCCTGTCCCCAACTGCTCTGAAACTTACCAAACACACAAAGGGAAATACTCACTCCCAAACAGTCCTCTGCTGCTTTACAAAGCCTGCAGGCTGCTTATAAGCCAATAAGAAGTGCACACACACGTTACACCTAGTCTGCAGTGATTAATCAAGCAGAAGCTGAGCAGGTCAGCCAATCGTTGGAGAGGGCTTCAGTTGCATATAGACAATGGCTATATGACCAGCAGGAAGCACCAGCGTGCAGGATATTCCCTCTCATCTGCCCCCCTCTTAACTAAACTGTATGGGAATCTACAATAAAATTAAAAACAATGGTGCACAAGCCAGCCTGGGGCCCCGGGAACTCTCACGGCCCGGGGCCCCAGAACCAGCATGTAACACCATATGTGAGCGCAGTCAAGCCCTGGAGCTGCCACCCCCAAGAGCATGTCCCCAACTGCTCTGAAACTTACCAAACACGCAAAGGGAAATACTCACTCCCAAACAGTCCTCTGCTGCTTTACAGACAAATATAAAATAACATTTATAATGAAATAACAACAAATGTCTTTTCTGTGCTCACATCATTATCAGTTTTATTCAACCCCCAAGTGACATTCATTCTTAGTACTTAGTACAGCATCCTTTTCCAGTTATAACAGCTTTTAAATGTGAAGCATAGCTTGACACAAGTGTCTTGCAGTGATCTACGGGTATCTTGGTCCATTATTCATGGGCAAAAGCCTCCAGTTCAGTCACATTCTTAGGCTTGCATGCTGCAACTGATTTCTTTAAGTTCCACCAGAGGTTCTCAATCGGATTTAAGTCTGGTGACTTAGACCACTCCAAAATGTTCCAGCTTTTAATCTGCAACCATGCTCTAGTGGACTTGGAGGTATGCTTGGGATCACTGTCCTGTTGAAAGGTCCAACGTCTTCCAAGCCTCAGGTTACACTATGGTGTAATGGTTAAGGGCTCTGCCTCTGACACAGGAGACCTGGGTTCGAATCTTGGCTCTGCCTGTTCAGTAAGCCAGCACTTATTCAGTAGGAGACCTTTAGCAAGTCTCTCTAACACTGCTACTGCCTATAGAGCGCGCCCTAGTGGCTGCTGCTCTGGCGTTTTGAGTCCGCCAGGAGAAAAGCGCGATATAAATGTTATTTGTCTTGTCTTATCCCAAAATATTTGTGGTTTGTCCACATGACTTTTGGCATACTGCAGTCAACTCTTCTTATTCTTTGGAGACAGCAAGTTCTGGCATGAAGGCCTTCATTACGCAGTGTGTGCCTTATTGCCTGAGCTGAAACTTCAGTACCCGCATCTGACAAATCTTTTTTCAGTTCCTCAGCAGTCACACGGGGACTTTTCTCCACTTTGCGCGTCAGGTAGCGCACAGCAGTCAAAGTCAGCATCTTCTTTCTGCCACGAACAGGCAGCGTTTTAACAGTGCCCTTTGCCTTGAATTTGCAAATGATGCTTCCAGTGCCCTTTGCCTTGAATTTGCAAATGATGTTTAACATCTTTGCAATCTTCTTATAACCATTGCCTTTCTGTGAAGAGAAATCACCTCTTCTCTTGTCTTCCTGGACCATTCTCTTGACTTCACCATGTTTGTAAACACACCAGTAAATGTCTAGAAGGAGGTGAGTATCACAGTCATTTTAAATCTGCCTAATTGGTGCTTATTATGCTTGATCCCTGCTTGTTAACATCCACAGGTGTTTTCAATACCTGATCAAAAACACTTGAATGAACCTCTGTTCTTAAGAGTGGTAGTCTTTAAGGGGTTGAATAATTGTGTCAATGAAAAAATCCCCAAAAAACATTTAATACTGTATTACAAAAACAATTGATGTCATTTTAGTTGCATTTGGTTCCTTAAAAAGTCCTTGTAAGATGTAATTCTGAACACAATTACAAATGTACACTAAATTCCCTAAAACCCTTTACAGCATTGGGTGTTAAATAATTTTGAAAACAACCGTAGGTGACGGACAAAAGCAAATAGCTGTTACTTTTTGGATGATCCTCATGGTTAAGGTATAAGATCCCATACTGATTTGTGAACTAAAAGGTATGCGATCTCATGAGTTTGTGTGATGTTACACAATAAAAATAACATGCAGTAGCTGCACATACAATTCCTTGAATCAACTGATCTAAAAATATTTACTGTAAAATGTCTGCAATTGTCATTTTGACACGTAGGGTTACTCTTTTTTTTTATCATTTTGGCTTTTTACTGCATTTACAGAACTCTGAAAATGTGCCTTTTGTGTTGCTCTCAGCAATTTGTCAAAGTAAAAAGAACTCACCAAAAAATTGTTTGCAGAACCCATCAAAAAGGCACTAGGATGTAAAATAATGTCAAGTAAAACTGCCCAAATAAAGGCCCCACCACCCAGAAAATAAAAACGTTGGAAGCTTTTTGTGCCTATATTACCCTAATCCTATAGTGTTTATTTTTATTTTATTTTTTCACACTGCTGAAATTAATTTCTGATTGATGAAGAAAAAGATTAATCAATATATTCAGACATATCACACATTATAAATAGACCACAAAGTCTTCATTGGTAAAATAGTTAACTATGTTTATAATTATATAATCAGTAGATTTTAAGATATCTGCCCAACAGGGGCACTAATCAGAAGAAAAATTTACACTTTTTTTTACTTCTCTTTGGAAGCAAAATATCCTGTTTGAATTTCTGATAGAAGTTGCATTTTGTCTTTTGGAATGTATACTTTCCATGCTTATCTAACTTAAATCTAGGTGTTATACCTACAAAGATCAGTATTTCATCTTATACAATGCTAAGAACTGGATGTTTTGTCCATAAAGACATAGTACAACGAAATACTAATGTATTTCCATTAAGCCTTTCTTGAAAAACTTGCAGCGGGCTCTGTTGTGAGCCTGGCTAATAAAGTCAAATGAGGTTTCCTGAGTCTCGGTAATGTTTTGCTGCCCCCTAATGTTTCATGAGCAAAAGAAAGATTTTTATGGATAGCAAAATAATTTACAGCTTTAATTTTGCTTGTGCGCTGTTCTTTCATAAATAACAACATATAAATGTTGTCACATGAATGCAATATATGTTTAAAATATGCTTTTTCAAATATTAAACTTGTCTCCAAGTTGCTCTAATTTTTTGTTATACTAGCATAGCTGAAGAAATCTGAAAGTATTAGTTGTGCTGTCTTTAATGCAGGTTTCCCTAGTTCTCTCCCAATTAAGGATAGGAGGACCATGAGCTACATGGAAAAAGCCTTCTTTGTGAATAGCCTAGTCCAGAACCTGACTGAGTAAAGTTAACTTCACATATGGTGGTGAGAATTTTTGGATATTAAAGACTAAAGGTGGCCATACGTCTAGCAATTTGGCTGTACGATCAACCACTTGATTTGATCATTTTATAGAATTGAGAGAGAATTGAGTGTGTTCCAGTATGCCCAACCGATGAAAAGTGGCTGATATTGTGTTGAATTGACCAGCTTAGTCGATTGAGCAGGGTGCAAGATATCGATCGATCACACAAGAATTGGCTACTGTTCACATGTCATTCAATCCACTCTGAATTGATTTTTTCATTCAGAGCATGAAGACACAACATCGGTCAGATCAATTAGTGAGCGTAAAGTCAATAGGATATCACTTGTATTGTGTGGGCCTCCAGTCGCTTGACTTTCAATCAACCATACTGAAGTTGATCGCTTAATAAAGTCGATTGCTTTGTCGATTGAGTCAGAATAGCTTAATGTATCGCTACCTTTATAGACACCATGCAATTTTCCCGTCAGATCAGTCAATCATTTCCAGCATGTCTAACCTGCTTCTGATCTAGAAAGAGATCACATTTGTGCAGTACTGATCTTGATCTTGCTTGGAAGCAGATCGGACATGCTGGAAATTATTGATCAACCAGCCGATCTGATGGAAAAATTGCATGGTGTGGATAAGCCTTTAAAGGGAACCTGAAGTAAGAGGGATGTGGTGGCTTCCATATTTATTTCCTTTTAAACAATACCAGTTGCCTGGCAGTTTTGTTGTTCTCTTTGACAGCAGTAGTGTCAAAATCACACACCTGAAACTAGCATGCAGCTAATCAAGTCAGACTTTAGTCATATTAAACATCTGATTTGCATGCTTGTTCAGGGTCTGTAGCTAAAATTATTACAAGCAAACAAATTTACCATAAGGCACTGTAGGCTTGTGCCTACAGGCACCTGATGATGAAAAGTCGTCTCAATCCCCTTCCCAGTGTCTCCCTCCCTCTTTCCCTAAGCAGAGTCCTGATGAGAGTGTAAATAAGAGGTTGCTCATCATGCTCTCAGCATTCCACTGAAAAGATCTACCTTCAGTCAGGGGCACCTCTAGTTACTAGTAAGGTTCCACTAGCTGTCTATTACATAGGGGCACCTTTAGCTACTTAACTTTGAGGGTGCTTCTGGGTACCTAATACTAAGAGCTTGGTGTAATTGCCTTCTTAAAACAGAAGGAAATTTGCAATAATTCAGTTATAAATGAACATTTGTGGTTACCCACAATGCACTACCACTAAATATGCAAATTATCCCTTTAATACTAAGAGGCATCTCTAGCTACCTATGACAGGCAAGAGAAATAAGGGAGAAGTTACAGCTAGGACAGCCAGCCCACTTGTGGTGCAGTTTGGTGGAGGTTTGTAGGTTCGTGGAGGGTGAAGTCTAAGGTTCCAGGACATCTGTGCCTATAGGCTCCTGTGAGATAAATCCAGGCCTGGAGGCAGAGAATCAGCAAGATAGCCAGGCAACTTGCATTGTTTAAAAGGAAATAAATGTCAGCCTTCTACAGTATATTACTCTCACTTTAGGTGTGCTTTAAAAGTTTATGTAAATTTTGGTGGGGAGAAAAAACATTATCCTCTATGTCCGAGGACAACAGCATACATTGCAAAGATTTTAGCAAAGACATCCCTGTTGGATAGAGAAATAAATAAATAAGGCAAATATTGCAGATCTGCGTACGAATTTAAATGTGGACACACAAATGTCAAATTAGTCCAACAGTATATCAGCACACCAGATTTTTGAAGCACACTCTTTCATTGAGCCACCAATTGATGGCTCAATAAAAGAGTGTGCTTCAAAATTCTGGTGTGCTGATATACTGTTGGACTAACTTGCTCAGTGACAATTGCCTATGTCACAATATCAGGCACCCAACCTACATTGAAAGAGGTGTGCCCCTCCACAACTTTGCGGACTCAAATGTCAAAGGTTTCCTTAAATGTGGCCACGCACCATACATTTTTTTAAAAGTCTTTTCAATTGAAGAATTACAATATATTTTTCTGAGTGATTTTAACAATTGAAAAATCAGAGTAATATGCCACGCATGCGTGTTCAATTTTTCCCCAGTTAGATTTCCCCAGTCTATTCATCAAGAATTGACAATCTAGCCTACACCATTCAATTTTCATAAACATTTATCAGAAAAATCCACCACTCCCAATCAACTAATAGTGAAAAAAAAAATGAAAAATTCAATTGGATTTCACAAATTAATAAAACAAAAAGCTTTTTATATTTTTATAGAACTAATTGTTTTTATCAAATTGCTGTGAAATTGGATCATTTTATTGTATCATGTGTGACCACTGGCAACCTTAATGCAAATCCATATTGAAATAAAGTCAGATACTTACCTATAGAGGGATGCTATAGAGCCTTCCTGTTTCTCCCACAGTCCCCACATTTCAGAGCCATCCCTGGTTCAAATTTGACACCTCTGGGAGCTCTCTGAAACATTCAGAAGCACTCACATCCTCTAGTGCTTACAAAGACAGGCGACTTCGTACTGCACACCTGCAAGATTGCGATCACGCATGTGCAGTATGGATCGGCCCATCTTCGGAAGCACTTGAGGATACAAGTTCTTACCTAAAGGCGCAATGGAAGTGACAGCTTTGGAACAAGAGACAATGAGAAGAACGAGAAGGATATAGGATCCAGAGCCATTTCCTCTCCATAGGTGAGTATGTTATTATTTTTTTCACTTCAGTTTTACTTTAAAGGTAAATGTGGCCTTGTAGAGTTTGATGTTTTTATAATTCTGTGTAAATTTTTTAAGTATTCCTTAGGTTGAAACAGATTGTATGATAGAGGACAGCTGTCATAAATGTGGGCATGAAAAGTTGAGGCCCTCGGGGACGGTCTTACAGAAAAATAGAGGCTTGCATTATGACATAGGCTACATATATTATTTAATCAAAATACCTCCAGAACAAATTAAAACCTATACAAATTTTAAGAAAAAAAAACACATCTAAATGCAAAAGCAATCCTATACAATAAAACCTAACTGCCCCTGCGTCAACCACTTTCGCTGTCTGTCCGTTCAGGTTTTCTTTTTTACTGCGCATGTGCGCAGTACAGATAGCCGTTGGGACGGGAGGTAGGGCCAGGGAGCAGGGTAGCCGTTTGTGCGCACTCACGGCGGGTGTGCGCACTGACTGGCGGCGGTGGCGCGGTTATTTCACTACCTACAGCCCATTTTTAAATGGGCCTAGGTAGACTAGTATTACAATAATACCCCCATGGCTACTTTTTCAGAGGTTTAACAAGGAATTCAGGGATATACTTTTTATAAGCCTTATGTCATTTCTGAGTAACGTCCCTTTTGTAGTTGATCCTGTGGTTTTCCCCTTTTCGTAGTTGATCCTGGGGTTTTCCCCTTTTTGTGGTTGATCCTGTGGTTTTATTGCACTTTTCACCGGGAACTTCTAATAAAGAAAAGTAGCTTTTTTCATCAACATGGTCTGGTTGCGGATCCTTTCCAGATTGCTCATTTGAACTGACCCGGCTCACCAGATCCTGCACTGACTGATATGACTTGTGGGGGTCTGAGCGTATATGAACTTCCCTCTTTTCCTTTTCCTTTTGTGCATAACAGAATTTGCATTTTGTGAATTCATGTTTGCAGCACATTGAATGCAAATCAATGGATCGCATTTATTGTGCATTGTATTGCAATTTTTGCAATTTTTCTGACGTTTGGCTGACGTTGCCAAGGACAAATTGCCAAGAGTTGAACTAATCCAATTTAGGTGTTCTCATGTAGTTCACTTCCCAAACCACACCTAAGGAATGTTATGAACATAAAGTGTGACTAGGATAAATTGAGCTACTACACACATTGTGATCCAATCATGTCATGCTCACAGTGTCAATCATTACATTCACTGTCTATAGCTTACTCCTGCTTGCCAAAACAGTAGGTCCATAAGTCCATATGTCTCCCTGTCTAAATTTGTACTCCAAATCTTGGAACACTACCTATAACACGTTCCAGAAACTATCTCAGCCAAGCTTTTTGTTGCTCAACAACCACACATCTGACTCTAAACAAGACCTGGCAGGGCCAAAATAGATATCTAGAAAAAATAACATGGCAGTGTTCTCCTTAAAATTTGTTTCCAGCCGGGTGGTATGAAATAGTAACCAGGTGGGGCGAGATGAAAATGCAGGGCAACTCTGCTTACAGCATAGGAGGAGGTGAGGAGCTGAGCCGATGACAGCCGGGTGGTCACCAAATCTAACCGGGTGGAGCGCCCGGCTAAAAGAGCCTGGGGAGATCACTGCCTGGCATATAATAATATTGTAGCTACTTGGAAATACCAAAGGTTTAAATAATATGATATGTCCTAGTATTCTACTTCAGTTCAGTTCAAGGCTTATCGCATTCAGTTGGTTCTTAAAAGTTTTGAAAGTACATCAACGTGGTTCTTGTTGAACTGAGCACAAAGGACAAAGCATCAGGTCATGAACAATAATTATAACCATGACATCTCATAGGTGTTGTCCACATAAAATATAGCCAGTCCAGCTCCAAGTTGAACTGAGCTTGGAACACGTGAAAACAACAGAACATGTGCCGTTATCAGCAATACTTTTTTAATCCAATAAAATTTAACAACAGTCAGAACTTTATCAGCCAAAATCGTACAAAAGGGGATAACTGAATGGCAAATAGCAGTACAAGATCAGAGAATTGAATACATTAACCAACAGCCAAGACAAGCAAGACTGGTAGTTAAAATCAGTTCTGGAATATACAGCAATCCTGTCTACATAAGCAAAAATTGCCAAGCCTGGTGGAGCAATTAAAATTATTAATTAAGCATCATCCTTGCTGGTTCAGCACAATTATTGGTGCCCAAGTGCAAAATGTACACAGGCTCTCACCAACCCTTGAATATGTTTGATTCTCATGCACCAGCTCTGCTGGTAAATACCGAAGCTGAGAAACTCTCTGGGTTTGATTAAAACTGTTGCATATAAAGACTTGCAGGGCTGATATTTATGCTCATCTAAATGTGTAAACATCTTTATACACCAGCTTGCTCAGAATTCAGTTAGTGAAAATGAATGAACAGTAATTACAGATATATCTGAACTTGAAGTATAAATATTAATTCACCTTTCAGGTGTGACTTCTATATTATAGAGCAATCTTCTCTTTTCAGGATTTTTGTATTATTTTCCTGCTGACTGAATTCAGAGGGTATTGCTAAAATTGATTGATGACAATGGTCCCTTGCTTCATTCTGATTTTGGATGTACTTTTTATAGGCTTGTAGGTTGTTGCTGCATCAGCCCTATGCTGGTTTGGCTGGAAAGGAGGCGTTCCTTTACATCATGCGAAACTTGCTGTACAGCGTTTTTAGAAAACCAGATTTTGATTCTTATTTTGTAACTGAGAACTGATGAATGTTATATTTAACAATTTATGATACTAGATATACAGCAGCACGGTGGCGTAGTGGTTAGCTCTCTCGCCTTGCAGCGCTGGGTCCCTGGTTCGAATCCGAGCCAGGGCACTATCTGCAAAGAGTTTGTATGTTCTCTCCGTGTCTGTGTGGGTTTCCTCCGGGCACTCCGGTTTCTTCCCACATTCCAAAAACATACAGATAAGTTAATTGGCTCCCCCTAAAAAATTGGCCCTAGACTACAGTACTTACACTACATAATATAGACATATGGCAATGGTAGGGATTAGATTGTGATCTCCTTTGAGGGACAGTTAGTGACAAGACAATATATATATATATACAGTGTACAGCACTGCGTAATATGTTGGCGTTATATAAATACTAAATAATAATAATACACTTTGAAATGGTTCCAGGATGAATATGGATGTACTGTATCCAAAGTAAATATTCAGAATTAAAGGTCACTGCCCATTTCAAAACTTAGAAATGAAAGCCTGCCATAATATACAATATGGAACTGGTTACCTACACTTTGTTGCCTACATAACTATCTGTTTTGTCCCAAAGTACTGTATCTTCATTTTTGTAAAACTCAATAAGTTTCATAAGATAACAGTGCAGCAGTGCTGGGAGCTATCCAATGCTTTAGTATTATCACCCGCAAAAGGTGATTTTAAAAAAATTGGGAGTTTATTGAAGGATCTGTAATGTGCTTGATAAGTTTCCAGGGCAAAGTGATTGCTATTATCTAATGTCCATAGATTGTTCTTGGTTGCTACAGATTACTTTTACATGGTTTTATTATGGTAACTAAAGCTTTCTTAAAGAACACCCATGATCTTGAAAAAAAAAGTTGGATACTTACCTGAGTAGAGGGAAGCCACTGGTTCCTCCAGACAGAGGCTCCTCACATTCCCCTCAAGACCACCGCTAGATGCCAGGAACCATTTGCGTATATTCTTCCATACGTGAATGGTTCACACCTGTGCAGTAACACAGAGGAACTGAGGAACTCATGCTTCCAGCTACCCCTAAAAATTACCTTTTTTTTTAGCCATCCAATGTTTTTATTTTATATTTAGACATTTACAAAGTTGATTTAATGATTTATTCTGCCAGGAAAATATTTATGGCTGTAATTTGCTTATCAGTGTGGCTTACTATATTCCCAACAAGGTACTGACAAGACAGAAGCTGTCACTTCCATGCCTAACAATTAACTCTTTCAGGCACCAAAATAAACAAGTAAAACAGCCTAGTTATTAACCCCTTCACCACTGAGGGGTTTTGAACCCCTTGAACACTTGAGCAATTTTCACCTTTCGGCGCTCCGTCCATTAATTAGTCTATAACTTTATTATTACTTATCACAATGAAATGAACTATATCTTGTTTTTTTCGCCACCAATTAGGCTTTCTTTAGGTGGGACATGTGTTTTAATGGGAAAATAGGAAAAAATGTGGGAAAAAAATATTATTTTTCAGTTTTCGGCCATTATAATTTTCAAATAATGCATGCTACTGTAATTAAAACCCATGAAATGTATTTGCCCATTTGTCCCGGTTATAAAATTGTTTAAATTATGTCCCTTTCACAATGTTTGGTGCCAATATTTTATTTGGAAATAAAGGTGCATTTTTTCAGTTTTGCGTCCATCCCTAATTACAAGCCCGTAGTTTATAAAGTAACAGTGTTATACCCTCTTGACATAAATATTTAAAAAGTTCAGTCCCAGTCCCTAAGGTAACTATTTATGTTTTTTTTTTTTATTGTATTTTTTTTTTAAATTACAAAAAAAAAAAAATTGGGGCGTGTGGAAGGTAATGAGTTAATTTATTGTGTAAAACAATGTATTTGTATGTGTAAAATGCTTTAGGGTGTAGTTTACTATTTGGACACAAGATGGCCACAGTGAGTCTGTTTACATGCGACCTGTAAGCGTCCGGAAGGACGCTTACAGGAAGCAGTAGGTGGCTGGGAGAATCACAATGATCGCGCTGTTTCTCAAAGAAGCAGCAGATCATTGCGGGGGCTTAGATCAATGAACGGGAATGGATTTTCCTGTTTATTGATCTCCGGGCGAGCGGGCGGCGGCGTGCACGAGCGGCGGTAGCACGCGCACGAGTGTCGGGAGCGCGGACAGCGGCGGTAGCGTGGAAGGTACAGATTTCTTCGTCCCTGGTTTTTTAGGGGGGAAAAAAGGGACGGAGAAATTCGTACCGCCGGGGGTAAAGTGGTTAATATGCTTTGTACTGTACATACACATGTTTATCTCCTGTCACATGTCACCTCGGGTACACTTTAAATTCTTGTAAAGAAAACGTACATCCAGGACTGCTGGTTTATATCACACACACACACACACATAGCTTTTAATTTTTCAAAGTCCTGAATTTATTAAGCACTTTTCTTTTTGGATGAATTAAATAAATAACCAGAAAATACTTGTTTTAAGTAATGCTTTATCATTAAGGGATTTTAAAGATGTCTGGGTGTTCTTGTGCTCCATAGCTTAAATGTGTCTAATAAGTAAACTAAATAGGTTAGTCTGCCATCAATCTTAATAGTGTTATACTTTGTATTATTAGCAATAATACATACAATTACCATTATTTTTAGCAGTCAATCTGACTAATATGATGATTGATTTCCTTACATAAATATTTGAGACACTGCAGCAATGTGAAATCAATATGTCAAT
Organism: Hyperolius riggenbachi; assembly: GCF_040937935.1. NCBI lineage: Eukaryota > Metazoa > Chordata > Amphibia > Anura > Hyperoliidae > Hyperolius > Hyperolius riggenbachi. The sequence goes on from NC_090646.1 coordinate 557,398,161, forward strand.
ATAATTGAACAACCTTTTTTGCATTTGGAAATATGCTTTGACTGCACATTATCCAAAGTATGCAATCAGGTGCAAAAGTAAATTAAGAATGTGTAATTAGACTTGTTAATGTTTTAGATTTAATCAATTATTTTATGAGATGACTTACGCATGCATAATATTAGAAAACTATATTATGAACAAAATCAACTTGTGCTAATAATGTACAGGATCTTCTCAAAAAATTAGCATATTGTGATAAAGTTCATTATTTTCTGTAATGTACTGATAAATATTAGACTTTCATATATTTTAGATTCAAATACACACAACTGAAGTAGTTCAAACCTTTTATTGTTTTAATATTGATGATTTTGGCATACAGCTCATGAAAACTCCAAATTCCTATCTCAAAAAATTAGCATATTTCATCCGATCAATAAAATAAAAAAGTTTTTAAAACAAAAAAAGTCAACCTTCAAATAATTATGTTCAGTTATGCACTCAATACTTGGTCGGGAATCCTCTTGCAGAAATGACTGCTTCAATGCGGCGTGGCATGGAGGCAATCAGCCTGTGGCACTGCTCAGGTGTTATGGAGGCCCAAGATGCTTCGATAGCGGCCTTAAGCTCATCCAGAGTGTTGGGTCTTGCGTCTCTCAACTTTCTCTTCACAATATCCCAAAGATTCTCTATGGGGTTCAGGTCAGGAGAGTTGGCAGGCCAATTGAGCACAGTAATACCATGGTCAGTAAACCATTTACCAGTGGTTTTGGCACTGTGAGCAGGTGCCAGGTCGTGCTGAAAAATGAAATCTTCATCTCCATAAAGCTTTTCAGCAGATGGAAGCATGAACCCACTTTTGAACCAGAAACAGCGGCAGAAGCGCCTGACCTGGGCTACACAGAAGCAGCACTGGATTGTTGCTCAGTGGTCCAAAGTACTTTTTTCGGATGAAAGCAACTTTTACATGTCATTCGGAAATCAAGGTGCCAGAGTCTGGAGGAAGACTGAGGAGAGGGAAATGCTAAAATGCCTGAAGTCCAGTGTCAAGTACCCACAGTCAGTGATGGTCTGGGGTGCTATGTCAGATGCTGGTGTTGGTCCACTGTGTTTTATCAAGGGCAGGGTCAATGCAGCTAGCTATCAGGAGATTTTGGAGCACTTCATGCTTCCATCTGCTGAAAAGCTTTATGGAGATGAAGATTTCATTTTACAGCACGACCTGGCTCCTGCTCACAGTGCCAAAACCACTGGTAAATGGTTTACTGACCATGGTATTACTGTGCTCAATTGGCCTGCCAACTCTCCTGACCTGAACCCCATAGAGAATCTGTGGTATATTGTGAAGAGAAAGTTGAGAGACGCAAAACCCAACACTCTGGATGAGCTTAAGGCCGCTATCGAAGCATCCTGGGCCTCCATAACACCTGAGCAGTGCCACAGGCTGATTGCCTCCATGCCACGCCGCATTGAAGCAGTCATTTCTGCAAAAGGATTCCCGACCAAGTATTGAGTGCATAACTGAACATAATTATTTGAAGGTTGACTTTTTTTTGTTTTTAAAACACTTTTCTTTTATTGGTCGGATGAAATGTGCTAATTTTTTGAGATAGGAATTTGGGGTTTTCATGAGCTGTATGCCAAAATCATCAATATTAAAACAATAAAAGGCTTGAACTACTTCATTTGTGTGTATTTGAATCTAAAATATATGGAAGTCTAATGTTTATGAGTACATTACAGAAAATAATGAACTTTATCACAATATGCTAATTTTTTTAGAAGATCCTATATATATATTAGATTATTAGCATAATTTAATGTTGTATATTTGTATATTGTATAATATATATATATATATATATATATATATATATATATTTACACACATGCTTTTTAAAATTAAAATGTATAATAACATTTTATTAGCAAAGCTGTAGCCACACAATGTACTAACAATATATTATATTAGCCAACCACAGTGAACAGACATGCATTGCTCACATGATCAGAGACAATTCTGATTGGCCTGCAAGCTTTCCCTGAGCGCCAAGTTTGGAGATTAGTGCCTGTAGTAAAGGGTACAGGCACATAAAAACAGGGGAGTAAATTAATATATTCTCTGCATAGGAGAGAGATTGTTGAAAATGTGTTTGTGCATACACTGACACAGAGAACCTAAAAATTGTGGCCAGTATTAAAAAAAATGATTTTACTTTGAGTACATGAATAAGAGAGCAAGCTGCCTAAGTAAATCAGCCCCTCATTGTTATCCCATGCTTTTAAGGAATGGTTTATAGTCTAGTTTATAGAAAAAGTTCTGTGTTTAAGAGGATTCCATATAAAATCATCAGTCACTAGCAGTGAACATATTATAGTATCCATATATACCAGGGGTCTCAAACCCAATTTACCTGGGGGCCGCAGGAGGCAAATTCAGGATGAGGCTGGGCCGCATAAGGGATTTCACGTGTCCCCGCCACAAAACGAGGGCTGCAAATCGCCCGGGGGGCAATCCGCCGGCATTTCCTGACGTCAATCGCGGCGGATCGCTGCCTCTGCCTGCCCCTCTCACTCTTCCTTCACAGAGAGGGGCGGGGAGAGGCGGCGATCCGTGTGGCGATTGACGTCAGGAGAGGCAGAGCTACAGCAGGAAGCTCTGCCCCTCAGCGCAGTCGTGGATGTTTCCCCAGGGGGATTTGGGGGCTCTGCAGCCCTCGTTTAACGGCAGAGATGCGGCGGATTACTTGGGAGCACTAAAGCGAACTATAAGGTAAAATAGGCAAAAATAGTTCGCTTCTGTGTCTCTTTTGCTTTTGCTGGCGCGGGCCACAAAATATTTTATCGAGGACCACAAATGGCCCGCAGGCCGCGAATTTGAGACCCCTGATATATACCCATAGTAGATCTTTCAAGATGACATCATAAAAATGTAATGTATAAAAATAATGTGACAAGTACACCAGTCATATGGTTTATCAATATCAAATAAACAATAGGGAAGGGGGAGGGTTGGAACAAAAAGTTTTCTAATTTATTCTTCATTCAAAAAGTCTTCAAATTACAGTTATGTTGTATGGATATAAATTCAAAGTTCCAGTTCACACACAAGACTGCCTGACACGTGTTTCACAACCAAAAGCCGCTTCCTCAAAGGCACATTGTATACAAACATCTGTTAAAAACATACAATATAATATATATGAGTCAAATACATACCATTTAGAGACCAATGCGTATATCAGGATAAAGGTCCAGCCACAAGGGTTGAGAAAATAATAGTAATACTCTTACCCAGTGGGCCAGAGTCAAATGTCACCGCAATCTAAAAAAAAAAAAAACAATATGCACAACAACTCAGGTACTGTATAGAAAAAAGAGAAGCATACTATAACAACCCTCATGTATAGTCCAACTTAGAACAAAGTGCACCAGATAATAGATAAGAAATACATAATGCCTATGACCAAAGGATAGATATCCCCTAGTGTACAGCTAAAATAGGCCTGCCATTTGACATTCACCACTGTGCATATATCCAAGATGTGCACTCTATAATAATCCTATTCAAATAGAAAATGTCAGAAATATATCCCAGAGCCAAAAAGTGAAAACACCCCTATATATAGGGGTCTCCGCCCCACTACCTGCGACCTGGATCCTGGCCCAACTGGATCCTTAATGCAGTGCCCAGAGCTGATCAGGCCAGCACTTCACAAAATCACTCAGTGCTCCTTGCAAAGTGGACTTTTCCCAGAAGAACTAAAGAAAGCAATCATAAAACCCCTCTTGAAGAAACCATCACTAGATCCTCATTCTGTAACCAACTACAGACCTGTTGCGAACTTACCATTCCTATCAAAAGTTATCGAGAAAGTAGTCGCCAACCAGCTGGAAGCCAGGCTTACAGATAATAACATCTTTGACACTTTTCAGTCAGGATTCAGGAAAAGGCACAGCACTGAAACAGCATTAGTCCGAGTAATGAATGATCTACTTACTGCAAGGGACAAGGGTGATTGCTCAATTTTGATTCTTCTTGACTTGTCTGCAGCATTTGATACTGTGGATCATGAAATACTAATCCAGCGACTGAAGAATTACTGTGGCCTAAGGGGTACTGTTCTTAGCTGGTTTCAGACCTTCCTATCTGGCAGGACACAGCAAGTATGTCTGGGCACACACTACTCTAATCCAGTGCCACTTCCCTATGGAGTTCCACAGGGTTCTGTACTATCACCATTACTCTTTGCAGTCTACATGCTCCCACTGGGCAAAATAATCCAGAACTATGGCCTAGGATACCATTGTTATGCAGATGACACACAACTGTATCTGTCCTTCAAGCCTGGCACCCAAGACCCATCAGCATCCATAAATGCGTGTCTAGTGGATTTACAAAATTGGATGAACACCAGCTGGCTGAGGCTGAACTCTGACAAAACAGAGGTGTTGGTGGTAGGTGGTCCACACATGATGGATAAAGTTCAAAACGCTCACCACCTCAAACTAGCAATTGGGGGAGATACTGTACAGTATAAAGACTCTGTGCAAAACCTTGGGGTGATCCTGGATGGAAATGTAAAACTCAAACAGCAGATATCAGCTGTCGTCAAGTCTTCCTTCTTCCATCTAAGAAATATAGCGAAAATCAAACACCTTATCCCAGCTGAAGACCTACCTGTCCTGGTTCATGCATTTGTATCCTCCCGCCTAGACTACTGCAACGCCCTGTTCATCGGATCTACAGAAAAGGTTCTGCCCCCCTTACAGCTAGTACAGAATGCTGCAGCCAGACTCCTAGCCAATGCCCCCCGCAGCTCACACATCACCCCAGTACTGCAAACTCTTCACTGGTTGCCAGTAAAATGGAGAATCAATTTTAAGATCTGCCTGCTGACATTCAAGGCTGGAACTTTATGCCCCTCCACGCACCCTCCGCTCTGCCAACAAGATGAAGCTGATTATTCCCAGGATACACTTAACATTTAGTGCTCGGGCCTTTTCCTACGCAGCCCCTACTCTATGGAACTCACTTCCACAATCAGTACGAGAGGCTCCCTCTCTGGACAGCTTTAAAAAAAGGCTAAAAACTCACCTCTTTTCCCTAGCCTTTGAGACTGCATAATGCAGGGTCACAGCGCTTTGAGTCCCCAGGGAGAAAAGCGCTATATAAATATTATTGTTATTGTTATATAAAGATACAAAGATCACAGTGCATTAGTATCAGCCATAAGATGGCTAGGGTCACACAGACCTAGACAGGCATCATACATCATAGCGCTGTGTACAAAAGATACCTCATATAATAAACACCTCATATAGGAGACCAAAATGGTGAATAAATTCTATGCATTCAAATCCGAAATCCTATTAGGATAGATCCAAATAGTGCAAACAGACCACCCCAAAATGTGTACATAACACCCATAAAGTGTACAGTATATAGTCACTTAAGCAGATAACCAGCTAAGGAACTAATTAGTACAAGCCCAAACAGTGCAGGCCAGAAGGAAGAAAACATGTACATCCAATATATAGATGGGACCAATATGGTGAGTGTGAACATATACCAACAGAGGAAACATACACCTCAAGGGCTTGATTCACAAAGCGGTGCTAACCCAGTAAAATACTTTAGGCGTGATAACCATTGCACCACGCTGGTGAAAAGACAGTTTAGGCGTGATAAGTTTAGGCGTGATAAGTTTAGGCATGATTCGTTTAGATAAGTTTAGATCGCACGCTAAGTCCCGCGCGCAAAGCAGCGCCATTGCACTCTATGCGAAGTGCACCAGACTTTGCTAGAGCAAAACTTTTGATCAGCTGTGCACTGCAGTGCTAACCCAGTTGGTGGTTAAACTTATCATGCCTAAACTTATCATGCCTAAACTTATCACGCCTAAACTGAGATTAGGCGTGATAAGGGGCTTTTCACCAGGGTGCTAACTGTTAGCACCGCTTTGTGAATCAAGCCTCAAGTATCTAAATAACATCAATATGGTGAATAAAAACATGTACCAATATGGTAAACATAAACATATTCTAACATAATAATATAGGATTAAATACATCAAGGGTAAGTAAATACCTGGAGTTTCAGGAGAAAAAAGATCTCAGTGACGTTTCCGTGTGTACATGGATTAGAGAAGGTGCTGTCCTTCCTCACCATGTGGGCATAAAACGGCTCTACTAGCCAATAAGGGAGAGACATGGCTCTGGGTCAGAGTAGGGGAGGGTCTGAGTATGGAGAGCGGCCTCGAGTGCGTGGGGAAATGGAACGCATGCCCAACTACAACGTATGCTGGAGCGCACGTCGCATATGGCGTGATGGGCACTGTCTGACCAATAGGAGAGGAGGGTGGATGCATACGCTTCCAATGTCCATAGCGTGGCGTCACTCACAGGCACACGGGACGGGCAATCTGCGCATGCGTCTGTGTCTCCAAGCCCCCCGAGCCAAATCCCACAATACAAAGCGCCCACCGGCATCACATGATGTAAGCAAAAGATGCCGATGGCTAGAGGCATATAGAGAGGGACCCCACCAAGCACTAATACAATAGTATTAATCCTAAATACACAAATATACAATAAATCTACATAAAATATATAGATTGAGCGCTGGTGGGCAAAATTAATCCTACTGCACATTAAAACTAAGCTGCCCTAGTTATATGGTTTTCAAACTGCAAAGTGTTATTGATCAAGAGACATGCCATATATTGTACAATACCAGATGTCAATTATCCACCTATAATCAGATGGACATGTTAACAGAAAGGGTACTTACATATTATACCATCTACAACTTTGGCAGCCTCCTGTCAAATTTTGGGTTGCTTTTGTTTTCACTGGGTCCCAAGTCATTCTCATGCACTGTTCCTGACTGAGTAATGGGTTCCTGAGTTGTGCAGTGTGGATCCTATCTTCTCCCCAATAATAACTATTTCTTGGCCATCTAGTGGGTCGTTCCCCCTTGAACCCATAGCATTCCTCAGCCTTCTTGTGGACCCCTCCCATGCTCCCATGGGCCCCCATTGAGGCAACACAGTTCCCAGCATGTCCACATAGAGGCACCACAGCTCTCAGCATTCCCCTCATTGAGGCACCACAACTCCTAGCATGCTCCCATAGAGGCACCACAGCTCTTCGCATGCCCCCTAGAGCTTTATGGGGGTATGCTGGAAGCTGTAGTGCCTCTATGGCTACATTCTGGGAGCTGTGGTGCCTCAATGGGGGCATGCTGGGAGCTGTGGTGCATCAATGGGAGGCATACTTGGTGCCATTGTGTGTATGTCCCTCTCTTCTGCCAGCTATGTCCCCTTCTCTCTCCTCCATGAGCTTTACCTCTGCTCTTTTCTTTGGCCGCTATGCCCCCTTCCCTTTCCTCTGCCAGCTATGCCCCCTTTCCATCTCCTCTGCCCCCCCCCCTTCCTCTCCTCTGCCAGCTCTGCCTCACCTTCCTTCTCCTCTCCTCTGCCAACCATGCCACCTCTTCCTCTCCTCTGCCCTATCCCTTCCTCTTCTCTACCAGCTCTACCTCACCTTCCCTCTCTTCTGCCAACCATGCCACCTCTTCCTCTCCTCTGCCCTACACCTTCCTCTCCTCTACCAGCTCTGCCTCACCTTCCCTCTCCTCTGCCAACCATGCCACCTCTTTCTCTCCTCTGCCCCTCCCCCTTCCTCTCCTCTGTCAGCTCTGCCTCACCTTCACTCTCCTCTGTCCCATTTTCTCTCATCTGCCAGCTCTGCCTCAGCTTCCCTCTCCTCTGAAAGCTCTGCCATGGACGTGTCCCACTTGTTCTCTGAACCCTCGACACAGTAGCACAGTGGGCAGAAGTGTACACATTTCCTCCAGCCACTGTTTGAGTTTGTAGACATCTTCACTTCCGGGCCTTTCAGAGAATCTGGGAGTTGTGGTGCCTCAATGGGGGAGGGGGGGGGGGGCTAAGCTGTGGTACCTCTATGGGGGCATGCAAAGAATCAGACTCTAGGAGCTCTAGCTTCTGATTCATTCTCAGACACTAGGGGCAGAAGACCGGAAGAGGAGAGGTCTCCAGGCTCCAGAGATCAAGCGGCTGGATCAAGTGAGTACTACTGCCAGCAGCGCTTTTCTGCAGTTGGGATCCAGGGGGAACATCCGGACCACCCCAACCTAGATCCATGGAACATGCTATATATCTTTAGTGCTGGCGACATGCCTGATATCAGATGTTCAACTCTTTGTTTAAAACCTCTGTAGATGAATTCTGATACATGACTATGTGAATTATTTTTCAACACAATACAAATAGTCTGCAGGCATTAGAAATCTATTTATATACTTCGGGGACTTCTGGTAGGTAAGAGGGTCCTCACACCTCCAAAATCCAATCAGTGCACAGTCCAATCAGGACTCAACCCTTTGTGGATGCTTATCCAATGATTGTCTTTATTTTATTTCGTACAGCAGTTATACAGCATAGTAAAAGCAGTGCTGGTTTTACGATGCTGTGTAACCGCTGTACAAAATAAAATAAAAGCAATCATTGGATAAGCATCTACAAAGGGTTGAGTTCTGAATGGACTGTGCACATATGTGAATTCTTAACAATATATATGGTGTTGAAGACATGTTAGGATAGGGATAGGGCTGATTGAAAGCAAAGACATTCCAGAAATGAACGTAGAGCACAGTAATGATCATAATCAGCTAATTACCATTATGTGAAATTTCGCACAAATTTTCACAATTCAGCCTATAGGTAATTATGATTTGTAAATTCATATGATTTTGTGTCATTCGTAATTTTGCATACACTTATGTGTAATTTTTGTGTCATTTTGTGCTGACTTTAATGGTGAATAGCAAAGCCCCCATACATGCTATTGTCACCAAAATTGCTAATGTACAGTGGGTACAAGTAAAAAAAAAAGAAAATAATTTTTCAAAAAGACCTTGTAGTTTTTGAGAAAAAAATGTTTTTTAAAGGGAACCAGAGAGGAATGAACACTAAAAATAGGAAAAGCTTTTATACATACCTGGGGCTTCTTCCAGCCCCATAAGCCTGGATCGATCCCACGCCGCCATCCTCCGCTTCCTCACTTCCGGTGGACGCGACCAGTTTTCCGCATGAACAGGGGCTCCCTTCATACCCTTACACATGCGGCTGCACAGTATGCATCCGCACGCATAAGGATATGGAGAGAGCCCCTGTGATGCGGAAAATTGGCCGCATGCTTACTCCGACTGGCCGAAAGTGCGGGACCCGGTACTGGCGGATACAGGCAGCGGAGGAGGGCTGCGTGGGAGCGATCCAGGCTTATGGGGCTGGAGGAAGCCCCAGGTAAGTATAAAATCGTTTCCCCCCAACATATCTGGTTCTCTTTAAAGACAGAAAAATGAAAGTTTAAAAAAGATTTTTCCTTTGCATTTAAAAATCTTTTTTTTTTACTTACCCACTATACCCCTTAACATATGAAGCAATTTTGGTGGCAATAGCATATATGGGGGCTTTGTTATTAACCGTTAAAGTTGACACAAAATTACACAAAAAATTGCCTAAAAATTTCCAAATGATTACAGTTACAGATTCAATTAATTAAGATTTTTCCCAAAATGTTGCATTATGATTTTGCATCCAAATTGCAAATTTTGATGCGAAATTAACCCCTTAAGGACCAGGGGATTTTTCAGAGATCGGTGCTGCGTGGGCTCTACAGCCCGCAGTACCGATCAGGAGTGCAGCAGGGCGATCAGACTACCCCCTTTTTTTCCCCACTAGGGTGATGTCCTGCTGGGGGGGTCTGATCGCCGCTGGCTGCATTTGCTTAGCAGGGGGCTCTTCAGAGCCCCCCTGTGCAGCGTTCTCCGCCCTCTCGCCCGTTCCCTCCCTCTCCCTTGCCCTCTGAGCGGTGCAGGACGGATATCCGTCCTGCGCCTGATAGAATAGGCTTCTGCCTATCAGATGCCGGCGATCCCCGGCCAATCAGAGGCCGGGGATCGCCGATCTATGTCATGGCGCTGCTGCTCAGCAGCGCCGTATTGATGTAAACAGCGGGGACTTCTTCCACGTGTGTTTACATTATGTATGCGAGCCGCGATCGGCGGCTCGCACACTGTTCACGGAGGCAGCCTCCGTGAACTGGCATGGAGCGGCCGTTTCCATGCTATACCAATAACGACCCGCCGACGCCTATCGGCGTTAGGCAGTCGTTAAGTGGTTAAGACTGCAAAATTTGTGACAATCACTACTAGAGCACCTTTAAGTCTCAGGGACACCATTATACTTGTTACTATTGATGTTCAATATGATCAGCAGCAGTAGTAGCTTCCAGCTTCCCTTCACCCCAGCAAATAACACTATGATGTATACATGGTTTTTAACTACTCTAAGGCCGCTCCACGCCAATGGGCGTGGCTGCGGTGGCAGCCCCATGACCGCCTAATGCCAATTGGCGTCAAGTCCTAGGGCTGCAGTTTGCAGGAGATCGTGCGCAGGCTGCGCGTGCATCTCCTTCTTGTGGGGCGGAGCACCGCCCCGCCTTCACTCCCCGAGTGGTGATTGCCACTCGGGAGAGTGTTAGATGCCAAAACCGCTGTTTAATTACATGTACAGCACTGCGATTAGCAGCAACGCTGTACTGGGGACAGCTGTGCGACACGGCTGTCTGCCTGGGGGACAAGAGAGCAATTGGCTCTCATAGGGTGAAGCCTATGAGAGCCGATCGCTGTGATTGGCTGCTTGCAGGGAGGGAGGGAGGGAGAGAAAAAGAATATAAAAAAAAAATAGGTAAATTTAATAAAAAAAAAGAAACATAAATATTTATAAACATAAAAAACACCGGGGTGGGCGATCAGACCCCTCCAACAGAGAGCTCTGTTGGTGGGGGGAAAAGAGGGGGTGATCACTCGTGTGCTGTGTTGTGCAGCCCTGCAGCTTGGCCTTAAAGCTGCAGTGGCCATTTTAGTAAACATTGGCCTGGTCTTTAGGGGGGTTTACCACTGTGGTCCTCAAGTGGTTAAACTCGGTAAATGACATTTTGCAGCATTAAACTTTAATATATACTGAGTTCTGCATATACATTTTATGCATTTCAAAGCAAACCTAAATTATCTGCTTGTCATTGGCGATACCTGAATTGTAATAATATCTTCCTATCATTGGTCAAAACTGCATGCCACTAATATCTAACTCTGCATACCATTGTAATGTGGTTGCAACTAACTTAAAGAGGAGCTCTAGTGAAAACAACATAATGAGCAAAAGTGCTTAATGTTTACAATAATTATGTATAAATGATTAAGTCAGTGTTTGCCCATTGTAAAATCTGTGAAATGGGGTTTCACCACAATATCAGCCATACGGAGCCCCCTGATGATCCATTTGAGAAAAGGTAAAGATTTCTCATGGGAAAGGGGTTATCAGCTACTGATTGGGATGAAGTTCAATCTTTGGTGACGGTCACTTTAAACCTGAGGCAAAATTTTTAAATCTTAATATAACCCAGAGGAATGTCATGTGCACAATGGCATGCCCATGTGTCCTTCCATCGCCGCTGCTAGACCCCCCCGGGCTCTGCCTTCCCCCCTGAAATATTGCAAGGCTAGCGACAATCTGCCTGTCACTAGCCGTTCTGTTTACTTGAGGCTTGTCAATCAGTCTCCTCTGCACTGCCGCCTCCATTACAGTCTCCCCCCACTGCTCCCCGCCCCTGCTAGCTTTCTCCATTCGGAAGCCAAGCTGCAACCCAGGAGGTAAAAACTTTAAAAAAGTAGATTTATTGTTTTGTCTCAGCTGAATGTAAAAATCTGTCTCTTTGTCTCAGAGTGCTCATATACAGTATATGAACTATTGACCTTTTTTATCTATCCTCTCCTGGCAGAGAGCTTCTTAGAGCAAAGTATTTTATGGCTGTTCCTTATCAGTAGTCATCTGGGTCCCACCTAGAGAAAAACTGTCAGTTGGGTAGCTGAATATTAACTGTTTCTGGCAGAGAAAGAAGAAAAGCATCACAGCATATGTATTTACAGTAGCGTTTTGTACCATGTTAGCCATCAGTTAAAGAGGAACTCCAGTGAAAATAATGTAATAAAAAGTGCTTCATTTTTAGAATAATTATGTATAAATGATTTAATCAGTGTTTTCCCATTGTAAAATATTTTAAATCCCTGATTTATATTCTGACATTTATCTCATGGTGACATTTTTACTGCTGGCAGGTGATGTAGCTGCTGCTTGCTGTTTTGGCAGTTGGAAACAGCTGTAACCAGCTTTTTCCCACAATGCACCAGGGTTCACAGACAGGAAACTGCCAAGAGTACGTACTCAGAATTTCTTTGTGGGAGGGGTTTCACCACAATATCAGCCATATAGTGCCCCCTGATGGTCTGTTTGTGAAAAGGAATAGATTTATCATGTAAAAGGGGGTATCAGCTACTGATTGGGATAAAGTTCAATTCTTGGTCGGAGTTTCTCTTTAAAGCAAGAGGTTTTGAGTCAAGATGATTCCATTTATTGGCTAACCTAAAAGAATAAGAGTAAGCAAGCTTTCGGCTGTGCCGCCTTCGTCAGACTTCAATCCTGTCTGCATAGATTTTTTTGCAGGCATAAATACATGTCATTAAGATGCCTCAAATGAAAAAGGGGTCTAATCTATTACAAAACAGCAAACAACCCCTCAAGGCCCCATTTAGATTTTCTGTTCAATTTAAAGAGAACCCGAGGTGTGTTTGTCAAATCATATTAGGACTCAAAGGCATGCTCTGTGTACAATGAATGACCTGACTCTGGGTCCAATGGAAGGAAGCTTACGGAGGCGGGGAGGGAAGGGACACAGGCGGGTGAGCCGTGTAATACAGGAGCAGTGATGAGTGACAGGCTGATGTAAATAGCAGGCTAGTGACAATCTCAAAGTCACTAGCCTGGCGCTTTTTTTAAGGGAGGGCAGCTAAACCGGGGGGGGGGGGGGGGGGGGGGTTGGCTGGAGGCACAATAGAAGGACATAGAGTCACCCATGCCCCTGATCGGGCCATGTCCATTCATTACAAGCATTGCGATTGGTTTGAGGAAGCCTTGCTTCCCTTCCTCAACTGCTAATCTGGAAATTCCCACCGCTCATTGGGGAGGTCACACACGTGCACGGCAACGTAACACTGGACACGGATAAGCTTCCAGATAGACTTTAGCAGTGTCTATCTGGACAAGAATACTCGTCCAGATATGCTTAAGAGGTTAATAATAATAATTTCAACAGCTGCATCGTATTAATAGATACGATTTTATTCCCTAATACATAACATTCTATATTTGCTCCATAATGCTAAAAATTATCATAACAATTCTTTTACCATCAAACCTTGACTTGCACCATGTCAAACATCTTAGTCAAACATTTACTTCGGTGCAGATGCCAACAATTTTATTGAAAATCAAAGGAAGATTTTAACATATTCAAGCAGAAGTGGAGCCAAATGAACTAATCATCTCAGTGTTTTTAGTAGGGCTACAATAGTAGAGCTATTTAAGTTTTCACATTATAAAATATTACTGTTTTGTATTATGCTTGTGGAGCTGTTAGAGAACTTCTCCTTTATTTTTATTTTAGTCAGTCCCCTGCAGCAGTCTTTTGGGGAAGGTACGTCATAATGTCACAGGTGCACAAAGCACAGTGGGTGTCAGATCATTCCCCACTTGTTATTGCTTTTATTATTATTGTCTATTGTGAAAAGTGCTACTAAAGCTAAGTCCACACATATGAGAATTGTCACAGGTTGGGGATTGAGAAAAAATCCCTCGGGCGACAATTTGTGGAACAATGCTGTACAGACACAGTCCTAGCCTTGAGGCTAGCAATGTGTTCTGTTCATATAGAAAGAGTCAGAGGCACAATGAGTGGCGGATGACAGAGTGGCTTCAATCAGTCGGCAAAGGCTGGTCATAACCGAGCACTAACAATCTGCGGCCGCCTTACACACATAAAAACGTTAGCTGAAACACTCGTCATTTCAAACGACGGTTATTGCATGTGTGTATGTAGCTTAAGGCTAGCCTTGGTGTCTTTGGTACACTTTCTAAAGTCATTCTGATGTACAGAGAACAACTTCTTAACCTGGGGTGGGACTAATCTCCCCACTTGCCAATATGGTGGCTACTTCGAGGTAACCCGTCTTTGTGAGTATACATTCATATTGAATTTGTTTCATCCATTGGACCATACTATACAATGTGGGCTCTCAATTTTTCTTTTGTTTCAACAGGCCAGTGAATAGGAAGGACATTTCCGGACAATTAGAGTAGGATTGGTCACTGTCTAGAAGCACATTGTAGAAGGCAACTCATTTTTCTACAACATAGTTTCTACAAGAAATACTGTTACTGAAAATCCCCTTTAAGCCTTCATTTTTGCTGCCAATATTCATTTCAAGATAAGATAAGAATCACTACTGCTAAAGAATTCAATTTTGTAATTAAATAGATTACATACAGGCAGATACAAATGCCATTGCATGATTCAATACCTCATATTCTTTATTTTAACTTACAAAGCAAGAAACCAATGAGAAAGTCCTGAAACAAAAACTTAATCATAGGCTCATAATTTCTATTTATTTCCTGTTCACATTTTCATATAGTTTTGTCATGGTTCTGCTCTGCTTAAATAAATCCTCTTATATAAGAACATTATTATGATAGAGGATACAGTTGCTAAATAGAATAAACTGTATAAGCTGTATTGTGGCATCCTGCATAATACATCTATCCCTGGGATGGCATCTATGCTATCCCCGGGCCCGGAGCAGCATACAAGCCATTCCTGGGAGAGGTTTATTAAGCGGGATGCCACAATACAGCCAATACAGTGACTGGGTGGACACCGCTTAAAGGACCACTATCGTAAAATTTCTAAAAAATAAAAATAAAAAAGATTTATTCTGGAAATAATGCTAGTAGAAGGGATAGTGAAGGGTTAAGAATTAGTTAAAAAAAATCACCCTGCTGTTCACACATTTACGATTTCACGGCAGCGTGAATGTGACAACTCTTCCGATGGACAGCTCCTATCTGCTGGCTAAGATTATTATACTGTACTGAGGCTGCTAACGACTTTTCAAGCAGTAAAACTGTCTCCTCCTGTGATGTTAGCCAGGCAGATAGGAGCTGCTATCCTTGGGAAGATCTGCTGCCATGAATGTGTAAACAGCAGGGTGATTTATTTTTTAACTAATTCTTAACCCTTTACTATCCCTTCTACTAGC
Source organism: Hyperolius riggenbachi (assembly GCF_040937935.1). Taxonomy (NCBI): domain Eukaryota; kingdom Metazoa; phylum Chordata; class Amphibia; order Anura; family Hyperoliidae; genus Hyperolius; species Hyperolius riggenbachi. Next base: position 557,413,384 of record NC_090646.1, read on the forward strand.
ATTATTTCTAGAATAAATCTTTTTTAGTTGTATTTTTTAGAAATTTCGTGATAGTGGTCCTTTAATAGGAAATATGATTATAAGCCAGATGTACCACAAGGCCCTGTCAATACATGCCTATAGGGGCCTCATGAGGGAAAGGCAACTCACTCCCTTCCCAAATGCCTTTCTCCCTCCTTCACTATGCAGAGTCCTGATGAGAGTGTAAATGGGAGGTTACTCACCCTGCTCTCTTCATTCCACTAACAAGATCTCCCTTCAGTCAGAGGCACCACTAGCTAAGTAATACTGAGGTTTCTCTAGTTACCAAATACTAAAGATGGCCCGAACCTCCGATTTTTGGCTCGCGAACCTCCACAAACGTAGGCAAACATGCGAACTTCCGCGAACCGCAATAGACTTCGATGGGGAGGCAAACTTTGAAAACTAGAAACATTTAAGCTGGCCACAAAACTGATGGAAAAGATATTTCAAGGGGTCTAACATCTGAGTTTTTGCATGGGGGAGTGGGATACATGCCAAAAGTCCCGGGGAAAAATCTGGATTTGACGCAAAGCAGCAATTTAAAGGCAGAAATCACATTGCATGCTACATTGGACGCCTAAAGTGCTTTAAAACATCTTGCATGTGTATAAATCAATTAGGAAGTGTAATTAGAGTACTGCTTCACACTGACACACCAAACTTACTGTTTAATGCACCGCAAACAGCTGTTTGTGTTGTGACGGCCGTGCTGGACTGGTGCGCACCATGGCCAGAGTGCAGGCGATAGCGGTTTTCAAGCCTATATGGTCACCAGGCTGAGGTAGCTCAATGACAGAACAACAGTGACTGTCCACCGGCATTGGTGGAGGGTGGATCCGGAAGCGCTAAGGTGAGGCATTGAACTAAAGAATGTCCGCATGTCCGACCTCACCATGAGATCGCTGGAGCGTCCTGTCCTTGCCTGTGTGGACATGGGAGAAGGATTACTGGCAGTGGTACCTTTATTGCATTGTGCTGTGACATCACCCTTAAAAGTACTGTTAAGCATAGTTGCCAGTTTGTTCTGCAAGTGCTGCATCCTTTCTGCCTTTTGGTGATTTGGAAACATCTCCACCACTTTGTGCCTATACCGAGGATCTAGTAGCGTGGCCACCCAGTACAGCTCATTCCCCTTGAGTTTTTTTATACGGGGGTCCCTCAACAGGCTGGACAGCATGAAAGATGCCATCTGCACAAAAACAATACCTCCCTCATCATCTTACTCCTCTTCCCCACACGACTCTTCCTCCTCCTCCTCCTCCCTCTGTGCTGCCGCAGGTGTTGAGGAATCAACTGCTTCTGCTGAGAATTGATCCCACAACTCTACCTCCTGTTCCTGTTCATGTTCACGCTCCTCCACAGCTTGATCCACCACTCTACGCACGGCATACTCCAGGAAAATGGCATATGGGATCAAGTCGCTGATGGCGCCTTCACTGCAACTCACCAGGTTTGTCACCTCCTCAAACGGCCGCATGAGCCTGCAGGCATTTTGCATCAGTATCCAGTACTTCTGCCAGAACATCCCCAGCTCCCCAGACTGTGGTCCTTTGACTATAGTTGTAGAGATACTGTTTGATGACTTTCTCCTGTTGTAGCAGGCGGTCGAACATCAGGAGGGTCGAATTCCAGCGAGTCGGGCTATCGCAAATTAAACGTCTCACCGGCAAGTTGTTTCTCCGCTGGATATCGGCAAAGTGTGCCATGGCCATGTAAGACCACCTGAAATGCCCACACACCTTCCTGGACTGCTTTAGGACGTCCTGTAAGCCTGGGTACTTAGACACAAATCTCTGAATTACGAGACTGAGCACATGTGCCATGCAGGGTACATGTGTCAACTTTCCCAAATTCAAAGCCGAAATGAGATTGCTGCCATTGTCACACACCATGTTGCCTATCTCCAGTTGGTGCGGGGTCAGCCACTGATCCACCTGTTTGTTCAGAGCAGCCAGGAGAGCTGCTCCAGTGTGACTCTCCGCTTTGAGGCAAGACATGTCTAAGATGGCGTGACACCGTCGTACCTGGCATGCAGCAAAGGCCCTGGGGAGCTGGGGCTGTGTAGCTGGAGAGGAGATTGCAGCACCAGTAGAGTTGAACTACCACTCAGCTGAGGAGGAAGAGGAGGATGACAACAAAGAAGATGTAGCAGGAGGAGAGGAGGTGGCAGCAGGTCTGCCTGCAAGCCATGGAGGCGTCACTAGGTCCGCTGCACAGCCACATACTCCCTGCTTGCCAGCGGTCACCAGGTTGACCCAATGGGCTGTGTAAGTAATGTACCTGCCCTGACCGTGCTTGGCAGACCAGGCATCCGTGGTCAGATGGACCCTTGACCCAACGCTGTGTGCCAGAGATGACACCACTTGCCTCTCAACTTCATGCTACAGTTTGGGTATCGCCTTTTTGGAGAAATAATTGTGGCCTGGTATCTTCCACTGCGGTTTCCCAATGGCCAACAATTTTCATAAGGCCCCAGAGTCCACCAGCTGGTACGGTAACAGCTGGCAGGATAACAGTTCCGCCAAGACAGCTGTCAGACACCGGGCAAGGGGGTGACTGGCAGACATTGGCTTCTTCCGCTCAAAGATTTCCCTCACGGACACCTGGCTACTGCTGTGGGCAGAGGAGCAGGAGCCGCTCAAGGTGAGAGGCGGAGTCGCCGGAGTGGAGGAGGTTGGCTGTGATTGTGAAGGTGCAAGGGAGAAAGCGGCTGAAGAAGATGATGCACCTGAAGGAGGAAGAGGAGAAGGAGGGTGGCTTTGCTTTTGTGTGCTGCTTTTGCTCAGGTGGTCTTCCCATTGCAGTTTGTGCCTTTTCAGCATGTGCCTTCATAAGGCAGTTGTCCCTACGTGTTGGCCTTTCCATGGCTCAATTTTTGGTGGCAGAGAGTACAGATGGCATTGCTCTGATCTTTGGAATACGCACTAAAAAATTTCCAAACCGCTGAGCCCCCCTGGGGTGTGGTCACTATGGTGGCATCAGCAGCTGATGTTGAAGGGTTGAAGGGTATGTTGGCTGGCTGTCCATAGGTGGTGATACATGGCGCCGGACACTGCCACCAGCTGTTTCTGATGACAAGCTCCCCCTGCTTCTTTCAGCAACTCGTCTCCTCCTACTCCTCTCTGACTCCCCCTCTGAACTGTCCCCTTGGTCATCGTGTCTCTTAGGATCCCACGTGGTATCCATGGCAGTATCATCATCATAATCATCCTCCAAAGTTTCGCTTGTATCAGACACCTCCAAAGCTGCACCATACGCCTAACTCAGACATATGAGGTGGTGTAACTTGCTTAGCGCCTTCATCTTGTTGTAACAATAATGGCTGTGAATCAGTTATTTCCCCACCAAATAACTCCTGCGAAGTGTCAAATTTAGCGGATGTTGAACTTGGAGTAGCGCTGGTGGATGCGGAAGATGAGGTGTTCTGTGTTAAATAGTCAACCACGTCCTGACAATCTTGGGAGTTGATGGGACGTACCTTCTTCTGAGCACTGTACTTTGGGCCAGGGCCGCACGAAATCACGTCAGCACGACCTCGAACAGACCTGTTCGACTGGTGGCCTGCCTCTGGGTCTGCCTCTGCCTGTTGGTTTGTCCATATTAGGGGGGATGAAGTGAAAGGTATGCACTGACTTGACTAATACGATGTGCGGTTATACAGGTGCAGTGAACAGGTAGCAGTGACTGGTATTACAATACAATGTGCAGCTGTCACACAGGTGCAGTTAACAGGTATGTACGGACTGGTATACTAAACAGCGTGCGGGCACACAGGTGAAGTGAACAGGTATGCAGGGATTGGTATTACAAATGTGCAGCTGTCACACACAGGTCCAGTGAACAGCTGCAATGACTGGTGGTATATTACACTGCTTGCGCTCACGTAGGTAGGTAGGTAGATGCACTGAACAGCGAACAGGTGCAGTGATTGGAATTACAAATGTGCACCTGTCACACACAGGTACCGTGAACAGATGCAATGACTGGTGGTATATTACACTACTTATGCTCACGCAGGTAGGTAGGTAGGTGCACTGAACATTTAACAGGTGCAGTGATTGGAATTAAAAATGTGCACCTGTCACACACAGGTACTATGAACAGGTGCAATGACTAGTGGTTCATTACACTGCTTGCGCTCACGTAGGTGCACTGAACAGGTTACAGGTATGCACTGCAGTGATTGGAATTACAAATGTGCACCTGTCACACATACAGGTACCCTGAACAGGTGCAATGACTGGTGGTATTAACAATGCGTGCACTCACGTAGGTAGATAGGTAGGTAGGTGCACTGAACAGTGAACAGGTGCAGTGATTGGGATTACAAATGTGCCTGTCACACACACAGGTAATCACTGAATGTGCTGGGCCTGGCAGTGGCACAGTAGGAATTACCAAGGCTGTCTATGCAGGGCCGGCCCGCTCATGAGGCGGGGTGAAACGTTTGCCTCAGGCGGCAAACTTCTAGGGGCGGCACCCGCCCGTCCGTGGGTGCGGGGGGCGGCCGCCGAGCCGGAGGGGTAACGGGCAGGACGGGGGTATTGGGCCTAGCAGTGGGGAGGGGGGTCGGACCCTCCCCTCCCTCGCCTTGGTCCCCCGATCTGCGCTCCCCTCCAGCTTAAATAGGAAGCAGCCGATGCCCAATAGTAAGAGGCACGGGCGGGGAGGACTCACCTTATCCACGTTCCAGCGTGGGCTCCACTGACGTCACTTCCTGCATCGCCGTCCACTTAGAATACAGTGGGCAGCGATGCAGGAAGTGGCGTCAGTGGAGCGCACGCTCTATTGGGCATCCGCTGCTTCCTATTTAAGCTGGAGGGGAGCGCAGATCAGGGGACCCAGGCAAGGGACCCCCCCTCCCCGCCGCTAGGCCCAATACTCCTGCCCGCTACCCCTCCGGCTCGGCGGCCCCCCGAGGAGGGAGGTGGGGGGGTATGCGGCGGCAATTTTTTTCTAAATTTGCCTCAGGTGGCAAAAAGTCTAGGGCCGGCCCTGTGTCTATGCAACACAAGTGTCTGTGGGACACACCCCAAAAAAAATCGGTCACAAGAACAAGATTAGCTCTCAAAAGAGCTGTTGAGGGGTGCTTTTTTAGCAATAAGAATCAGCAAGGAGCAATCTAACAAGCCTACAAGAGCCTAACTAAGCTTTCCCTATAGCTCTCTCTGCAACAGCTCTCCCTTCTGTAATTACTGCAGCCACACGAGTGAGTGAAAAGGCTGACACTGCCTGCCTTGTATAAGGGGGTGAGGCTCCAGGAGGGAGTGTAGCCTGAGTGGCTACAATGTGCCTGCTGACTGTGATGTAGAGGGTCAAAGTTGACAGTAATGATGCACTATGGGGGTGAATCGCGATTGCGAACCCCGGAAGTTTGCCAGTTCCCGTTCGCCGGCGAACAGTCTACCTAATACCTAATACTTGTAGGCACCTCTAGCTACTTAATATTGAGGGTACTTCTGACTACCTAATACTAAGGGGCACCTGTACATACCTATGAAGGGCAAGCTGGGACAGCACACTTGTAGACCAGTTTGGTTTGGGTTTGTAGGTTTATGGAGGGCCAAGTCCAGAATGTGCCAGGATATAGGCTCCTGTCTGGTAAATTTGGGCCTGAACATGAGCATTCAATCCCTGGACACTTTGGAATAAATTGAAGATTTGAGGAACGGATTGTGGTGAAGTGTGTTGCCTTTGAGGATTAAACATCAAAAAGAATTACATCCACCTGGTTGTCTGAGGTGGCAACTATCTGGTGAGCTCCTGGGAAGCAGGGTTGTGTGTGTGCAGAACACACAATGAGAGCACTGGTGACAGTTACGGGAGCAGTATCACACTATGAGGGGTCTGTTTCTATGCTGGTGATAAGGTAGAGAGCACAGCAGAGAAACATTATTTTGATATTCTCCATTCTGTAACACTACCGCAGCAATCACACAGCCCGGAGACACTATTGTAGTGTTGTTGGCTGTGGCGGCTTGTCTGTTTGAGTTAGAAAGATAGGTAAAGTTACATTTGCTAGTCCATGTATCCTTTCATATTTACCAGCACTTCCCTCTCCTTTTTGCAGGATTTAGCAATATCAGTAAGCTGTATAGTTAAGAAAACAATATCAAATAACTTCTGTATTTGTTCAACTACGCCTCCTTGAACCACAAATCCTCTTGTTACTTCAGAGATTGAAACACTTAAACATCAGCATCCGTCTTGACCCATGTCTGATTATAGATTCTTAACTAATAGAAAGTGATAGGGATTGGGTGTGAAATAGCAGAAGTAGACTACTGGTAATTTTTAAAATATTCCACTATGTGATATAGTAGAATATCAGTAATTTTACCAATACTGTAAAATGCACCTATGTACTCTAAGGCCTCGTTCACATCAGGGCCGTTTCTGTGCGCTTTTCACAACACACTGCCCTGTGCGCTCCGCAAGGTATTGATTTTCCTAGGTAATTAAATGTAGCTGGTTCACATCTATGCGATGCGCTGAGCAGCGTTACAAAAACGTAGGGTTGCATGCATTTCTGTGCGTTGAGCTGTAAAGCGCACATCAATGCAAGTGAATGGGTGCACTTTTTAAGCGCATAGAAGCGCGTACAAGCGCATAGAAGTGCATGCGTTTTTTACCCCTATTTGGAAAAAAAATACATTTACATAAAAAAACAAAGCTTTATTGACAACTGCTACTGCTACATTAATTAAAACGTGCCTTAAAGAAGCACAGCGCAACGCACAGAAACGTGCACTAAAGCGCGCACAAGCGCATTCGTTTTTTACCACGCGCTTTCACATGTTTCTCAGCACAGAAGATGTGAACGAGGCCTTACTCTCACATGAACCCTCCCCGATCTATGCATATCAAGAGGAACCATCCCCTATCTATACCTGACAAGAATCCTCCCCATCTATATCGCTAACAAGTACCCTCCCCTATCTATGCCTAACAAGAATCCTTCCTCATCTATGCCTTACAAGAACCCTCCCCAATCTATGCCCAACAAGTACCCTCTGCTATCTATTCCTAACAAGAACCCTCCCCTAGCTATGCCTAACATGTATCCTCCCCTATTTATGCCTAATAAGAACCCTCACCTATCTATTCCTAACAAGAACTCTCCCCTATCTATGCCTACATTACCTAGCAAAAACCCTCCCCTATCTATTCCTAACAAAAACCCTTCCCATCCTAACAAGAATCCTCTCCTATCTATGCTAAACAAGTACCCTTCCTTATCTGTGCCTAACATGTACCATCTGCTATCTATGCCTAACAAGTAGATTTGGCCCGAACGGTTCGCCGACGAATGGTTCCTGGCGAACTTCCGTGGTCCGCAAACTTTTCCGGAAGTTCAGTTCGCCCCCATAGTGCATCATTAGGGTCAACTTTGACCCTCTACATCACAGTCAGCAGGCACATTGTAGCCAATCAGGCTACACTCCCTCCTGGAGCCCCAACCCCCTTATAAAAGGCAGGCAGCGTCAGGCATTGGACTCACACGTGTGCCTGCAGTAATTAGAGAAGGGAGAGCTGCTGTGCAGAGACCTATAGGGAAAGCTTAGTTAGGCTCTTGTAGGCTTCTTAGCTTGCTCCTTCCTGAATCTTATTGCTAAAAAAGCACCCCTCAACAGCTCTTTTGAGAGCTAATCTTGTTCTTGTGATCTTTTGTGTGTGTGTGTGTGTGTGTGTGTGTGTGTGTGTGTGTGTGTGTGTGTGTGTGTGTGTGTCTCAGACACTTGTGTTGCATAGACAGCCTTGGTAATTCCTGCTGTGTGTGCCATTGCCAGGCCCAGCACATTCAGTGACTACCTGTGTGTGTGACAAGTGCACATTGTAATACCCATCACTGCATATACCTACCTGTTGTTCACAGTGCACCCACCTACCTACGTGAGCACACGCATTGTCACTGTGCCTGTCCAGTACCTGTCTGTGTGTGACAGGTGCACATTGTAATACCCATCACTGCATATACCTACCTGTTGTTCACTTCAGTGCACCCACCTACCTACGTGAGCGCACGCAGTATCACTGTGCCTGTCCGGTACCTGTCTGTGTGTGACAGGTGCACATTATAACGGGTCTCTTTATTGGAATCAATTGGTTGGTGTGTGTGCAACTCATCCAAAATCGTCTGCCATACATAAATCATCAGATCCACATCACCCTCGTCACATTCATCGGAATCAATCAAAAGGTACATAGAATCGAGACAATCATTTAAGACATCTTCGCTTTTTGCGATGTAAACATCGCAAAAGACTTTCCAATCAAAATCAAATTCCTCCATCAAGGCCCCAATGTCCCATGAGGCAAATGGAGGTTCAAACAGGCCAGTATCCAGATAATTTCCATATGGGTGGAGTTCAGGAACAAGAACAGATTTTTTAACTGCTTTAATATAGTGGGCGATCCTACCTATAGTAGGATCCACATAAGCTTTGGATTGAGGCAAAAAACCCGGAGACAGAGCAACATCATAGTAAACATCATTATCATACTGAATGGTTTTGCATATTTCAGACTTGACAGAAATAACCTCTTTATTTGTGGTTGCTATGGGCAACAAATCTTTTGGCTGACAAGCCAAATCAGCAGATTGGCCTGCAAGCACCAACTCATTAACATATGGTAATGACACAGAAATGTTGCATAAGCTAATCTGATCGGCATTTTGCACTGCAGGAAAAAACTCATCTCTGGTTTCAGAGTCCAGTGTCTTAAACCTCTTAAAGACACAGGACCCATATTTGACCAAATCGTACAAATCGGAAATTCCCTCTACACTGGGAATTTCGGTTTGGCTGGTCATACTGTAACGATTGTGGAATTCTCTCCGTGATCAGTGCACAAGACGTGCGCTGACACTGCGGAAATCCTCCACAAGCGTATAATTTGCGGGAACCCAGCAAAAGGTGCAATGCACCTGTAGAGGGAAATTCCTGTCGACAGGGGGAGCTGTGGAGTGCAGAGAAACAGCTCCTCTGCCCTGCCACACACGCCAGACAGGGAATCATACAATGAGTAGATAAGGAAAATAACAAACGCTAGCTAAACGCAAACACCGCACTCATTCGCAAAAGTGCACGCGTTTGTGCGCGGCCCCCGCGTGATAAGCACAACAGAGAGAAGCACGCCTAACTAACCACCGACAGACAAACATGAAACAGAGGATGTGAGCGCTTGCTTAACGGTTACCTTACCGAGCCTCCAGCAAGCGGTCGTAGCAGACAAGAGAGATACACGAAAACAGGAATATGTAAGAGATACTATCCACTGCTCTTACCGTCAGAGCGAGTGCGATCCAAGTAAGGCAACAACAGAACAGAGGGGCCTACCAGTAACAACCGCTGCTCTGGTTAGCACCCCACAGACAGACAGAACAGGCAATACAAATAATGCAATCCTAACTGCACTAGGAAAACTGCCTAGTGCAGTTCCAGGAATTACTCTAGGCTAATCTACAAACAAAGAGCAAGGCTGACACTCCAGGCGAGTGTTACACAGGAACTAACTCTTATGACCAGCAACATACTGTGGGAAACATAGCTTTTTATAGAGCAAGCCCACAAGGGATGTGGCTAGGCAATCTGCATGACAAACGTATGCAAATTCCTCAGCAGCAAGCTGCACAACTGACAAAAGGTCTCTCTTCCAGAGACCTGCAGAATGCAGACCTGAACAGTGGTCAAAAGGCTGCCTGCCTGCGCAGGCAGCCACGCGGATCCTCACACCTGGCCTTAAGTGTGGATGTAGACACTGTGAGCAGCGATGAACCCTTGGACTACTGGGTGCGCAGGCTTGACCTGTGGCCAGAGCTGTCACAATTTGCCATCCAACTTCTGTCTTGCCCTGCCTCAAGCGTCCTGTCAGAAAGGACCTTCAGCGCAGCTGGGGGCATTGTCACTGAGAAGAGAAGTCGCCTAAGCCAAAAAAGTGTTCAGTACCTCACCCTTATCAAAATGATTGAGGCGGACTTCCGGTTCCGGCGCCTGCATGGTCGGAGGGAACTAGAGCCTGCTCCGCCTATACCCCGGACAACAAGGCAGAAATAGCGAGCCACAAGCCAGGAATTTACTCCCTGGCACCACGTAAAGACCCCCAAGAAGCCTAGAGACGCTGATGGAGAAGTATCTGACACGCTCCACAAAGAAAAACATGGAGCAGAGAGATCGCCCAGACGGGAGAAAAAACAAGATGGCGCCCGAGCGGGAAAGAGATAGCCAGAGCCCGGAGCCACGATCCCCCCAGAGAACGTGGGACACAGACAGTGTGGAGGAGGAAAGTTCTCAGAGAACACTACACAGCAGAGACTACAGGGGGATAGCAAAGGAGGTGGCCATGCTTATCACCCCAGACCTACAAACAATCGTAGAGGGAGCGGTGAAGAAATCACTAGGCCACGTGACAAGACAGCTCCAGGAACACGCGGGGAGATTAGGAGAAGCTGAGAAGCGAATAGTAGCTTTGGAAGCAGACCTAGAATCGGCGACCAGAAGGCTTGAGGACTCCTACAGGCACGAGAAGATCTTCTATGATAGACTGGAAGATCTAGAGAACCGGTCACGTAGGAATAATCTAAGAATAGTGGGGCTGACGGAGAACCGTAAGGCAGAGGAGGTGGATGAATTTTGTGAAAAGATTTTACCAGAACTTTTGGGAATTGAAGGGGTATGTCGATCTGAAAGAGCACACAGAGTTGGGCCGATCAGACAAAAATGGGTCAAAAGGCCACCGAGAGTAACAATGGTACGCTATTTGGATTACAAGGACAAGCAAAAGATCCTTACTGCATTTAAGGCAAGCCTCGACCCGATTATGTTTGAGGACAGAAGGATAATGATCTTTAATGACTTCTCATTCGATGTGTCGAAAAGACGACAAGCATTCAGTGACGTGTGTTCCGAGTTGGTAAAAAGAAAAATCAAGTTCGCCCTAATGTATTCGGCTACTCTGAGGATAACAGCGAACAACGGAGAAACATACGTCTTCAAGAAACCTGAAGATGCCGAAAAGCTACTTAAGCAATCCGCGGCACTTCGCAGCCCCACCCGAGTGCCTGAGCCACCACAGAGCCCCCATGGCGAAGAAGAAGAGGCTGATGGATAGACAAAAGGAACGTGAGTTCTAAGCACTTTTAATTGAGGGGGTCTATTTGAACTTAAACTGCAGCAGGTTATAAGTTAGCTGCACTAGCATAAGCTTTTTCTTTATAGACACTTAAGTCCGGGGAATAAGGAGCAATTGGGAGAAGAGGACTATCTTCCTATAAGACCTGTGCAGGGAAGAAGAGAGGTCTGAAAAGGATTTTGCCCAAAGGGGCCGCACAGAGGTCGAGAGATAGGAGCGGCCAACTGGCTCCTATAAGGGTCTACAGGGAGAGGGGGGGGGAACTAGGGGGTCACTTATTGCTTAAGGGTTCTTGGAAATGTGAGGATTATGTGTGTTCAAAAAGACCTGGGGATATCTTCCTTGGTTTGAAGGCTTTGCTGACTACCACCCCGCCCTCAAAAGCACATTACGTACTAGGCCCAAATGACAATTAAAATAGTGTCATGGAATACTAAGGGGCTACGATCCCCTTCCAAAAGATCACAAGTTCTGCGCCACCTCAAAAAATTAAGGGCGGATATCGCTCTCCTCCAGGAGACACATCTTAAAGATGGGGAAGCAAAATTTATGTGTAAGAGCTGGGTAATGAAGGCATATGAATCTCCAGTGATAGAACGAAAGGCGGGAGTCATTATCCTTGTCAGCAAGGCATTACGAGCCAGGTCGGAACTTCTCTGGTCAGATGACCAAGGTAGGGCACTGGGTATAAAGTTATATTTAGCAGGTGATATTTTGAACGTCTACAATATATATGGCCCTAATACAGGTACGGATCACTTTCTGCAAAAATTGAAATGGCAATTAATCAAAAATCATACTGAAAATTTAATAATTGGAGGGGACTGGAATGAAGTAGTGCACACACTGGAGGATAAGTCGGCGACCCAGAGGCATGCACAATCCAGAAAAGCAAAGGACACACCGCTGGCCCAATTTCAGAAGGAACTAATGCTTATAGATACCTGGAGGTTTATACATCCTTACGACAGAGAGTATTCATTTTATTTAGTGCCACACGGATCTTTCTCCAGATTAGACTACATTTTCACTGATAAGCATCTAGCAGCGAGAATCCGTAATTCTACCATTGAAGATATGGTGATCTCGGATCACTCCCCGATATCACTTGAGTTTCATGAGAAAATGCAGAGAGGAACAGACATCCTCTGGAGACTCCCTGCCCATTTATATGGGGATGAGGGATTCCATGTCCTTTTAAAGAACTGGTGGCTGGAATACAAAATAGACAACAGGGAACACAAATCGACCCCTTTCCTCTTTTGGGACACAGCTAAGGCGGTCCTACGAGGAAGGATTATAGCATATGTGGCCACAAAGAAAAGAGAGACAGGAAAAAAATACTTAGAAGCAGTTCAAAAAGTAAGAGAGGCTTATGGGAAATACAAACAAAACTCTGATAACTCGACAAAAAGAGAATGGTTAATTGCCAAGTCAAACGCAGATCGATGGTTCAAAGACAGAGAGGCTCTAACTAAATCATACGCGGAACTAAAATATTTTAAGAATGGAAATAAAGCAGGACACTTACTGGCACGCATGGCGTGAGGCCACTATACCCCCCTGGAAATTCACTCCTTGAAGAATGACAAGGGGGAAATCTTAAATCACCCTAAATCGATAAATTAAGCTTTTTATCAATACTATCAGTTATTGTACTCAGACCCGGGAACTATAGATAATGAGTGAATAGAAAAGATACTAAGACACTTCACCACTGAGGGGTTTTACCCCCTGACCACCAGAGCAATTTTCACCTTTCAGCGCTCCGTCCATTCATTCGTCTATAACTTTATTATTACTTATCGCAATGAAATGAACTATATCTTGTTTTTTCCGCCACCAATTAGGCTTTCTTTAGGTGGGACATTATGCCAAGAATTATTTTATTCTAAATGTGTTTTAATGGGGAAAATAGGAAAAAATGTGGGAAAAAATTATTATTTTCAGTTTTCGGCCATTATAGTTTTTAAATAATGCATGCTACTGTAATTAAAACCCATGAAATTTATTTGCCCATTATTCCCGATTATAAAACCGTTTAAATTATGTCCCTATCACAATGTTTGGCCCCAATATTTTATTTGGAAATAAAAGTGCATTTTTTTCAGTTTTGCGTCCATCCCTAATTACAAGCCCGTAGTTTATAAAGTAACAGTGTTATACCCTCTTGACATAAATATTTAAAAAGTTCAGTCCCTAAGGTAACTATTTATGTTTTTTTTTTTATTGTATATATTTTTTTTTTTTAAATTACAAAAAAAAAAAAAAAATTGGGGAGTGTGGGAGGTAATGAGTTAATTTACTATGTAAAACAATTTATTTGTATGTGTAAAATGCATTAGGGTGTAGTTTACTATTTGGACACAAGATGGCCACAGTGAGTATGTTTACATGCGACCTGTAAGCGACCGGAAGGACGCTTACAGGAAGCAGTAGGAGGCTGGGAGACTCACAATGATCGCGCTGTTTCTAATAGAAGCAGCAGATCATCGAACGGGAATGGAATGGAGCGGTAGCACGGACAGCGGCGGGAGCGCGGAAGGTACGGATTTCTCCGTCCCTGGTTTTTTAGGAGGGAAAAAAGGGGCGGAGAAATTCGTACCGCCGGGGGTAAAGTGGTTAAAACTGCCTTGTCTGAACCAAGAGGAGCTGGACATGCTGAACGCCAATATTACAGAACAGGAGATTAAAGGTATAATTAAAACCCTGAGTAACCATAAGGCCCCAGGGCTGGATGGCTTACCGGGGGAATTTTATAAGGGCTCTTTCACATTAGGGCAGATTTTCTGCGTTTCAACGCAAAGGGTAAAGTTTGCGTTACCCAAGGTGAAATGAAAGTCTATAGACTTTCATTGTAGCTTTCACATATAACGCAGCCTTTTTGTGCGTTGCGTTACACTGCACCCAGGCGCAGTTTTTCAGCTAACGCTAGCTTTATGCGTTACAATGTTAGTCAATGTAAAACGCACACTATGCGCGTTTTCAATCCGTTAACGCAGGCAATCAGTCCCAGAATGCAACAGAGGAACAATGTAGAAAGTTGAAAACGAAAAGAAAAAAAAATTACCTGCGTTTTTCTATGTGCAGTAACGCATTGAAAACGGATTAAAAACGCACACTCACTGCAGTGCAACGCATATCAAAACGCATTAAAAGGCATACAACAAAACGCATGCTTTGAGCGTTCTCCAACGCAAGCTCTGATGTGAAAGAGCCCTAAGATATTAAAAGAATAAATCTCCCCCACATTAGCTAGAGTTTACAATACAACATTAAAGAGACACTGAAGCGAAAAAAAAAATTATGATATTAAGATTTGTATGTGTAGTACAGCTAAGAAATAAAACATTAAGATCAGATACATCAGTCTAATTGTTTCCAGTACAGGAAGAGTTGAGAAACTCCAGTTGTTATCTCTATACAAACAAGCCATTAAGCTCTCCGACTAAGTTAGTGGTGGAGAGGGCTGTTATCTGACTTTTATTATCTCAACTGTAAGTGAACTGTTTACTTTTTCTCTGCTAGAGGAGAGGTCATTACTTCACAGACTGCTCTGAAAGAATCATTTTGAATGCTGAGTGTTGTGTAATCTGCACATATTATAGAATAATGCAATGTTAGAAAAAACACTATATACCTGAAAATAAAAGTATGAGAATATTTTCTTTGCTGCTAATCTTCTAGAAATTATTCATAGTACACAACCAATTCATTATATCATATATTTCTTTTCACTTCAGTGTCTCTTTAAACGGGGAAGGTCTCCTGGGGACAGGGAATGAAGCCTATATAAAGTTGATCCTGAAGCCAGGAAAGGACCCTTTAATCCCGGGGTCTTATCGGCCGGTATCGCTAATAAACCAGGATGCCAAGATATTCACTAAAATAATGGCACACAGACTGGCAGATCTTATGCCTAGATTGATAAACGGGGAGCAGGTTGGATTCATTAGGGGAAGAGCGGCAGTTACCAACATACGTAAGGTTCTGCTAATCTTGGGACAAGTGAAGGCTGATCCAAAAATGTACAAAAATAGTGCCTTAATAACATTTGATGCGGAGAAAGCATTTGATGCGGTTAGATGGGGATGGATAGAGGCAGTGCTTATCAAAATGGGCTTTCAGGGGAATTTCGTAAACGTATTTAGGTCACTTTATAAATCTCCCCAAGCTAAAATTTCTACTCCAGGTTTTCTTTCAAGACCAATTAAGCTACAGAGAGGGACTCGACAGGGTCAGTGTTGGGCGAACACCTAGATGTTCGGGTTCGCGAACGTTCGCCGAACATCGCCGCGATGTTCGGGTGTTCGCGCCAAACTCCGAACATAATGGAAGTCAATGGGGACCCGAACTTTCGTGCTTTGTAAAGCTTCCCATCATGCTACATACCCCAAATTAGCAGGGTATGTGCACCTTGGGAGTGGGTACAAGAGGAAAAAAAATATTTGAAAAAGAGCTTATAGTTTTTGAGAAAATTGATTGTAAAGTTTCAAAGGAAAAACTGTCTTTTAAATGTGGAAAATGTCATGTTTCTTTGCACAGGTAACATGCTTTTTTTCGCCATGCAGTCATAAATGTAATACAGAGAAGAGGTTCCACGAAAAGGGAGCGGTAACGCTAACCCAGCACCAGCAGCAGCACACGTGATGGAACAGGAGGAGGCGCAGGAGGAGAAGGCCACGCTTTGAGACACAACAACCCAGGCCTTGCATGAGGACAAGAAGCGTGCGGATAGCATGCTTTGTACCGCCATGCAGTCATAAATGTAATAAAGATAAGTGGTTCAATAAACAGGGACCACGCGGCAACGCTAACCCAGCAGCAGCAGACGTGATGGAACAGGAGGAGGCACAGGAGGAGAAGGCCACGCTTTGTGAGACACAACAACCCAGGCCTTGCATGAGGACAAGAAGCGTGCGGATAGCATGCTTTGTACCGCCATGCAGTCATAAATGTAATAAAGATAAGTGGTTCAATAAACAGGGACCACGCGGCAACGCTAACCCAGCAGCAGCAGACGTGATGGAACAGGAGGAGGCACAGGAGGAGAAGGCCACGCTTTGTGAGACACAACAACCCAGGCCTTGCATGAGGACAAGAAGCGTGCAGATAGCATGCTTTGTACCGCCATGCAGTCATAAATGTAATAAAGATAAGAGGTTCCATAAACAGGGACCGGCAACGCTAACCCAGCAGCAGCAGCAGCAGCACACGTGATGGAACAGGAGCAGGCGCAGGAGGAGAAGGCCATGCTTTTTGAGACACAACAACTCAGGCCTTGCATGAGGACAAAAAGCGTGCGGATAGCATGCTTTGTACCGCCATGCAGTCATAAATGTAATAAAGATAAGTGGTTCAATAAACAGGGACCACGCGGCAACGCTAACCCAGCAGCAGCAGACGTGATGGAACAGGAGGAGGCGCAGGAGGAGAAGGCCACGCTTTGTGAGACACAACAACCCGGGCCTTGCATGAGGACAAGAAGCGTGCGGATAGCATGCTTTGTACCGCCATGCAGTCATAAATGTAATAAAGATAAGTGGTTCAATAAACAGGGACCACGCGGCAACGCTAACCCAGCAGCAGCACACGTGATGGAACAGGAGGAGGCGCAGGAGGAGAAGGCCATGCTTTTTGAGACACAACAACCCAGGCCTTGCATGAGGACAAAAAGCGTGCGGATATAGCAGCAATGCTTTTTGCCGCCATGCAGTCATAAATGTAATACAGATGAGAGGTTCAATAAACAGGGACCGGAAACGCTACACCATCCCAGATGTTCATTGGTCATGTTACTTGGTTGGGGTCCTGGAGTGTTGCGTAGTCATTTCCAATCCAGGATTGATTCATTTTAATTTGAGTCAGACGGTCTGCATTTTCTGTGGAGAGGCGGATACGCCGATCTGTGACGATGCCTCCGGCAGCACTGAAACAGCGTTCCGACATAACGCTGGCTGCCGGGCAAGCCAGCACCTCTATTGCGTACATTGCCAGTTCGTGCCAGGTGTCTAGCTTCGATACCCAATAGTTGAAGGGTGCAGATGGATTGTTCGACACAGCTACGTCATCTGACATGTAGTCCTTGACCATCTTCTCCAGGCGATCGGTGTTGGAGGTGGATCTGCACGCTTGCTGTTCAGTGGGCTGCTGCTGCATGGGTGTCAGAAAATTTTCCCACTCCAAGGACACTGCCGATACCATTCCCTTTTGGGCACTAGCTGCGGCTTGTGTTGTTTGCTGCCCTCCTGGTCGTCCTGGGTTTGCGGAAGTCAGTCTGTCGGCGTACAACTGGCTAGAGGAGGGGGAGGATGTCAATCTCCTCTCTAAAGTCTCCACAAGGGCCTGCTGGTATTCTTCCATTTTGACCTGTCTGACTCTTTCTTCAAGCAGTTTTGTAACATTGTGTTTGTACCGTGGATCCAGAAGGGTATAAACCCAGTAATTGGTGTTGTCCAGAATGCGCACAATGCGTGGGTCACGTTCAATGCAGTCTAGCATGAATTGAGCCATGTGTGCCAGAGTCCTACCAGAATCCTCATCATCCTCTTGTGAGCGTTGTGATAGTTGTTGTGATGCATCATAGTCGTCACCTTCCTCCTGGTCTGCTTCTGCTGACCATTCGCGCTGAATTGTGGAAGTCCAACGTGCACCGCTCTGGCCCTCGTCAGTGGTGGCATGAAATTCCTGCTCCAACTCCAGCTGTTCCTCCTCTTCTTCTTCGTCATAGCTGCTGGGGCCAGCGTTCCCTGAGGCGGATGGCCTGATGTTGGTACCATCACGCTGATCGTTTTCTCCTTCAGATTCCCCCAGTTGCATCATGACAGCTGTTTCCTTGATTTTCAACATTGACCTCTTCAGTAAACACAGCAGTGGTATGGTAATGCTGACTGAAGAGTTGTCACTGCTCACAAGCAACGTGGATTGCTCAAAATTTTGGAGGACTTGGCAGAGGTCCAACATGTTGGCCCAATCGGATCCACAGAAGCTTGGCAGCTGTCCGGATGCGCCTCGGTACTGCGCCGTCATGTACTGGACCACTGCACTCTTCTGCTCACAAAAGCGGGCTAGCATGTGCAGCGTAGAATTCCAGCGCGTAGGGACATCACACAGCAAGCGATGGTGGGGGAGATTGAAGCGCTCCTGCATCTTGGCGAGTGCCCCCGAAGCAGTACTGGAATTTCTACAATGTTTGGCCACTCGACGCACCTTCAACAGAAGATCGGCCACGCCTGAGTATGTCCTCAGGAACCGCTGAACTACTAGGTTCATCACGTGCGCCAGGCAAGGGATGTGTGTCAGCTTAGCCAACCTTAAAGCGCGAATGAGATTACTCCCATTATCACACACACAACCATGCCCGGTTTCAGGTCCAGCGGTGCCAGCCACAAATCCGTCTGTTCCTTTATTCCCTTCCAAATTTCCTCCCCTGTGTGCTGCTTATCCCCAAGGCAGATCAGCTTCAGCAACGCTTGCTGACGCATGCCAACAGCTGTGCTGCACTGCTTCCACGATCCTACTGCTGCTGGGTTAGCGTTTCCGGATGAGGTACAGCTTTGAGATGCGTTGGAGGAGAAGGAGTCAGAGAGGTAGGTGCTGCTGTTGTTATCCAGTGGGAGGGACGGCGGTGCAGCTGTTTGCGGCGTGGGCAACACCCGCGCCGTAGCAGGTGAGGAATCGCTGCCAGGCTCCACAAGGTTCACCCAGTGCGCGGTAAGGGAGATGTATCGACCCTGGCCGAACGCACTCGTCCAGGTGTCAGTGGTGAGGTGAACCTTGCAGGCAACGGCATTCTTCAAGCTTCGGGTTATTTTGCTGACCACGTGCTCATGCAACTCAGGCACTGCAGAGCGCGCAAAGTGGTAGCGGCTGGGAACCACGTAACGTGGGATGGCCACTGACATCATGCCCTTGAAGCTGTTTGTCTCCACCACTCGATATGGCAGCATTTCGCAGGCCAGAAGCTTGGCTATGCTGGCTGTTACTGCCACGGCCCGGGGGTCATTTGCTGGCAATTTCCTCTTGCGCTCAAACATCTCCGACACAGACAACTGAACCGTAGCGCTGCACACGGAAGGGCTGTTGGTTGTTGTGTTTGATGAACACTGGGAGACCTCAAGAGCACTACTCCGGAAAGTGACAGTGTCAGCGTCGTCTGATGTTTGTGAATGTTGTGAACCACGCCAGTGGCGTACCTAGGGTATTTTACACCCAGTGCTGGGTATTAAAAGACACCCCCCCCCCCCAAAAAAAAAAGGAAAGGAGAGAGTGCAGCATACTAAGCGCGCCAAGGTGGGTAATGCCAGATCCCCCCTCACGTGGGTTTCCTCCTTACACGCTCTCCCCCCTCCAGATATGCATCAGCACAGTGAGCAACAGTGAAGGTGGAGACATGTGGCACGTGATGGTGATGCAGCGCTCCAGCGCTTGGAACGCAGGAGTCAGGTGAAGTATTCCCTGCATGCCCATCTCATATCTGGAGGGGGAGACCGTGGAAGGAGGGGACCCAGGTGAGGAGGGAGGTAGGTATGTGGCCCCCTCCCCTGTCCCTCCTTTTTGTGCTGCTTTCCTCCTGCTCACGGCCTCTGTGGGAGGTCAACCTTATTTCTATTTTTGAAGGACAAAAGGCCCCAAAAAAGCGCAACATTTTGGATGGAGAGGGGGCAGGGGCAGAAGCGTACTTTTAAGTAGAGTTGTGGGTGGGGCTAAGCTCTGCACATAATTATTTTTTTAGTATTTATATAGCATTGACATGATCTTCCACAGCACTTTACATAGTCAGGTTATTCACTGTCCTCAGGGAACCTCACAATTGAATCCCACCCTACCACAGCCATAATGCAATGTCTGTTGTATGATTATTATGTATGTATATAGCACTGACATCTTCTGCAGCACATTACAGAGTACATAGTCATGTCACTGACTGTCCTCAGAGCTCACAATCTAATCCTACCATAGTCATAGTGTAATGTAATGTCCTACCATATTATTATTATGTATTTATATAGCACTGACATCTTCTGCAGCACATTACAGAGTACATAGTCATGTCACTGACTGTCCTCAGAGGAGCTCACACTCTAATCCCACCATAGTCATAGTCTAATGTCCTACCATATTATTATTATGTATTTACATAGCAGTGACCTCTCCTGCAGCACTTTACAGAGTACATAGTCATGTCACTGACTGTCCTCAGAGGAGCTCACAATCTAATCCTACCATAGTCATAGTCTAATGTCCTACCATATTATTATGTATTTATATAGCACTGACATCTTCTGCAGCACATTACAGAGTACATAGTCATGTCACTGACTGTCCTCAGAGGAGCTCACAATTTAATCCTACCATAGCCATAGTCTAATGTCCTACCATATTATTATTATGTATTTATATAGCACTGACATCTTCTGCAGCACTGTACAGAGTACATTGTCATGTCACTGACTGTCCTCAGAGGAGCTCACTGTCTAATCCTACCATAGTCATAGTGTAATGTCCTACCATATTATTATTATGTATTTATATAGCACTGA
Source organism: Hyperolius riggenbachi (assembly GCF_040937935.1). NCBI lineage: Eukaryota > Metazoa > Chordata > Amphibia > Anura > Hyperoliidae > Hyperolius > Hyperolius riggenbachi. Next base: position 557,434,083 of record NC_090646.1, read on the forward strand.
CATCTCCTGCAGCACTTTACAGAGTACATAGTCATGTCACTGACTGTCCTCAGAGGAGCTCACAATCTAATCCTACCATAACCTAATGTCCTACCATATTATTATTATGTATTATATATCACTGACATCTTCTGCAGCACATTAAGGAAACCAGAGCTGAATGACGGTAAGTTTTATACATACCTGGGGCTTCCTCTAGCCCCATCCACACGGATCGCTCCCACGCCGCCGTCCTCAGCCTTCTCCAGCTCTAGTACCGGGTCCCGTAACTTCAACCAGTCGTGGCCAGTCTGTGCAAGAGAAGTGCGCTCTCTACGTATCTCTCCAGCGGCTGCGTAAAGAGCGCAGGAGATGGCTGAGGACAGCGGCGTGGGAGCAATCCATGCAGATGGGGCTAGAGGAAGCCCCAGGTATGTATACAACTTATTAGTCAGCTCTGGTACACTTTAACTGTTCTTAGACTAGCTCACAGTCTATAGACACCTTCTATAGCAAATACAGGGGGTTGCCTGATCATCAGAGCAGCTCACAACAGATAATTTATAAAACAAAACAATACAAATTTCCCTTTCAGAGCAAGATTCTATGTGAAGGTGATTTTATCTTTGCAAAGCTCCATCTGGTTTCATCTGTTAATCACCCTACACCTCTTATCAACATAAACAACCCCCATGCCCTGCCTATAGAAAGGCTTCCCTGCTCCCATCCCTCCTGTAACCCCATCAAAGCTTCTAAGGAATGCTGCCCAGCAGAGTAGATAACAATCCAGAGCACAGAGGATTCCTGTAGCTGAAGTGCCGCTGCATGCACACAGTGATCAGCTTCCTCGTGCTGAACTTATACTGACAGGCTGTGTGACTGGCAGGGATAAGAAGGGGATTGCAGGATATGAGGACAATGATACCAGCACACTTGAGTGATAGAGTTACCTTCTCTCCATGCTGCTGATCGAGACCAGGACTTCGGGGCTATGGGGGCGGGTTTGCTTGGCTGTCTCTCTCGCTTCTATTGGCTAGAGAGATCTGACAGCCGAAAAGAAAGCTTCTGATTGGAGGGAGGGAGGAGGAGGAGGCGGCAGCAGCGGAGCAGCCTGATATCTCATTCTCCGTCCTAACTTATCAGGCTTGCTAAACAATAATAATAATGAATCTGATAATAATAATAGTGGGAGCTGTGCAAGGCTCACAAATCGACCTTAAAACAATACAGACATGATTAATTTCAGGCGATTAATTTAGATGGACGGTTGGCAACCCTGCTTTGTGACACCCCCCTCCCTGTCAATCACCCGGTGCGCCCCGCCCCCTTGCGCCCAATGGAAGGAACGCCACTGAACCACGCAATGGCTGGGCTACTGCTGCTGCTGAGGCGGGTCTGGTGGTGAGTCTGGTGAACCCAAGGGAGGCAGTGTTGCTGGTACCCTGTCCTGCCGTGTTTGCCCACAGAGTGGGATGTTTGGATAGCATGTGGCGGCTCATGCTGGTGGTGGAGAGGTTGTTAATACTTTTCCCCCTGCTCAGGCGGGTCTTGCACACCTTGCAAATCGCCATGGTAACATCCTCAGTGCAGTCTTCAAAGAAAGCCCAGACTTTGGAGCACCTGCCTTGCTGGCGATTTCTGTTTGCTCCTCTTTTGCCTCTCACTTGAACTTCCACGCTTGTGGTGCCTGAAATTGCGCGCCGCCTACCTTGTGGCACAAGGCGAACTCGTGCAGCAGTGGGTTCTTCAACAGACTCATCTGTGCTGCTGCTACGACGGCGATGTTCTTGTTCACAAACAAAATCTGGGTCTCTGTCCACATTGTCCATACCCTCCTCTTCCATCTCCTGAAACTCGTCATATGTCATTGTGGGGGGCCGCCGCCGTGGAGTAGAGCTCCCCAGAACAACCTCTGCGCAGCTCACTCCAACGTCGTCTTCCAGATCTTGTCGGCCGACCTCCTGCAATTGCAACCCCTCCTGCCCAACTTGCTCTGGGATTTGGGTTTCCGAGTCCTCCTCGGACTCGCCTTGTATTTCAGTGCGCGGTGCATTTCCCACAGTTAATGGTTGTGAATCCAGGCACAACATTTCTGGCTGTTCCTCCATTGACCTTTGAAAGGTGGAAGTTTGTTGGGCTGGGAATAGCTCCTGCGAATACCCCATTGTGTCCTGAGGTAATTCATCGGACTGGTTATCTGGCAGTTGTGTGCGTGGTGTCGCTGCCGGTTGTGTCAGCTTTGTGCCCACTGGCTCCTTGTAACTGGCTGAGGACTCGGACCTCGTGCGTGATGTGCTGGTGCTGCTTAACCCACTGCTGGACGCTTGAGAGGTCATCCAAGTAATTATCTGGTCCTGTTCTTTTGGATTTGTGAGGGTTGTTGTCCTGGACAACATGGGCGGTATTGAGTGGGTTTTCTTGGGTGCTCCCCTGTTGCCTGTACGTGAACCGTCAGGGGAAACACCTCTTCCCTTGCCCCTCCCTCTTTCACCGGATTTCTTCCTCATTTCACTTATCCTTACAGTACACGCTGACTGGCAGCAGTACAGTGGCAGTACAGAAATGCTATACAGTACCACTATTCCCAGCAGCGACACAGAGCACAATGCTATACAGTGGCGGGTGAGCGGTGTACCACTATTCCCAGCAGCGACACAGAGCACAATGCTATACAGTGGCGGGTGAGCGGTGTACCACTATTCCCAGCAGTGACACAGAGCACAATGCTATACAGTGGCGGGTGAGCGGTGTACTACTATTCCCAGCAGACACAGAGTGGCAGTAAACAGAATGCTATATAGTGTGGCTGAGCGAGGTACACAGAGTGGCAGTAAACAGAATGCTATATAGTGTGGCTGAGCGAGCGGTGTACTACTATTCCCAGCAGACACAGAACAGTAAACAGAATGCTATATAGTGTGGCTGAGCGAGGTACACAGAGTGGCAGTAAACAGAATGCTATATAGTGTGGCTGAGCGAGCGGTGTACTACTATTCCCAGCAGACACAGAACAGTAAACAGAATGCTATATAGTGTGGCTGAGCGAGGTACACAGAGTGGCAGTAAACAGAATGCTATATAGTGTGGCTGAGCGAGCGGTGTACTACTATTCCCAGCAGACACAGAACAGTAAACAGAATGCTATATAGTGTGGCTGAGCGGTGTACCACTATTCCCAGCAGCGACACACAGCACAATGCTATACAGTGGCGGGTGAGCGGTGTACCACTATTCCCAGCAGCGACACAGAGCACAATGCTATACAGTGGCGGGTGAGCGGTGTACCACTATTCCCAGCAGCGACACAGAGCACAATGCTATACAGTGGTGGGTGAGCGGTGTACCACTATTCCCAGCAGCGACACAGAGCACAATGCTATACAGTGGCGGGTGAGCGGTGTACTACTATTCCCAGAAGACACAGAGTGGCAGTAAACAGAATGCTATATAGTGTGGCTGAGCGAGGTACACAGAGTGGCAGTAAACAGAATGCTATATAGTGTGGCTGAGCGAGCGGTGTACTACTATTCCCAGCAGACACAGAACAGTAAACAGAATGCTATATAGTGTGGCTGAGCGGTGTACCACTATTCCCAGCAGCGACACAGAGCACAATGCTATACAGTGGCGGGTGAGCGGTGTACCACTATTCCCAGCAGCGACACAGAGCACAATGCTATACAGTGGCGGGTGAGCGGTGTACCACTATTCCCAGCAGCGACACAGAGCACAATGCTATACAGTGGCGGGTGAGCGGTGTACCACTATTCCCAGCAGCGACACAGAGCACAATGCTATACAGTGGCACGTGAGCGGTGTACCACTATTCCCAGCAGCGACACAGAGCACAATGCTATACAGTGGCGGGTGAGCGGTGTACTACTATTCCCAGCAGACACAGAGTGGCAGTAAACAGAATGCTATATAGTGTGGCTGAGCGAGGTACACAGAGTGGCAGTAAACAGAATGCTATATAGTGTGGCTGAGCGAGCGGTGTACTACTATTCCCAGCAGACACAGAACAGTAAACAGAATGCTATATAGTGTGGCTGAGCGAGGTACACAGAGTGGCAGTAAACAGAATGCTATATAGTGTGGCTGAGCGAGCGGTGTACTACTATTCCCAGCAGACACAGAACAGTAAACAGAATGCTATATAGTGTGGCTGAGCGAGGTACACAGAGTGGCAGTAAACAGAATGCTGAGCGAGCGGTGTACTACTATTCCCAGCAGCGACACAATGACTGGGGGGACCCTGGCTAGCGTGGCTGGAGCGCGAACTACCCTGCCTGCCTACCCAAAGCTAAACCCACAGACAAATGGCGGAAATATGACGTGGTTCGGGTATTTATTTACCCAAACCACGTGACAGTTTGGCCAATCAGAGCGCGTTCGGGTCCGAACCACGTGACCCGTTCGGCCAATCACAGCGCTAGCCGAACGTTCGGGGAACGTTCGGCCATGCGCTCTTAGTTCGGCCGAACACCATCAGGTGTTCGGCCGAACTCGAACATCACCCGAACAGGGTGATGTTCTGCAGAACCCGAACAGTGGCGAACACTGTTCGCCCAACACTAGGGATGCCCCCTGTCGCCACTTCTTTTTAACCTGGCTCTGGAGCCAATGGCAAGATGGCTGCACCAAGAATTAGAAGGCATAAAGATAGGAAACGAAAAATTAGTTCAAGCCCTTTTTGCAGATGACCTCCTGCTCTTCCTCTCCAACCCAATTCAGCAATTGCCACGAGCACTAGAGATTATTGAAAAAGTGGGACAACACTTCGGCTTCAGGATCAATACGGGCAAAACAGAGCTCCTAATGTTATCTAAGCATGCAGAGATTGATGGGATAGAGAGCACAGGTGTGCAACTGGCTAAGGAAACAGTTCGTTACCTGGGATTAGACATTGGCAGGGACCCAAGCTCGATCTATCAGCGAAACTTCACCCCACTGATAAAATCCATCATTGAACAACTCCAGAGATGGTAGGAAATGCCATTAGGAGTAGCCGGAAGAGCTGCCCTCATTAAGATGATTAGCTTTGGGAGGTTGTTATACCCAATGCAGGTGATACCTATGCTTCTGAAACATAAAGATGTTAGGAACCTGAACTTCACCCGGTTTTTATGGAAGGGCAAAAGGGCCCGAATTAAGTTAACAAGATTGCAACTTCCTAAAGAGATGGGGGGTCTAGGTTTCCACAACATACGAAGATACAACTTGGCCTGTATGTTTAGGCATGTCCGGGACTGGGTAGCAAACACAGAATACTTCTCTAATACACACCTAGAAAAACAGATAGCAGAGCCGTGGGAACTCACAGGTATACTACACATGGGCTGGGCCTCTCTGCCTCTCCGCCTAAAGCATAATATTATCTTTAGGGATACTTTGATAACATGGAGGGAAGTGAGAAAGACATTCAAATTACCATGGGAAATATCAAAGTACATGCCCTTAGAGGGAAACCCGGATTTCAAACCTGGTTCATGGCATGAACCTTATGTGAAATGGGCGGGAAAGGGAATTAAAAAGTTGGGAAACTTACTAGATCTTCATGAGCATAGATTTCTAACCCTGAGTGAACTGAGGTAAAATTATGGAATATCAAAATCAGATTTCTTGATTTACAGCCAGATAAAATCCTATACCAAGGCCCACCTCCAAAATATTTCCTCAATTGCGGGAATACTACCTTTCGATCTTTTTCTAAAACCTAGGGGGGAGAAACTATCTTTGTCTGACATACAGAGAGGCCTAGCCGGAATAGGACAAGAGAGTAAAGCTACACAAAACATGAAGGGATGGAATAAATATTTTCAATCACCCCAACTAGAGAAGGGCATTATAGAGGGCAACAATTTAATTAGGCAACTCATAGTGAGTGAAACCTGGAGGGAGTCCCATTTAATGATGATATCCCAGGCGAAATACGCCTTTAATATTAGATATAAAAACCCAAGACCTGGGTACGTAGACCATTGCCCAAAATGTAAATTTCAACAGGCTAACATGGTACACTGTGTTTGGGACTCTCCAGTTATCCAGGACTATTGGGATGAAGTAGTCAAATTCGCGGGGAGGCTGGGGAAAGTCCTGCTGCCAAAAGACCCAATACTACTACTCTTTAACGTAGCTCCAAAGAGGACGGAGGGAGAAAAACCTCAATAAATAAAGGACATTGTCCACATCATACTCTTAGCGGCAAGAAAGACAATCTATAACAAATGGATCTACCCGTCACCTCTGACATTATGGGATCTGAAGGAAAAGCTAAGACATTTGATGCAAATTGAACAATTGGATGCCAGTATAAACAAAGAAAAAGGAACAATTTTTTTTTTCACCAAATGGAAACCTCTAATTCTGGAAACCATGACGAATAGAGATATACAACAATTAGTAACACCATTCAAATATACCTCATGGTATGCGAAGGAAGACTTATCAGGGACTTTGGGTCGATTGGCAGTAAGGGGCTACTCGACTGGACACCAGTAAAAATTCCAAGCCAAAAGAAAGAACTGTAGTCAATATCGTAGGATCTGATTCAGACACTAGCAAGAAGTGACCCTGGGGCAGGGGGTGGGGGGGCAGGGCATTAGATGGGGGAGGGGGAGGCTGGCTGGGTGTAGGGGAGGGGAGGGAATAATAGGAATGTTGAAGTAAAATGAGTGTTCATATTGTAAAATATGTATCTTTTACCTGTAAAGTTTAAAGTTTCAAAACTAATAAAACATTATTAAAAAAAAAATGAATGAGGCATGGATCCCGGAGGTCTACTGCCCGCTCGAAGACTAAGTCAGTCCCCACACACAGCATCTTTGCCTGCATGCCATGTGACTGCCTGCCCCAAGACTAAGTCGCTCCCCACACAGCATCTCTGCCTGCAGGCCCCTTGACTGCCTTCTCCGCCAACACCTACAGGCTCAAGGACACCAGGCGGATTCTGGAATTTTTAAGGGCGCTGTGAGTGTCTCCTGGGGCGGGGAGGGGGGGGGGGGCACACCCAAGATAATAAGGTTGTTGCTTCATTGTGGACAGACCAAATTTGATCAGCTGGACAGTCACTGTTATTCTATCATTGAGCTACCACAGCCCGGCGACCATATGGGCTTGAAAACCGCAACGGCCTGCACTCTCGCCATTGTGCTCACCAGTCCAGCATGGCCGTCACTACACAAACAGCTGTTTACGGTGCGTTACACAGTGAGTTTGGTGTGTCAGTGTGAAGCAGTACTCTAATTACACTCCCTGATTGATGTATACACATGCAAGATGTTTTAAAGCACTTTAGGCCTGCAATTTTGCATTCAATGTGATTTCTGCTCTTAAAACGCTGCGTCAAATCCATATTTTTCCCCGGGACTTTTCCCACTCATCCATGCAAAAACTCAGATGTTAGACCCCTAGAAACATCTTTTCCATCACTTTTCTGGCCAGCATAAGTGTTTCTAGTTTTGAAAGTTTGCCTCCCCATTGAAGTCTATTGCGGTTTGCGGAAGTTCGCGCGAACCAAACTTTTGCGGAAGTTTGAAAATCGGAGGTTCTGGCCATCTCTACTAACAAGTACGCTCCCCTATCTATGCCTAACAAGTACCCTTTCTTATCTGTGCCTAACAAATACCCTCTGCTATCTATGCCAAACAAGTACCCTTCCCTATCTATGCTTAACCAGAACCCTCCTTTGCCTATATCTAACAAGAACCCTCCCCTACCTATGCCTAACATGTATCCTCCCCTATTTATGCCTAATAAGAACCCTCACCTATCTATGCCTAACAAGTACCCTCTGCTTTCTATGCCTAACAAGAACTCTCCCCTATCTTTGCCTAGCAAGAACCCTCCCCTATCTATTCCTAACAAAAACCCTCCTCATCTATGCCTAACAAGAATATTCTTCTATCTATGCCAAACAAGTACCCTTCCTTATCTGTGCCTAACAAGTACCATCTGCTATCTATGCCTAACAAGTACTCTCCCCTATCTATGCATAACAAGAAACCTATCCTTATCTATGCCTTACAAGAAACCTCCCTTATCTATGCCCAACAAGTACCCTCTGCAATCTATGCCTAATAAGTACCCTCCCCTATCTATGCCTAAAGGTGCGTACACACACACTACAGCAGCCAACGACGGGTCCGTCGGCACCTCCCGCTGGGCGGGTTTTCAGCAGACTGTAGTGCGTGTGTATGCACCGTCGGCGGACTGATAAGGCTGTTCGTCCGGCGGATCGTTCAGGGACAGCCTTATCAGTCCGCCGATAGTGCGTACACACGCAATACAGTCTGCTGAAAACCCGCCCAGAGGGAGGTGCCGATGGACCCGTCGTTGGCTGCTGTAGTGCGTGTGTATGCACCTTTACTCTACAGTGTAGCCAAACTTTGGTAAACTATGTTATTTTTCACATGCTCATGGGCTCCCACCTCGCCAAAATTTCTTGGTGTAGCCAGTATATTCATAGACACCTATGGTGGTGTCCAAGTTTTCCTGGTGCCACTGGCACCCAAATTGTCTGATTCAGGATTAAACTGCTTTATGTTTCACTACTTTAATAGAAGACATACAGATGTCCTGTGGGACTCAAGCTAAGCATCAAATAGGATAAAGAGGGCCCAGGAAGAATAAAACACCATAAAACCAATAAAAAATGTGCATGTGGCAAACGTCAAAGGTGACACTAATTATGAAAAAGAATGAACGTTTATTGGCACTATGGCAATGCGTTTCATGAGCAGGTTTGGGTCACTCCCTCAGGCCAAATTTCAGTGCCAACAATACAATAAATCCATGCATTTTGGTGCTCAATGCACAGCTCTATTATATTGCTGGCACTGAAATTTGGCCTGAGGAAATGAGACAAACTGCGTTACCATAGTCCAAATGAACATTTATTTTTCCATAATTAGTGTCATCTCTAAGGTAAGCCACCTCCCCATTTTAATTTTTTTATTGGTCTTAAAGTTTTTTATTCTCCCTGGGTGCCTCTTCATCCTGTTGCATTCTACACCCTTCTGTGGAGGACGGTTTCCTGCCAGCACCTTTGAGCAGGTAGGACTATCCCATTTCTTGAACTCCTTACCATCTTCAATAGAATTATCTTGTTTGAGATAAGTGCACTGCTTTTGACCTCAGTCAGCAGAGCTCATTGTGCTGTAAATTCTTTGAACGCTTTTATCTCCCTAGAAGAAAATACAGAAACTGAAAAAAGAAGTCCTCTGGTATTGTCTTATACTGCCCCCTAGTGACAAGTGGCCATAAATACACATTACAGCAGTACTAATTAGAAACAAGAAAATATAACAAACAAAGAAATAAATAGTTGCTAAAATAAAGTGGCCTGGACCACTAACAAGCCTCTAAATAAATTGGCAACTAAACAACTTGTGCTTAGTCACAGATGAGGGGAAATTAGGCTAAACTCTCAAAATACATGCAGGGTGCATTTCTATATGTTTCTTTCTGTTCTGTGCAAGAGTTCAGGTCCACTTTAAGGCCACTTGGTCCCTCACTGTCTCCCCAGGTGACACCTGTCCTCCACTGGAAGGCCCAATAGCCTACGCTCCTGGCGATGTGTGCAACGAAGCTTGGCTCAGCCAGGCTATCCAGCCGTCCAGCGGGGGACAGGAGCCACACGGGGAGACGGCGAGGGACTAAGCAGCCTTAAAGGGGCTTATAGAGAAACAGTAACCAAGAATTGAGCTTCATCCCAATTAGTAGCTGATACCCACTTTTGAGAAATCGTTTCCTTTTCACAAATGGATCATCAGGGGGCTCTGTATGGCTGATATTGTGGTGAAACCCCTACCATAGTGTGATGTCAAGACCATGGTTCTGACATCACACTGTGGGAGCTTTGTTGCATTGTGGGAAATAACAGCTGTTTACAGTTGATTCCAAACACATCGGCGTGCGTGATCTCCTGCTAGCCCCATTGAAAGTCGTTCATGCCAGTCGGCATGGAGAGGTCCTGGGGCTGCTGCCGCATTCACGCCAATTGGCGTGGAGCGGTATGCAAGTAGCTAAGGCTTCCTTGCCTTATATCTCTCAAATGAAGCTGAAATAACTTTTCTTCCAATTTAAGAAAATAAAATATGTATTTTATGTGTGTCTGTGTTTCTTTACCTTCTGACAGGGACTGGAAATAAAAACCTTCTGAGACAGGAAACGGGGGGAATCAAAGTTGTTGGAATTCAGGCAGCAGTAAAATCGAGACATTGGTTCTAACTTCCCCCTCCCCATTGCCCTTCTCATCACTGGAAACATCCCAATTATCAGTCTGTCAGCTAGTATGAAAAATCTGGCATGGTGTGAGAAAATGCGGAAAAGCCACCGCGTGTACTGACAGCAAGGCGGCTGATTCCGCGTCCAACGCGGCGGTCTGCACGCGGAAGCGTGCATCTAGTGACATGGCAGAACGCGGAAAAGCCGCCGCATGCAATGACAGCAAGGCAGCTGATTCCGCATCCAGCGCGGCGGTTTACACGCAGCTATGTGCAGTTAGTGTGGCTGAGCCTGTTAGTTCACACAGGTTTAGGAATACGCGCGCGCGCTCTGAAAGGCAGAACTTTTATGATGGCCTAGGAGGGATCAGCTGACCAGGCCGGTCAGCTGACCTCAGTGCTGGTAGCCATTGGTTAATCACTTCAGGGTGGCGCCAGAGAGCTATGCACTATATATGGTTACTGCTGGCCATTCTCAAGTTGTCTGCCGTTGCGAACACTACGTGGAAGCACTCAGACCTTAGTCAGATCCAACAGTGTGTTTGAACCAGGAGGACCTGGGAATTCACACTGAGCCAGATTACTTGTGTTATTATTTTGTTATACTTCAGACTAGTTCCAGGGTGTAGAGACCACGGACCTCACACCCAAGACTAGGGAACTTGTGTTATCATTCTGTTATTCATCAGACTAGTTCCAGGGTGTAGAGACCACGGACCTCACACCCAAGACTAGGGAACTTGTGTTATCATTCTGTTATTCATCAGACTAGTTCCAGGGTGTAGAGACCACGGACCTCACACCCAAGACTAGATTACTTGTGTTATCATTCTGTTATTCATCAGACTAGTTCCAGGGTGTAGATACCACTGACCTCACACCCAAGACTAGGGAACTTGTGTTATCATTCTGTTATTCATCAGACTAGTTCCAGGGTGTAGAGACCACGGACCTCACACCCAAGATTAGGGAACTTGTGTTATCATTCTGTTATTCACCAGACTAGTTCCAGGATGTAGAGACCACGGACCTCACACCCAAGACTAGAGAACTTGTGTTATCATTCTGTTATTCATCAGACTAGTTCCAGGGTGTAGAGACCACGGACCTCACACCCAAGACTAGGCATTGTTTGATATTTGTTATGACCTGTTGCTTTCCTGACTATCCCTCTGCTTTCTGATTCGGTACCAAGCATATCTGATAGTTCCGTTACCAAACCCTGCCTGCCTTGGATACCGAATCCGTTTTCTGTCTTTGTTCTTTGTCTGTCCGTGTGTTGCCGACCTGGCTTGCCCGACCTCGAGAGCTATCTCGCCTCTTAAGAGATAGTCTCCAGATCTGTCAGTGACATCCACCTTCAGGTGTCACTCACTCTCTGGTCCTTCCTACCTCAGCCTGACTCCACCCCTTGGAGAGTCTCAGGCTGCTGGAAGGTTCTGTGCTCTCTGTGAGCAGTATTGCTTATACAGTCTAAAGATCACCTGCTCATCAGGTGCGTTACTCAAAGTCATACTGTTACACCAAACACTCACGAGTATACATAGGTGTCCAGAGGTTAGAACTATATCTGTATTATTGGTGATTCTGCAGATCATCCATAATCAGGTATATATCTGCATTCTTGGTGATACTGCAGATCACCAATAATCAGATTCTCTCTGCGTGCTGACACCAATCGTTACACATGGAATATAAAAGTATAAAAAATTAAGCATATTTCAGTTTAGTAACAAATCTTTTCAGTTAATTATGTTTATACTTTTCAGCTGGATTCCCTGGGAGCTCTCATTAAAAGTGTTCTTCTCAGGAGCTGCATTGAAACAACAAACAGTGTTGCATGGGACTTTAGTTAAGGTAAAGTCTTTACTGACAAAACATTTTCATTACCAAAATGTTTGTGTTTGTGAATTAATACTATGAACCGGTTTCATTTTAATTGGGCACTTTTTCTGCTTCTTTTATTTGTTTTATCATTAATGTAATGGATACCATTATGGTTCCAATCACATTTTAATCAAATTTACATTAAACATAATGTGATAAGGAAGTGACTTTATAATGCAGATATATAGTGTTTCTCATTACAGCACCAATCAAACTGATTATAAAGCAATACAGTTTTTGTGGAGCGGTATGGTGATGTAGTGCAAAAGTCACTTTTAGCATCTTACTAAACTGAAGGAACAAGTAATGGCTGAACTGTTATGAAACATCGGGCATTCCAAAACTTTTCTAAATTGCATATATACTGTCCTAAACTACCTGTTATTATTTTCAAACACTATGATAGAAAGATAGTTAGAAAGATAGATAGATAGATAGATAGATAGATAGATAGATAGATAGATAGATAGATAGATAGATAGATAGATAGATAGATAGATAGATAGATACATCTAGGCTGCAGTTCTTGCTTGATGGCTCTGCAGTGAAAGTCGGCGATGGTTGCCTGCAGGACATAATCTATGGGACAGCAGATTGCACCAATGTAATTTAAATAATTGGAAATGTCCTTGTTACCGCTCTTACAATCAATGTTAATAGACATAATGTTGATTTAATTGACAATATTAGGCATCTCATAGTTTATAGCACATTAAAACACTTATGTAAAAAGATGAATGTGATTTTATTTTGCCGGTTGTTAGCAAAAACTGACTAGGAAGACAATGTTCTGCTGTGCAAAATTAAGACAAAGTGATCCTTTGCTGTGGCTTATTCTCCAATAGCAAAAAGTGAAATGTAAGATGTAATGGGGGCCTAGGCAAGGTAGTAGATTTTGGGCCTCTTGTGGTATTTTTTGGCAAGCTGAAGTGGAGAGAGAGGTCAGATAAGATAACTGGTGGGCCCCTTGACACCCAGTAGGCCCCAGGCACCTGCCTAGGTTGCCTGGTGGATGATCCTGCTCTGCTTCAGTCTGCTGTGGATAGATGACCTCCTTAGTGAACATTCAGTGCATCAGGGGAGTGAGAAGATGGTTATACTTTACTAAATAACTGTTGGAGCTGGTTCATAAGGGGAATACCAGGTCAATATTAACCCTAAGGCTTCATTCACTCTGCAGCATTTTACTGGCCATTTCAGCTTGGCTATAAATCACTAGTGCTTGAAGAAGCGGTACAGCAATGCAACATAGTGGTAGTGTTCACAGTGTAGTCATCGCCATTCGCCAACGATTTTGCTGAAATCATAAAAAATGGTGTATGCAGCATTTTTTTGCGATTTTGGAGCCATTGTATTTTCATGTTAATGAATCACAAAAAGCAATTGCTCCAAAATCATTTTCCTGTATATTGAAACATCTCGGGAAAATCACTTTGCAAAACGCTAGTAATTGTGCCATTCCCAGTGTGAATGGGGCAAGACTGATCCGGATGTCTGTAGACATTCTGTTTTTTCACATCCATACACCATGAGCGTCTAAAAGCATTAGATCGTATTAACATTTTTACCTTTATTTATGATAATTTTCACTTTCACAGTTGCTTTTATGGGAAACACTTGTCCTAGCCCAGAGGTGTCAAACTCAAGTACAAAGTGGACCGAAATTGTACTCTGGGACCTAGTCGTGGGCCATCTTTAATGTCTACTGACTTCCTTCCTCCCTTATAAAGTTTCCAGGTGGCTTCCCTCCCTCTCCTATACAGTTCCCTGGTGTTTAGTGCTTTGGCCCTCCCACCCCCATATGGCTTCCCTGGTGATCTAGGGCTTCTCTCCCAGTATAGCTGCCCTGGTGGTCTAGAGTGGAGCAAACATAATGCAAAGTGGGGAAACCACTGGGGGTCGGGGCACATTTAATGGCTCTGAGGGCTAGATTTGGCCCACGGGCCGGAGTTTGACATGTATGTTCTAGTCTAACATGGCTTCATGGTGAAAATGAAAAGCGAGATTGGGGCTAATTCACCCTGAATATAAACTTTAGAATTTCACTTGCTCATACTGCACTATGCCCATAGCACATATTCATACGAAGTGCAAGGTTTAAGGGGGGGGGGGGGGGGGGTAGAAGGATCATTTGAAATCACTGCAAGTTTAAAGAGACTCCGTAACAAAAATTGCATCCTGTTTTTTATCATCCTACATGTTCCAAAAGCTATTCTAATGTGTTCTGGCTAACTGCAGCACTTTCTACTATGACAGTCTCTGTAATAAATCAATGTATCTTTCCCCTGTCAGACTTGTCGGCCTGTGTCTGGAAGGCTGCCAAGTTCTTCAGTGTTGTGGTTCTGCTATGAACTCACCCTTTCTGGCCCCTCTATGCACACTGCCTGTGTGTTATTTAGATAAGAGAGAAGAGAGAAGCTGCTCTAATCAGCTGGATAAATCGTCCTCTGAGCTGGCTGGGCTTTCACATACTGAGGAATTACAAACAAGGGCAAAGCTGTTTGCAGGAAGAAAAGAGCAGCCTGAAACTTCAGTGCATGGGGGAAAGAAACACACAAATGATCTCTTGAGATTAAAAAGGAATGCTGTATACAGCCTGCTTGTGTACGGATGTATTTTCTATGTGTGGACATACTGTACATCAACCTACTTCCTGTTTTGGTGGCCATTTTGTTTGTTTACAAACAAACTTTTTAAAACTGTTTTTAACCACTTTTAACCACTTAACAACCTCTGCCACGCTTATCTACGCCCCTTTAAAATTCACCTGAGTCACAGGGGCGTAGATAGGCAACTCCTGTTTATTTTCCTGCTGTGCGCGATCGCGTTCGCGTGCGCGATCGCGTGCGCGATCGCGTTCGCGTTCGCGTGCACGCGGACGTGCATACGCGTCGGGCACCCGCTGGTCTGTGATTGGCTGATGTGAACATGTGTTCACAAAGCCAATGACAGTGCTTATTCATGCAGAATGTGTGTAAACATTGTATCAGTCACTATGCTGTTACAGTTACTGAGATCACTCGTGAGAGGATCTCAGATAACTAACACAGCATTAGTGAGTGATCAGCATCAGTGAGTTTTTTTTTTAAATAAATTATACCCCCATTAAGCCCATTAACCCTTGCCTCCCTTAAATGTGAAAATTGCTGTGGCTTTTAGGTGAAAAACCCCGTGGTAGAGAAGTGGTTAATGCGGCGAGGAGCGGCGAAATTGTGACAGAGGGTAATAGGAGATGTCCCCTAACGCACTGGTATGTTTACTTTTGAGCGATTTTAACAATACAGATTCTCTTTAAGGGCGCGACTATCTCCCCTATTGATTTTATTGGCTGTACAGAAATCCTGATGTATCGTGAAAGTATTAAACTGGTGCCCGCTATAATGGCGGCTACAATTTGTAGCTGCTATTTGTAGCTGCTATTTTCTATGCGTATCCGCTATTTGTCACCACAATTTGTAGCCACTATTTGTAGCCACAAGTCGGGTGCCCTTTTAAAAGATGTTGGGATTAAGGATAGGTGGGGGGTTAAAGAGAACCTGAACTGAAAATAAAAAGTCAAAATAACCATACACCGGTCATACTTACCCCCTGTGTAGTCTACTACGCAATCTCTTTCTCCTCTCCTGCATCCCATTTGTCCACTGTGATCAATGGAATTCTCCATCCTCCATTTTAAAAATGGCCATTACTCCATAACAGCTTCCTAGTCAGCACACTGTTAAACAGTAATATCCCCCACTTGAGCCATAGGGAAACATGGACAATATCTTGCACATTCAGTTGTAACTGACAGCTGCTGATATATAACTGACAGCAACTGGTATATTTCAGTTCTGACAAAATATTGTCAGAACTGGAAGGGATCACTGTAAGAAGAAAATGGTGAGCTTCTGAGAGGAACTGACGGGGAGGTTAGTATGCAATATTCATTTGCAGCTACGTCATCTGTTTATATTAAATAATTTTCCTCGCTTCAGGTTCCGTTTAAGGTTAGTTGGGGGATTAAGGTTAATTGAACACCGAGGGAAGGTTAAGGTTAAGCATTACCAGGGGTGGAGTTAAAGGACACCGGAGGCGAAAATAAACTAATGAAATAAACAATTGTATCTATCTTCCTTCTCCTAAAAATGACTTTTTAAAATATTCCACAGTTTTATTTTATGTTTAAATCTACTTTTTAGGTTTTAACTGTTTTATTGTTTTTGCTCAATGACACATTCATTGAAGTATGCCAGAGCTAACATTTATGAACTATTGACCCTTTAATCTCTTTCCTGCTCTTGGAAGCCATTTTCTGCTAGGAAATTGTTTTATAGTTGGAATTTCTTATCAGTGAGGGTCACACTGTAATCACTTCCTGACTGAGTCAGGACTGAGTCAGCCACTTACATACCTAATATTAAACTCTTTCAGGCAGAGAAAGAAAAAAAGGAACAAAAGCATAGTTATTTGTGTGCTAGGCCATGTACACACCCATGTCTATCTCATCATGTCACATGTCACCTCGGGTATCCTTTAAAGGTCAGGAACCATCAAGGGGAGTTAAAGGTTAGGCACCACCGATGGTGGAGTTAAGGGTTAGGCACCACCAGGGGAAGTTTAAGGGTTAGGCACCACCAGGGGAGGGTTCTGTGTGAGAGTACGGAGAGGTTAGGTCATAGTAAAACAACTGTAAATTTTACTGATATATTACTATATAAATGTAGTGGAATATCGGTAGAACTACAGACATTTTACTAACCTTATCCTGCGCCCTTTTAAACATGCAGCTTTTTCAAATGTAATCAAGTTTGGAGGCAGGTAAAGCATTGCTGTATACCGTTCTCCGACCACTATGAAAAAGGCATGTACTAAACATGTCCTGTGTAGTGTAGAACCAATCTAGATATTGGTGAAGGAGGTGGCATGCAGTGGATGTGTATAACCACAGCCATACAAGGATTTTATGATGCAGGTCACAGAAATATGTTTTAGCAGGTGCTCAAGCAAAGAGAATGGAACTCGTTTTTAGTAACTGGGCGTTCCCTTGCTAACATTCTAAGGCTCACTTATTTTCAGCATACCTGTAAGAAGCAAGACAACAACAATGCATTGCTGATTTTTGTTATATAACTTGTGTGGGGCACATAAAAATTATTATGAAAAAAGAATCATGCATGGCCACTAACTACGGTATAAAACTGCCCATGACTTTGTATCTTCATAATAATGTGATGTAAGCAGAGAAATCTCTTCTTCAAATACCTCAAAGGCGGAAGATAGTTACTTTAGAGTTTCTAATTACTCCATTTTATTGACTTGTTTTTTTTTTCTTCCTTTTTTTTTTACAAGAAGCATTTTCATTATGCAGATCTATGAGGCAGAACGTAACATATAAACATTGTAAATCTAGTTTATATCATAACGTAATGATCGTTTTTGACAAAATGTTGCCGTTTAGTTTATGTTGAAGGTAGCATATGATTTGATGTCAGTTTTAATGAAATTGCTATTGTAATAGATTCTTACAAATCTGTTTAACTACTTGAATGTGTTTATCCGATAATGTAGCAATATTTACTAAATCTTCTTGGCACAGTTATTTTACCTATTCATATTACAAGAAACATTTACATGCAGATTGGATGCAGAATGGATGCAGAAAAACTGACTCCAGTTAATGCCTATGGGGAAATCTGCATCAGAAAAATCGCATTTAGTGGAAACAGGCCCATAGGCTTTCATTGGAGTCAGTTTTTCTGTATCCATTCTGCATCCAATTTGCATGTAGTGGAAACAGTCCCATAGGCATTCATTGGAGTCCGTTTTTCTGTATCCATTCTGCATCCAATTTGCATGTAGTGGAAATAGGCCCTTAGGGAAGGGTCAATGGACTTCTAATATGAAGTGTGTATATTATTTAGTTCTGACTTGCCTGTAAAGAAAAAAACAACAACTTTATAGTGGGCTTATTGGGAGTGCCACATTGTTAGTGCTCCTCGCTTTTACATGGAGCAAAGTGTTCTGTACACGCAGATAGGCACCCAGTATAACAAGTTAGAACTCTTAACTAAAGAAAAACACGCAGAGATATATCATACACGACCATGAGGAATTGCAGCTTACTTAGAACAGAGAGGAACACACATTGAATACAGGAAATAACAATACCAGAGAGATTATCATCACATTTTACCCATGGTGACATCTTGTGGCTGTTTTACTAATCTACAGTTTAAAGAGGTTCTGTGGGGGTTCCTGAGGAGAAAAACTGCCACTTACCTGGGGCTTCTATCAGCCCCCTGCAGTGGTAATGTCCCACGCCGTCCTGCTCCCATCTGCCGTTCCCCGCAGCCGGCACTGGGCTATTATTCGTCTGTCACACAGACGAATAATGCGTGTTGCCGTGCCTCCACTCGCGTCATCTGAGGCTTACTGCGCAGGCGCAGTACAACGGAGCCTTGTACTGCGCTTGCGCAGTAAGCTTCCGATGACGCAGGCGGAAGCGAGCGGGTGCGCGGCCACTGTAGCGCAGCCGCAGTTCGATCCCATGCCGCTTAGACCGGGGCCGGCGGCGGAGAACAGCAGATGGGAGGAGGACGGCATGGGACATTACCGCTGCACGGGGCTGATAGAAGCCCAAGGTAAGGGTCTGTTTTTCTCCTCAGAAACCCCTAACAGAACCCCTTTAAGGTGATAATGTTAAATCTCTAACAACACTTTCCTCAGGTGATGCATGGCCGTCCCTCCACTATGCAGCAATGTAGAATTATGCACAAGAACCCTCAACACACCACAAAATAGGTAAAATCCATTAACCTTTATTGGCACATGATCCCAGAAGACAGGTACAGTAACTGACGCATTTCAGATGCAAGGTTTTAGCTAAAACTATGACTCATCAGCCAGAGCTGATTGTGTATAAGGTAATGCTCTCCATCTTTCTTATTCATATTACCAGTATATGTAGTGGTGGGCAAATAGTGCCTTGTGTCATGAATCCCACAGACACTAATAGAAAATCCCTCAAAAGCCCAATTCACACAAACAGAGACTTGTACCAGAGGGAGAGTAAGCAGTGCTTTATGTAATGGCACTTCGAAGATAGGGATGGTCTATTTTTAACCAGAAATATGAGAAATCACCTACTTATACAATATGTCCACCACTTACAATTCTAAGAGGTTGTTTGTAAGTTACATTTGATTGTAAGTTAATTCATATGTTATACACCCTGGAACATGTGACTTTTGGATAAATCTGGATTTGGCTATACAGTATAAACAATGTCTTTGGGTTGTTTTCAATGTGCTCTAACATGTACATACAACAGTTTATGCAATACTGTAACATGCAACAACAAAAATACCTATTAACAAAAACAGTATAATACATTGTGCACAACTTTGTATGAGACATTTGTATCTTGAGTCAGTTGTATCCAAAAACAACATAGCCACAGGACGTAGGTATGACAAGTTTTATACACATTCTATATCTGCATTTAACAAAGGTTTGGATGCTCTCCTGGCTTTGAAGGACTTCCGCGACTATAATTACTAGTTTATTCCCAGCATAGTTTATCCAGGGATTTTATTTGACTTCCACTTGGAGTCAGGAAGGATTTTTTTTCCCCTTAAGGTTAATTGACCCAAGCCTTGTAAGGGTTATTTTGCCTTCCCCTGGATCAACTGAGATATGTAAGGGTGCAGGATAGAGAGGTACCTAATGCTTATTTATTTTATTCATTTTGTTCTGATTGAACTTGATGGATGAATGTCTTTTTTTCGACCATGTAACTATGTAACAAATAATTTGCAGTAGGTTAAAGAGACACTGAAGCGAAAAAAAATATATGATATAATGAATTGGTTGTGTACTATGAATAATTACTAGAAGATTAGCAGCAAAGAAAATATTCTCATATTTTTACTTTCAGGTATATAGTGTTTTCTAACATTGCATCATTCTCTAATATGTGCAGATTACACAACACTCTTCATTCAAAATGATTCTTTCAGAGCAGTCTGTGAACTCATGACCTCTCCTCTGGCAGATAAAAAGAAAGCTGTTCACTTACAGTTGAGATAATAAAAGTCAGATAACAGCCCTCTCCACGACTTTGAAAGTCGTAGAGATTAATGGCTTTTTTGCATAGAGATAACAACTGGAGTTTCTTAACTCTTCCTGTACTGGAAACAATTACACTGATATATCTGATCTTAATGTTTTATTTCTTAGCTGTGCTACACATACAAATCATAATATCATAATTTTTTTTTCCGCTTCAGTGTCTCTTTAAAGCTGGCTGCAGCAATGTGTTTCTTGCATCAAAGTATGTAATGTTTAAAGGATACCTGAGCTGAGGATAAGGGTCCTTAAAGGACAACTATCAAAGTTAGCAAACATTCTTAATACCACATATATTTCCAGTAATTACTAGCAAACAGCAATACAAAGGCTTTTTTTCCATTTTTTCATTTGTGTGAAGAAAAAAATGAGAAGTCAATGCATTACTATGACTGTGCCCAGCACATCCAGCATACAGTGACAGACCTCACTAGAAGTAAAACTGTGAGGAAAATGTGTTCAGAATGATATAAAGCAGAAAAATAGCTTCAAATAGTGTGTGAATAATCATCACCTGCAGCTGTGTGCCTGATCCTGTCTGTGTGTGACTTTCTCTGCCTCAACGGTGTAGAGTAAACAGTTTACAGCCAGGAAGAAGTGTAACCTAGATACATAGTACAGCTCTGCCTCCCCTCCCCCCAGATGCCAACACAATTGTTACATACAGCTGATAAGCAAAGCTATTTTTTCACACAGGCTGAGCTGAGAGACCCCTGAAAAGCATTTTAATGTTGCTGGATAAAAGCTCTATAGGAATGAGGGGTTTACAGAAAAAAAATGTTTCTTTGATAGTGATTCTTTAAAATGCCTTTTAAGCCTCTAGAAAGCAAGAAAATACTCAGAATAATTTTGACAGTACTTTTTTGCCTACTTTTGTTACTTCTTCAGCTGCAGAGCGCTGGAAAATTATTTTAAACAATAGATGAAAAATCTCCTAGGTGAAAACCTAGGAGAAAATTGATGAAGGGCCAAAGAGTAAGACCAGACTCGTTTACTTACCTGGAGCACCTTCCAGTCCCCGAAGTGTTAGAGGTCCCTCGCTGTCCTCCGGTTCCCCTTCCTCAATCCGCTGTGCCCCTCAATAAAGTTGCACACTGCTGTGCATGTGGTAGCCTGGTGGTGTGCCACCAGGGGTGGGAGCATTCTGTGCATGTGCAATTACGGTTCTGAACATGCTGGGCATGCGGAGAATGGTGTGCAACTTTATGGGGCTTCGAGTATCTTTTATGGTGGCCATACATGGTGCAATAAAAACGTTTGATTATCCCGTTTATTCGATCTAAATGATCGAATCAAATGAAAGTTAAAAATATTTTTTTTTTCTGATCAAGAAATTTGAACGATTATCCCGTTTTTTCCAGAAAAATCAGATCCGACATGCTGGAAAAATCTTTATATTCGATCTAATGGAATAATTGAACTAAATTATCTAATCGAAAAAAAAAAAGGAAAAATTCTACCATGTATGGCCACCCTTAACCTGATATGTGAATCGCCAGCACATTGTATCTCCTAAGATGCTGAGAGGCAGACAGTGCTTCATGAACTAATACTAATACAAATCAATAATGATAATTACATGTGGTGTGCTCTCTTGTGGAGGAGTTCCTGTGTGAATCTAAAATGCTGAACTTATGCTTAATATGGCTAATTAAATGTGACTACATTATCACTTCATGGAGCGCTCTCTGACTTAGCACTCTTGTATACACAGTTTAAGCATTTATGTACATAAACTGTGTCTTCACCTGGGCACAAACATTGAATATTGACTCTGTAAGCACGGTGCCATAATGGATCGCACTTTCGCCTTGAAGTGCTGGGTCCCTGGTTTGAATCCCAGCCTGGGCACTATCTGCAAGGAGTTTGTATGTTCACCCAGTGTGTGGGGGGGTTCCTCCAGGCACTTCAGTTTCATCCCAAATTCCAGAAACATAAAGATAAGCCCATTGGCTTCCCTCTAAATTGTCCCTAGACTAGGATACATAAACTACGCCATACATAGGCATATGACTACGGTAGGGATTAGATTGTAAGCCCCTCTGAGGGAAAGTTAAGTTACAAGACAATATACTCTGTACAGTGCTGCGGACGATGTCGGCGCAATATAAATACTAAATAATACTATTTTAAGAGCATTGGTATCCTTATAGACAAGGTGTAACGATCGGTGTCAGCACACAGAGAGAATCTGATTATTGGTGATCTGCAGAATCACCAAGAACACAGATGTATACCTGATTATTGATGATCTGCAGAATCACCAATAATACAGATATGACTAACCTCTGGACACCTATATAGTGTGAGTGTTTGGTGCAACAGTAATGACTTTGAGTAGGACCACCCGAGGAGCAGGTGGTCCTTGGCAGTGTGAGAAATACCTCCCTCTGGGAAGTGTGAAGACCTTCCAGCAGCCAGAGACTCCCAAGGGGTTGGAGCCCCAGACTGAATAGCAGGAAGGCCCTTTGGCTAAGTGACACCTAGAAGGTGGGCGTCACAAGCAGGACTGAAGGCTAATCCCTCAATAGAGAGCGATAGCTCGCAAGGTCGGGCAGGCTAGGTCGGCAACACACGGGCAGAGAAAGTACAGAGACAATAGACTGATTCGGTAACCGGGGACAGGCAGGGTTTGGCAACAGGAAGGCAGATATGCTGAGGTAACGAATCAGAAAGCAAGAGCGAGGTCAACAGAGCAAATGGTCATAACAGGTAACAAATAGATTCCTAGTCTGGGGTGTGAGGTCCGTGGTCTCAACACCCAGGAACTGGTCTAAGGTATAACACAGTAATGACACAGTAATCCTAAGCTGGGGTGTCAGGTCCGTGGTCTCAACACCCTGGAACTGGTCTAAAGTATAACACAGTATTGACACAGAATTCCTAAGCTGGGGTGTGAGGTCCGTGGTCTCAACACCCTGGAACTGGTCTAAAGTATAACACAGTATTGACACAGAATTCCTAAGCTGGGGTGTGAGGTCCATGGTCTCAACACCCTGGAACTGGTCTAAAGTATAACACAGTAAATAACACAGTAGTAATCTGGCTCAGTGTGAATCCCCAGGCCCTCCTGGTTCTAACACACTGTGGGATCTGACTATGGTCTGAGCGCTTTCACGTACATGTTCGCAACGGCAGACAACTTGAGACTGACCAGCAATAACTATATATAGAGCGGCGCTCCCCGGCACCACCCAGCGCTGACCAACCAATAGCCGCCTGCTCTGAGATCAGCTGACCAACCTGGTCAGCTGATCCCTCTTCGTTTGTCATAAAGGTTCTGCCTCTCAGCGCGCGCGCGCGTATTCCTCAATCTGTGTGCACTAGAAGGCCCAGCCACATCAGCCGCACGCCGCCACGTGTAAACTGCTGAGCTGAATGCGGAACCAGCCGCCTCGCTGCCAGTCCGCACGGTGGCTTTTCCGCAATCTATTACACAAGGTTGTTGCGATTACACGACCCAAGAAACTGAAAACACTTTCCTAAAAAGATAAGCTTTTTGTCCTCATTTAGTATTGTCAGGGCAATGTTAGTAAATAAACTTCACAACACTGGCTCTGCTTACAGAGCTTATTGTACTGTTAGTTCCTTGTTCAAATCTTCAGCTCCTTTATATACCAAGGTGCAACCGCTCAGGGGTTATCCAGTACAATATACACCTTTATTCAAAAGAACAAATTGCACAATAGGTTATTCCTCTTTACCTTATAAACACATTAAATCAAACTGTGGAGCACTCTCATGCATATCCCAGCACAAGTCACTCATACCTCACCCACACTGGTACCGGTACCACATACAAGTGTTGCTGGGGCATCCAGATGGTATGTAGCTGGTAACAGCAGTGTGGACACCGATGCTATGCAGAGTCACCGCTGACTGTCAGGGCCGGATTTCTGGGAAGGCCAGAAAGGCCACAGCCTAGGGTGATAAAATCAGATAAGATAAGAAGGGCTGCATGACTTGGAGAGAGAAGAGGTCATATATCAAAGTAAATCATCTCTTCTGGTCCCGCAGCGCAATCAGCCAGCTCCCTGCTCTGCACTAATAGCTGAATTCCAGAGTTCCCCAATCCCTGCTTCTCTCTCTCACATTTTCTGTTGTGTTATAACAATCAGGATCA
Organism: Hyperolius riggenbachi; assembly: GCF_040937935.1. NCBI lineage: Eukaryota > Metazoa > Chordata > Amphibia > Anura > Hyperoliidae > Hyperolius > Hyperolius riggenbachi. Next base: position 557,458,407 of record NC_090646.1, read on the forward strand.
ATCATAACTGTCACCTGATAATCCATTCCTCTGTATGATGGACATACAGATGATGTGAGAAATACCAGAGATTTACATTACAACGCAGATAGAACTAAGTTCCGCTGAGTTTTAATGCAGGCATTCACAAACATCAGTGAGCTCTGCTAGTTTCTTCACCTCTTTTACAGCTTTGACACTGACACTGACCCCAGCAGTTGTTAATTACTTTATCTAACCCTAATTTATGTTTCTCTTTTTTTTCCTAGCTAGCAGTGATCTCTTGTCTGCTTCAGTTAACTCTTTCCTGGCTCATTTTCTGTCCTTCAGCTCCAACCATCTATGAGAACTGCAGGAATAAAAATGCTGTTTGCTTCCCTTTCATTGCTAAACTGTCACTTTAACCACTTGCCGACCGCGCACTCATAACGCACGTCGGCAAAGTGGCAGCTGCAGGACCAGCGACGCAGTATTGCGTCGCCAGCTGCAGGCTGATTAATCAGGAAGCAGCCGCTCATGCGAGCGGCTGCTTCCTGTCAATTCACGGCGGGGGGCTCCGTGAATAGCCTGCGCGCCGCCGATGGCGGCTCGCAGGCTAAATGTAAACACAAGCGGAAATAATCCACTTTGTTTACATTTGTACGGCGCTGCTGCGCAGCAGCGCCGTAAGGCAGATCGGCGATCCCCGGCCAATCAGCGGCCGGGGATCGGCGCCATGTGACAGGGGACGTCCCGTCACTGGCTGCACAGGACGGATAGCGTCCTGTGCAGCCCGGAACACCAGGGGGGCCAGGTAGGAGAGGGAGGGGGAGGATTTCGCCGCGGAGGGGGGCTTTGAGGTGCCCCCCGCAACACCCGCAGGCAGGAGCGATCAGACCCCCCCAGCACATCATCCCCCTAGTGGGGAAAAAAGGGGGGCGATCTGGTCGCTCTGCCTGCACGCTGATCTGTGCTGGGGGCTGGAGAGCCCACCCAGCACAGATCAGCAACAACAGCGCTGGTCGTTAAGGGGGGGTAAAGGGTGGGTCCTCAAGTGGTTAAAGGACACCTGAGCTGTTACTACCTCTATGCTTGTGTTTGGTTTGGAATCCTTCTACTTTCCTGTGGCAGTAGAGCATTGTACCCTCTTAGCCATGAGCGAAAGCAGTGAGTTTTGAATCAGGATGATACCATTTATTGTCTTAAAAGAAAGAGTAATCTTTCTGCTAATAAACCTTCTTCAGACTTTGTTCTTGTATACTGTCAATATGTTAGAGCACACCACCATATGTACATTCAACATTCAAAAGAGATGCATAGATTTTTCAGCAAATATAAATAAATGTCATTCAGATGCTTTAAAGTGGAGCTGAACTCTTGCACGGGACAGAAGGAAAACAGAGAAATGTACCATGTATGTATTTAGAGAGCCTGTCTAATACCACTCCTCTGTGTCTAATCACAAGTTGTAATTTATCTCTACACTGTGTCCCCTGACTGCCACAACATCTAAGCTCATTTGAAGGCACAGGATGTTAAAAATATGTCTGCTTCCTTAAAAGCAGGAAGTAGACACACTGCAGATTTATTTCAGGATTTGTACCAGCTGTAACAAAGAAATGTTTTTATTCAAAGGTTATGTTGTTGTGTATCTTTTAGAGCAGAGATGAAGTTCTGAGTTCAGGTCCACTCTAATTACAATAGAACATCCAAAGTGGGTCTTGACAGGATGTTTGCTACTTACCTGTTCTCTGTTTTGGATGGGCTTCTCTCCATTGCACTGCCCTGCCAGTTGCCACCTGTTTGTGGCTCCGACTGCAGCCAGTCTCACAGAGGACAAAGAAGCAGCGCATGCTCTGACCACTCGCGCTTCCTGTAATTTCTCGCTCCTGCCCATGGCCGGTACAGTGTTATGCATTCTTGACAAGTGCCAGTCATACATCAGCGTCATTTCTCAAGTCTCAGAACACTATCGGCTGCTGTGCACATTCGGGCAGGAACGCAAATTACAGGAATTTCTTGTTGAATGGAGGGCAGAGCAGCACAACTGAAAGTAGCCCATTCAAACCAATGATCGCTAGTTAGAGTGTTGGACAAAATATTTTTTTTTTTGGGGGGGGACACTTGGTGACCGCAGGCCTAGGGCACTGGAAAGTACAAATCTGGCCCTGCTGACTGTGTAGGGGCTTTGGAGTGTCAGCGCAATACCGCTGGTAATCTCACCACTCTAGCGTCTTGTGATCAGACCGCCACCAACTCTTGCATCCAGTTGTAGTCATTCACTGCCTCCAGCCTACAGCTTCTCCACCCTACCTGACCAGCAAATGCTGGTTTGTTGGCACTATATAAATAATAAATAATAATATTTCAAGAGCATTGCTATCCTTATAGGAAAGGTTGTTGCGATTACACGACCCAAGAAACTGAAAACACTTTCCTAAAAAGATAAGCTTTTTGCCATTGTTTATTTCTGTCAGGGCAATGTTAGTAAATAAACCTCACAACACTGGCTCTGCTTACAGAGCTTATTGTACTGTTAGTTCCTTGTTCAACTCTTTCAGCTCCACCAAGCAGGTACTGTACTGCCGGCTAATGGAACAAGAACTCTATGAGTGGCTGCAGTGCTCGCTCATCTATTCATTACAACACTACAGAACCTTCATCTCTCATATTTTGCAAACATAATCATGTGTTACTGACTTAAATGGAAAATGTTCTACTTGCTTGGCTTGTGTATGCAGAACTGCTGCTTCAGGACTATAGAATAAAGAAAAGGTCTGACAAAGACGGATTATTTAAGGCTGGGAAAAGCAGCTCCTTCGGTTTATTATGAAGGTGGAATGTTTGAATTTATTTGGGATCTTTACGTGTGTGACGGCGCGGAAGCGTCCTCATCCGTCTCTACTGGTAAAAGTGAAAGGTTATTTGTTTTACCTCCATCAGCTGTACAAAGTTCCAGATAGCTGAGATTAAAGAAAAAGAATAAATGAGAGGAAAAATTTATGAAATTGGTTCAACTGGTTATTCAGAGGTTGTGTTAGTTCTATTCATGCAGAGGATTATTTGAAACAACTGTATAGTGTAATACTTAAAGTGTACCCGAGTTGGTCTTTAATATAAAAAAGGGACACAGAGGCATTTTCCCATCTAAATGGCATGCCTCTGTGGGCCCTTAGAGCCATTAACAGCCCCCCCCCCCATGCTGACCTAGTCTAACCCCCCCCCCCCCCCATCTGGAGACATTGAGATTGTCAACAGATTTATGGGGAAGGGACGTTCATTTCAGGAGAAGAACTCCTGCATAACGCTTCCTACCTGCCTCTAAGAGCCTCTCACTGGCTCTCCTCTGCCTGCTCTCGGCCTCTACCCCACCCTCCGCATTCCAATCCCCGCTCCGAGCTGCTTCTTCAGAGTTGTGACCAGAGGCGTAACTAGAAATCACTGGGCCCCCACTGTGAAACTTTGGATGGGGCTGACAGACGAGTGTGCTCCCATTCCCAGCTTCTCATTACACTCACTCTGTCCACCTCCCATGGAGCAAAACTGGCTCTGCAGACTCAGCCAGCATCACTACAGTACACAGCACTTGAGGAGGGGTAGAGAGGTTGGGGGCAGGGCGCTGTACACTAGACCCTACTACACACTAAAGAGGGACTGTCAACAAATATTTGTGTACAAACCTTTGTTTTTTTCCTTATCAGTCACTAAGCAGATGCTGTGCTTAGAACAATTGTGCAGAAAGCCTTTTCCCTCCGTTCTCTTAATTTTCAGTCTCTCAGGACAGGAAAAAGAAACTCCTCCCCCTACGGGGCCTGCTTGTGGCTTCTGGGCCCCCTTGCAGCTGCATCCCTTGCAGGGTCTATTGTTACGCCCCTGGTTGTGACCCCAATGGTCACAGAAGTCAAACTAAAGGATTGCAGTAGATAGGAGCAACGGGGAGAGGCAGCAATGAACTCTCTCTGATACAGCCACCCTCCTGGATTAGGTAGTATGCTTCTTTTTTGTTTAAATTTATGTCTGCCTCAGGTTCTCTTTAAGGGCTCTGCCTCTGACACAGAAGTCCAGGGTTCAAAGCTTGGTTCTTCCTATTCAGCAAGCCAGCACCTATTCAGCAAGGTGTCCTTGGGCAAGACTCCCTAAAACTGCTACTGTGTACTGAGTGTATCCTAGCTGCTGCATGCTTAAGCGCTTTGAGTCCACCAGGAGAAAAGTGCAATATAGATGTTATTTACTGCAACCTGTGCCGGATCTGCTGTTGTTCTACTCTGGGGAAATAGATGTTATGTTCTGTCTCTTGTATAAAGTGAAGACAAACTTCAGTTCATTTCTCTACTTTGCACGGATTATTGACTAGGGATGGTTAATGAGATGCAATTCATTTTAAGTTGATGCAGCATTATGCAAAATAAACCAATCACATTCTGCTGAGGTAAAATTTGATTGGTCCATTTTCAAGCTGCATAAACTTGCATGTAAAATTGACATAATCCTCCATCAACTAGAAATGATGTACATATCATTGACCATCCCTATAAATGCCAAACCTTAATTCAGCTTGCTTACAAGTAGGCGTGTAGAACATGTGCATGTGAAGCACAGTTATTCCACAGGACTCTGCAGAGAAACCCCAGCGGAGAACTAGATGTGGGGAGACTTGGGGGGCCTGCTAGTCCGCCCTATACTGCGGTAGCAGCAGGTCCATAAATGTGTTGTAGATTTCAAGCTGAAATCTATTTGCCGTGTGCAGGGCCAGATTTACCATAGGGCACTGTAGGCATGTGCCTAGGGGTGGGGCGGCTTCTTCCCTTCCCCGAGCGCCTTCCTCCTTCGATATGCAGAGACCTGATGAGAGTGTAAGTGAGAGGATACTCATCCAGCTGTCAGCATTCCATTGACGAGATCTCCCTTCAGTCAGGGGCACCACTAGCTACTTAATACTGAAGGTATGAAGGGGCACCTGTAGCTACCTATGATGGGTAAGTGAGAAGTGACAGCTGGGCCAGCCAGCACACTTGTGGTGCAGTTCAGCGAAGGTTTGTGGGTTCCTGGAGGGAGAAGTTTAGGGTGCCAGGACATCCGTGCCTATAGGCTCCAGTGATGTAAATCCGGGCCTGGCCGTGTGTCGTGTGTAATAGTAATAGATCCTTTTCTGGTGGCCATCTAACAGTGTATGGCCTCCTTATGACAATCTCCATAACAAAGTAGATGCATTACAAATATCGCAACCAAAACAGCCTATTTTTAGGAACCTCTCAGAGACAATTGCACACTACAAAATACGTATATTAACCAATAAGTTGCTATTAATGCTTCCTTTGTACCTTTGTATCACTCCAATAACAGTGCAAGGCAATACCAGCACTTTCTGGTGAAGCTCAGTACCGCTGTATGCAGGGCCAGTACAGTAACCCTGGCATTCATACCTGTGCCAGAAAGCAAGTGGGTGAGAGGCTGCTGATACAGTATACAGCGGTGTGTGTGAAGGGGATGTGGATCTGTGCTATACACCGCCACATCATTTTCACTTATGAATTCCACTTACATCCTGTCACTGCATCTTCTAATCACAAGGTCATAGTGTTGTTGTTTTTTTTCAGAACTTCCTCAATGCAAACCTCTAGGAGAGAGAAAAATATGTCATATATAACACAATATGTGACATGTGAAAAATTCTCTCCTGAAGAAAAGGTGATATTACTATCTAGCAGCTTTTCTTCGGTCTTGCATGCATCAGCCTGACCTCCCAGCTTTCCCTCCATTTCCTGCAGCTCAATCATTTCATATTACTTGACAACAAATGTTTTCTGTCAGATTAATACTTTGCACAACTTTCATTAAACTGTCATTTTAAAATCTGTTTCAATTTCACTTCCCTTTTTGGGCCTATTAGTTTTACTGCCTCGCTATCTGATGACATGAAAGGTTGCTTTTCTTCCAGATGCACCTGTCGTCTCACAGCTTATCTCCTGTGACAATTCCCCCAAAAGATACAGATGCATGAATTCACACATTAGCAAGAAGGCATGACAGGGGCATTACAGTTAACGGGAACTTACTCACTTAGAAACACGCACTCCCTCACCATCGCTGCCAGTCTATAGATAGGGTGTTCGCAAAACTCTTTTCCATGTAAAATGGTGAACTGAGAAACCAGTTCAAATTAATAAGCCATTCTTATAAACAAAAAAAATGACATAACAAATTAGGCATAACACATGGAATGTGCATAAAATGTTGCAGTTTGTCAGAAAAGGGTTTGTTTTGTCAAACGGTAATGAGAGGAGTGAGGAAAGCAGTGAGAGATAAACAGAGAACCATGCAAGGAATGGCATTACTGTACAGGTTTGGGTAAAAGGGAAACATGCGGCAACAGGTGAAACTCAAAAAAATTAGAAAACAGTGCAAAAATTCATTTATTTCAGTAATTCAACCTAAAAGCTGAAACTAGACAAATAACATTTATATCACGCTTTTCTCCTGGCGGACTCAAAGCGCCAGAGCAGCAGCCACTAAGGCGCGCTCTATAGGCAGTAGCAGTGTTAGGGAGACTTGCCAAAGGTCTCCTACTGAATAGGTGCTTGCTTACTGAACAGGCAGAGCCGAGATTCAAACCCAGGTCTCCTGTGTCAGAAGCAGAGCCCTTAACCATTACACCATCCAGCCACCATATGAGATAGGAACCCTCTGCAGGTGTTTTGGATTAATTAGCTGATTAGAGTCTGACACTTTGGGCCTAGAAGATTGAACATTTTTACAATATTATAATGGTCTGAGATTTTGAGGTTTTCATAAGCTGTAAGCCATAATCATCAAAACTATAACAAGTAAAGGCTTGAAATATCTCACTTTACAAGTGATGAGTCTATTTCATGTACTAGTTTCATATTTTAAGTTGAATTACTGAAATAAATAAACGTTTGCATAATATTCTAGTTTTCGAGTTTCACCTATAATATTGGGGATTTGGTTTGAGGTCGCCCGAACCAAATGCAGGAAAAAGGACTGTGTGCATGAGTGCTTGTAGGGCAGCACAGAATATCTCTCAATATATAAAATGATTGGCATTTTTTGTTGTGAGGCTTATTATACTACATATTAGCAGTATATTAGGCCACACATTCAGTACCAGTGCTGCATGTCAGCAAAGCATTGTCACTAAACTAATGAAGAAGCTTTTTGTTTAAATGACACCTGAAGGGAAAAAAATGTCCCCAGTCCGGGTACTTCACTCGGGAGACAGAAGCCCCTGGATACTCTAGAACAGGGATGTCAAACACAAATACAAAGTGGGCCGAAATTGTACACTGGGACCTAGTCATGGGCCAACCTCAATGTCTACTGACCACTTTCCCCTTATAAAGTTTCCAGGTGTCTATTGGCCCCCTCCAACCAACCCTTATACAGTTCCTTGGTGTTTAATGCTTTCCTCCTACCTCCCCATTGCAGGCAAGCTCTGTGGAACTTTGGGGATCCCATCACTGTAATGGAGGGATGGAGAGGTTTCCCTCTCCCGAAGTAAGCATCTACATTTTTCACTTTAGATTTTCCCAGTTTTGCTTTAGGCCCCTTGTCCACTTGCAGACTTGGTCGCACTGCGGTAAACTTCCATGCTGCATCCCCGTCACAAGGGCCATGAAAGTCTATGAAGACTTATGAAGACTTGCACACTTCATGCAATGTGAAGCTGTGCACCGGAAGTATTAAAATCGCTGCAATGCCATCACAAGTTCTGTAGCACGTTACTGCATGATCTGTGCTTACCGCATGGATCAAGCAGTAATGCAAGTCAATGGGCAACACAGTAATTGTGTACGACGGGAGTACAGTGCTATGCAGAACGCATGCGCGGACCGATGGGATCTCCAGTAACTTACTTCCTGTCCTGCCACAGAGGCCATCTAGATGTAATGGGGAGCTGTAATGTATTTTCTATCTTCCTTGTCAGATTACTTTTAAAGGACAACTGTAATGTCTAAAATAAAAATTTAGATACTCACCTAAGAGGAGGTAAGGCGCTGGCTTCCTTAGAGCCTTCCCGTTCCTATCTGTGTCCATTGCTCCACTGCTGGGTCCTGTTCACATCTCCTGTCAGCTGTGTCTTCTGATCTCCTCATACGTACTTCAGTCTCCGAGTACTTCCGAAGACAAGTGGTTTCATACTGTGCTCACATGTGCACAGTACTGAGCCTTTGGAAATACTTGGAGACCCAAGTACTTCTTTGACCTTAATGTCAGAAGTTGGAGCAGGGGCTCAGCGGCGGAATGAGGGGTTGCAGAAAGTAATGGGAAGACTCTAAAAGTATCTTACTTTTTTTTTAGGACCTTACATTTGTCCTTTAACTTTAGCCTTTACAGATGAATGCATTCTGCATGGTGATTAATGGAAAGGACTGCATGTGTGCCTGGCCCTAACCACCACCCACAGGAGAGGCAGAGAACAGTTAGTATGCACAGGCTAGAGGGAGCAACCTTTTAGGGTAGTTAAAGTCCAAAGTTCAAAGTCACACAGTCACCGGCCAACAAAATAAGGAAAGGCAGCGATCTTGACAAAAAGTAACACAAATTGCATATGTTTTTAGATTGGATTGCATGGTGTTCATATAATGTCTATTTATTTATTTAATTTTAGTACTTTGCAGAATAATGTGTATTTATACGATAGGATAGTCAGTATACCACAGCATGTTATAGTGTCACTACACTTCTAGTAGAATGTTGACAGAGATTGATAGCCAAACTCCTAAATTAAAAAAAATGAGCATTGTCACCACCCCTTTCAAGCAAAACATTTTTTCAGTAATAATAACATGCTGTAATTATATTTTACACTGACCACATGTTTACCGTGCAGCATTTTGGCAATAAACGTTAGCCTGCCTTCAGCATGGCCCAAACACAGTATTTCATCAGCTCAGGGCAGCCGTGTCAATTGAGTTATAAATTGACTAACTGATGTTGGTAACTTTTTTGGGTTTGGTTGGTTAACAATTCAATCAGCTAATTTTTGTACAATTACAGGAACCATTTCTTTCTCAATTTCATACTAGTGCATGCAGATAATTGCACCATTAATAATTTAAGGGGGGAAAAAAATAAATGGCCATGATATCTGTGACAAGTAACTGATTGAAATCACTTAACATCTCATCAAATACTGTATAACAATTTGTTCCATCGCCAATGCTTGTTGTAGATTACTGTAGTTAACTTATATTTGGGTTTGGCTGGAAAATTAACATTCAACAGACAGTTTTCATTACAACTACAGAAAATCTAATTTTCCAAATGTCACATCGGTACTGAATAATATCAGCAGATAATTGCACTATAAATATTTCAGGAAATGTAAAGTGCCATATTTTTGTGTCAACAAGCAGTTCAGCGATGTCATATGACCCGTTTCTGTCTGTATGTTTCAGCTTGCTGATAAAGTTATTGTGGGCTTGGCTTCAGAATTAATCATCACTGTTTTTAGTTTACAATTTAGAACAAATATTAAAAGAGAGAAAAAAAGACTCCTATTGGATTATGCTGTCTCGTTTTAACACAGAACTGCACTCAAAAGTAAAAGAAACAGCATTGAAATTCTACCACTGATAGCTTAATGTTCAGTGTGTTCAGTTGCTATCCTGTATGTGTGAAATAACCTTGTGACAGGAAGTACTGTATATTCTGGCATATAAGACTACTTTTTAAGCATTGAAAATCTGCTGAAAAGTCAGGGGCTCTTATACGCCGGGTGTCATCGATGCCGGGTGATAAGCCCTATCCTGTTACCGCCTCTCAGATCTCACTGCTGAGGACTGTAGTGAAGCGGCGCAGGTGCACATGTGTGAGATCTGAGAGGCAGAGAAGGAGGTAAATAGGATACAGGGGAGCCAGAAGGGTGAAAGAGGCGTGTTTTATAGGCACAGCGCAATCTATTCTTCCATACCGCTCCGATAAACAGGTAGACAGGGAGAGCAGACCAATCCACTTAGGGAGAGGGAGAGTTGACCAATCCAAAGTGTCAATCGCCTATATACTGTTATATACTGGGCACCACATACAGTACAGCACCAGTATCTGTTCATACATAGCACAAGTGTATGATTTTTTTTTTATTTTAATTTGGTGTGCTTTGGAAGAGGGGTAGTTTTATATGGCAAGTATATCCCAAACTCTATATTTTAACTGGGAAAGTTGGGGGGTCATCTTATACACCCAGTCGTCTTATACGCTGCGTAATTGGGAGAGTCAGTTTCAAGTTCTGTGGCTGGGCGGCTGCAGCCAATGTGGATTGCATCATCCTAACATGGAGAATGCAAGAGAGTAGATACAGACTGAATTTCTCTGAGAAGACTGCAGCTTATAGCAATGATAGTCTCTAGTGTTATTGAAGTAGATCTGTGAGTATTGAAGGAGTATGGGTTCCAGTGCTTTATCAGTGGTGTAGCTATCACTCCTGCTGGAGTTGGGAGGCAGTCCTTGACATTATTATGCAGAGCAGTCAGCTCATCAGGTGCATTACCTCCACTCACTTCCTGGTGTAACATCTGCAACTTTGGCGGCTGTGGACACGCAGGGTATACCCGCAGCCACCTTTGTTCCCTGTTCACAGGCCTCATCCGTTCCGTCGGCGTCTAGCACGCCGGGAACGGTACTGTCTCGTGCTCATAGGGTCGCTGTAGCGCGTGGGCACGCGCGGAGACAGGACCTTTATGCTGGAAGAAGGTGCGTCAGCTGACCTACCGGTCGGCTGACGTCAGAGGTGACTCACGCCGCTCGGATTGACTAATTGGTAAGGGGCGCGGCTGTGAGTTCTCCTCGGCTTCTTAAGCCTTCACTGGTCATTTGCAACTTGTCTGCTGTTGCGAATACACTCGTGTTAGCGCTCAGACCTTAGACTAGTATCCGGTGTGCTTTTATCTGGGAGGAAAGCAGGGATTTCACACAAGACTAGGACTATTGTTATATTGTATTACTGTTTACCTGTGTATGATTCTGGCTATACTCTGACCTTGCTATTGCTTATCGATTATGTACTTCTGCCTATCTGACCTTAGTTGCTGAACCTCTGCCTGATAACTCACTATTCTTCTGCTTCACGTTTCTGTACTGTATTCGCCTCTCAGTTTCCAAACCTTTGCCTGTCTGACCTCTCTACTCACCAGTGGGCCCTTGCCACTGGTGAGGTGCTCTTTGACTAAATACCCACCAGATCCTCTGGTGAGGTTTAGTTTAAGTTATACAGCTCCTGTGACTGATAGTACCCACCAGCTCCCCTGGTGAGGTCTAGCACTGTTGTTTCAGATAGTACTCACCAGCTTCTCTGGTGAGATCTATCCATTTAATCTACTGTTGCACCAAACACTTTACACCTCTGTTTCTCAGCCTTCTATACTTGCATTATTGGTGATACTGCAGATCACCACATAATCGGGTATAGAGTCTGTATTATTGGTGATTCTGCAGATCACACAATAATCAGACATCTGTGTGCTACACCAATCGTTACACCTGGTTAGTCTGCAAGAGCCACTGGGGACTGAAGCCGCATGGTGATAGGCTGGCTGCACGTAGTGCACAGCACTTGCAGACTGACCAGGAAGTGAGTGGAGGAGACTCATGCGCCAGGAGCAGGTAATGTATAATAACGCTTCTGCTGCACTGACTGCTCTGCATAGTAATGTACAGGACTACTTGAAGGTCCTGCACGGGTGTTAAGAGAATGCAATATAATCGAGGGTTCTGGGGATATAGGGAGGGGGAGATGACTGGTGAGTAAGATAGACAAGACACAGAACATTTATATTGCGTTTTTCTCCTGGTGGAATCATAGCTCCTCAGAGTTGCAGTCACTTAGGCCACCCTCCACAGGCTCATTAGGCTCATTAAGACTCCTTACTGTCTTATGTACTGTTTTATGCACTGGCTTGAGCTGGGATTTGACGCTGGTCAAGGGCTCAAAATCCACATCAAAGGCACCAGCTTTACCAGTACACTATGCAACTGCCCCTTATTAAGATAAGACAGTGAGGGATGGCTGAGGGTGCTAGTAGGTCGATAAAGATAATGGCTTATTGAAGGTCTGGGAGGAGAGAGTGGGGCTATTTGAGGGTGCTGAGGGTGGGTGGGGAGATAGAGGGGATAATTAAGAGTACTGGGTAGCGAGTGGGGAGAGATTATGGCTACTAAAGGTCTAGAAAGGAGAGCAGGGCTGGTGGAAGGTGCTGTGGGGAGTTTCATTGAGACTGAGAACTGCCTGGGGGTCTTGTTGGGGGGGGGGGGGGCAAGAAAGTGTAGGATGATAGAGGCATCTTCAAAAGACTGAACTGCACTTGGCATTGCTGTCTAAAACATATTGTTTGCAGTGGCGCATTGAACTGCCAAGTGGGTGAACAACAATGTGGAAGCTAAGGCAAGCCCAGAAAAGAAGAATAGGTAGTACCACAAAACACTATATCTGAAGTGAATGGACCCATAGTTTATACTTCAACACCTAAATGTTGAGAGTGAACAGCTTGTCTATGTTAATACCATGCAAATCTCTACATTTGAATTTCATACATTCAGCAATATTTTGTACTGCAGATATAGAGGTAGCAGGAAAAGTAAGTACACTATAAAATAAGTAATTCAGCTTTATACACAATAAAAGTATTCATAAAAGAGCCATAAATAAATAAATAAATAAATTAGCAATTATTTGAAGACTAGGCCATGTAGGCATTAATTTTACATGATGTTATCTCGTGTATTTTTTTTCTGCATTGGCATAAGGTCAATCTTTTCTCATCTCAGTCATTACTGCCAGTTTTATTATCTTAACTGTATTATTGATGCCATGGTTATGATAAATTTATATAATTGCATCTAATACATCTAATACATTGTTCATATAGACAAAGTTTATGTGTAAACAAGCCATCATTTGAAATATTAATTTCAGGAAATATCAATTCAATAGCTATTTGCAGACAACGCTCATAATTTATATTTGACTCTGTCGATTTTAGTTGCTGCAAGCCCCGTGTATAAAATAACACACTGCTTACAGTGTATATATATATATATATATATATATATATATATATATATATATATGCACACACACCTAAAGGATTATTAGGGGTGTGGTCCTGGAAAAAAAGGTGATTTAAAGAGACTCCGTAACAAAAATTGCATCCTGTTTTTTATCATCCTACAAGTTCCAAAAGCTATTCTAATGTGTTCTGGCTTACTGCAGCACGTTCTACTATCACCATCTCTGTAATAAATCAACTTATCTCTCTCTTGTCAGACTTGTCAGCCTGTGTCTGGAAGGCTGCCAAGTTCTTCAGTGTTGTGGTTCTGTGATGCATCTCCCCCCTCCAGGCCCCTCTCTGCACACTGCCTGTGTATTATTTAGATAAGAGCAGCTTCTCTCTTCTCTCTTATCTTTTACAAGCTGGATAAATCCTCCTCTGAGCTGGCTGGGCTTTCACATACTGAGGAATTACATACAGGCACAGCTGTCTACACTCTGCAGGAAGAAACAGCCTGACACTTCAGTGGAAGATAGCTGCAGGGGGAAAGAAACACACAAATGATCTCTTGAGATTCAAAAGGAAGGGTGTATACAGCCTGCTTGTGTATGGATGTATTTTCTATGTGTGGACATACTGTACATCAACCTACTTCCTGTTTTGGTGGCCATTTTATTTGTTTATAAACAAACTTTTTAAAACTGTTTTTAACCACTTTTAATGCGGCGAGGAGCGGCGAAATTGTGACAGAGGGTAATAGGAGATGTTCCCTAACGCACTGGTATGTTTAGTTTTGTGCGATTTTAACAATACAGATTCTCTTTAAGCAATTTTGAGCGTGGCATGGTTGTTGGTGCCAGAGTATTTCACAATTTGCTCAGTTACTGGGATTTTCACACACAACCATTTCTAGGGTTTACAAAGAATGGTGTGAAAAGGGAAAAACATCCAGTATGTGGCAGAATCCTTTGGGGGAAAATGCCTTGTTGATGCTAGAGGTCAGAGGAGAATGGGCCGACTATTCAAGCTGATAGAAGACCAACGTTGACTGAAATAACCACTCGTTACAACTGAGGTATGTAGCAAAGCATTTGCGAAGCCACAACATGCACAATCTTGAGGTGGATGGGCTACAACAGCAGAAGACCCCACCGGGTACCACTCATCTCCACTACAAATAGGAAAAAGAGGCTACAATTTGCACGAACTCACCAAAATTGGACAGTTGAAGACTGGAAAAATGTTGCCTGGTCTGATGGGTTTCAATAAAGTCAGAATTTGCCGTAAACACAATGAGAACATAGATCCATCATGCATTGTTACCACTGTGCAGGCTGGTGGTGGTGGTGTAATGGTGTGGGGGATGTTTTCTTAGCACACGTTAGGCCCCTTAGTTTCAATTGGGCATCGCTTAAATGCCACGGGCTACCTGAGCATTGTTTCTGACCATGTCCATCCCTTCATGACCACCATGTACCCTTCCTCTGATGGCTACTTCCAGCAGGGTAATGCACCATGTCACAAAGCTCGAATAATTTCAAATTATTTTCTTGAACATGACAATTAGTTCACTGTACTAAAATGGCCCCCACAGTCTCCCGATCTCAACCCAATAGAGCATCTTTGGGATGTGATGGAACGGAAGCTTCGTGCCCTGGATTTGCATCCAACAAATTTCCATCAACTGCAAGATGCTATCCTATAATTATGGGCCAACATTTCAGCACATTTTAGCTTTCAGCACTTTGTTGAGTCAATGCCATGTAGTTCTGAAAGTGAAAGGGGGGGTCAAACAAAGTATTAGTATGGTGTCCCTAATAATCCTTTAGGTGAGTGTATATATATACATATATATATATATATATATATATATATATATATATATATATATATATATATATATATATATATATATATTGTGAGGGACCAGCTTCAGATGGTAAGCATTTAGCGGGAACAGAGCAGCTCCAAACACATGCAGTCCCCTGCAGTAGAGATGGCCCGAACGGTTCATCAGCGAACGGTTCCCGGCGAACTTCCGGTGGTTCGCGATCGCGGAGCACCGCGAACTTTTCCGGAAGTTCGGTTCGCCCCCATAGTGCACCATTAGGGTCAACTTTGACCCTCTACATCACAGTCAGCAGGCACATTGTAGCCAATCTGGAGCCACTCCCCCCTTTATAAAAGGCAGGCCCCGCCGGCCATTATACTCACTTGTGTGCCTGCAGTAAATAGAGAAGGGACAGCTGCTGCAGACTCTCTCATAGGGAAAGATTAGCTAGGCTCTTGTAGGCTTGTTAGCTTGCTCCTTGCTGATTCTTATTGCTAAAATAGCACCCCACAACTGCTCTTTTGAGAGCTAATCTTGTTCTTGTGATCTATTTTTTTTTCTGTGTGTCCCACTGACACTTGTGTTGCATAGACAGCCTTGATAATCCATACTGTGTGTGTGTCACTGCCAGGCCCAGCACATTCAGGGACTGCCTGTGTGTGTGACAGGTGCACAATGTAATACCCATTACTGCATATACTCACCTACCTGTTGTTCACAGTGCACCCACCCACCTACCTACGTGAGTTGAATGCACGCAGTGTCACTATGCCTGTCCGCTACCTGTCTGTGTGTGACAGGTGCACATTGTAATACCCAGTACTGCATATACCTACCTACCTGTTGTTCACAGTGCACCCACCCACCTACCTACGTGAGTTGAGCGCACACAGTGTCACTGTGCCTGTCCGCTAACTGTCTGTGTGTGACAGCTGCACATTTTAATACCCGTCACGGCATATACCTATCTACCTGTTGTTCACAGTGCACCCACCTACCTATGTGAGCGCACGCAGTGTCACTGTGCCTGTCCGCTACCTGTCTGTGTGTGACAGGTGCACATTGTAATACCCATCACTGCATATACCTACCTACCTGTTGTTCACAGTGCACCCACCCACGTGAGTAGAGCGCACACACTGTCACTGTGCCTTTCTGCTACCTGTCTGTGTGTGACAGGTGCACATTGTTATACCCATTACTGCATATACCTACCTACCTGTTGTTCACAGTGCACCCACCTACCTACGTGAGCGCACGCAGTGTCATTGTGCCTGTCTGCTACTTGTCTGTGTGTGACAGGTGCACATTGTAATACCCATTACTGCATATACCTACCAACCTGTTGTACACATTGCACCCACCTACCTACGTGAGTTGAGCGCACGCAGTGTCACTGTGCCTGTCCGCTACCTGTCTGTGTGTGACAGGTGCACATTGTAATACCCATCACTGCATATACCTACCTGTTGTGTTCAGTGCACCCACCTCATCACTGCATATACCTACCTGTTGTGTTCAGTGCACCCACCTACCTACGTGAGTGCACGCAGTGTGATATACCACTCCGTGCATACCTGTTAACTGACTTTGACCCTTTACATCACAGTCAGCAGGCACATTGTAGCCAATCTGGAGCCACTCCCCCCCTTATAAAAGGCAGGCCCCGCCGGCCATTATACTCACTTGTGTGCCTGCAGTAAATAGAGAAGGGACAGCTGCTGCAGACTCTCTCATAGGGAAAGATTAGCTAGGCTCTTGTAGGCTTGTTAGCTTGCTCCTTGCTGATTCTTATTGCTAAAATAGCACCCCACAACAGTTCTTTTGAGAGCTAATCTTGTTCTTGTGATCTATTTTTTTTTCTGTGTGTCCCACTGACACTTGTGTTGCATAGACAGCCTTGATAATCCAAACTGTGTGTGTGTCACTGCCAGGCCCAGCACATTCAGGGACTGCCTGTGTGTGTGATAGGTGCACAATGTAATACCCATTACTGCATATACTCACCTACCTGTTGTTCACAGTGCACCCACCCACCTACCTACGTGAGTTGAATGCACGCAGTGTCACTATGCCTGTCCGCTACCTGTCTGTGTGTGACAGGTGCACATTGTAATACCCAGTACTGCATATACCTACCTACCTGTTGTTCACAGTGCACCCACCCACCTACCTACGTGAGTTGAGCGCACGCAGTGTCACTGTGCCTGTCCGCTAACTGTCTGTGTGTGACAGCTGCACATTTTAATACCCGTCACGGCATATACCTATCTACCTGTTGTTCACAGTGCACCCACCTACCTATGTGAGCGCACGCAGTGTCACTGTGCCTGTCCGCTACCTGTCTGTGTGTGACAGGTGCACATTGTAATACCCATCACTGCATATACCTACCTACCTGTTGTTCACAGTGCACCCACCCACGTGAGTAGAGCGCACACACTGTCACTGTGCCTTTCTGCTACCTGTCTGTGTGTGACAGGTGCACATTGTTATACCCATTACTGCATATACCTACCTACCTGTTGTTCACAGTGCACCCACCTACCTACGTGAGCGCACGCAGTGTCATTGTGCCTGTCTGCTACTTGTCTGTGTGTGACAGGTGCACATTGTAATACCCATTACTGCATACACCTACCAACCTGTTGTACACAGTGCACCCACCTACCTACGTGAGTTGAGCGCACGCAGTGTCACTGTGCCTGTCCGCTACCTGTCTGTGTGTGACAGGTGCACATTGTAATACCCATCACTGCATATACCTACCTGTTGTGTTCAGTGCACCCACCTCATCACTGCATATACCTACCTGTTGTGTTCAGTGCACCCACCTACCTATGTGAGTGCACGCAGTGTGATATACCACTCCGTGCATACCTGTTAACTGACTTTGACCCTCTACATCACAGTCAGCAGGCACATTGTACCCAATCTGGAGCCACTCCTCCCCCTTATAAAAGGCAGGCCCCGCCGGCCATTATACTCACTTGTGTGCCTGCAGTAAATAGAGAAGGGACAGCTGCTGCAAACTCTCTCATAGGGAAAGATTAGCTAGGCTCTTGTAGGCTTGTTAGCTTGCTCCTTGCTGATTCTTATTGCTAAAATAGCACCCCACAACAGTTCTTTTGAGAGCTAATCTTGTTCTTGTGATCTATTTTTTTTTTCTGTGTGTCCCACTGACACTTGTGTTGCATAGACAGCCTTGATAATCCAAACTGTGTGTGTGTCACTGCCAGGCCCAGCACATTCAGGGACTGCCTGTGTGTGTGATAGGTGCACAATGTAATACCCATTACTGCACATACTCACCTACCTGTTGTTCACAGTGCACCCACCCACCTACCTACGTGAGTTGAATGCACGCAGTGTCACTATGTCTGTCCGCTACCTGTCTGTGTGTGACAGGTGCACATTGTAATACCCAGTACTGCACATACCTACCTACCTGTTGTTCACAGTGCACCCACCCACCTACCTACGTGAGTTGAGTGCACGCAGTGTCACTTTGCCTGTCCGCTACCTGTCTGTGTGTGACAGCTGCACATTTTAATACCCGTCACGGCATATACCTATCTACCTGTTGTTCACAGTGCACCCACCTACCTATGTGAGCGCAAGCAGTGTCACTGTGCCTGTCCGCTACCTGTCTGTGTGTGACAGGTGCACATTGTAATACCCATCACTGCATATACCTACTTACCTGTTGTTCACAGTGCACCCACCCACGTGAGTAGAGCGCACACAGTTTCACTGTGCCTTTCTGCTATCTGTCTGTGTGTGACAGGTGCACATTGTTATACCCATTACTGCATATACCTACCTACCTGTTGTTCACAGTGCACCCACCTACCTACGTGAGCGCACGCAGTGTCATTGTGCCTGTCTGCTACTTGTCTGTGTGTGACAGGTGCACATTGTAATACAGATTACTGCATATACCTACCAACCTGTTGTACACAGTGCACCCACCTACCTACGTGAGTTGAGCGCACGCAGTGTCACTGTGCCTGTCCGCTACCTGTCTGTGTGTGACAGGTGCACATTGTAATACCCATCACTGCATATACCTACCTGTTGTGTTCAGTGCACCCACCTCATCACTGCATATACCTACCTGTTGTGTTCAGTGCACCCACCTACCTACGTGAGCGCACGCAGTGTGATATACCACTCCGTGCATACCTGTTAACTGCACCTGTGTGACTGCACATTGTATTAGTCAAGTCAGTGCATACCTTTCACTTCATCCCCCCGATATGGACACAATGGACAAAACAGGCAGAGGTAGAGGCAGACCCAGTGGAAGGCCACCCGGCAGGTCTGTGCGAGGTCGTGTTGATGTGATTTTCATGCTGCCCTCGACCAAAGTACAGTGCTCAGAAGAAGGAACGTCCCATCAACTCCCACGATTGTCAGGATGTGGTTGACTATTTAACACAGAACACCTCATCTTCCGCAGCCACCAGCGCTACTACAAGCACCACATCTGTTGCATTTGACACTTCGCAGAAGTTAATTAGTGGTGAATTAACTGATTCACAGCCATTATTGTTACAACCAGATGAAGGCGCTAAGCAAATTATACCACCTCATATGTCTGAGTTAGGCGGCGACACTATGGACGTAACATGTGAAGATGATGAAGTACCTGCTGTTGGTGCAGTTTTGGAGGTGTCTGAGGCAAGCGAAGCTGGGCAGGATGATTATGATGATGACGATGATACAGATCCCGCGTATGTTCCCAATAGAGGAGATGAACAGGGGGACAGTTCAGAGGGGAGTTAGAGAGGAGTAGGAGGAGACGAGTTGCTGAAAGAAGCAGGGGGAGCTCGTTGTCAGAAACAGCTAGGGGCAGTGTCCAGCGCCATGTATCGCCACCTATGGACAGCCAGCCAACATGCCCTTCAACGTCAGCTGCTGATGCCACCAAAGTGCCATCACCCCCGGGGGGCTCAGCAGTTTGGAAATGTTTTCATGTGTCTGCCTCAGATCGGAGCAATGCCATCTGTTGTCTCTGCCTCTAAAAATTGAGCCATGGAAAGGCCAACATTCATGAAGGGACAAGTGCCTTACGAAGGCACATGGAGAAAAGGCACAAATTCCAATGGAAAGAGCACCTGATTAAAAGCAGCACATAAAAGAAAAGCCACCCTCCTTCTCCTCTTCCTCCTTCAGGTGCAGAATATTCAGCCGCTTTCTCCCTTGCGCCTTCACAGCCACCCTCCTCCACTCCGCCTCTGCCCTCAAGCGGTTCCTGCTCCTCTGCCCACAGCGGCCAGGTGTCCGTGAAGGAAATCTTTGAACGGAAGAAGCCAATTTCTGCCAGTCACCCCCTTGCCCGGCGTCTGACAGCTGGCCTGGCAGAACTGTTAGCTCGCCAGCTGTTACCATACCAGCTGGTAGACTCTGAGGCCTTCCGTAAATTTGTGGCCATTGGGACACCGCAGTGGAAGATACCAGGCCGCAATTATTTCTCTAAAAAGGCGATACCCAAACTGTACCGTGAAGTTGAGAGGCAAGTGGTGTCATCTCTGGCACACAGCGTTGGGTCAAGGGTCCACCTGACCACGGATGCCTGGTCTGCCAAGCACGATCAGGGCCGCTACATTACTTACACAGCCCATTGGGTCAACCTGGTGACCGATGGCAAGCAGGGAGTACGTGGCTGTGCAGCGGACCAACTTGTTGTGACACCTCCATGGCTTGCAGGCAGGCCTCCTGCCTCCTCCTCTCCTCCTGCTACATCCTCTTCGCTGTCGTCCTCCTCCTCCTCCTTGCCTGAGTGGCAGTTCAACTCTACTGGTGCTGCGATCTCCTCTCCAGCTACACAGCCCCATCTCCCCAGGGCCCATGCTGCATGCCAGGTACGACGGTGTCACGCCATCTTAGACATGTCTTGCCTCAAAGCGGAGAGTCACACTGAAGCAGCTCTCCTGGCTGCTCTTAACAAACAGGTGAATCAGTGGCTGACCCCGCAACAGCTGGAGATCGGCAACGTGGTGTGTGACAACGGCAGCAATCTCATTTCCGCGTTGATTTTGGGAAAGCTGACACATGTACCCTGCATGGCACATGTGCTGAATCTTGTCATTCAAAGATTTGTGTCAAAGTACCTAGGCTTAGATGACGTCCTGAAGCAGGCCAGGAAGTTGTGTGGGCATTTCAGGTGGTCTTACACGGCCTTGGCACGCTTTGCGGACATTCAGCGGAGAAACAACTTGCCGGTGAGGCGCTTGATATGTGATAGCTCGACTCGCTGGAATTCGACCCTGGTCATGTTCTCTCACCTGCTAGAACAGAAGAAAGCCGTCACCCAGTACCTGTACAATTACAGTAGAAGGACACAATCTGGGAAGATGGGGATGTTGTGGCCCAACAACTAGACACTGATGCAAAATGCATGCAGACTCATGCGGCCGTTTGAGGAGGTGACCAACCTGGTGAGCCACAGTGAAGGCGCCATCAGCGATTTGATCCCGTACGCTTACTTCCTGGAGCGTGCCATGTGTAGAGTGGTGGATCAAGCTGTGGAGAAGCGTGAAGAGGAACAGTTACGGCAGGAACAGTTGTGGGAGCAAGTTTCCTCAATCCTCAACACCTGCGGCAGTACAGAGGGGGGAGGAGGAGGAAGAGTCATGTGGGGAAGAGGAGTCAGACTCGGATGATGAGGAAGGTGTTTCTTTGGAGGAGGAGGAGGTGGCGACAGAAGAACAACCGCAGCAGGTGTCACAGGGGGCTTGTGAAGCTCAACGTTCCCGTGGTATTGATCGTGGCTGGGGGGAGGAGGAGGACTTACCTGACGTCACTGAGGAAGAGCAAGAGAAGATGGAGAGTACGTCTGGATCCAACTTTGTGCAGATGGCATCTTTCATGCTGTCCAGCCTGTTGAGGGACCCCTGTATAAAAAAACTCAAGGGGAAAGAGCTGTACTGGGTGGCCACGCTACTAGACCCTCGGTATAGGCTCAAAGTGGAGGACATGTTACCGACTCACCAGAAGGCAGAAAGGATGCAGCACATGCAGAACAAGCTGGCAACTATGCTTTACAATGCTTTTAAGGGTGATGTCACAGCACAACGCAATAAAGGTACCACTGCCAGTAATCCTCCTCCCATGTCTACGCAGGCAAGGACAGGACACTTTAGTGATCTCATGGTGATGTCGGACATGCGGACATTCTTTAGTCCAACGCCTCACCTTAGCCCTTCCGGATCCACCCTCCACCAACGACTGGACCGGCAGGTAGTGCACCCACCCACCTACCTACGTGAGTTGAATGCACGCAGTGTCACTATGCCTGTCCGCTACCTGTCTGTGTGTGACAGGTGCACATTGTAATACCCAGTACTGCATATACCTACCTACCTGTTGTTCACAGTGCACCCACCCACCTACCTACGTGAGTTGAGCGCACGCAGTGTCACTGTGCCTGTCCGCTAACTGTCTGTGTGTGACAGCTGCACATTTTAATACCCGTCACGGCATATACCTATCTACCTGTTGTTCACAGTGCACCCACCTACCTATGTGAGCGCACGCAGTGTCACTGTGCCTGTCCGCTACCTGTCTGTGTGTGACAGGTGCACATTGTAATACCCATCACTGCATATACCTACCTACCTGTTGTTCACAGTGCACCCACCCACGTGAGTAGAGCGCACACACTGTCACTGTGCCTTTCTGCTACCTGTCTGTGTGTGACAGGTGCACATTGTTATACCCATTACTGCATATACCTACCTACCTGTTGTTCACAGTGCACCCACCTACCTACGTGAGCGCACGCAGTGTCATTGTGCCTGTCTGCTACTTGTCTGTGTGTGACAGGTGCACATTGTAATACCCATTACTGCATATACCTACCAACCTGTTGTACACAGTGCACCCACCTACCTACGTGAGTTGAGCGCACGCAGTGTCACTGTGCCTGTCCGCTACCTGTCTGTGTGTGACAGGTGCACATTGTAATACCCATCACTGCATATACCTACCTGTTGTGTTCAGTGCACCCACCTCATCACTGCATATACCTACCTGTTGTGTTCAGTGCACCCACCTACCTATGTGAGTGCACGCAGTGTGATATACCACTCCGTGCATACCTGTTAACTGACTTTGACCCTCTACATCACAGTCAGCAGGCACATTGTACCCAATCTGGAGCCACTCCCCCCCCTTATAAAAGGCAGGCCCCGCCGGCCATTATACTCACTTGTGTGCCTGCAGTAAATAGAGAAGGGACAGCTGCTGCAAACTCTCTCATAGGGAAAGATTAGCTAGGCTCTTGTAGGCTTGTTAGCTTGCTCCTTGCTGATTCTTATTGCTAAAATAGCACCCCACAACAGTTCTTTTGAGAGCTAATCTTGTTCTTGTGATCTATTTTTTTTTCTGTGTGTCCCACTGACACTTGTGTTGCATAGACAGCCTTGCACAATGTAATACCCATTACTGCACATAGTCACCTACCTGTTGTTCACAGTGCACCCACCCACCTACCTACGTGAGTTGAATGCACGCAGTGTCACTATGTCTGTCCGCTACCTGTCTGTGTGTGACAGGTGCACATTGTAATACCCAGTACTGCACATACCTACCTACCTGTTGTTCACAGTGCACCCACCCACCTACCTACGTGAGTTGAGTGCACGCAGTGTCACTTTGCCTGTCCGCTACCTGTCTGTGTGTGACAGCTGCACATTTTAATACCCGTCACGGCATATACCTATCTACTAGGGATGCTCATTCGGATTCCGCGGAAATGCAATTTCCGAAATTCCGATCGGAAATTGCATTTCCGCATCGGAATGCGGAAATCGGTAATGCAAGTGCGGTAGGCGGATTTCCGCCGGAAATCGCGGAAATTTCCGCCGGAAATCGCGGAAATTCCACCCGACTTTAACATCGATTTTCTCAAATACTATAAGGTGTTTTTGAAAACTTTTTTTGCATCTTGTTCACAAGATTCGGTTTAATAAACCCTGAAAATTTGGTGTTTCTAGGACTTAAGGTGGCTTTGCTATTAACCGTTAAAGTCGGCGGATTTTTACTGTAATGTAAAATGCAGAAAATCTGCATCTGCCTATTTTCTGCATTTTACATTACAGTAAAAATCCACCGACTTTAGCGGTTAATAGCAAAGCCCCTGTAAGTCCTAGAAACACCAAATTTTCAGGGATTATTAAACAGAATGTTCTGAACAAGATGCAAAAAATTTTTTTCAAAAAGACCTTATAGTTTTTGAGAACATCGATGTTAAAGTCGGGCGGAATTTCCGCGATTTCCGGTGGAAATTCCGCCTTGGAATGCGGAAATTGGTAGCGGAAAGCGGAATCGGTAATCGGTACATGACGGAATGCGGAATTACCGCGGAATCAGAAATTGGCATTCCGACCATCCCTACTATCTACCTGTTGTTCACAGTGCACCCACCTACCTATGTGAGCGCAAGCAGTGTCATTGTGCCTGTCTGCTACTTGTCTGTGTGTGACAGGTGCACATTGTAATACAGATTACTGCATATACCTACCAACCTGTTGTACACAGTGCACCCACCTACCTACGTGAGTTGAGCGCATGCAGTGTCACTGTGCCTGTCCGCTACCTGTCTGTGTGTGACAGGTGCACATTGTAATACCCATCACTGCATATACCTACCTGTTGTGTTCAGTGCACCCACCTCATCACTGCATATACCTACCTGTTGTGTTCAGTGCACCCACCTACCTACGTGAGTGCACGCAGTGTGATATACCACTCCGTGCATACCTGTTAACTGCACCTGTGTGACTGCACATTGTATTAGTCAAGTCAGTGCATACCTTTCACTTCATCCCCCCGATATGGACACAATGGACAAAACAGGCAGAGGTAGAGGCAGACCCAGTGGAAGGCCACCCGGCAGGTCTGTGCGAGGTCGTGTTGATGTGATTTTCATGCTGCCCTCGACCAAAGTACAGTGCTCAGAAGAAGGAACGTCCCATCAACTCCCACGATTGTCAGGATGTGGTTGACTATTTAACACAGAACACCTCATCTTCCGCAGCCACCAGCGCTACTACAAGCACCACATCTGTTGCATTTGACACTTCGCAGAAGTTAATTAGTGGTGAATTAACTGATTCACAGCCATTATTGTTACAACCAGATGAAGGCGCTAAGCAAATTATACCACCTCATATGTCTGAGTTAGGCGGCGACACTATGGACGTAACATGTGAAGATGATGAAGTACCTGCTGTTGGTGCAGTTTTGGAGGTGTCTGAGGCAAGCGAAGCTGGGCAGGATGATTATGATGATGACGATGATACAGATCCCGCGTATGTTCCCAATAGAGGAGATGAACAGGGGGACAGTTCAGAGGGGAGTTAGAGAGGAGTAGGAGGAGACGAGTTGCTGAAAGAAGCAGGGGGAGCTCGTTGTCAGAAACAGCTAGGGGCAGTGTCCAGCGCCATGTATCGCCACCTATGGACAGCCAGCCAACATGCCCTTCAACGTCAGCTGCTGATGCCACCAAAGTGCCATCACCCCCGGGGGGCTCAGCAGTTTGGAAATGTTTTCATGTGTCTGCCTCAGATCGGAGCAATGCCATCTGTTGTCTCTGCCTCTAAAAATTGAGCCATGGAAAGGCCAACATTCATGAAGGGACAAGTGCCTTACGAAGGCACATGGAGAAAAGGCACAAATTCCAATGGAAAGAGCACCTGATTAAAAGCAGCACATAAAAGAAAAGCCACCCTCCTTCTCCTCTTCCTCCTTCAGGTGCAGAATATTCAGCCGCTTTCTCCCTTGCGCCTTCACAGCCACCCTCCTCCACTCCGCCTCTGCCCTCAAGCGGTTCCTGCTCCTCTGCCCACAGCGGCCAGGTGTCCGTGAAGGAAATCTTTGAACGGAAGAAGCCAATTTCTGCCAGTCACCCCCTTGCCCGGCGTCTGACAGCTGGCCTGGCAGAACTGTTAGCTCGCCAGCTGTTACCATACCAGCTGGTAGACTCTGAGGCCTTCCGTAAATTTGTGGCCATTGGGACACCGCAGTGGAAGATACCAGGCCGCAATTATTTCTCTAAAAAGGCGATACCCAAACTGTACCGTGAAGTTGAGAGGCAAGTGGTGTCATCTCTGGCACACAGCGTTGGGTCAAGGGTCCACCTGACCACGGATGCCTGGTCTGCCAAGCACGATCAGGGCCGCTACATTACTTACACAGCCCATTGGGTCAACCTGGTGACCGATGGCAAGCAGGGAGTACGTGGCTGTGCAGCGGACCAACTTGTTGTGACACCTCCATGGCTTGCAGGCAGGCCTCCTGCCTCCTCCTCTCCTCCTGCTACATCCTCTTCGCTGTCGTCCTCCTCCTCCTCCTTGCCTGAGTGGCAGTTCAACTCTACTGGTGCTGCGATCTCCTCTCCAGCTACACAGCCCCATCTCCCCAGGGCCCATGCTGCATGCCAGGTACGACGGTGTCACGCCATCTTAGACATGTCTTGCCTCAAAGCGGAGAGTCACACTGGAGCAGCTCTCCTGGCTGCTCTTAACAAACAGGTGAATCAGTGGCTGACCCCGCAACAGCTGGAGATCGGCAACGTGGTGTGTGACAACGGCAGCAATCTCATTTCCGCATTGATTTTGGGAAAGCTGACACATGT
Organism: Hyperolius riggenbachi; assembly: GCF_040937935.1. Classification (NCBI taxonomy): domain Eukaryota; kingdom Metazoa; phylum Chordata; class Amphibia; order Anura; family Hyperoliidae; genus Hyperolius; species Hyperolius riggenbachi. Next base: position 557,484,847 of record NC_090646.1, read on the forward strand.
ACCCTGCATGGCACATGTGCTGAATCTTGTCATTCAAAGATTTGTGTCAAAGTACCCAGGCTTAGATGACGTCCTGAAGCAGGCCAGGAAGTTGTGTGGGCATTTCAGGTGGTCTTACACGGCCTTGGCACGCTTTGCGGACATTCAGCGGAGAAACAACTTGCCGGTGAGGCGCTTGATATGTGATAGCTCGACTCGCTGGAATTCGACCCTGGTCATGTTCTCTCACCTGCTAGAACAGAAGAAAGCCGTCACCCAGTACCTGTACAATTACAGTAGAAGGACACAATCTGGGAAGATGGGGATGTTGTGGCCCAACAACTAGACACTGATGCAAAATGCATGCAGACTCATGCGGCCGTTTGAGGAGGTGACCAACCTGGTGAGCCACAGTGAAGGCGCCATCAGCGATTTGATCCCGTACGCTTACTTCCTGGAGCGTGCCATGTGTAGAGTGGTGGATCAAGCTGTGGAGAAGCGTGAAGAGGAACAGTTACGGCAGGAACAGTTGTGGGAGCAAGTTTCCTCAATCCTCAACACCTGCGGCAGTACAGAGGGGGGAGGAGGAGGAAGAGTCATGTGGGGAAGAGGAGTCAGACTCGGATGATGAGGAAGGTGTTTCTTTGGAGGAGGAGGAGGTGGCGACAGAAGAACAACCGCAGCAGGTGTCACAGGGGGCTTGTGAAGCTCAACGTTCCCGTGGTATTGATCGTGGCTGGGGGGAGGAGGAGGACTTACCTGACGTCACTGAGGAAGAGCAAGAGAAGATGGAGAGTACGTCTGGATCCAACTTTGTGCAGATGGCATCTTTCATGCTGTCCAGCCTGTTGAGGGACCCCTGTATAAAAAAACTCAAGGGGAAAGAGCTGTACTGGGTGGCCACGCTACTAGACCCTCGGTATAGGCTCAAAGTGGAGGACATGTTACCGACTCACCAGAAGGCAGAAAGGATGCAGCACATGCAGAACAAGCTGGCAACTATGCTTTACAATGCTTTTAAGGGTGATGTCACAGCACAACGCAATAAAGGTACCACTGCCAGTAATCCTCCTCCCATGTCTACGCAGGCAAGGACAGGACACTTTAGTGATCTCATGGTGATGTCGGACATGCGGACATTCTTTAGTCCAACGCCTCACCTTAGCCCTTCCGGATCCACCCTCCACCAACGACTGGACCGGCAGGTAGCCGACTACCTGGCCTTAAAGAGACACTGAAGCGAAAAAAAAATGATGATATTATGATTTGTATGTGTAGCACAGCTAAGAAATAAAACATTAAGATCAGATACATCAGTGTAATTGTTTCCAGTACAGGAAGAGTTGAGAAACTCCAGTTGTTATCTCTATGCAAACAAGCCATTAAGCTCTCTGACTAAGTTAGTCGTGGAGAGGGCTGTTATCTGACTTTTATTATCTCAACTGTTCCTGGACTATTTACTTTTCCTCTGCTAGAGGAGAGGTCATTACTTCACAGACTGCTCTGAAAGACTCATTTTGAATGCTGAGTGTTGTGTAATGTGCACATATTATAGAATGATGCAATGTTAGAAAAAACACTATATACCTGAAAATAAAAGTATGAGAATATTTTCTTTGCTGCTAATCTTCTAGTAATTATTCATAGTACACAACCAATTCACTATATCATATTTTTTTTCGCTTCAGTGTCTCTTTAAGTGTGGATGTAGACACTGTGAGCAGTGATGAACCCTTGGACTACTGCGTGCGCATCCTTGACCTGTGGCCAGAGCTGTCCCAATTTGCCATCCAACTTCTGTCTTGCCCTGCCTCAAGCGTTCTGTCAGAAAGGACCTTCAGCACAGCTGGAGGCATTGTCATTGAGAAGAGAAGTCACCTAAGTCACAAACGTGTTCAGTACCTGACCTTTATCAAAATGAATGAGGCATGGATCCTGAAGGGCTACTGCCCACCCCAAGACTAAGTCAGTCCCCACACACAGCATCTCTGCCTGCATGCCGTGTGACTGGCTGCCTACCCCAAGACTAAGTCGCTCCCCAGCGCCACACAGCATCTCTGCCTGCAGGCCGCTTGCCTTCTCCGCCACCACCAACAGGGTCCAGGACTCCAGGCAGATTCCTGAATTTTTAAGGCCGCTGCTATAATAATTTTTCTGGTGTGTGTACATGCCTGCCTAATTTTTCTGGCTGCACTGCAGCTGCAACAACAAAACAAAAGGCATGTACATGTGCCCATTCCCCTTCGTGATCATTATCTTGCCGCGGTGAAGAGGCTTGCGTATCACAATGAAGCAATGACCGCTGGCTATATGAGTGTCTCGGGGGGTGGCACACCAAAGATAATAAGGTCGTTGCTTCATTGTGGACAGACCAAATTTGATCAGCTGGACAGTCACTGTTGTTCTATCGTTGAGCTACCATAGCCCGGCGACCATATGGGCTTGAAAACTGCCACGGCCTACACTCTCGCCATGGTCCACTCCAGTCCAGCACAGCCGTCACTGCGCAAACAGCTGTTTGCAGTGCGTTACACAGTGAGTTTGGTGTGTCAGCGTGAAGCAGTACTCTAATTACACTCCCTGATTGATGTATACACATGCAAGATGTTTTAAAGCACTTTAGGCCTGCTTAGGCTTTGCGTCAAATCCAGATTTTTCCCTGGGACTTTTGGCATGTATCCCACTCCGCCATCCAGGTGTTGGACCCCTTGAAACATCTTTTCCATCACTTTTGTGGCCAGCATAATTTTTTCTAGTTTTCAAAGTTCGCCTCCCCATTGAAGCCTATTGCGGTTCGCGAAAGTTCGCGCAAACCGAACTTTTGTGGGAGGTTCGAGAACCGAACATCGGAGGTTCGGTCCATCTTTATTTACTGCCTCCTGGTGCGCCCATATATAGGACACCTAACAGGAGACCTGCATCATTGGCCTACAGGGCTCACACTTTATAAATAGACAGTATTTCTCCAATACCATATCATAATGTTATTATCCATTTAACAGCTATAACAGCACTCAGTGGGTTCTACTGGCTGCACAATGCTAGTCAGCACTGACACCCATAAGAAACATTTAACCTACTTTGTAAATTGTTTCAATATAAAATAAAAGCATGGAATACTTTAAAAAGTCATTTTTAGGAGTGGGGTGATAAATATAATTGTTTATCTCATCAGATTATTTTTACCTGGGGTTCACTTTAACCCTCTCACTGCACTGTCACTTTAATTATGGTTTTGTAAGATTCTTTTCATGCATGTTTCTTGGTTACAAAAATATGCTCCTATCACAGCAAAGCATCTAATGATATGTGGCTGTCATCCCACAGTCTGCATTGTTTAAAGAAATCTTTTGCATGTTCATTTGTTTCTTTTTCCTCTTCTGAAAGAAGCAGCAATCATTTATATCACTGAGATATTTCTCATAAAGAAGACTGTTCAGATAGAGATGACACAAGTGACCAGTGAGGCTGATCGAACCTATTTTTCAACAATAAGACAGGAGGCAAGGTGAAACAGGCTCCATTTAATTTTATAGCTACCCAGGAGATTTTCACTGTTCTAACATATTGACAGTATTTTTTCACGTTTCTGTTGGAAAATCTCCTGGCAATTTCTTTCTTAGGCAGATAAGATGTTATGATGTGTCTCTGTCTCCTTCTCCTTGGATATTTGATAAATAACTTCATTTCTCTCAGTGTTGCAGACTTTTCAAGCTATAGGTCCTCGTCTTATCTTTTATTATGAAGAAGAGGGCTGTATTGTATTTGCATATGCATTCTGTTGTTTTGTGTTCATGTTTTTAATTTTGTTTCGCTTACTGTTCTTCAAATCCATTTTGAATTTACATCACAATATGCAAGTAAAGGGATCACACCACCCGAAGTTGATACATCTAATTTTAATGCATGTTGGCATGTAATGTTAACAAGATCTCTTATATTACAGAGAACATAGAATGATTATTACATGTTATACTTTATATATATATATACTAGCTGACCTAAGCCCGTTTCAAAATGGGCTCTAGGTCTGTTGCTGTGCTTGCGCCCACTGTGCGCGCGCCCGCCCGCCCGCACCTTGGCCTCGTCCTTCCCTGCAAGCCGCGGTCACTCTCCCTCCGTGTCTCTGTGTCACTGCACACACACAGTTGCGCAATGTTGCGCAAAGCACGCACCCACACACACCCTGGGATGCAGAGACACAGGGGTTTTATATAAGAGGATATATATACTATACTTTATACATATATGTATGTATATTTATATACATGGGGTGGTGATCGGGTACTGGCCTTAAAGAAACGTGAAGTTCATTGGATAGATAGGTTGGGTTGTCTTTACCCGGGAGGTCTCAATCGCGATTTTGATTTGCATTTATTTTTGTAATATTTACAGGTTCTGATGGGAATGGATCTGACTGGATACTTGTATATGGTTTGTTTACTTCCTGGATGGAAGAACATGTGACCTTAGTGATGTCATTTCCTTTGTGGGCATGTATAAAAGCTGTCATGTGATGTGAACATATTAGCATTGACAAAGGTTGTGGATCAACCGAAACGTTTGCTGTGAACTTTTCTTTGAGCTCAATAAACTAGAGCTTGTGTGCTGCAACCCCTTGGAGTTTTTGTTTATACATTCGGGGACCTGGGCACCCCTGATTGCGTGGACACCCTCCAACTTGGAGTAAAGTTGTGAAAGCTGCTGACCTCCCATTGGACTATATATATATATATATATATATATATATATATATATATATATACTGTGTATATATATATATATATATATATATATATATATATATATATATACACAGTGTACAGAATATAGTGCAGCTGTAAGCTACTCACCTACCTGCCTGTGTCCATTGCTGTGTGTCAATTGTTGTATGGCCTTTCTATCTGCTCGCAGCTCCCTCTAGTGCCCAGCATTTCCTCCTGCATGACATGTAATTACACACGTCATGCAAGGTGGTACCAGACACTAGAGTGAGCTGTAAGCAGAGAGGAATGTTGTATGGCAATGGACTTCAGCAGGGAGGTGAGTAGCTTACAGCTGCTCTATATTCTGGGCTCTCGGCATGCAGGAGGGGGGCAGCAGGAGGCCCGCAAATTGTTTGTATGTCAGATGCTTGTAAGTTGGAGACTCCCTGTATTTTATTTCAAAAATAAATGTGGGTTCAAAATCACTTTCAGTAAAAGAAAGTCTTGCTCTGCTGTATTCCAGTAAGGGTAACTCCACAGTAAACAAAAAAGCCTAGTTATCATTCACCAAGGAGTGGATTTACAAAGCAGTGTTATATTTGTATGCATGTATTAATGTTTGTTGCTATGTACATAAAGTCTTACCACATAGAAAAAAAAGGTTAATGGGTAGCAAATAAGGGCCCTGATTCACTAACCAGCGCTAAGCTGGTTAGTGTGCCTTAAGAGCTAGTGGGCGCAAACCACGGAGTTAAGTGGTTTGCGCCCACACATCACGCACAGCCCAGGGAAGTGCGTGTGCAGCCGTTAATAGTGCATGGTGCGAAGATAACATTGCACCCGCTGCCCTGTAAACATTGCACCCGGTGCGATGAAAGCGGCGCATTGGGTGCCCCCAAAGCAGTGCATTGATGTGCTGTTTCAGGGGCACCCGATCCGCCATTTTCGTTGTTTACAGGGCAGTGGGTGCGACGTTATCATCGCACCGCGCACTATTAACGGCTGCACGCGCACTGCCCTGAGCTGTGTGCAATATAGCTTTGCGCGGCTATTAGCAAAGCTAATTTCGGGCACTGAGTGGCTTTTCACTCCGGCGCTAATACTTAGCACCGGTTAGTGAATCAAGCCCAAGAAGTGCAATTTTTCTGCATGCTCATTCATTAGCTGTTCTGTCCACTCACCCATCCCTTTATGCATTCAATACAGTACTTAGCTTATGTGAAGATTATAGCAGCAAGACTTGTGCAATAATAAACATAAATCATACCAGTAATGCTAGTAAAGTACAGTACATTGGTTGTACCCCATTTAGTTGGATACAGTTTATGGTAAATAATCACAAACAAATTGCACACATACATACCGTGGGCCCGATCCATTTCATTAATCACCAATACACCCTGCGCACACACAGTAAACCAACTTACAACGTTGTCTCCTAAGCTCAAAGATGGTACTCAGCATTATCTATACCTCCCTCTCCCCAAGGAGGCAATGACAATTATACCTTTATATACACACACAATGCAGATTAAAATTGCAAAGCTGAGCTATATGCAAAATTCAGTCCATAAATATAAGTCCTTTTATCAATCCTCTATATCGACCAGTGCGCTGGAATCTGAGCAGAGGTTAACCTCCAAAGAAAGTCAATATACACATTATTTCTCCTGTACGGCGCTCATGTTGTCAATTCTACACCTCCACCAGCACCCTCTTGTCACCAACTCACCCAGTCTGGTGGACCACTGTCACAAGGGTCAAAGGTAGCCTTTGAGGCATTCACTGGGCTCCCACCGTCATTTGATCAAGCTCCTCAGTCACTTCACCTCTCTTCAGAGATTACTCATTCAGTATGTACCTCAGAGTAACAATACAGGTCATTGCATATCTTTGTATAATAAAACTAAGAATTTATTCTAAAAATGCACTCACATTCTCCTTACAGGGTTAACAGGCATCAAGTTTTTATCAGTGGGCTCTCTCCAGGTATGACCATTGAAGAACGCTGCCACGCTGTCCCGCCTGTGCCCCTCGTGCCTCCTGGTGTTGTAATGCTGTCAGAGACTCCTCCCTACAAGTTCCATCAATCGTCATAGACACATGACTCATTAGGGAATGATCCGATCCAATTCATATTTTCCAATTCAAGTTTTCTCCTAGGAGATACATTTTCATCTTCCGTTTAAAATAACTCCAGCACTCTGCAACTGAAAAAGTAGGTGAAAAAGTACTGTCAACATTATTCTGAGTACAGTATCTATTTGCTTGCTGGTGGCATTAAAGGCATTTATTTATAAGATGTGAAAATATCACCTAGGAGAAAAGGTTGGAGAAGAAGTGAATTGGTTTGGGCCCATTTCATCACAAGTAGTGTTCAAGTGTATTCATGTATACTGCATCCGTACATTACCAGCATCAGCAAAGCTTTAGAGATTGGGGAGGAGCGAGAACAGTTTCTTGAGAAGCGTAACTGTACCCACATATGTATGAGTGGGAGGGGGGGCTGGGGCAGAGAGAGTGAACTTACCTGTCACATACCTCTAACTGCAGCGCTGCACACTGCGTTCCATCCTCCTGCCACTTCCGCCTTCAGAGCCAGAACTTCTGCTGTGAAAATGGAAGGGTTGGGGAGATGGAGAGCAGCTTGCAGCGCAGTGACTAGAGGCGGCGAGACAGGCAAGTTAATGCTCTCTGCCCCAGCCCCCCACTAGCACAAATGCTCCATCTGAAACTGTGCTCATTCATCCTTTTTTTAGAGAGGTCAAAGTAAATGGAGACAGAGGATAAGCATTAAAAATAGGGAAGATCTACTACATTGAAATGAATGCGTAGCTCCCAACTGGCCCTCTTTTAGAGGGACAGTCCCTCTTTGGGAACCCGGTCACTCTGTGCCTGTTTCTTCCTAATTTGTCCCTATTTCAGGACTGATGTAGAGATCTATGTAAATATATGTATTTTCTACAGAAAAAAAGTATTTAGTTGACTATAAACTTTATTTCCATCATTTAAATGTATATATTTCTTATTTTGCAATGTTAATATGAAGGAAAATAAACCAAGATAGAAAGGTCCAGTGTGATGTGAATTATAAAATAACACATTTTTCGTATGAAGTTTTTATGGTATGCATAACTAGATTTGTGCCGGGGACGTAATTAGGGGTTTGATGGGGCGTGTCTTAGGTGTCCCCCTTTTTTATCTCAAAACGTTGATTTAGATTAGGAATGACAGACTCAGAAGACTCCACCCATCTGTTCCAAATCTTATCAATTTCACTTGGGTACCCATGTGCCTGGTAAGTCAGTTTATATATGGTAGATTTTTATTGCGGGTTTGTATGAAATTTTCACTGTACAATAATGTTTGTGCATTTACTAATTAGAGTTGGGCCGAACGGTTCGCCTGCGAACGGTTCCATGCGAACTTCAGTGGTTCGCATTCGCGTCCCACAGGCGAAGTTTTGCGGAAGTTCGGTTCACCCCATAATTAGTGTTGGGCGAACAGTGTTCGCCACTGTTCGGGTTCTGCAGAACATCACCCTGTTCGGGTGATGTTCGAGTTCGGCCGAACACCTCATGGTGTTCGGCCTTTTAAGTTCGGGTTCGCCCCGAACTTCTGTATGCCCCCGAACAGGGCCGAACAGGGCCCCTGTTCGGGCGAACAGGGCCCTGTTCGGCCGAACAGGCCGCAATACGGCCCCCCTATGGGGTCGCAGGCATAAGGGGGGAGCATGCCCCGATCGCGGGGGGGGTCGGAAATTCCCCCCACCCCCTCCGCTAGCGCTCCCCCCTCTGCCCGCTTCCCCATTCAAAAGTTTCAAGAAGTACCTGTATAGCGGATGGCCTGGCAGTGGGCGGCACTGTGGAGTGAGGAGGAGGAGGAGTCCGGAGAGTGACGAGTTGAGGGAGGCCGGGCAGCGGGCGTGAGGTCAGAGAAAGGGCGGAAGTTCCGCCCTTTCGCTGACCTCACGCCCGCTGCCCGGCCTCCCTCAACTCGTCACTCTCCGGACTCCTCCTCCTCCTCACTCCACAGTGCCGCCCACTGCCAGGCCATCCGCTATACAGGTACTTCTTGAAACTTTTGAATGGGGAAGCGGGCAGAGGGGGGAGCGCTAGCGGAGGGGGTGGGGGGAATTTCCGACCCCCCCCGCGATCGGGGCATGCTCCCCCCTTATGCCTGCGACCCCATAGGGCCCCCAAAATAGGGATGTTCGGGAAGTTCGGGGTTCGGCCCGAACATGCCGAACATCTCGGCCATGTTCGGCAAACTTTCCCGAACCCGAACATCCAGGTGTTCGCCCATCACTACCCATAATGCACCATGAGGGTCAACTTTGACCCTCTACATCACAGTCAGCAGGCCCAGTGTAGCCAATTAGGCTACACTAGCCCCTGGAGCCACTCCCCCCCTAATAAAAGGCAGGCAGCGGCGGCCATTAAGCTCACTCGTGTGCCTGCGTTAGTGAGAGTAGGGCGAGCTGCTGCAGACTGTCTCTCATAGGGAAAGATTAGTTAGGCTTAGCTTGTTCCTGGCTGCATACCTGTTCTGTGAACCCACCACTGCATACCTGTACTGTGAACCCACCACTGCATACCTGTTCAGTGAACCCACCACTGCATACCTGTTCTGTGAACCCACCACTGCATACCTGTACTGTGAACCCACCACTGCATACCTGTTCAGTGAACCCACCACTGCATACCTGTTCAGTGAACCCACCACTGCATACCTGTTCAGTGAACCTGCCACTGCATACCTGTTCTGTGAACCCACCACTGCATACCTGTTCAGTGAACCCACCACTGCATACCTGTTCAGTGAACCCACCACTGCATACCTGTTCAGTGAACCTGCCACTGCAAACCTGTACTGTTCAGTGAACCCGCCACTGCATACCTGTTCTGTTCAGTGAACCCGTCACTGCATACCTGTTCTGTTCAGTGAACCTGCCACTGTATACCTGTTCTGTTCAGTGAACCCGCCACTGTATACCTGTTCAGTTAACTCGCCACTGCATACCTGTTGTGTTCAGTGAACCCGCCACTGTATACCTGTTCTGTTCAGTGAACCTGCCACTGTATACCTGTTCTGTTCAGTGAACCCGCCACTGTATACCTGTTCAGTGAACCTGCCACTGCATACCTGTTCTGTTCAGTGAACCCGCCACTGTATACCTGTTCAGTGAACCTGCCACTGCATACCTGTTCAGTGAACCCACCACTGCATACCTGTTTAGTGAACCTGCCACTGCATACCTGTTCCGTTCAGTGAACCTGCCACTGTATACCTGTTCTGTTCAGTGAACCCGCCACTGCATACCTGTTCTGTTCAGTGAACCCGCCACTGTATACCTGTTCTGTTCAGTGAACCCGCCACTGCATACCTGTTTTGTTCAGTGAACCCGCCACTGCATACCTGTTGTGTTCAGTGAACCCGCCACTGTATACCGGTTCTGTTCAGTGAACCTGCCACTGTATACCTGTTCTGTTCAGTGAACCCGCCACTGTATACCTGTTCTGTGAACCTGCCACTGCATACCTGTTCTGTGAACCCACCACTACATACCTGTTCTGTTCAGTGAACCCGCCACTGCATACCTGTTCTGTTCAGTGAACCTGCCACTGTATACCTGTTTTGTTCAGTGAACCCGCCACTGCATACCTGTTCTGTTCAGTGAACCTGCCACTGTATACCTGTTCTGTTCAGTGAACCCGCCACTGTATACCTGTTCAGTTAACCCGCCACTGCATACCTGTTGTGTTCAGTGAACCCACCACTGCATACCTGTTCTGTTCAGTGAACCCGCCACTGCATACCTGTTCTGTTCAGTGAACCCGCCACTGTATACCTGTTCAGTTAACCCGCCACTGCATACCTGTTGTGTTCAGTGAACCCGCCACTGTATACCTGTTCTGTTCAGTGAACCCGCCACTGCATACCTGTACTGTTCAGTGAACCCGCCACTGCATACCTGTTCTGTGAACCCGCCACTGCATACCTGTTGTGTTCAGTGAACCCGCCACTGTATACCTGTTCTGTGAAACCGCCACTGCATACCTGTTGTGTTCAGTGAACCTGCCACTGCATACCTGTTCTGTGAACCCGCCACTGCATACCTGTTGTGTTCAGTGAATCCGCCACTGCATACCGTGTTCAGTGAACCTGCCACTGCATACCTGTTCTGTTCAGTGAACCTGCCACTGCATACCTGTTCTGTTCAGTGAACCCACCGCATCAGTGCGCATACCTGTGCAGTTAAGTGAACCCACCTACCTACGTGAGTGCACGCAGTGTGATATACCACTCCGTGCATACCCGATATGGACAAAACAGGTAGAGGAAGAGGTAGTGCCAGAGCCAGAGGAAGGCCACCCGGCAGGTCTGTGCGAGGTCGTGTAAATGTAATTTCGTGTGGACCTGGCCCACAGTACAGTGCTCGGAAGAAGGCACGTCCCATCACCTCCCAAGATTGTCAGGACGTGGTTGAGTATTTAGCGACACAGAACACCTCATCTTGCTCAGCCACCAGCGCTACTACTAGCACCACTTCCGCTGCATTTGACACTTCGCAAGAATTATTTAGTGGTGAAATCACTGATGCACAGCCATTGTTGTTACAGCCAGATGAATTTTCACCAGCTCATATGTCTGAGTTACGCAGCAACACTATGGATGTAACGTGTAAGGAGGATGAAGGACCTACTGATGCGGCTCGATTGATAAGTAACATTGCTCGATGGCAGGGAATCGAGCAGAAGATAAGCAGCGCCGGCGGGGATGAGCGGGGGATCGAATCCGATGCACGCGCGGGCGAGCAGGGACGTGGCGGGTACGCGCGGGGATGCGGAAGAGGCGATCCGGCGGCTAAACGAGCCACCTGATCGTCTCGTGTAGACAGGGCTTTGCACACAGGTTTAGATCTGCCTTGGATCTGAGCCACTCTGAGTAAACAAATGGAAATGTGCAAGGCCTCACAGGAAATGGGTGGTTTGCACAACAATAGATTGAAGATAATCAAGATGAAGACCTGTGAACATCTCAGCAGGGGTGAATAACACCTCTGGCCTGGCACCAGAAAATAAAAAAGTTGGTAATTCTAGTGTTAAAGGGAACCTAAAGTGAGAGGTATAAGGAGGCTGCCATAATTATTTCCTTTTGAGCAAAACCAGTTGTAGACCCTGAATAAGCATATGCAGATCAGGTGTTTCTGACATTATTGTCAGATCTGACAAGATTAGCTTCATGCTTGTTTCTGGTTTGATGCAGACAATACTGAAGTCATATAGATCAGCAGGATCGCCAGGCAACTGGTATTGTTTAAAAGTAAACAAATGTGGCAGCCTCCATATACTTCTCGCCCCTTTAAGCTTTCCTACAGTAAAACATAGCTAGGTAAATTACTACATTCTAATGGTTTCACCAGAACAGATGTTAAGATGTGTTTCCAGGCAGACATATTCATCACACAAACAAATGTCAATAGTAGGAAGCTGAAATGTCTTAATTGTATAAATCAACGTGATCTTTCTTGTGATCTTCTTTCTTCTTTGTCTTTCTACAGGTTGAAAGTCAAACGCTTTCATTCCAGCGCAGGAGACTAGGGCGCAGCAGCGAGTAACTTCAGAGCTGAAGTTACTTATAAAACACTGTAATTCGGCCTCCAGCAATTGCTGGAAGCCGGATTATTTCATTACCCACCATCCACAGCGGCCTGAAGGGGGATAGTATTTAACATCAATTGGAATTTGTGCAGGAGCAGGATAAGCCATACAGGCTGTATCCTGTGCCCAAGTCTCCTGTGCCGATTCCTCTCGTACTACATTACTACATTAACCTTTTAACTGAACTGTCTGAGTTATCTCGTTTTAGGGCTGCCGTACCCGGCTAATCTCAGGTTGCTTAATGCAGCCCAATGCAGAGCGGCACAAGCAGCACTTCATATTTACCTGATCCAGATGGATCATCTCTCCTCTTGAAGTATTGTCTCTTCTCTTCCACCACTGAGCAGCGCTGTAATGTCGCCACCCTCCTCTGGGTCCCAATCACATAATAGGACCCGGAGGAGCTTCAGTGCACATAAAAAATAAATAAACTGGAAGTTAAAAGGTTTAAGTGAACCCGAAGTGAAAATAAACTGATAAGACAACTACAATTGTATCTATCCTACTACTCCAAAAATGACGTTTTAGATACGCCATGGTTTTATGTTATGTTTAAACATTTACAAAATAAATTTCATGTTTTATTGTCTCTGTTCAAGTGTCCCAGAGCTAAGACAAATGAGCTATTGACCTTTTTATTATCCATCCCTTGCACTCAGAAGCTGTTCTCTGCATGAAAAAGTTCTATGTCTGTAATTCCTTATCAGTTAGGGTTATGCTATAATTTGACAAGGTTCCAACAAGACAGAAACAAGTTATCTGCATGTCTATAGGGTAACTCTTTTGGGCAGAAAAGGAAAAAAAAAGAATCAGAGCCTAATTATGAATATGCTTGCCACTGTATATGCACATTTATCTCATCTTGTTATGTCATCTTGAGGTCACTTTAAAAGTAGATTGGCCTTTGGCTTAGCCAAAATTTTCCAAAATCCTGATGAATAAAGAAGACTGCAAAACTACACAGGACATTTAGTCTGAAGCGTAAGAAAAGTTAAAACATGTTACATTAGTATAATCTGAAAGCAAGTGAATGTACTGGTACTGGTGGAACATTTTTCGGACCCACGTGTCCTGTTATGTTTTTGCTCAGCACATTATAACAATGCCAAGGACACCAGGCAGAGCAGTGTAAGCTTGCAACGCTACTTAAGTCACGAGCAGTGCTGATTTCCAGGAATTAACAGAATTCTTAACACACAAGTTACAAGTTCATGTCGACTTTATGTTGCACAAAATGCTTCTGTACACTTGAAGACCTTTTGATATAATCACAGAACACAAAACAAATTCCCTCATCTTTTAGATTTTTCAACACCGACCACTGGAAAATTCAAGGCGATAAGTGCAGTCATATGCAAATACTGTATCTATGTCAAGTGAAGCTTATTGGAATGTAAGGGACAGAGGTGTATATATTTTACACAATTAGTCATTGCATTTTCAGAAAGAGTTATGCAGTTTTTCATCAACACAAATTTTTCTAGGCCATGGTGGTGCAGAGGCTCTGATCCAGCAAAGAAAAGCACTCAGTCCAAAATAGAAGATTTTCTACATTTGGTGATGTGGTGAGTTGGACTACTGAGTTTACACAAACCTCTTTGCCCCTCTGCAAATTAACATCCTATAAGAAAGGTCTCTGTGGTAGATGGATTCTAATAACAGTTCCTCGGCTGTGCATTACAATGTGTCCTCGTACTTGAGAACCTAAGCTGATAAGAGAGTAGTGGGATTGACTACTAGTGTGCACATGTGAAAGTAGTCTGAGACAGGGGCGTAACCCACAGGGGAGCTGTGATGTGAGAGATGTGAGGGGGCCCGATCTACTAAACCTTCCCTTCCTCCAACAAAGGGGTCTATCCATCTAATCAGGTGTATTCATGGCTATACTTGTTATGGATGTGAAGATCATGATGGCCACACTTGTTTTATGACCCCTGCAAGCTGGGCCCCCAGGCTGTGAGGGTCAGCAGGGGGAAGCAAAGGAAAGGTGTGAACATTGGGGGGACCCCATTAAAGTTTTACTTGGGGCCCCATGATTTGTATGTTGTTACACCCCTGGTCTGATCATTACCGTGGATGTCAGGATCTATGGGGGTTCTTAACCCACCTGGTGGGTAACCATGGTAGTTAGTGCACAGCAAAAGAGTGTGCACTGTTAAAGCTCCAAAACCAGCTTCTTCAGTCACTGATACATGATCTACTACAGTTGTTAACTAAACAGTTGTGACCTGGATCTCTAAAGAGTCCTCAGGTAGTGGATAGAGTTGTAATAAAGGAGTATCTTTCATCAGGGGCCCAGTGTAAATTGCAACTTCTGCATCCCTTATTGGTACACCACTGTCAGCACTGGTTTTGGTCCCTGGCAGTCAAACTATAGTGATGGGTTTGCCATTTGTACCTGAAAATGGCTGATCAGTTGGCCAAGATGGCTGAGAGGCACACTGTAACCAAAGAGGTACTCTCTACCAAGACCAAAGAGTCTGCTGTCACGCTCAAAGAAAAAAACTGCAAAATTTAGAAAAAATATGCCACATATCTTAACCACTTGAGGACCTAGGGCTTTACCCCCCTTAAGGACCGGCCACTTTTTTTCCATTCAGACCACTGCAGCTTTCACGGTTTATTGCTCGCTCATACAACCTACCACCTAAATGAATTTTGGCTCCTTTTCTTGTCACTAATAAAGCTTTCTTTTGGTGCTATTTGATTGCTCCTGCGATTTTTACTTTTTATTATATTCATCAAAAAAGACATGAATTTTGGCAAAAAAATGATTTTTTTTAACTTTCTGTGCTGACATTTTTCAAATAATGTAAAATTTCTGTATACATGCAGCGCGAAAAATGTGGACAAACATGTTTTTGATTAAAAAAAACCCATTCAGCCTATATTTATTGGTTTGGGTAAAAGTCCACACGGAGCCCACACGGGGCAAATTAGGGCCTGATCTGATGGGTAGGTGTGCTAGGGGGTGACAGGAGGTGATTGATGGGTGTCTCAAGGTGTGATTAGAGGGGGGAATAGATGCAAGCAATGCACTGGCGAGGTGATCAGGGCTGGGGTCTGAGGGCGTTCTAAGGGTGTGGGCGGGTGATTGAGTGCCCTAGGGGCAGATAGGGGTCTAATCTGATAGGTAGCAGTGACAGGGGGTGATTGATGGGTAATTAGTGGGTGTTTAGGGTAGAGAACAGATGTAAACACTGCACTTGGGAGGTGATCGGACGTCGGATCTGCGGGCGATCTATTGGTGTGGGTGGGTGATCAGATTGCCCGCTAGGGGCAGGTTAGGGGCTGATTGATGGGTGGCAGTGACAGGGGGTGATTGATGGGTGGCAGTGACAGGGGGTGATTGATGGGTGATTGATAGGTGATTGACAGGTAATCAGTGGGTTATTACAGGGAAGAAGAGATGTAAAAATTGCACTGGCGAATTGATAAGGGGGGGGGGGGGGTCTGAGGGCAATCTGAGCGTGTAGGCGGGTGATTGGGTGTCCGCAAGGGGCAGATTAGGGTCTGATCTGATGGGTAACAGTGACAGGTGGTGATAGGGGGTGATTGATGGGTAATTAGTGGTTGTTTAGAGGAGAGAATAGATGTAAACACTGCGCTTGGGTGGTGATATGATGTCGGATCTGCGGTCGATCTATTAGTGTGGGTGGGTGATCAGATTGCCCGCAAGGGGCAGGTTAGGGGCTGATTGATGGGTGGCAGTGACAGGGGGTGATTGATGGGTGGCAGTGACAGGGGGTGATTGATGGGTGATTGATAGGTGATTGACAGGTAATCAGTGGGTTATTACAGGGGAGAACAGATGTAAATATTGCACTGGCGAATTGATAAGGGGGGGTCTAAGGGCAATCTGAGCATGTAGGCGGGAGATTGGGTGCCCGCAAGGGGAAGATTAGGGTCTGATCTGATGGGTAACAGTGACAGGTGGTGATAGGGGGTGATTGATGGGTAATTAGTGGGTGTTTAGGGTAGAGAATAGATGTAAACACTGCACTTGGAAGGTGATCGGACGTCGGATCTGCGGGCGATCTATTGGTGTGGGTGGGTGATCAGATTGCCCGCAAGGGGCAGGTTAGGGGCTGATTGATGGGTGGCAGTGACAGGGGGTGATTGATGGGTGGCAGTGACAGGGGGTGATTGATGGGTGATTGACAGGTGATCAGTGGGTTATTACAGGGAATAACAGATGTAAATATTGCACTGGCGAATTGATAAGGGGGGGTCTGAGGGCAATCTGAGCGTGTGGGCGGGTGATTGGGTGCCCGCAAGGGGCAGATTAGGGTCTAATCTGATGGGTAACAGTGACAGGTGGTGATAGGGGGTGATTGATGGGTGATTGATGGGTAATTAGTGGGTGTTTAGGGTAGAGAATAGATGTAAACACTGCACTTGGGAGGTGATCGGACGTCGGATCTGCGGGCGATCTATTGGTGTGGGTGGGTGATCAGATTGCCCGCAAGGGGCAGGTTAGGGGCTGATTGATGGGTGGCAGTGACAGGGGGTGATTGATGGGTGGCAGTGACAGGGGGTGATTGATGGGTGATTGATAGGTGATTGACAGGTGATTGACAGGTGATTGACAGGTAATCAGTGGGTTATTACAGGGGAGAACAGATGTAAATATTGCACTGGCGAATTGATAAGGGGGGGTCTAAGGGCAATCTGAGCGTGTAGGCGGGAGATTGGGTGCCCGCAAGGGGCAGATTAGGGTCTGATCTGATGGGTAACAGTGACAGGTGGTGATAGGGGGTGATTGATGGGTAATTAGTGGGTGTTTAGGGTAGAGAATAGATGTAAACACTGCACTTGGGAGGTGATCGGACGTCGGATCTGCGGGCGATCTATTGGTGTGGGTGGGTGATCAGATTGCCCGCAAGGGGCAGGTTAGGGGCTGATTGATGGGTGGCAGTGACAGGGGGTGATTGATGGGTGGCAGTGACAGGGGGTGATTGATGGGTGATTGACAGGTGATCAGTGGGTTATTACAGGGAATAACAGATGTAAATATTGCACTGGCGAATTGATAAGGGGGGGTCTGAGGGCAATCTGAGCGTGTGGGCGGGTGATTGGGTGCCCGCAAGGGGCAGATTAGGGTCTAATCTGATGGGTAACAGTGACAGGTGGTGATAGGGGGTGATTGATGGGTGATTGATGGGTAATTAGTGGGTGTTTAGGGTAGAGAATAGATGTAAACACTGCACTTGGGAGGTGATCGGACGTCGGATCTGCGGGCGATCTATTGGTGTGGGTGGGTGATCAGATTGCCCGCAAGGGGCAGCTTAGGGGCTGATTGATGGGTGGCAGTGACAGGGGGTGATTGATGGGTGGCAGTGACAGGGGGTGATTGATGGGTGATTGATAGGTGATTGACAGGTGATTGACAGGTGATTGACAGGTAATCAGTGGGTTATTACAGGGGAGAACAGATGTAAATATTGCACTGGCGAATTGATAAGGGGGGGTCTAAGGGCAATCTGAGCGTGTAGGCGGGAGATTGGGTGCCCGCAAGGGGCAGATTAGGGTCTGATCTGATGGGTAACAGTGACAGGTGGTGATAGGGGGTGATTGATGGGTAATTAGTGGGTGTTTAGGGTAGAGAATAGATGTAAACACTGCACTTGGGAGGTGATCGGACGTCGGATCTGCGGGCGATCTATTGGTGTGGGTGGGTGATCAGATTGCCCGCAAGGGGCAGGTTAGGGGCTGATTGATGGGTGGCAGTGACAGGGGGTGATTGATGGGTGGCAGTGACAGGGGGTGATTGATGGGTGATTGACAGGTGATCAGTGGGTTATTACAGGGAATAACAGATGTAAATATTGCACTGGCGAATTGATAAGGGGGGGTCTGAGGGCAATCTGAGCGTGTGGGCGGGTGATTGGGTGCCCGCAAGGGGCAGATTAGGGTCTAATCTGATGGGTAACAGTGACAGGTGGTGATAGGGGGTGATTGATGGGTGATTGATGGGTAATTAGTGGGTGTTTAGGGTAGAGAATAGATGTAAACACTGCACTTGGGAGGTGATCGGACGTCGGATCTGCGGGCGATCTATTGGTGTGGGTGGGTGATCAGATTGCCCGCAAGGGGCAGGTTAGGGGCTGATTGATGGGTGGCAGTGACAGGGGGTGATTGATGGGTGATTGGTGGGTGATTGATGGGTGATTGACGGGTGATTGACAGGTGATCAGGGGGATAGATGCATACAGTACACAGAGGGGGGGGGGGTCTGGGGGGGGTCTGGGGAGAATCTGAGGGGTGGGGGGGTGATCAGGAGGGGGCTGGGGGGAGGGGGGGGGGTAAAAAAAAATAGCGTTGACAGATAGTGACAGCCAGGAGTGATTGATGGGTGATTAGGGGGGTGATTGGGTGCAAACAGGGGTCTGGGGGGTGGGCAGGGGGGGTCCTGAGGAGTGCTGTGGGCGATCTGGGGCGGGGGGGGGGAAATCAGTGTGCTTGGGTGCAGACTAGGGTGGCTGCAGCCTGCCCTGTTGGTCCCTCGGACACTGGGACCACCAGGGCAGGAGGCAGCCTGTATAATACACTTTGTAAACATTACAAAGTGTATTATACACTTTGTATGCGGCGATCGCGGTGTTAACATCCCGCCGGCGCTTCCGTATGGCCGGCGGGATGTTGCGGCGGGTGAGCGGCGACAGGCGGCGGCGGGGGATCACGTCACGGATGACGCAATCGCTCCGCCCATGCCCCTACAAGGACCGCCGCCATTTGTCCATACGGCGGTCCTTGCGGGGTCCACTTCCCGGCCGCCTCTGTGCGTTAGGCGGTCGGGAAGTGGTTAAAACCAGTAAGAGACTACAGTGAAAAATTGTCATTATCTACCTGTAAGAAGCAGATCAGACCAGTTCTCCTGTGCCCCAAAGAGAAGCTTCTATTTAATGCTAACAAGATAAACAGAGGAACACCAAGAGCCCCAATAGTGTACTATGTATTGACAAAGGGGATAATGACAAAGAGTAAAGCCGCATCTACACGAGTAGATGCGGCCGCGATGCTGCTTATCAATCGAGCCGCTGATGCGGCTCGATTGATAAGATCCGACAGGACGGATCTCCGTACCGCCGATTCCCTGCTCGATCCCCGCGAGGAGACAATGGCAGGGAATCGTGCGGGAGATAAGCGGCGCCGGCGGGGACGAGCGGGCACGAGCGGGGAATCGAATGCGGCGCACTCGCAGCGAGCGGGGACGCAGCGGGCACGCGGAAGAGGCGATCCGGCGGCTAATCGAGCCGCCGGATCGCTACAATGTCCCTCCGTGTAGATGGGGCTTAATAGTTGTTATACTCACAAGCATGGGTCACCAATAGGCAACCACTGTAAAGGCAGATGGGGAGATTATCCTGACCCCACTCAGGAATAAGAAGTTGCTCTCTGTAGATAGTAGAAAAACCCTCCACCCAGGGTGGATACAATATTATATAGGAGAGAACAGAGGCGCCAAAAGGATAAAGGGGGTTTTAAAAGAGCTTAAAAGCCAAAAATGTGGTAATTAGAGGAGGCAGTGGTGGACTTACCTCCTCCAAGCAGACACAACACGATTGTACATTCAGTCTATTTATTAACGAACTCCAGATAAAACAAAGCAACGCGTTTCACGAGTCAGCGCCCGCTTCCTCAGACAATAGAAAAAGGAGTTACAGCATCTAGCAAAACAAACAACACTCGGCACCTCTGTGAGGTGCCGAGTGTTGTTTGTTTTGCTAGATGCTGTAACTCCTTTTTCTATTGCCTGAGGAAGCGGGCGCTGACCTGTGAAATGCGTTGCTTTGTTTTATCTGGAGTTCGTTAATAAATAGACTGAATGTACAATCGTGTTGTGTCTGCTTGGAGGAGGTAAGTCCACCACTGCCTCCTCTAATTACCACATTTTTGGCTTTTAAGCTCTTTTAAAACCCCTTTTATCCTTTTGGCACCTCTGTTTTCTCCTATATTCTATTTAATGCTGGTGATTTCAATACTGGGGGCATGCAAAAGCACTAGGTTTCCCACGGGGGAGCTTATGCATTGTGGCTCTCTTTAAAACTATCGCTCTGTTTAAAACTGTCATTATTTTTCCAGGAAGTTACCATTATACATGCTGTTTCATCAATAGAGATGAATATTTTTGTCATATTTTCATCGTAAATATTTTCATTGTAACATGTGCATGGGCCATCAGAAGGATACAAGTAAACATTCTCCTCACTTGCCATTCTAAAGAGTAAACAGTCACAAATTAATTTTATCTGGATGAGCAGACAATGCTGATAACATAAGAGAGCTGGAAAGTTTCAATGTTCATTGTTTTCACAGCTAAATGCAAAGCGGGTAATTTGGACGCCGGCAGCCATTCAGTAAAATGGGTGCTGCATAGACCGCAATATTAATTTCTGCTATATTGGATAACCTGGGCAGTGGTGATACAGTTTTGCTATAGGCGGTGCAGATATCCGTGTAAGGTGTGTGTAGCGCGATGCGATGAAGAGGTCAGTTGGGGTTAGGCATCGATAAAGGGAGGGTTTAACCACTTGAGGACCTAGGGCTTTCTACCCCTTAAGGACCGGCCACTTTTTTTCCATTCAGACCACTGCAGCTTTCACGGTTTATTGCTCGCTCATACAACCTACCACCTAAATGAATTTTGGCTCCTTTTCTTGTCACTAATAAAGCTTTCTTTTGATGCTATTTGATTGCTCCTGCGATTTTTACTTTTTATTATATTCATCAAAAAAGACATGAATTTTGGCAAAAAAATGATTTTTTTAACTTTCTGTGCTGACATTTTTCAAATAAAGTAAAATTTCTGTATACATGCAGCGCGAAAAATGTGGACAAACATGTTTTTGATAAAAAAAAAACCCATTCAGTGTATATTTATTGGTTTGGGTAAAAGTTATAGCGTTTACAAACTATGGTGCCAAAAGTGAATTTTCCCATTTTCAAGCATCTCTGACTTTTCTGACCCCCTGTCATGTTTCATGAGGGGCTAGAATTCCAGGATAGTATAAATACTCCCCAAATGACCCCATTTTGGAAAGAAGACATCCCAAAGTATTCACTGAGAGGCATAGTGAGTTCATAGAAGATATTATTTTTTGTCACAAGTAAGCGGAAAATGACACTTTGTGAGAAAAAAAAAAAAAAAAAAAGTTTCCATTTCTTCTAACTTGCGACAAAAAAAAATGAAATCTGCCACGGACTCACCATGCCCCTCTCTGAATACCTTGAAGGGTCTACTTTCCAAAATGGGATCATTTGTGGGGTGTGTTTACTGTCCTGACATTTTGGGGGGTGCTAAATTGTAAGCACCCCTGTAAAGCCTAAAGGTGCTCATTGGACTTTGGACCCCTTAGCGCAGTTAGGCTGCAAAAAAGTGCCACACATGTGGTATTGCCGTACTCAGGAGAAGTAGTATAATGTGTTTTGGGGTGTATTTTTACACATACCCATGCTGGGTGGGAGAAATATCTCTGTAAATGACAATTTGTTAATTTTTTTTACACACAATTGTCCATTTACAGAGATATTTCTCCCACTCAGCATGGGTATGTGTAAAAATACACCACAAAACACATTATACTACTTCTCCTGAGTACGGCGATACCACATGTGTGGCACTTTTTTGCACCCTAACTGCGCTAAAGGGCCCAAAGTCCAATGAGTACCTTTAGGATTTCACAGGTCATTTTGAGAAATTTCGTTTCAAGACTACTCCTCACGGTTTAGGGCCCCTAAAATGCCAGGGCAGTATAGGAACCCCACAAATGACCCCATTTTAGAAAGAAGACACCCCAAGGTATTCCGTTAGTAGTATGGCGAGTTCATAGAAGATTTTATTTTTTGTCACAAGTTAGCGGAAAATGACACTTTGTGAAAAAACACAATTAAAATCAATTTCCGCTAACTTTTGACAAAAAATAAAATCTTCTATGAACTCACCATACTCCTAACGGAATACCTTGGGGTGTCTTCTTTCTAAAATGGGGTCATTTGTGGGGTTCCTATACTGCCCTGGCATTTTAGGGGCCCTAAACCGTGAGGAGTAGTCTTGAAACGAAATTTCTCAAAATGACCTGTGAAATCCTAAAGGTACTCATTGGACTTTGGGCCCTTTAGCGCAGTTAGGGTGCAAAAAAGTGCCACACATGTGGTATCGCCATACTCGGGAGAAGTAGTACAATGTGTTTTGGGGTGTATTTTTACACATACCCATGCTGGGTGGGAGAAATACCTCTGTAAATGGACAATTGTGTGTAAAAAAATCAAAAGATTGTCATTTACAGAGGTATTTCTCCCACCCAGCATGGGTATGTGTAAAAATACACCCCAAAACACATTGTACTACTTCTCCCGAGTACGGCGATACCACATGTGTGGCACTTTTTTGCACCCTAACTGCACTAAGGGGCCCAAAGTCCAATGAGTACCTTTAGGATTTCACAGGTCATTTTTGTTTCAAGACTACTCCTCACGGTTTAGGGCCCCTAAAATGCCAGGGCAGTATAGGAACCCCACTAATGACCCCATTTTAGAAAGAAGACACCCCAAGGTATTCCGTTAGGAGTATGGTGAGTTCATAGAAGATTTTATTTTTTTGTCACAAGTTAGCGGAAATTGATTTTAATAGTTTTTTTTCACAAAGTGTCATTTTCCGCTAACTTGTGACAAAAAATAAAATCTTCTATGAACTCACCATACTCCGTACGGAATACCTTTGGGTGTCTTCTTTCTAGAATGGGGTCATTTGTGGGGTTCCTATACTGCCCTGGCATTTTAGGGGCCCTAAACCGTGAGGAGTAGTCTTGAAACCAAATGTCGCAAAATGACCTGTGAAATCCTAAATTGGACTTTGGGCCCCTTAGCGTACTTAGGGTGTAAAAAAGTGCCACACATGTGGTACCGCTGTACTCAGGAGAAGTAGTATAATGCGTTTTGGGGTGTATTTTTACACATACCCATGCTAAGTGGGAGAAATATCTCTGTAAATGACAATTGTTTGATTTTTTTACACACAATTGTCCATTTACATAGAAATTTCTCCCACCCAGCATGGGTATGTGTAAAAATACACCCCAAAACACATTATACTACTTTTCCTGAGTACGGCGGTACCACATGTGTGACACTTTTTTGCAGCCTAGGTGCGCTAAGGGGCCCAACGTCCTATTCACAGGTCATTTTGAAGCATTTGTTTTCTAGACTACTCCTCGCGGTTTAGGGCCCCTAAAATGCCAGGGCAGTATAGGAACCCCACTAATGACCCCATTTTAGAAAGAAGACACCCCAAGGTATTCCGTTAGGAGTATGGTGAGTTCATAGAAGATTTTATTTTTTTGTCACAAGTTAGCGGAAATTGATTTTAATAGTTTTTTTTCACAAAGTGTCATTTTCCGCTAACTTGTGACAAAAAATAAAATCTTCTATGAACTCACCATACTCCGTACGGAATACCTTTGGGTGTCTTCTTTCTAGAATGGGGTCATTTGTGGGGTTCCTATACTGCCCTGGCATTTTAGGGGCCCTAAACCGTGAGGAGTAGTCTTGAAACCAAATGTCGCAAAATGACCTGTGAAATCCTAAATTGGACTTTGGGCCCCTTAGCGTACTTAGGGTGTAAAAAAGTGCCACACATGTGGTACCGCTGTACTCAGGAGAAGTAGTATAATGCGTTTTGGGGTGTATTTTTACACATACCCATGCTAAGTGGGAGAAATATCTCTGTAAATGACAATTGTTTGATTTTTTTACACACAATTGTCCATTTACATAGAAATTTCTCCCACCCAGCATGGGTATGTGTAAAAATACACCCCAAAACACATTATACTACTTTTCCTGAGTACGGCGGTACCACATGTGTGACACTTTTTTGCAGCCTAGGTGCGCTAAGGGGCCCAACGTCCTATTCACAGGTCATTTTGAAGCATTTGTTTTCTAGACTACTCCTCGCGGTTTAGGGCCCCTAAAATGCCAGGGCAGTATAGGAACCCCACAAGTGACCCCATTTTAGAAAGAAGACACCCCAAGGTATTCCGTTAGGTGTATGGCGAGTTCATAGAAGATTTTATTTTTTGTCACAAGTTAGTGAAAAATGACACTTTGTGAAAAAAAACCAATAAAAATTAATTTCCGCTAACTTTTGACAAAAAATTAAATCTTCTATGAACTCGTCATACACCTAACATAATACCTTGGGGTGTCTTTTTTTTCTAAAATGGGGTCACTTGTGGGGTTCCTATACCGCCCTGGCATTTTACAGGCCCAAAACCGTGAGTAGTCTGGAAACCAAATGTCTCAAAATGACTGTTCAGGGGTATAAGCATCTGCAAATTTTGATGACAGGTGGTCTATGAGGGGGCGAATTTTGTGGAACCGGTCATAAGCAGGGTGGCCTTTTAGATGACAGGTTGTATTGGGCCTGATCTGATGGATAGGAGTGCTAGGGGGGTGACAGGAGGTGATTGATGGGTGTCTCAGGGGGTGGTTAGAGGGGAAAATAGATGCAATCCATGCACTGGGGAGGTGATCGGAAGGGGGTCTGAGGGTTTGGCCGAGTGATCAGGAGCCCACACGGGGCAAATTGGGGCCTGATCTGATGGGTAGGTGTGCTAGGGGGTGACAGGAGGTGATTGATGGGTGTCTCAAGGTGTGATTAGAGGGGGGAATGGATGCAAGCAATGCACTGGCGAGGTGATCAGGGCTGGGGTCTGAGGGCATTCTGAGGGTGTGGGCGGGTGATTGAGTGCCCTAGGGGCAGATAGGGGTCTAATCTGATAGGTAGCAGTGACAGGGGGTGATTGATGGGTAATTAGTGGGTGTTTAGGGTAGAGAATAGATGGAAACACTGCGCTTGGGTGGTGATCTGATGTCGGATCTGCGGGCGATCTATTGGTGTGGGTGGGTGATCAGTTTGCCCGCAAGGGGCAGGTTAGGGGCTGATTGATGGGTGGCAGTGACAGCGGGTGATTGATGGGTGGCAGTGACAGGGGGTGATTGATGGGTGGCAGTGACAGGGGGTGATTGATGGGTGATTGATAGGTGATTGACAGGTAATCAGTGGGTTATTACAGGGGAGAACAGATGTAAATATTGCACTGGCGAATTGATAAGGGGGGTCTGAGGGCAATCTGAGCGTGTAGGCGGTCGATTGGGTGCCCGCAAGGGGCAGATTAGGGTCTGATCTGATAGGTAACAGTGACAGGTGGTGATAGGGAGTGATTGATGGGTGATTGATGGGTAATTAGTGGGTGTTTAGAGGAGAGAATAGATGGAAACACTGCGCTTGGGTGGTGATCTGATGTCGGATCTGCGGGCGATCTATTGGTGTGGGTGGGTGATCAGATTGCCCGCAAGGGGCAGGTTAGGGGCTGATTGTTGGGTGGCAGTGACAGGGGGTGATTGATGGGTGATAGGTGATTGGCAGGTGATTGACAGGTGATCAGTGGGTTATTACAGGGAAGGACAGATGTAATTAATGCACTGGCGAATTGATAAGGGGGGGGGGGGGGGGGGGGTCTGAGGGCAATCTGAGCGTGTGGGCGGGTGATTGGGTGCCCGCAAGGGGCAGATTAGGGTCTGATCTGATAGGTAACAGTGACAGGTGGTGATAGGGGGTGATTGATGGGTAATTAGTGGGTGTTTAGAGAAGATAACAGATGTAAACGATACATTTGGGAGGTAATCTGACGGCGGGTTTGCGGGCGATCTAATGGTGTGGGTGGGTGATCAGATTGCCCGCAAGGGGCAGGTTAGGGGCTGATTGATGGGTGGCAGTGACAGGGGGTGACAGGGGGTGATTGATGGGTGATAGGTGATTGGCAGGTGATTGACAGGTGATCAGTGGGTTATTACAGGGAAGAACAGATGTAATTAATGCACTGGTGAATTGATAAGGGGGGGTCAGAGGGCAATCTGAGCGTGTGGGCGGGTGATTGGGTGCCCGCAAGGGGCAGATTAGGGTCTGATCTGATAGGTAAAAGTGACAAGTGGTGATAGGGGGTGATTGATGGGTGATTGATGGGTAATTAGTGGGTGTTTAGAGGAGAGAATAGATGTAAACAATGGATTTGGGAGGTGATCTGATGTCGGATCTGTGGGCGATCTATTGGTGTGGGTGGGTGATCAGATTGCCCGCAAGGGGCAGGTTAGGGGCTGATTGATGGGTGGCAGTGTCAGGGGGTGATTGACGGGTGATTGATGGGTGATTGACGGGTGATTGACAGGTGATTGACAGGTGATTGACAGGTGATCAGGGGGATAGATGCATACAGTAAACAGGGGGGGGGGTGGTCTGGGGGGGGGGTCTGGGGAGAATCTGAGGGGTGGGGGGTGATCAGGAGGGGGCAGGGAGCAGGGGGGGGGGGATAAAAAAAAAATAGCGTTGACAGATAGTGACAGGGAGTGATTGATGGGTGATTAGGGGGGTGATTGGGTGCAAACAGGGGTCTGGGGGGTGGGCAGGGGGGGGGTCTGATGGGTGCTGTGGGCGATCTGGGGCAGGGGGGGGAGAAATCAGTGTGCTTGGGTGCAGACTAGGGTGGCTGCAGCCTGCCCTGGTGGTCCCTCGGACACTGGGACCACCAGGGCAGGAGGCAGCCTGTATAATACACTTTGTAAACATTACAAAGTGTATTATACACTTTGTATGCGGCGATCGCGGGGTTAACATCCCGCCGGCGCTTCCGTATAGCCGGCGGGATGTTGCAGCGAGCGAGCGGTGACAGGCGCCGGCGGAGGATCGCGTCACGGATGACGCGATCGCTCCGCCCATGCCCTTAAATGGACCGCCGCCTCTGTGGGTGAGGCCGTCCTGCAGGGCTCCACTTCCCCGCCGCCCCTGTGTAGTGGGCGGTAGTGTTGGGCGAACAGTGTTCGCCACTGTTCGGGTTCTGCAGAACATCACCCTGTTCGGGTGATGTTCGAGTTCGGCCGAACACCTGACGGTGCTCGGCCAAACCGTTCGGCCATATGGCCGAACTAAGAGCGCATGGCCGAACGTTCCCCGAACGTTCGGCTAGCGCTGTGATTGGCCGAACGGGTCACGTGGTTCGGACCCGAACGCGCTCTGATTGGCCGAACGGTCACGTGGTTCGGGTAAATAAATACCCGAACCACGTCATATCTCCGCCATTTGTCTGTGGGTTTAGCTTTGGGTAGGCAGGCAGGGTAGTTCGCGCTCCAGCCACGCTAGCCAGGGTCCCCCCTGTCATTGTGTCACTGCTGGGAACAGTAGTACACCGCTTGCTCAGCCACACTATATAGCATTCTGTTTACTGCCACTCTGTGTACCTCGCTCAGCCACACTATATAGCATTCTGTTTACTGCCACTCTGTGTCTGCTGGGAATAGTAGTACACCGCTTGCTCAGCCACACTATATAGCATTCTGTTTACTGCCACTCTGTGTACCTCGCTCAGCCACACTATATAGCATTCTGTTTACTGCCACTCTGTGTCTGCTGGGAATAGTGGTACACCGCTCGCTCAGCCACACTATATAGCATTCTGTTCACTGTTCTGTGTCTGCTTGGAATAGTGGTACACCGCTCGCTCAGCCACACTATATAGCATTCTGTTTACTGTTCTGTGTCTGCTGGGAATAGTGGTACACCGCTCGCTCAGCCACACTATATAGCATTCTGTTTACTGTTCTGTGTCTGCTGGGAATAGTGGTACACCGCTCGCTCAGCCACACTATATAGCATTCTGTGCACTGTTCTGTGTCTGCTGGGAATAGTGGTACACCGCTCGCTCAGCCACACTATATAGCATTCTGTTCACTGTTCTGTGTCTGCTGGGAATAGTGGTACACCGCTCGCTCAGCCACACTATATAGCATTCTGTTTACTGTTCTGTGTCTGCTGGGAATAGTGGTACACCGCTCGCTCATCCACACTATATAGCATTCTGTTCACTGTTCTGTGTCTGCTGGGAATAGTGGTACACCGCCCGCTCAGCCACACTATAAAGCATTCTGTTCACTGTTCTGTGTCTGCTGGGAATAGTGGTACACCGCTCGCTCAGCCACACTATATAGCATTCTGTGCACTGTTCTGTGTCTGCTGGGAATAGTGGTACACCGCTCGCTCAGCCACACTATATAGCATTGTGTTTACTTCCACTCTGTGTCTGCTGGGAACAGTAGTACACCGCTCACCCGCCACTGTATAGCATTGTGCTCTGTGTCACTGCTGACAATAGTGGTACACCGCTCACCCACCACTGTATAGCATTTCTGTACTGCCACTGTACTGCTGCCAGTCAGCGTGTACTTTAAGGATAAGTGAAATGAGGAAGAAATCCATTGAAAGAGGGAGGGGCAAGGGAAGAGGTGTTTCCCCTGACGGTTCACGTACAGGCCACAGGGGAGCACCCAAGAAAACCCACTCAATACTGCCCATGTTGTCCAGGACAACAACCCTCACAGATCCAAAAGAACAGGACCAGATAATTACTTGGATGACCTCTCAAGCGTCCAGCAGTGGGTTAAGCAGCACCAGCACATCACGCACGAGGTCCGAGTCCTCAGCCAGTTAAAGTCTGGGCTTTCTTTGAAGACTGCACTGAGGATGTTACCATGGCGATTTGCAAGGTGTGCAAGACCCGCCTGAGCAGGGGGAAAAGTATTAACAACCTCTCCACCACCAGCATGAGCCGCCACATTCTATCCAAACATCCCACTCTGTGGGCAAACGCGGCAGGACAGGGTACCACCAGCAACACTGCCTCCCTTGGGTTCACCAGACTCACCACCAGACCCGCCTCAGCAGCAGCAGTAGCCCAGCCATTGCGTGGTTCACAACATTCACAAACATCAGACGATGCTGACACTGTCACTTTCCGGACTAGTGCTCTTGAGGTCTCCCAGTGTTCATCAAACACAACAACCAACAGCCCTTCGGTGTGCAGCGCTACGGTTGAGTTGTCTGTCTCTGAGATGTTTGAGCACAAGAGGAAATTGCCAGCAAATGACCCCCGGGCCGTGGCAGTAACAGCCAGCCAGCATAGCCAAGCTTCTGGCCTGCGAAATGCTGCCATATCGAGTGGTGGAGACAAACAGCTTCAAGGGCATGATGTCAGTGGCCATCCCACGTTACGTTGTTCCCAGCCGCTACCACTTTGCGCGCTCTGCAGTGCCTGAGTTGCATGAGCACGTGGTCAGCTAAATAACCCGAAGCTTGAAGAATGCCGTTGCCTGCAAGGTTCACCTCACCACTGACACCTGGACGAGTTCGTTCGGCCAGGGTCGATACATCTCCCTTACCGCGCACTGGGTGAACCTTGTGGAGCCTGGCAGCGATTCCTCACCTGCTACGGCGCGGGTGTTGCCCACGCCGCAAACAGCTGGATAACAACAGCAGCACCTACCTCTCTGACTCCTTCTCCTCCAACGCATCTCAAAGCTGTACCTCATCCGGAAATGCTAACCCAGCACCAGCAGCAGTAGGATCGTGGAAGCAGTGCAGCACAGCTGTTGGCATGCGTCAGCAAGCGTTGCTGAAGCTGATCTGCCTTGGGGATAAGCAGCACACAGGGGAGGAAATTTGGAGGGGAATAAAGGAACAGACGGATTTGTGGCTGGCACCGCTGGACCTGAAACCGGGCATGAAGCTAGACACCTGGCACGAACTGGCAATGTACGCAATAGAGGTGCTGGCTTGCCCGGCAGCCAGCGTTATGTCGGAACGCTGTTTCAGTGCTGCCGGAGGCATCATCACAGATCGGCGTATCCGCCTCTCCACAGAAAATGCAGACCGTATGACTCAAATTAAAATGAATCAATCCTGGATTGGAAACGACTACGCAACACTCCTGGACCCCAACCAAGTAACCTGACCGATGAACATCTGGGATGGTTTAGCGTTTCCGGTCCCTGTTTATTGAACCTCTCATCTGTATTACATTTATGACTGCATGGCGGCAAAAAGCATTGCTGCTATATCCGCACGCTTTTTGTCCTCATGCAAGGCCTGGGTTGTTGTGTCTCACAAAGCGTGGCCTTCTCCTCCTGCGCCTCCTCCTGTTCCATCACGTGTGCTGCTGCTGCTGCTGCTGCTGCTGGGTTACCGTTGCCGGTCCCTGTTTATGGAACCTCTTATCTTTATTACATTTATGACTACATGGCGGTACAAAGCATGCTATCCGCACGCTTTTTGTCCTCATGCAAGGCCTGGGTTGTTGTGTCTCACAAAGCGTGGCCTTCTCCTCCTGCGCCTCCTCCTGTTCCATCACGTGTGCTGCTGCTGCTGCTGCTGCTGCTGGGTTACCGTTGCCGCGTGGTCCCTGTTTATTGAACCTCTTATCTTTATTACATTTATGACTACATGGCGGTACAAAGCATGCTATCCGCACGCTTTTTGTCCTCATGCAAGGCCTGGGTTGTTGTGTCTCACAAAGCGTGGCCTTCTCCTCCTGCGCCTCCTCCTGTTCCATCACGTGTGCTGCTGCTGCTGCTGCTGCTGGGTTAGCGTTGCCGCGTGGTCCCTGTTTATTGAACCTCTTATCTTTATTACATTTATGACTACATGGCGGTACAAAGCATGCTATCCGCACGCTTTTTGTCCTCATGCAAGGCCTGGGTTGTTGTGTCTCACAAAGCGTGGCCTTCTCCTCCTGCGCCTCCTCCTGTTCCATCACGTGTGCTGCTGCTGGGTTAGCGTTGCCGCGTGGTCCCTGTTTATTGAACCACTTATCTTTATTACATTTATGACTGCATGGTGGTACAAAGCATGCTATCCGCACGCTTCTTGTCCTCATGCAAGGCCTGGGTTGTTGTGTCTCAAAGCGTGGCCTTCTCCTCCTGCGCCACCCTCCTCCTGTTCCATCACGTGTGCTGCTGCTGGGTTAGCATTACCGGTCCCTTTTCCTGGAACCTCTTATATGTATTACATTTATGACTGCATGCCGACAAAAAGCATGTTACCTGTGCAAAGAAAACAGACATTTCCCGCATTTAAAAGACAGTTTTCCCTTTGAAACTTTAAAATCGATTTTCTCAAAAACTATAAGCTCTTTTTGCTAAATTTTTTTTTCCTCTTGTACCCACTCCCAAGGTGCACATACCCTGTAAATTTGGGGTATGTAGCATGTAAGGAGGCTTTACAAACCACAAAAGTTCGGGTCCCCATTGACTTCCATTATGTTCGGAGTTCGGGTCGAACACCCGAACATCGCGGCCATGTTCGGCCTGTTCGGCCCGAACCCGAACATCTAGATGTTCGCCCAACACTAGTGGGCGGTCGGGAAGTGGTTAAAGAAAAACTCCAGTGAAAATAATGTAATAAAAAAAGTGCTTCATTTTTACAATAATTATGTATAAATGATTTAGTCAGTGTTTGTTCATTGTAAAATCTTATCTCTCCCCGATTTACATCCTGACATTTATCACATGGTGACATTTTTACTGTGGGCAGGTTATGTAGCTGCTTCTAACTGTTTTGGCTGTTAGAGACAGCTGTAAGCAGCTATTTTCTGTCTGTAAACATTGTTAGATTGTGGCAGTTTGCCAGGAGCACAGCGGTCCTCAGAGCTTCTTGTGGGAGGGGTTTCACCACAATATCAGTCATACAGTGCCCCCTGATGGTCTGTTTAAGTCTCTTTAAGTGAGAATAAGGTTACGTCTAGTGTTAGTAAAATATTGGTAAAATATTTTCTTACTAGTGGGCACGGCTGACTTTGGTGTCTCTACTAGTTGTTGTGTTGTTATCTTTATCAATAAAATAATTTGTGAAAAAATAAATATTGGTGAAAAGTACCAATATTCTACTATCTTATTACCCATTTCCCAATAGAATTTTGGTAACTTTACCGATATTCTACTAGGAGCTTTCCCCAGCACCAGGTTGCTGTGGCACCCTTTTTAGATGTTTGTGACACACTAAATAAAAAAAAAAAAAGATTTTACCTCCCACTGTAATGGCAGTTCAAATCAAATTTAATCCCTTGATTAAGAATATGAGACTGCAGTGTGGATCTAAATAGTACTGCTGATACACAAACAATTAACTACCTTATCCATTTTTTTAAGTTGAGGTCTGCTTTAATGCTTTTTTTTCCCCAAGTCAAAAAAGTGAAAATTCCAGCTTACCCAAAATTCAAAATTAGAAACAAAATTTGAATCCATCTTTTCCAAATACTGAATAGCTCCATTCATCCAAGAGTACTTTTGATTATGTGGTGATAGTTAGTGTTGAGCGAACAGTTTTCGCCACTATTCAGGGTTCAGCAAAATTTGGGGTGTTCGGCAAAATTTGGGGTGTTCGGGTTCGTCGCGAACACCATCCGAACAACTTAGTGTCCGTGATAAATGCTCAGCACTCGGCTCGAAATTGCCCCTGATCGAACGCTCGGCAGAACGTGCCAGAGCGTTCTGACAAACACGCGGCTCGTGCTGTGATTGGCCGAACGGGTCACGTGTTCGGGTGCATAAATACCCGAACGCGCGTGATCGGCGCCATTTGCTTTGGGGTTTAGCTTTGGGTAGGTAGGGAGTTTAGCGTAGAGTACTGTCTGTCAGTGCCAGCCACAGGGCCCCAGCCTCCAGCCTCATCGCTGACAGCAGCACCCACAGAGCCTCACTGCTAGCCAGGCCAGACACAGGGCCCCAGCCGCACCGCTGACAGCAGCACCCACAGAGCCTCACTGCTAGCCAGGCCAGCCACAGGGCCTCAGCCTCACCACTGACAGCAGCACCAACAGGGCCTCACTGCCAGCCTCAGGGCCCCAGCCACACAGCTGACAGCAGCAGTGACTTTTGCAGCATATTGTTTATTAAAGCGGAATATAACCCTGCATTTCAACTTTGCTCTAAAACATTATTTACAGTATATTATATGCAACCAGCATTTTTTTTTAATAGACCAGCATTGGAAGGGTTACACAGGGCTTTAAAGTTCCTGGAGATTTCTGCAGACGCATCCGAAGCTGAAATAGATACATTTTGTTTACATAAATGTATCTAAGTGTTGAATGTTACACACTTTGGCTGTCCTCCAGCTCAGTCAGAGAGAGTGAGTCACATTCAACACTTAGATACATTTATGTAAACAAAATGTAACTATCTGAGCTTTGGATGCGTCTGCAGAAATCTCCAGGAACTTTAAAGTCCTGTGTAACCCTTCCAATGCTGGTCTAGTAAAAAAAAAATGCTGGTTGCATATAATATACTGTAAATAATGTTTTAGAGCAAAGTTGAAATGCAGGGTTATATTCCGCTTTAAAAAAACACTTTCAGTGCCGCCAAGTGTGATCACTTGCGTACCACCAATCCACACGTATATTCTGTGATTTTTCCTGTATATTGTTTATTAAAAAAACACTTTCAGTGCCGCCAAGTGTGATCACTTGTGTACCACCAATCCACACATATATTCGGTGATTTTTTCTGTATATTGTTTTTTAAAAAAACACTTTCAGTGCCGCCAAGTGTGATCACTTGCGTACCACCAATCCACACGTATATTCTGTCTGTGATTTTTCCTGTATATTGTTTATTAAAAAAACACTTTCAGTGCCGCCAAGTGTGATCACTTGCGTACCACCAATCCACACGTATATTCTGTGATTTTTTCTGTATATTGTTTTTTAAAAAAAACACTTTCAGTGCCGCCAAGTGTGATCACTTGTGTACCACCAATCCACACATATATTCGGTGATTTTTTCTGTATATTGTTTTTTAAAAAAACACTTTCAGTGCCACCAAGTGTGATCATTTGCGTACCACCAATCCACACGTATATTCTGTGATTTTTGTTGTATATTGTTTACTAAAAAAACACTTTCAGTGCTGCCAAGTGTGATCACTTGTGTACCACCAATCCACACGTATATTTTGTGATTTTTGCTGCATATTGTTTAATAAAAAAATATTTCATCTTTGTGACAAGTAACGACATATGAGGACTCAGAGATGGAAGAGGAGGTTTTGGACAATGATCGCACAGACCCGGATTGGTCACCAGCAACACGTGGCCGTCGGGAAGATAGCAGTAAAGATGAGTCAGCTGAAGAACCCACTGCATCAAGAGTTGGCGTTGTGCCACAAAGGAGTCAGGGAACATCGGCCACAACAAGCGCACAAGTGAGACGCAAAGGAGGCACGCGCCAAACTCCCAAGCAAAGCAGTAGGTCCTCCAAAGTCTGGGATTTCTTTGAAGACAGCAGCGAGGATGTAACCATGGTGATTTGCAAGGTGTGCAG
This sequence comes from Hyperolius riggenbachi, assembly GCF_040937935.1. Lineage (NCBI taxonomy): Eukaryota > Metazoa > Chordata > Amphibia > Anura > Hyperoliidae > Hyperolius > Hyperolius riggenbachi. Next base: position 557,519,399 of record NC_090646.1, read on the forward strand.
GAAGACACTGAGCAGGGGAAAAATGTGAAAAAGCTCAACACCACCAGCATGCGCCGGCACATGGAAGCCAAAAATCCCACTCTGTGGTCAAACGCGCAAGACCAGGGTACCGGCGGCTCGCTTCCAGCCCCCAGCAACACTGCCTCCGGTGTGGATACCAAAGTTTCCTGACACCCAGGCAGCAGCCCACAGAACAGCATTCACTAAGTTCCACCTACAACACCGATCGCCTGCAGAAGATGGTCAAAGACTACATGTCAGATGGCGTAGCCGTGTTCAACAATCCATCAGTCCCCTTTAACTATTAGGTCTCTAGGCTAGACACCTGGCACGAACTGGCAATGTACGCAATAGAGGTGCTGGCTTGCCCTGCAGCCAGCGTTATCTCCGAACGCTGTTTCAGTGCTGCCGGAGGCATCATTACAGATAGGCGTATCTGCATTTCCACAGAAAATGCAGACCATCTCACACATATTAAAATGAATAAATCATGGATTGGAAACGACTTTGCAACACCCCACGACCCAGCACCATTAACATCTGTGTTGAGTTAGCGTTGCCGCTGTCTTGTGAAGGAATATCTAATTCTACTATATTTATCACTGCATGGCGACAAAATGCTTTGCTGTACGCATGCATTTTGTCGCCATGCCAGGCCTGGGTTGTGTCACAAAGCGTGGCCTTGCTCTCCTGTAGTACTTCCTCTTCCATCCTGTGTGCTGGGTTAGCACTGCCGCTCTTTTGTTAAGGAATATCTCATTCTATTATGTTTATCACTGCATGGCGACACGCATTTTGTCGCCATGCCAGGCCTGGGTTGTATCACAAAGTGTGGCCTTCTGCTCCTGTACTACCTCCTCTTCCATCCTGTGTGCTGGGTTAGCGTTGTCGCTGTCTTGTTAAGGAATATCTCATTCTACTATATTTATCACTGCATAGCGACAAAATGCTTTGCTGTACGCATGCATTTTGTCACCATGCCAGGCCTGGGTTGTGTCACAAAGCGTGGCCCTGCTCTCCTCCTGTAGTACCTCCTCTTCCATCCTGTGTGCTGGGTTAGCATTGCCGCTCTCTTGTTAAGGAATATCTCATTCTATTATGTTTATCGCTGTATGGTGACACGCATTTTGTCGCCATGCCAGGCCTGGGTTGTGTCACAAAGCGTGGCCCTGCTCTCCTCCTGTAGTACCTCCTCTTCCATCCTGTGTGCTGGGTTAGCGTTGTTGCTGTCTTGTTAAGGAATATCTCATTCTACTATATTTATCACTGCATGGCGACAAAATGCTTTGCTGTGCGCATGCATTTTGTCACCATGCCAGGCCTGGGTTGTGTCACAAAGCGTGGCCTTGCTCTCCTGTAGTACCTCCTCTTCCATCCTGTGTACTGGGTTAGCATTGCCGCTCTCTTGTTAAGGAATATCTCATTCTATTATATTTATCCCTGCATGGCGACACGCATTTTGTCACCATGCCAGGCCTGGGTTGTGTCACAAAACAAGGTCTTCTGCTCTCCTGTACTACTTCCTCTTCCATTCTGTGTGCTGGTAAAACAAAAGAAAAAACAGGGCACCGAGAGCCCAATAGTGCAATATAGTTTTAACAGAGAAAATCTGTCTAGATAGTTCGTGCAGAATTATACTCACAAAAAAGGGTCACCAGCAGGCAACCACTTGAAAGGCAGGTGGGGAGAATTGGTACCCGACCCCACTCGGGTATAAAAGTCGCTCTCTGTAGATAGGAAAAAAAGGCGGCGTACCCCTCCACCAAGGGTGGATAAGTAATGTGTATCAAACGCAGATAGAACAGAGGCGCCAAAAAGAGTAAAAACACTTACTTAAAAACAGTAAAAAGAGGGAAGGTAAGGTGGACTTACCTCCCTCTAGCAGTGGACAACAACACTCTGAGGTAGAGTAGAATGCATTTATTAAACAGTGTAACTCCTAAAGATGCAACGTGTTTCGCGGGCCACAGCACCGCTTCCTCAGGCTATACAGGAGTTTAAAAAAGCTGTATCCAATTCAAGTATTGAATGAGGCGCTCAATCAATACGTGAATTGGATACAGCTTTTTTGAACTCCTGTATAGCCTGAGGAAGCAGTGCTGTGGCCCGCGAAACGCGTTGCATCTTTAGGAGTTACACTGTTTAATAAATGCATTCTACTCTACCTCAGAGTCTTGTTGTCCACTGCTAGAGGGAGGTAAGTCCACCTTACCTTCCCTCTTTTTACTGTTTTTAAGTAATAGTGTTTTTACTCTTTTTGGTGCCTCTGTTCTATCTGCGTTTGATACATATCCTGTGTGCTGGGTTAGAGTTGCCGCTGTCTTGCTAAGGAATATCTCATTCTATTATATTTATCACTGCATGGCGACAAAATGCTTTGCTGTACGCATGCATTTTGTCGCCATGCCAGGCCTGGGTTGTGTCACAAAGCGTGGCCCTGCTCTCCTCCTGTAGTACCTCCCCTTCCATCCTGTGTGCTGGGTTAGCATTGCCGCTGTCTTGTTAAGGAATAGCTCATTCTATTATATTTATCACTGCATGGCGACAAAATGCTTTTCTGTACGCATGCATTTTGTTGCCATGCCAGGCCTGAGTTTGGGCACAAAGCGTGGCCTTTTGCTCCTGTACTACCTCCTCTTCCATCCTGTGTGCTGGGTTTGCGTTGCCGCTCTCTTGTTAAGGAATATCTCATTCTAATATATTTATCACTGCATGGCGACAAAATGCTTTGCTGTACGCATGCATTTTGTCGCCATGCCAGGCCTGGGTTGTGTCACAAAGAGTGGCCCTGCTCTCCTGTAGTAACTCCTTTTCCATCCTGTGTGCTGGGTTAGCGTTGCCGCTCTCTTTTTAAGGTTGTAGTACTACAACAGCTTTACATGATTTCATTTGCCTCCCCCCCCCCCCCTATTCCCAAACCATTTTGCAGAAGTTTCCCTTATTTTTAATGGTTTTTATGACCTGCAAAGCATAAATATTTGGGTCCCCATTGACTTTCATTGGGTTCGGGATTCGGCACAAACACCCCGAACATCTGGATGATGTTCGCCGAACCGCCCTGAACCCGAACATTTTGATGTTCAATCAACATTAGTGATAGTAAACGAGTCCCCAAGCAAGGCACTCCTAGATTTAGGGGGCACATTGACTAAATACAGCATGCATTCATGGAGGTACTACAGCCGCAGTGGAATAAATTATCTCATGTCCATGTTGAGCCCAGGTCTGCACACCTCAAATTGTGAGTGAGCTCCCCTTACAAAGACAATTCCACACATACCTTAGTGTGCAGAACTCATTTGCGCCTCTTAAGTACTTTTATAGATATGAAAAACCAAAAATGGTGATATTTATCAACCAAAAAAAATGATGATTTTGTCTATCATAAGTGTGTGTGTGTGTGTGTGTGTGTGTGTGTGTGTGTGTGTGTGTGTGTGTGTGTGTGTGTGTGTGTGTGTGTGTGTGTGTGTGTGTGTGTGTGTGTGTGTGTGTGTGTGTGTGTGTGTGTGTGTGTGTGTGTGTGTGTGTGTGTGTGTGTGTGTGTGTGTGTGTGTGTGTGTGTGTTGTAAGAACGCGGCCATCATGCATGTGTGTGCTCACACATGTATATTTTGTCCTGGTTTAACGTGTTTGCTTGTATACATTGGAGTTCTTTTCAAAACATGAACTCGTGTATTAGTGCCAAAAAAACAATGTAATTACAGAATTCTCAAATACATTTCAGATAATTACTCGTCCCTTCCCATAAACTATGTTGCTTGTGACATAAATATTGGCCACTGAACAACACGGCAGTCATTTTAATTCAGTATGATGCATAGTCAATTCCATTTAGCATCCAATAACAGATATTAGAAGTATCACCAGTTCACTTTAGTCAGCGGGAGACAATTCACTTAAATGGAACATGAAATGATAGGGGTTGCTAGCAAAGTCATTACTTCCCCTGCTCATAGGCACAATTCTTCTGACAGTAGAACATATACTGAGATGCATTGCTAGCGAAGCAAAGTATAAATCAAACCCTTGATATTATTGATATGTAAGGCACTGGATGGGCTTCACCTCTGCCACTATGTCCAATATTTGTCACCATTATATTTCTCAGAAAAGACTTAATTGCTCTCAAAGGGGAGAGATCTGTTCACACCATTGAAACAGATTGAATACAGACTTTTGGAGGCTGAAGTTATAAAGAAGTATTTTGTGAGATTTTCTCCAAAACACAAGTCATATTTCTTGTAACTAATTTTGGCCTTGAGAATTATGAGGGTTTCCAAGGCATAAAGCAAGTACAAGCTACAAGAGGTATGATAGGGGCATACAATGTACAATGTGTGAGTGGTATGGCTAAAAAAGACGCCTATGACAAACTAATTATGAACTAACAAAGTAAAAAATATATATCACATAAATAATGATGACCGCAATCAGCTAATTACGATTACACAACATTTTGTGAAATTTCGTGTACATTTTCGCAATTATGCCGATACGTAATTACGATTTGTAAAATCAATTGATTTTGTGCAATCCAATTCGTAATTTTGAATCATTTGCATGCCGAGTTTGGTGATTAATATGCATGCCCCATGCATGCTATTGTCACCAAAATTGCTACGTATGTTAAGGAGAATAGTGGGTACAAGTTAAAAATGAATTTTTCAAAAAGACTTTATAGTTTTTGAGAAAATGGATTTTTCAAATGCAAAGGAAAAATTATTTTTAAACTCTCATTCTTCTGAGTTTAAAAGCCATTTTTCTTTTGCATTTTTAAAATTGATTTTCTCAAAAACTACAAGGTCTTTTTGAAAAAAAAATAATATTCTCATTAACATATGTATTTCGATGACAATAGCAGGTATTAATAGCTGGGCTATTAACCGCTAAAGTCAGCACAAAATTACATGAAAATTATCCAAAAATGCGAAATTACGGATCCCGATTACAGTACAATCAAAATTCATTATGATTTTTCCCCAAATTTTACATTATGATTTTGCATCGTAATTGTGAATTGTGATGCAAAATTATGACTTTGCGAAATCTGTGCTCATCACTAAATATAAACACCCTATAGAGGGGATCAACAGCCTGTCAACTGTCAACAGCTAACAGCTGGTCTGTCTGAAATATATACTGCAAACATTTAGCATGTGTTCCCTGTTTCAGTTTTGGTATTAGTTGTAGAAGTAATAACCCTGAGTTGAAGACCGAAGATAGTAAGTTGGGTTCTTTGGTGAATTTATATGTTTTAAGGTGAAATGTTAGTCACTAACATGACAAATATTATAATATTATAAATATAAATAACAAATACCAAACTTAGTGGGTGCTGAGGAGGAAGAAATGCACTCTGCATGCTCTTGCCTAACCAGTTGGTAGGCACTATCCATCTATGACAGGTATTACAACAACAAATGTTATCTGTCACAGAAGCGTATTTAGGTAAATAAACACCTAAAGAAAATAATGAAATGTCCCACCCCCCCCCCCCCCCCCTCCCTTCCTACATCCACATAGAGGAATCAATTTAGTCACATGTCAGGGCATATTCACAGTGGGACGTTGCGTTTTAATGCGACGTTAAAGTCGCAACATGTCTGCGTTTAGAGGTAATGCACTGCAAGCAGTAATTTACCACAACGCAACATTTTTCAACAGGACATTAACATCGCACTGTGAACGTCCCATAGGATTATCATTGCAGTGCAGTAAGCTGCATTATAAGACTTTATAACACAGCTTCGCAACGTGGCACTGTGAATGCGACCTAATGTTGATATAAAAAAGCAAAGTACTGCTCATATACAATGTTATAATTGGGAGTCCCAGAAATGACCCTGATTTTCTTCTAACCAATGCTGTACCCTTCTTTCCTTTATATTTAGATAGCAGCATGTTCCTGTGACATTTGATTGGTTCATACTGCTATTTTGACAAATCTGGCTGCTGCAGTTACCCACCAAAACTTTTGTCTCATTTGGCTTTAGCGTTGTTCATAATGCGTGCCTTCTGAACATAGTCACCTGATTAGATGAACAGCCAATAAACAAATAGATGCATATTCAAGCAGCACTACTTTTAAAGCTGAGAACCCACAGGCCTGGAAATCTTACAGGTTCTCAGAAGAAGGATGTCTTCTAAAGTACCCTTTGTATATTTTTTATTGCACACTTGAACTATTCTGCAACATTAAATAAAATCTGTTTACTCCTACATTTCCATTCAACAGATAGGGCCAACAATGCAGCAGAGGCAGATGAAATGTGATTAGAAAAATGAAAACAAATTGTTGTAATATGACACCAAGTACAACAACATCATATTCATAACACATATGCAATTCACAGACACATTGTATACAATGGTTCTTTTTTTTTTTTTTTTTTTGCTTATTACAAAAGAATGCATAAAATATAAGTAATATTTCCAAGAAAGAATAGCAAGCCAACAGCGGTCACAAGATTTAGTGTACCATACGGTGATTGTTCCAGGTAATCTATTTACCTATATTATGAATTTACTGCAACATGACATGACATTATATTGGCATGCTATTTTATTGTAAATGCATTACATTGTATTGTACCTTATTTAATGAAGTTTGATTTAATAATAATACTTTATAGAGGCAACAGCTGTTCCTCCTGTAGGTAGATCGTATAAAATGTGTTTTTCTACAACATCAAGATGAGATACCTCTGTTATATTTATAACTAGTTTTATGTGCTTATTTTTAGCCAGAAAATATTTTTGAAGGACTTAAAGGGACACTTAAGCCAGGAAAAAAAATGAGTTTTACTCACCTGGGGCTTCTACCAGCCCCCTGCAGCAGTCCTGTGCCCTCGCAGCCACTCACTAATCCTCTGGTCTCCCGCTGCCAGCTAGTTTAGTTTTTGCCGACAGGCCCGTCAGGACTGGCCACGCGTAACTTTTTCCGCATTCCCGACTGTAATTAGCGCTATTGCGGGCCGCAACGCGTACAAAAATACGCGTTGCCGCATTACGAACGCGTAGAAATGCGGCAACGTGTATTTTTTACGCGTTGCGGCCCGCAATAGCGCTAATTAAAGTTGGGAATGCGGAAAAAGCTACGTGTGGCCAGTCCTGAAGGTCCTGTCGGCAAAAATGAAACTAGCTGGCAGCGGGGGACCAGAGGATTAGCGAGTGGCTGCGAGGGCTCAGGACTGCTGCAGGGGGCTGGTAGAAGCCCCAGGTGAGTAAAACTCATTTTTTTTCTGGCTTAAGGTTCACTTTAAGTAAAATTCCGCTCCTAGGACTACAAAACAATGGCATACTGAACTTAAGTTAATGTACAGAAAATAAAAATGGCATCCTACCTAATAAAAGGCAAGTGTCCCTGTGTCCTGTCCCTGTGTCAGTGCTTTTGCGCTACTGCGCATGTCCTGCATTGCCATTGGGACAGGACGCAGGACGGACCAGGGGGCTGGCCGGCTGGGTGGTTGGGTACTGGTGCGGCAGTGACAGACCTAGAGCCCGTTTTCAAATGGGCTTAGGTCACTAGTTTATGTATAATATAGATATATTGATACATAAATAGATAGACAATATATCTGTACAGTAGATAGATAGATAGATAGATAGATAGATAGATAGATAGATAGATAGATAGATAGATAGATAGATAGATAGGATACTGTAGATAGATACAGGGCCGCCATTAGAAGTTTTGGGGCCCCTTACACATCATCAGGCCTGGGCCCCCCCTCTGTGGCCACACCCACTGGTTGCTTTGCCCGGCCACTAGCCACCCCACCCCCTTGTCCGTGCACGAGGTGCGCTGCGGCAAAAATTGTGCATGGCTCCAACACTGAAGAAAGCGGCATGCACAGCGTGAGGCAGCAATAAGTGGGTTTGACCATGACATGTGGGTGGAGCCAAATACTAGCAAAATACAGGTAGTCCCCATTTATCAAATGAGATAGGGACTTGTAGGTACATTCTTATCCTTTATCCGTTCTGTTTTGTCCTCTCTCTTTTCTTCCTGTGCCTCTTTTGTCCTCTGTCTCACCTCTGTTTTTGCCTCTTTTGTGTCCCTCTATGTGACCTCATGTTCCCATCTCATCTCTTTTCTCCCTGTGCCTCTTTTGTCCGCCTCTGTTCCCCCTGTGCCTCTTTTATCCCTGTGTTACCATTTGTCCCCTTCTGTCTTAGCTCGTCCCCCTGACCTAGCCAGGTATAGGTGCCCCCAGAATAGGTACCCCCAGTATAAGTAGCCAGCTATAGGTGGTGCCCCAGTATAGGTAGCCTGGTGTAGATGCCCCCAGTATAGGTTGCTGGTATAGCTGGTGCCCCAGTATAGGTATTCAACTATAGGTGGTGCCCCGGTATATGTAGCCTGGTATAGCTGCCCCCAGTATAGATAGCGTGGTATGGGTGGTGCACCAGAATAGGTTAGCCAGGTACAGGTGCCCCCAGTAAAGGTAGAAAGATATAGGCGCTCCAGTATAAGTAGCCAAGTATAGGTGTTGCCCCAGTGTATGTAGCCAGGTACAGGTGGTGCCCTCAGTATAGGTAGCCAAGTATTGGTGGTGCCCCAGTATAGGTAGCCAGATATAGGTGGTGCCCCAGTATAGGTGGTTCCAGCCCCAGTATAGGTAGCAAAGTATAGGTGGTGGCCCAGTATAGGTAGCCTGTAGCCAGATATAGGTGGTGCCCCAGTATAGAAAAGTCCGCTGTAGTGTGCTCACTCATCTGCTCCCCATGTTCAAGCACTGATGTCACTCTTCTCTCAGTGCTGGAACTCGGTGTGCTGGTTAGTGAACCACAGGCCCGCAGCCAAAACATGCGGCCCTTCTAGTGCTTTGGGGGGCCAGGGCCCCCAAAAGCCCTGGGCCCCTCACTGCAGTGTCAGTTGTCCCCCCTGATGGCTACCCTGGATAGATAGATAGATAGATAGATAGATAGATAGATAGATAGATAGATAGATAGATAGATAGATAGATAGATAGATAGATAGATAGATAGATATGTACAATATATCTTGTAAGCTTGCAAGGGCAGGGCTCTCTCACCCTTTTGTGTATTGGAGTTTGTTACATGTTCTATTCATGTTACTTTTGTCACTGTAATTACCAACTACACCACAGTGAGGTTTATAGTCCAGAACTATGGCCTAGGATACCACTGTTATGCAGATGACAGACAACTGTATCAGTCTTTCAAGCCTGGCACACAAGATCCATCTGCATCCATCAATGCCTGTCTAGTCGAATTACAAAATTGGATGTACAGCAGCGGGTTGAGGCTGAATTCTGACAAAACAGAGGTGGCAGTTTGCAGTCCACACATGATGGATAAAGTCCAAAACTCTCCCCACTTCAAACTAGAAATTGGCGATGATACCATACAGTATAAAGACTCTGTGTGACACCTTGGGGTGACCCTGGATGTGAAGCTAACACTCAGACAGCAGGTATTGGCTGTCATCAAGTCCTCATTCTTCCTTTTGAGAATTATAGCGAGAATTGAACAACTTATCCCAGCTCAAGATTAATATACTCTAGTCAGTGCATTTGTATCCTCCCGCCAGCACTACTGCAATGCCCTGTTTGTTGCATCCTCCTAGATCATGCCCCCCGCAGCTCACACATCTCCCCAGTACTGCAAACTCTTCACTGGCTGCCAGTAAAATGGAGAATCCATTTTAAGATTTGCCTGCTGACATTTAAGGCTCTAAACCACATGGGACCCAAATACATAGCGGATCAATCAGAACCACAGTGTATGCACCCTCCGCTCTGACAATATGACAAATTTGTTTATTCCCAGAATCCACTTAAAAGCATTTGGTGCTCGTGGGGCGTGTCCGCCGGAAGTACCACATGGACGCTTAGACTAGAGCTCCAACCCCAGCCAGAAGAAAAATGTCTTTTAAAGCTATGCCATCCGCAGCAGACAACTCCACACCGACCGAGGAGACTGATATGGAGACAGAGTCCCCCAGGAAACGTTAATTAGCCCCGAAACTGCCAAGAAAACTGACGGATTCCTTCACTGACCGGCAGAGACACAGGATTACAAACAGCCAATATGGTGCTGGCTCCTCAGTAGCAGCTCTGACCTCTACCTCTTCACAGCATGCCTCGGGGGGTACAGCTGCAGAACATCCTTCCTCCAGTGATACATCCCCATCGGCTTCTCCCTCCTCTGGCAGCCCAGCAAAAACTAAGCCACGGATGTCAGCAGAGTTCACCGCAGCGCAGGTAGGCGAGTCTGGATCCCTAAATGAATCATCTATTGACATAAAAGCATTCCCTGCTTCTGAAGCCTCGCTCACACAGGTAAACATGAAAGAGATGTTAATCTCTCTTAACCTTACTGGCGGTAAGCCCGAGCTGAGCTCGGGCTATGCCACGCAGGAGGATATCTCAGCCCCTGGTGGGGCGATTCACCCCTTCTAAAGTTCTGTACGCGCAGCTAGCACTTTGCTAGCCGCGCACACAGCTTGATTGCTGCCACTCTGCGGCGATCACCCACACGCAGCAGCGGAAGAGGCCCCCCCCCCACCAGAGCCCTGCGGTGCCCGGACCAATGAGTTCCAGGCAGCGCTATGGGCTGGATCGGAGGCGTCTGACGTCAGGACGTCGGCTGATGTCCATGATGTCATTCCGATCGTCGCCATGGTGACAGGAGAAGCCAAACAGGGGAACGCGTTATATACGCGTTCCCCTGTTTGCTATTGGTGCCGGCGACGATCGCACTAGAGGGACACATGCGCCCTCTAGTGGTGTTTCATGTAGCTACCACTCTGGTAGCTTTACATGAAACAAAAAAAAATTTGAAAATGGATTTCTGCCTATTTGGCAGAAAAAATAAACTGCCAGGAGGGTTAAACATTCCTTGCTCGCTGAGCTGATGCCAAAAAACTCCCAGCTGCAGCACTCTATAGACGAACTAGGGGACAGAATCTCCCATAATGAAGATCGTATTGATGCAATCATAGAGGAACATAGCAACACAGTTGACTCCCTATCAGCAAATGACACTGACATAAAATGGCTGAAACTCAAATTTGCAGATGCTGAGGACCGCAATAGAAGGTCAAATCTTAAATTTAGAGGCATCAGTGAGCAAATATCACAAGATGAGCTGAAACAATACCTGAACAAGCTCATAAATGCAGCAGTACCTGGTCTAGCCGACTACCAGCTCATGATAGAGAGAGCTCACAGATTTCCTAAACCATCTTTTGTGGCTGAAAAACTCCCTAGAGATGTAATAGCTAAATTCCTCTGCTACACCACAAATGAAGCTCTCCTAGCAGCTTCACAGAAAACAAGCTCACCCCCTGAACCTTATCAAGCAATTCAACTGTTCCCTGACCTTTCACAAGTGACCCTCTCTGTGAGGAGAAATTTGAGACAGATTACCAACCCTCTACAGCAATGCAAGATCCCATACAAATGGGGCTATCCATGCAAACTAATAGTAAGAAAAAATGGCTCTGCCCATATCATCAACTCACTGGAAGAAGGTCTCAAGCTTCTGAAATCATGGAACATCACTCCAGCTCCACCAACGCAAAACAACAGATGTCCTCCTTCAACCTCCAAGATTAGCAAAGAATGGCACACAATTAAGCTGGGATCTACCTTTGTTTAACCCAAGTTAACCCTTACCAATATGAGTGGTAAGCTCTTGCCCCTTTCTCAATCTGAGAGTGCTTCTTCTCACAAAAGTCATACATTCTCCACTTTCCTCTGCCTCTTGGCACAACTATGTTACTGTTACTTATGTTTCTGTTATAAGATGTTTGTCGCTTTTAATACTCTGGAAACCACCCACTCCTGGAACAATCTGCACCCACCAATCCCTCCTCAAATATTCCTAAGCTACCTAACACCATCACAAACAGTTTTAAATGAAACTTAAAATCCTCACAATTAATTTGCACTGTCTCAATTCTCCCCAAAAAAGAGCTTCTCTTTGGAACGAGGCAATTAGAGCAGATGCGGACATTGTCATGACTCAAGAATCTCACTTCGCAGAGGGTAATGCTCCTAAATGTTCTCACAAAAACTACCCTAATCCCCTTATGAGCAATTTCACGAAGAAGAAACGGGGGGTTATAATCGCTCTCCATTCCAGATTATCTGCATCGATAAATGTTATATTACGAGACACGCAAGGCAGGTTCCTAATCCTTGTCTGTACAATTGCTAATACTAAATTTACCTTGGTGAATATCTATGCCCCCAACTCCTTCCAACTCACCTTGCTGAAAAAAAGTCATAAACAAAGTTAATACCATCAAACAAGGTCATGTGATTATAGGAGGAGACTTTAACACTACTATTTCCCCCCAATTGGACTCCACTTATAAAGGTTTATGACAACCATTCTCTCTACAATCCTGACTTCACAAGGAACTACTATACGACCCCTGGAGAGCTCTTCATAGCTCTGAAAGAGACTTTACTTTCTCTTCCCAAGTCCATCAATCCTATAGCAGAATTGACTTCTTTTTATTAAATAGCAATGTTTTGCAATTTGCCACGGATGTCACTATAGGCCCAATCTCTTGGTCTGATCATGCCCCAGTCATATTCACCTTGGAGCTGCCACAACTTTCCTCACCACCAAGACCCTGGAAGCTGAATAATACAATATTGCAATTTTCTGAAAACAAATCTCATTTGAGGGACAAACTTACAGAATTTTTTCAATTTAATGAACGCCCCAATTGTAATAATACTTTGATTTGGTTAGCCCATAAGGCCTTTACCAGAGGCCTTCTCATCAAGCTGGAAGCCATTCAAAAATAAAAATCTCAAAAACGTATGGATAAACTCTTAAATGGTATCAAACTATTAGAACTTCAAGACAGTACCTCTTCCTCCCCCAAAAATCAAATCACACTTTTTAAATTGAGACAAGAATTAAGAGCAGAACGTCTTAATAAATACCAATGGATGATACAAAATTCTAAATCATTATTCTATGCATGTCACAACAAAGCTAGTAGACTACTTGCTCAGAAAATTAAACAAAAAAGAGCCAAAGTAACCATTAAAAAAATTATACATCCCTTTAACAATAAGCTTTTAACAAATCCCAAAGATATCGCTGATGCCTTTAGTGATTTCTACGGATCCCTGTATAATTTATCCGCCGATCCCAACACTTTTCAATAGACATCCCAAACGATCAAACAATTCCTAGAGCCTCTACATTTCCCAAAACTTACAGAGTCCCAACTTCAAACTCTTAATTCTCCTATGTCGGTCCAAGAGACTCTTAAAGCTCTCAAACAACTTTAACAAAATAAAGCCCCAGGCCCAGACGGTTACACAAATGAATACTACAAAGAGTTTTCTTTGATCTTGGCTCCCAGGCTGATGAGATTCTATAACGATATCATTGAATCAGGTAAACGCCCAGCTGAATTCCTGTCTGCTACTATAATAGTCATCCCAAAAACGGGGAAGGATCCGTTTTGTACAGCAAACTACAGACCCATATCCCTACTCAACAGTGACAACAAAATCTATGCAAAAATTTTATCTAATAGACTTCTGGACATCCTACCAAATCTAATTGCCCCAAGTTGGATTCACCAAAGGTCGTCAAACAGTTGACGGTACAAGACGGATCATTGACCTAATGTCTTACTCAGAAAAAATTTGAATGCCTTCTCTGTATCTCACATTGGATGCAGAGAAGGCATTTGACAGAGTGCATTTGGAATTTTTACTCCACACTCTACTAAAATTTGGTTTCCAGGGTAATATTTTACAAGCCATAATGTCATTGTATACCAAACCGTCTGCTACCGTATCACATGCGGGTTTTCAATCCAAACCATTCAGTATAACAAACGGCACAAGACAGGGCTGTCCTATGTCCTCACTAATTTTTATCCTTGTCATGGAGACATTGGCGGAGCAAGTCAGATCCAATCCTAGGATCACTGGTATAACAGTGGGAAACTATGATCACAAAATAGGGCTTTGACGTGATCCTCACCTTAACAAATCCCATGATATCTCTCTCTCAAGTAGTTGACTCACTACAAAATTTTACCAAAGCCTCATACTACAAAGTTAATACAAATAAATCCCTACTAATGTGTAAAAATATCGACAGAATAACCCTAGAACAGATCCAAAGCAAATTTCCATTCCCAACAACAAACTCTTCAATCCCTTACCTAGGTATTTTACTTCCACAAAACATATCAGATTTATACAAGATCAACTACTTACCATTACTTTAGAACTTATCAAAACAAATGGAAACAGTATCAAAAGTAGAGTTATCACATGCAGGTAGAGTCTCAGCCTTTAAAATGCAACTGCTTCCTAAAATTTTGTATTTATTCAGAACGGTTCAAATCCCTATTCCTAGAAAATTCTTTACAGATCTGTATAAGACACTAACCCACTTCTTCTGGAAAGACAAAAAACACAGAATAGCCATAAAATATCTGCAGATCCCCAAAAAATTAGGTGGGTTTGGTATCCCATGCCTTGAAGCATATAGGCACGCCGGTATATTAGACACCAGCAAACACTGGTGGGAATCAACAGATCGAAACCTTTGGGTTGATATAGAAATTGACCACCTAGGAATGCCCACAAAACACTATCTCTCCTTAAACATTTTGAACTTCCCACAGGGGAAATTAACTCTCCATTCTCTCAAGACCACAATCCAGATGGAGGTTTGCTTGCTCCGCTGATGTCTCCTTAGAAGACCCCATCCCGCTTAAACTCCCTATCCTTGCTCTCCAACGCGTCATCCCCAACTTGAATTTAACAAAATGGCACAATGCAGGTATCCATTATATAAACAACCTATTCAATCAAGGCAAATGCAAAATATTCTCACACCTAAAGGAACAATATCATCTTACAGATCGAAATGCTATTCAATACTTGCAAATATCTCACCTCATTAGGAATAAATCTCATCTCCTCCTCTCTCTCCCTAGATTCCTATGCTCCTTCTTAAACAGTCGATTGCCCCTTAAAGGGGGAATATCACAGAGGTACGAGCACCTTGCAAGTAATTATCCAACAAGATTTAACAAATTTATTAGTCAATGGTCCCAGACTCTCCATCCCAACATAGACTTCCAATCTATAAAAAAAGCTGCTGAGTCAGTAAATACTCTGCTCATAACTCTCATTGGAAAACTCTCCAAAAAATTATTCTGCGGTGGCACTTAACTCCATCTAAATTGGCGAGATTCTCTAATTCCCACAGTCCTCTTTGTTGGAGATGCCACCAAAATATAGGTACACTGGAACACCTGTTATGGGAGTGCCCCCTTATCTGTCCAATTTGGACCATTATTAACCAATATATATCTAACAAGATCCAATCTCCCTTTATCCTCTCTCCCCATCTAGCTTTATTACATATAGGACTGGAAGAGATCCCCTTGAAACACCGTAAACACATAACGCATATGCTCTGTGCAACCAGACAACTAATTTTACAAAATTGGGGAACACCATCAATTCCTACGCCTACACATATCCAAGCCACAATGGAAAGCAACCTTAAGATGGAACTTATTTATAAGAACAACTTTCCTAACATTTACTTAAACTGTGCATTACTAAGGTGGTGCAGTTTACTTGACTCTTTAGTATAAATGTAATACTTCATGCTAAAGAAACTAGGTTTTTCAGTTTGAAACCTTAATAAGGAAGAGTGGGTTTCTTTCTCTTGTTCTCCTTTTTTGCCTTTCTATTTTCTTTTTCTTTCTTCCTGTTTAATGTACTTTCCTTTTCCTTTGCTTTTACTTCTTTATTGGGAGAAATTCTTCCCTTTCTCTTAATTATGAAGGTCTGATGGACTGGACCATCTCTAGAAGACCCCCTACCTAAGTCACTTCTCTTATAAATCAGATCATTATGTTGGGATCCATCCCCTGCTTCGGGATCACAATATTATAATTTTGCTCCTCTCACCTTGTTCCCCACAGGTAGTTGGCCATTGGCCCTATGGGGATATACGTACTTTATTCTCCACTTAACATCTACCATAGGTGAGAATAAGTTTAATAACAAAGTTTAATAACTAAGATTTAACCTCAACTTTCATAAACAACTAGTGTATCATGGAGATGCCCTATCCACCAGAACCTATAACCAATATCTAGAGTCAACACAGTCTCATGTGACATTTCAATTAAGTACGTGTATTGTGATGGACGCTCAACAACTCAATTGTAAAGTTTGCGTTGCAATGTTTATTGCCTCACTTTTATCTGCTGTATTGTTTATTATGAAAAAAAAATCCAATACAAACTATTTGGAAAACAAAAAAACATTTGGTGCTCGGGCCTTTTCCTATGCAGCCCCTACTCTACAATCAGTACGAGAGGCTCCGCCTCTGGACAGCTTTAAGAAAAGGCTAAATGGCCCTTTTCCACTAGCAGCGATTGCGATGTTGAATTGCAGGATCGCAAAATGCTAGTGATTTTTGTATCGCTAGGTTTGCAACTTTAACAAAGGAATCGCAGTAGGTATTTTCCACTACCGCAATACAATTTTTACAAAAGCGCAATCACATTCGGGAGCGCTTTTTGTATGCAGAATCACGATCGCGATCATGTAAAAAAATTAGTGAGAAAGCGCAATCGTTAGCATTTAGAGATTGCTAGTGGAAAAGGGCCCAAAAACCCACCTCTTTTCCGGAGCCTCTGAGACTACATAATGCAAGGTCACAGTGCTTGAGACCCGAGGGAAAAAGTGCTATAAAAATATTATTATTATTATTTATTTTTCTTAGCACCTTATATTATTCTTGTGATTTTGTGATTCTCTAAATATACATTTATGGGAGTGATAATTAGGCTCTTTGGTCATATTATATACTCATTCAGTAAAAAATACCATACAGACATACCCAGGGGGAATACCCTGTTAAAAAAAAACACAGCTGTTATGTACATTTTTGTTGAATTTGGTCTCGCAAATTGTTTTCATCGGTCTCTTTTCTTTGATTGTACTCATCCCCAAGGGAAAAGTAGCAAGTGTTTGTACATGACCCACAATGAATCTCTGTCTGCATTTTATTATATTTATTTACAGTACAGCCATCTGTTTGGATTTTGCAATGGCAGCTCATAATAACTGTTAAAAGCAATAAGGTTATATTATACTGTATGTCCTCAGTTCACAAAGTTTAGTGACCCTCCAAGATAGGTTGTCTAAATAAACTGTACTTACCAAGGATATTAACCTCCCCGGCGTTCTATTGAGATCGCCAGGGAGGCTGCGGGAGGGGTTTTTTTTAATTAAAAAAAAACTATTTCATGCAGCCAACTGAAAGTTGGCTGCATGAAAGCCCACTAGAGGGCGCTCCGGAGGCGTTCTTCCGATCGCCTCCGGCGCCCAGAATAAACAAGGAAGGCCGCAATGAGCGGCCTTCCTTGTTTTGCTTAGATCGTCGCCATAGCGACGAGCGGAGTGACGTCATGGACGTCAGCCGACGTCCTGACGTCAGCCGCCTCCGATCCAGCCCTTAGCGCTACGCTGGGCTCAGGCGGCTGGGGGGACCCTCTTTCGCCGCTGCTCGCGGCGGATCGCCGCAGAGCGGCGGCGATCAAGCAGCACACGCGGCTGGCAAAGTGCCGGCTGCGTGTGCTGCACTTTATTTGAAGAAAATCGGCCCAGCAGGGCCTGAGCGGCAGCCTCCGGCGGTAATGGACGAGCTGAGCTCGTCCATACCGCTCAGGAGGTTAAAGGATTTCTGAAACTTAGGACCCTTTTCTTCTACTGATAGTGAAGACCTTTGTATTTCTACTGATTGTGATGACCTTTGTATTCTAACTAGCTTAAACAGGAATTATATCAACTATGGGCCCGATATAATTCATTTTTTTCTCCTAAGTTTTCTCTTAGGAGAAAAAAATTCATCTTCTGTTTACACAATTTTTTTAGCATAGTACCAAAAAGATGAAAAAGTATTTTCAAAATTAGTATTTTCTTGCTTGTCAGCTGCCTAAAAGGTGTTTTGTTGATAAGATGTGAAAATATCACCTGCAAGAAAACATAAGAGAACAAATGAATTGGATCAGGCCCTATGATTTTTATGAGGGGAAACGTTGCCTAACTGTGTATATTTATGAGGGATATTGCTGCCTACAATCTAATCCACACCATCCAGTCACTGACTGTCCTCAGAGGAGTTTACAATATAACCCATGTCATAGTTCATTATGGGGAACAGTGATCTAGCAGTTTATTAGGGGCACATAGTGGTCTCAGAGTTTGTTACAGTGAGCAAATCCACTTGTCATATCAGTCCTTAGTTCTGTACTTTTTGCACTAATATTGGTACTACATGTTTACTGTACCCCCCTCCGCCATGTGGTCTCAGAATTATTTGGCCCGCCATGTCATGAAGTTGGACAGCACTGGTCTACACTAGAGATGTCGCGAACCTCCGATTTTTGGTTCGCGAACCCTGTTCGCGAACCTACGCGAAATGTTCGGTTTGCGGAAAAGTTCGCGAACCGCAATAGACTTCAATGGGGAGGCAAACTTTGAAAATTTGAAAAAATTCTATTGGCTGGAAAAATGATAGAAAACATGTTTCAAGGGCTCTAATACCTGGAGGCCCACCCTCCACCTTTTGCCCTTCTACCTATTTCCTCCTCCCTCCTACCGGAGGGAGGAGGGTCTCATCTGCCAGGGAATTATACTATTTCAAAAACCAGTTTACATACCATAGCTGGGAATCTAACCCAGGTCTAACTGTGTGGTGGGCAAGCACCCTAACCACTGTACCACAGCAGTACTAACTGAAGCTGGCCTAGTATTTACTATTTATGCTCAATGCAATAGAAACATTAGGTTGCTTAAAGGGAACCTTAACTGAGAGTGATATGGATGTTTCCTGTAAACAATACCAGTTGCCTGGCAGTCCAGCTGATCTTTATGACTGCAATAGTGGCTGAATCACACCCTGAAACAAGCATGCAGCTAATCCAGTCTGACTTCAGTCAGAGCACCTGATCTTCATGCTTGTTCAGGGACTGTGGATAAAAGTATTAGAGACACAGGATCAGCAGGCGATTCAGGCAACTGGTATTATTTTAAAAAGAAAAATCCATATCCTTCTCCGTTTAGGTTCCCTTTAAGGATTTGTAGCATAAAAGCCAACTCACATTGGCTGGGATTTGAACCCAGGTCTCACTGTGTGGTGGGCAAGCACCCTAACCGCTGTACCACAACAGTACTAACTGAAGCTGGCCTAGCATGTACCATTTATGCTCAATACAAGAGAAAAAGTAGACAGTAAGCCAGTACCTATTCAGTAGGAGACCTTAGGCAAGTCTTCCTAACACTGCTACTGCCTATAGAGCATACCCTAGTGGCTGCAGCTCTGGTGCTTTGAGTCCGCCAGGAGAAAAGCGTGATATAAATGTTATTTGTCTTGTCTACTTTTTCTCTTGTATTGAGCATAAATGGTAAATGCTAGGCCAGCTTCAGTTAGTACTGTTGTGGTACAGCGGTTAGGGTGCTTGCCCACCACACAGTGAGACCCGGGTTCAAATCCCAGCCAATGTGAGTTGGCTTTTATGCTAAAAATCCTTAAAGGGAACCTAAACGGTGAAGGTTATGGATTTTTCCTTTTAAAATAATACCAGTTGCCTGAATCGCCTGCTGATCCTGTGTCTCTAATACTTTTAGCCACAGCCCCTGAACAAGCATGCAGATCAGGTGCTCTGACTGAAGTCAGACTGGATTAGCTGCATGCTTGTTTCAGGGTGTGATTCAGCCACTATTGCAGTCACAGAGATCAGCTGGACTGCCAGGCAACTGGTATTGTTTACAGGAAACATCCATATCACTCTCACTTAAGGTTCCCTTTAAGCAACCTAATGTTTCTATTGCATTGAGCATAAATAGTAAATGCTAGGTCAGCTTCAGTTAGTACTGTTGTGGTACAACAGTTAGGGTGCTTGCCCACCACACAGTAAGACCTGGGTTCGATTCTCAGCCAATGTGAGTTGTCTTTTATGCTACAAATCCTTAAAGGGAACCTAAACAGAGAAGGATATGGATTTTTCCTTTTAAAATAATACCAGTTGCCTGAATCGCCTGCTGATCCTGTGTCTCTAATACTTTTAGCCACAGCCCCTGAACAAGCATGCAGATCAGGTGCTCTGACTGAAGTCAGACTGGATTAGCTGCATGCTTGTTTCAGGGTGTGATTCAGCCACTATTGCAGTCACAGAGATCAGCTGGACTGCCAGGCAACTGGTATTGTTTACAGGAAACATCCATATCACTCTCACTTAAGGTTCCCTTTAAGCAACCTAATGTTTCTATTGCATTGAGCATAAATAGTAAATGCTAGGTCAGCTTCAGTTAGTACTGTTGTGGTACAACAGTTAGGGTGCTTGCCCACCACACAGTAAGACCTGGGTTCGATTCTCAGCCAATGTGAGTTGTCTTTTATGCTACAAATCCTTAAAGGGAACCTAAACAGAGAAGGATATGGATTTTTCCTTTTAAAATAATACCAGTTGCCTGAATCGCCTGCTGATCCTGTGTCTCTAATACTTTTAGCCACAGCCCCTGAACAAGCATGCAGATCAGGTGCTCTGACTGAAGTCAGACTGGATTAGTTGCATGCTTGTTTCAGGGTGTGATTCAGCCACTATTGCAGTCACAGAGATCAGCTGGACTGCCAGGCAACTGGTATTGTTTACAGGAAACATCCATATCACTCTCACTTAAGGTTCCCTTTAAGCAACCTAATGTTTCTATTGCATTGAGCATAAGTAGTAAATGCTAGGCCAGCTTCAGTTAGTACTGTTGTGGTACAGCAGTTAGGGTGCTTGCCCACCACACAGTTAGACCCGGGTTCGATTCCCAGCTATGGTATGTAAACTGGTTTTTGAAGTAGTATAATTCCCTGGAAGATGAGACCCTCCTCCCTCCGGTAGAAGGGGAGGAGGGAGGAAGCTGTCCCTTAACTAATTAGTGTAGGCAGACAAGTGAGTGAAATGGCATAAGGACCTTGCTTGGAGGAAGGAGGGGGGGCGGGCCTCCAGCAGTGAGAGCAGTGTGTTTGACAATAATGTGACTGCTGACTGTGATGTAGAGGGTCAAAGTTATGCTCAATAGAGCATTATGGGGCGAATCGAACTTCCGCAAAAGTTCGCCTGGTGCAGGCAAACCCGAACCCCCAAAATTCGCCTGGAACCGTTCGCCGGCGAACAGTTTGCTACATCTCTACACAATGATCTAGGCAAAAGCAAGGAGTAGAAGCAGCTACAATCATGTGTAGGGTCAAGAATCACGCACTTTATTGTCATTGCATAACACAACGAAATTACTTTTCGTGACAGCCTCACAGCTCATAGGATTTCTGTCTCGCGCGGGCACGCACAGAGACAGGACCTTTATGCGGGCAGAAGGAGCGTCAGTGACGGATGACTCTCGCCGCTTGGATTGGCGGATTCCGTGGTGGAAGTGGCTGGAAGCGTACCTCCGCTTCTTAAGCTTCCAGTCTTCATTCATTCCCTGTCTGCTGTCGTGAATACTTTGTGTTAGCGCTCAGACCTTAGACTAGCTCCCAGGTGTTGAAACCAAGGACTTCGCACCAGACTAGGAATTGTATATTATTGTTTATTGATTACCTGTGTATGACTTTGGCTAAACTCTGACTTCGCATTTCGCTTACTGATCTGTACTTCTGCCTATCTGCCTTTAGTTGCTGAACATCTGCCTGTCTTCAGATTACTCCATTGCCTCACGATTCTGTACTAATACTTACCTCTATGTTGCCGACTCTTGCCTGTCTGACCTCTCCACTCACCAGTGGGCCCTTGCCACTGGTGAGGTCCTTTATACCCACCAGCTCCACTGGTGAGGTGTTGCTCAGTGATTATTAGTACCCTTCCTGCTCCTCTGGAAAAGGCCTGAGTTATTGTCAGTCTGTACCGCATTTGGTCTCTTACCAGCTCCCCTGGTAAAGACCAGCTACATTATTCTCTGTATGCTCTCTTTAGTACCTTACCAGCCCCTCTGGTAAGGTCTTGCTACTATTAAAGTTACAGTTGCACCAAACACTACTCTCACAGTCTGTTTCAGCTATACTGGTATTATTGGTGATTCTGCAGATCACCTAATAATCAGACGTCTGAGTTATAACACCCAACCATTACAAATGGATAATATTATTTACCAGGACCTATTGGTCCATCTATATTTAGGGCATTTGAATCGGATCGACTACTTTTACATAGTTATCTTGCAAGCTTTCAAAACTTTAATGTTAACTTTAAGTTTCTTCTTCAGGCATGCTATCAAAACAGTTTAGATCCAGTTCTCTATTATGCCTGAAGTAGGCACTTTACCTAGTTTCACACTGGGGCATTCCATTGCACATCCTGTAAAAATAGGATCGCAATGCAACTTTCCCTCTGCACTGTTAACACATAGATGTAAACATATCCTTACAATATAATCCCATCATGTTTGCCATGAAATTTTATTGCCCAACTCAAGGCAATGCAACACATCACTGAGGAAGATGCCTCAAAGTAATTGAAGGTACAACACGTAACAACCTTACTTGGTTTGGATGACATGTAATTGT
This sequence comes from Hyperolius riggenbachi, assembly GCF_040937935.1. NCBI lineage: Eukaryota > Metazoa > Chordata > Amphibia > Anura > Hyperoliidae > Hyperolius > Hyperolius riggenbachi. The sequence goes on from NC_090646.1 coordinate 557,541,998, forward strand.
AATCTTTGCCTGGGTCACATTAAATTATACCAATGCTTGTTGAAAGATTAGTGAACCTGCAGTTGTGATATTGCAAAAAATGTGCATCCAAAAAAAAATAATTCCAATACTGCCTGCAACAATTTAAATAAAGTCTCTCACTATGGTCATTTACACATGTCTGCAATCACACAATGGACCTGATTCACAAAGCTGTGCTAACAGTTAGCGCCCTGGTGAAAAGCCCTTTATCACGCCTAAACTCAGTTCAGATAGAGTTGAGCTGAAATTTTCGAAATTTCGCATTACTATAATTACGCATGCGAAATTCGCGATTACGATGCGAAATTGCGGTAGCGTAATTGCCATTAAAATCGTAATTGAAAATACCGTAAGCGTAATTTTCAATGCGAAATTTCGCGTTTCGTTCATGCCGTAATTTCGCATTAAACGCTACCGTAATTTCGCGTTAAACCGTAACGCTCCGTATAATATAAAAAAGCCGCCGAATTTAAGGGTTAATAGCAAAGCCCCCTTAAGTGCTAAGAGCCTCAAATTTGGAGAATATATTAAGGAGATCAGGAGGAATAAGAGGAAAAAAGAATTTTTCAAAAAGACCTTATAGTTTTTGAGAAAATCGATGTTAAAGTTTCAAAGGAAAAATGTAAACATTTAAAAACCCGCCGACTTTAACGGTTAATAGCAAAGCCTGCTTAAAGTTTAGGAACACCAAATTCCCAGGATATATTAGTCCCCGCCGCCTCCCGCTGTCCACCCCGCCTCTCCCACATGTCACCCACATGTCACCCACATGTGGGTGACATGTGGGTGACAGATGTGGGCGGGGTGGACAGCGGGAGCCGGCGGGGACTTAGCGTCCCGCACGCACCCGACAGAGCTCTGAGCTATATAGCTCAGAGCTCTGTAAGCATCTTTGTATTTGGGCTCCAAGGAGCCCCATTGGTCCTTAGCAGACCAATGGGGTTCCTTCTGATTTAAAGGAACCCCATTGGTCTGCTAAGGACCAATGGGGCTCCTTGGAGCCCAAATACAAAGATGCTTACGGAGCTCTGAGCTATATAGCTCAGAGCTCTGTCGGGTGCGTGCGGGTGCGGCGGCTGAGCGGCGAGTGGCGTCGGGTGCGGCGTAGTTACAATGTAACAAAGTTGTTACATTGTAATAACTTTGTTATATTGTAACTGATTAGTATATTTCCGAGGATATTGCGTGGGAACTGGCTTTTAAAGGGACAGGTAAGTATTAATGGTTAATTAAGAATATTAAAGGACTTTTTTCGTGGTTATGTTTTTTGTTCAATTAAAATACTTTTTCTAAGTGTCTGTGTGTTTATTTACTTTTAACTCTTAAAGGAAATGGGTAAGGGGTACAAGTACCTCTATACTCATTTCTCCTGGGAGGGGGGGTGGGCATCTGGGGGACCCCTTTTTAAAGGGGACTCCCAGATTCCACCATGAACCCCCCCCCCAGGAAATCGCGGCCTCCACCTCCACCGCCCATCGGAGGTGGAGAAGAGCCCCTTGTCCTTGGATTGGACAAGGGCTCGGAGGGGGAGGGGAAAGCTTGGCTGCCCCTCCCCTTCCGAGACCCCCCAATCCATGGACCATGCGGGCTGGTATAGTCAGGGTGCGGAGCCCCACGCGGCCGGTGCTCCGCATTCTGGCTATCCCAGCCTGCATGGGGGACAAGGGGTTAAAGAGGTCTGGGAGGGGGGACCCCACGTCGTTTTTTTTTTATATTTCCCACACTCAGAACGAAGTAAGTAAAACTCTTCCCACTTGGGGGAATCTATGAAAATAATACACTATTGTTACCTGTGCAAAAAAAACTGACATTTTACGAATTTAAAAGACATTTTCGCCCTTGAAACTTAAAAATCGATTTTCTCAAAAACTATAAGGTCTTTTTGAAAAAAAATGTTTTCCTCTTATTCCCACTGATCCCCCTAATATACCCTGGGAATTTGGTGTTCCTAAACTTTAAGCAGGCTTTGCTATTAACCGTTAAAGTCGGCGGGTTTTTAAATGTTTACATTTTTCCTTTGAAACTTTAACATCGATTTTCTCAAAAACTATAAGGTCTTTTTGAAAAAAAAAAATTTCCTCGTATTCCTCCTGATCTCCTTAATATATTCTCCAAATTTGAGGCTCTTAGCACTTAAGGGGGCTTTGCTATTAACCCTTAAAGTCGGCGGCTTTTTTATATTATACGGAGCGTTACGGTTTAACGCGAAATTACGGTAGCGTTTAATGCGAAATTACGGCATGAACCCACTGCAATGCGAAAATTACGCTTACGCGAAATTTCGCGAAATCCTTCTTCATTACGATTATGTACTTACGACCATAATCGTAATTACACTAATTACGCGAAATTTCGCGAAATCGTAATTAGGTCATTACGCTCATCTCTAAGTTTAGGCCTGATAAGTTTAGGTGTGATAAGTTTAGGTGTGATAAGTTTAGGCATGATAAGTTTAGGTGTGATAAGTTTAGGCATGATAAGTTTAAGCACCAACTGCGTTAGCACCGCAGTGCACAGCTGATCAAAAATTTGGCGCTAGCAAAGTCTGGTGCACTTCGCATAGAGTTTAATGGCGCTGCTTTTCGTGTGGGACTTTGCACGCTATCGACACTTATCTAAACTTATCACGCCTAAACTTATCACACCTAAACTTATCACACCTAAACTTATCACGCCTAAACTGGCTTTTCATCAGCGTGGTGCAATGGTTATCACGCATAAAGTCTCTAACTGGGTTAGCACCGCTTTGTGAATCGAGCCCAATGACTACTTTACTACCTTTCATCAGCCCTTTCTAGTGCCCAATGTGACACAGGTGAGGGTTGTTAATACTTGCCAAATAACATCAAAAGATTTCTTTTTAAAGTGGACCTGAACTCAGAACTTCCTCTCTGCTCTAGAAAAAATAAGCAACAGCATAATAACTTATAAAGAAAAACATTTATTTGTTACAGCTGATACAAATCCTGTAACAAATCTACAGTGTGTCTACTTCCTGCTTTCATGGAAGCAGACATATTGTTAACATCCTGTGCGTACAAATGGCAGTCAGCTGACAAGTCTGACACGATCAAATTACAATTTGGGATTAGTCACAAATGAAGGGGAATTAGAGAGGCTAAACTCTCCAAATACATATTGGGCTTCATTCACAAAGCCGTGCTAACTGTTTAGCACGGGTGTGCTAAACAGTTAGCACGTGAAGTGCTGTTCACGGACTTTTTTTGCGAGCGCAAAGTGCCGCGATTTGCTCGATCGCGGACTTTTGGGCGCACAAAAGTCCACGATCGAGCACATCGCGGCACTTTGCGCGCGCAAAAGTCCGCGAACGGCACTTCACGTGCTAACTGTTTAGCACACCCGTGCTTAGCACGGCTTTGTGAATGAAGCCCATAGGGTGCAATTCTATATGTTTTTTTAAGACAGGGTTTGGAGGCGCCCGGGTAGAAAATGTATACTATATTTTTATGTTAGTAGCTATATATAGTAGTATCCAACAATATATTAGCATAAATTTGTGCTACCTTATAGATGTCCCATTTTGGATAAAAAGCAGTAGAGGTTCAAGATATATAAAGTCAGTTCTTATTGATGCACTAGACTAGTGCATCAATAAAACTGACTTTTTTATCTTGAACCTCTACTACTTTTTATCCAAAATGGGACATCTATAAGGTAGGACAACTTTATGCTAATATATTGTTGGATATAGCTACTAACATAAAAATATAGTATACTTTTTCTACCCGGGCGCCTCCAAACCCTGTCTTAGAATAGTATTAGAACCCCCTATTTTATAAAGGTGATTTAGTCAAACTTTTTCGACCAAAGAATCAATTTTCTGGAGCAGCGACCACTAAACAACTGAAAGGCCGAGTGGGGACAGTACTTCTCCACATGCGAAAACGAGTGGTTGCCTCCTTCAGCAACCCAATTTTGTGAGTATAATCTCTACTGAATTGTTCTACCCCCCCCCCCCCCATCTACTAACAGTATTGCTCCAGATTGGGGTCCAGGACCTCTATGTGTTTTTTTCCCTCTCACAACCACATTTCTATATGTTTTCCTTCTGTGCAGTGCAAGAGTTCAGGTCCACATTTTGAATGATTATTTATGATGTTCAATTCAGAGACACTTTAGTAAACCAGGGTAAGTGGCTTCTTATATGGATATGCTTAGTGGAAATACACTGACTTGTACTCACAAACTCAGAGGCAAACATCTGGTTCACCTCATTCATATCTACTGGAAATATGACTAATAGTTGTCAGAATTTAGCATTTCCTGCATATACAAAACAGAAAATGTGAGCACCCGGTTATTAGATTACTCTTTGGTTTACAATAAATATATAATATCTACTTCTTGGTAGAAAAAAATAAAATGTGATTATGCAGAGACAATATTTTTAATGGTCCTTTTTTTATTTTATCCCTGCATAATTCTGCATCGGTCTGCCAGCATTATTACAGTGATGAATGAGTGTACATTATGTACATGAAAAATTACAGATAATTGAAGAAGTCCAGTCAGCTATAGCAACATTTTTAATTAAGAAACAATTTACAACAGACACTTGACTTGAGAGGTGACCCTTAGAATTATGTTCATCTTTCCCTTCATTTGAGAACATGCTCCACTTTTATATTGATTCAAAGGCTAGGCCAAAGCAAAATGATCATAATCATGTTTGAGAATCAAAGCCAATGCATACCAGAGAAAAGGATATTACATTTATTAAATATTTTTTAATTTATTTTATATCTTTCCAAATACAATCCAGTTGAGCTGATTATAGTAAAATAATGTAATCTACAAAAAATGGTAATATTGTTTTCTTATAAATCATTACTGTTATTTTATTGGACTCAGACTTTGATTTTCATTTGTTCTTAATAAAAAGCAAAAACTTAAAATAAAAGAATTAAATAAATAAGAAAAAGCCCTGTAAAGAAAGTTAAATGGGAAAGAAAGGGTAAGCCTGCAAAGAAAGTTTGTAGTATCATTTGCATGTATACAGGATATTAAAAAAAAAAAAAGACTAAAGCATGTATATAACTAAAAAAATACAAGACAAAAGAAAATCCTTTTGGCTTCTGTTGAAACGTTAAAGGACATTCAGGGAGCATTCAAAGTTGTTCTTGCAGAAAAAGCATGTCGTTTTTGCACAAGCGTAACTCTATTTTATATATGCAAGAGGATGGCGCTCACAGGCCCCGAATATTTCACCTTAAACGGGTCCTGTGGACTGTCTAAATAAACAAAAAAAGACACTTACAGCTGTAATGTCCCGCGCTGTCCTCCTCTGATGCTTCGTTCCCCGCCACCAGTCCCGGTGTAATATTCATCTAATCTAATAATGCTCACTCCTGCACGTGTCACCGGGAGTTGAGAGATCACGCGCCCGGCCACAGCCGCGCAGCCGCAGTCTAATCAGACAGCTGATTAGACCGGGATCAGCGGCAGGGAATAGAGGCTCGTAGGAGGACGGTGTGGGACATGACAGCTGCAGGGGGCCGATAGAAGCCCCAGGTAAGTGTCATTTTTTGTTTATTTAGTCAGTCCAGAGAACTCCTTTAGGGGAAGAGGACCTATACACTATGCTAGATATAAGACTTCTGTATTCCCGGGTAGCATTCCTACCGCCACGCGCTCGGCTAGTTCCGCTCTGTCTTGGTATCCCAGGTTGTCCCGCCGTCTCTCAGCGTATGGCTTCACTTCCGCGTCTAAGCTCCGCCCGACATGTTTTGTCATCAATGACTCATCGGGGGCATGGGGCCAGATGCACTGGGAAGCCTCTTATACTATTGTGTGTAACTCCACCCTCTATCACTCTTCCCGTCGCCAACCATCCTATGCAGCTGCTATCTGCTACCACCAAACCAAAGGAGGACCCTATACACAATAATCACTCCCATACAACAATGCACATTTTATAATCCATTTAAAGCATTAAAAAAACAGTAAAAAAAACAATGTGAAGCAAAGTTAAAACCCATCTCCTAATGTCTTACCCATATATTACCCAATTTCAAAATCAATAAATTTGCAAACGCAAATTCGCACACATTTGGAAATGCAATGTCATTGACATATATTACATATGCAAAAAATGCGTTTTCACAAATTCGCTAAATGGATCAAATTTTTAACAGGTGTTTACACTGTTTAAAAGATTCATTTGGTTTAAAACCTTCAAGGAAAGTATCTGATTAAAAAGATAAATATACTTATTTTTGCTCCTATCAGGGTGAAATGAAAAGCCAGCATAAAACCTTTATTTGATTCAAATGTCTAAGTACAGATGGACCAACAGGTCCTGGTTAAAAATATTATTAAATAAAGTTAGATATAGGTATATCCCTTTCAGCCCTCATAAGATGATAATCTTCATATGGGCATACAGGGCTTTTGGGGACAACCAGCTTTTCAGTATATTCAGAGACACTAAGGCCTTGATTCTCTAACTGGCACTAAGCCGGTTAGTGTGCCTTATCTGAGGTTAGTGTGCCTTATCTGAGTTAGTGTGCCTTATCTGAGGTTAGTGTGCCTTATCTGAGTTAGTGTGCCTTATCTGAGGTGCAGTGCGCGATGTAGCTTTATGCATCTTTTAGATAATGCACACTAACCTCATATAAGGCACACTAACCTCAGATAAGGCACACTAACCTCAGATAAGGTTAGCGCTATAGTTTGTGCCCACTAAGTGATAAGGCACACTAACTGGCTTAGCGCCGGTTAGTGAATCAAGGCCTAAGATGAGTTTTGAGTCAGATAAGTCAGATTTAATAATTAAACTGTATATTTTATTATCAACACATAAAACATATTTAAGAGAAAACACTTATAGCTTGAACAGACAAATACTGATATAGCCATTACAATAATTCATGTTACATGCAATAACAATAATTCATCATACAATTTTTTGATTGCTTCCCTGTATGGGGGCTTTTAAATGGAATTCACTCCCAATTTGTGACCACCCACTATATAAACTAAAGTGAGGTCACACTTGAATCAGAGTGTCTGTATGTACTTTAATAGCAATAGCTACACAATGGCCGAGATATACTCGACGAATTTCGTGAATAAGACAGTTGCATAATTCACTTCTTCAGGAGTAGCGTATTTTTTCTGGCTTAAAGAGACTCCGTAACAAAAATTGCATCCTGTTTTTTATCATCCTACAAGTTCAAAAAGCTATTCTAATGTGTTCTAGCTTACTGCAGCACTTTATACTATCACTGTCTCTGTAATAAATCAACTTATCTCTCTCTTGTCAGACTTGTCAGCCTGTGTCTGGAAGGCTGCCAAGTTCTTCAGTGTTGTGGTTCTGCTATGAACTCCCCCTTCCAGGCCCCTGTATGCACACTGCCTGTGTGTTATTTAGGATTAGAGCAGCTTCTCTCTTCTCTTTTATCTTTTACAAGCTGGATAAATCGTCCTCTGAGCTGGCTGGGCTTTCACATACTTAGGAATTACAGACAAGGGCAAAGCTGTTTGCAGGAAGAAACAAGCAACCTGAAACTTCAGTGCATGAGAACAGGGGGAAAGAAACACACAAATAATCTCTTGAGATTCAAAAGGAAGGCTGTATACAGCCTGCTTGTGTATGAATGTATTTTCTATGTGTGGACATACTGTACATCAACCTACTTCCTGTTTTGGTGGCCATTTTGTTTGTTTATAAACAAACTTTTTAAAACTGTTTTTAACCACTTTTAATGCGGCGGGGAGCGGTGAAATTGTGACAGAGGGTAATAGGAGATGTCCCCTAACGCACTAGTATGTTTACTTTTGTGCGATTTTAACAATACAGATTCTCTTTAAAGGCACAAATACACTGTTGGCTGGTATCCCATTGATTCAAAGGTAGATCTCATATTTGTATGTCCCTTATTTATATTGCACGCTCCCAGATGTCAATATCATCACAATTCTGTCTTCAAGTGCTCTCCCATCTGTAGCCTGTCTCCATCCCCAGTGGCCGACTGTCCCCATGACCTGGCTGCATGTATATTACAAGATTACATACATGCTGCTGGTTCAGGGGGAACAGGCAGCCAGTGGGGATGGAGACAGGACAGAGGAGGAAGCATTGGCCGGACAGGTGAGTGTGCTCCGCTGCCAACACTCTTCTTTAGTGGGAGCACTATTTTAGATAGGAGGAAACCTGATGGGCTTGCATTGCAGTGGTGGCGGTTCCAAAGATTTTAAATAGATTTCAAGGTGAAATTTATCATGAAGACCCCAAATTTGTAGATATGCCCCTGATATGCATGGTCACAGGTGTGTACAGAACACATGCTTCAAAAATGAACTGTTTTGTTAGCAAATGTGGTACAATAAATAATTTAAAGCCTCCCTCTCCATTTTTTACATGTATCAAATACCTAATTAAAAAGTCAGCGTGCATTTCTACAAAGAATACACTTATTTGAATGCCTTTTCCTTGCATAAACATATGCTATAGCACTTGTGCTTAAATCAAAGAAAACTGTCTGAAAAAGAATACTTCAATGAATTCTATAACTGAGAGAGTTGGTGATTTCTGAGAGGTGCTTAAATGCTTCTCTTCCAAGTCTTGTTATACAAAGCATTTGTTATCAGGTTCTGTTCACCGAAACCAAAATTAGAATATGTTCTCATGCTTTCTCATAGTGGGAAATAGAAAATTATGGAGATGAGAAAGAATGAATAGGTATAGCTCAGGAGAGAGGCAAGAAAAGACAATGTGCAGCCTCATTATAAGCAGAGAAGTGAAAGGGCAAAGGAAGATTACAGGTTGTGAATCATTATGTGATGTTGGAGCTGTTACCCATTTAGCAACACTTAAAAGTATTATTGTATGTGCTTACTCAAGGCTATGAGGTGCATTATGTGGAGTACTTAGTTAAGACTTTTTTCTACCTGATTATGAATTTGAATGCATGTTTAATTTTATAACATTTGAATCATTTATGAAAAGATATACTGCACAGTTTTAAATATTCCAGAACCGTACATGAATTAGTGCAATAGATAAATTATAAACATACAAATTTTGGAATTCATTTTGTGAAAAGATTCACTATTTTTTGTTTGTTTATTTGTTTGTTTTTTGTGTGATAGACTAAATAGATGTGTTATATTCTGTATGCGTACACATGAGGTCAGCAGTGGCGTACCTTGAGCGGTGCTGGCATAGCTCATGCCATGGGCGCCACAGAACTATGTGCACCATGCCTGCTCCCATCCTGTGCTGCTACCACTGCCTTCCCATATGCCGGCCGCCACTGCTGTCTCCCGTTTCCACTGCCTCCATGTGACAGCATCAGTCAGATCTCCGATCAGCAGCAACCTGTGAAGAGGGCGCATAGTGATGTCATTAGTCACCCTTAGGTTGCCGCTGATTGGAGGTCTGATTGAGGCTGTCACATTGAGGCAGCAGAGAGGAAAGATAGCAGTGGTGGGAGGCATTGATTTAAGGTCTGACTGAGCACTGTGAGTGTGAGTATAAGCAGCAAGCGGGGGGGAGTAGAGGGAGATGGGAAAGCACCTGCCACTTGTCAATACCTAAACTGGGGGGGTCCCTGTCCCAACCTAAACTGGGGGGCATTACTACGTGAACTGGGAAGGTTCCTGTTACTACCTAACCTGGAGAGACACCTATCACTACTTAAAGTGGGGTGGGCTCTGTCACTACCTAACCTGGGGAGGCATCTGTCAGTACCTAAAATGGGGGTCAGGCTGTCACTTTCTAACCTGGGGTGGCACCAGTCACTACCTAAACTGGGACGGGGCACTTGTCACTACCAAAACTGGAGGGTCACTACCTAACCTGGGGAGGCAACCGTCACTACCTAAACTTGGGGGGTTGTCACCACCTAATCTAGGGAGGTACCTGTCACTACCTAAATGAGGGCACTTGTAACTTAAACTGGGGGCACTTGTCACTACCTAAACTGGGGGGCTACTTACACTGGGGGCACCTGTCACTTCCTAAATTGGGGGCTATTTGCACTGGGGAACCTGTCACTACCTAAACTGGGAGGCATATGTATACTGAGGGAACCTCTCACTATTTTAACTGGTGGGGGGCTGCCTATTCTGGGGGACACCTCTTACTACCTAAACAGGGGGACTACATGGGACACCTCTAGCTACATAATACTGGGGGATCACACTTGGCTACCTATTGGTATTAATGGGCGTACGTACCTAATACTTTTTGCGGTACTTTTAGCTACCTAATACTATTTAAGTGGTACATCTGTCTATCTAATACTGCTTTTTTTTTCAACAATAAAATTGTTATTGGTTAAGATTATGACATACATCAAAATTTGAGATACAGTGATATCTTGTATAGTTCACACTACAACGGTTTGTACAAATGAGATGAAACTGTACATAGGGATTGAACAAGGTATATATAAACCTTGACAAAGAACAATAGGTCATTCAACAACAATAGAATATAGCTGATTTATCATCCGTGTGAAAATGGATATGTTAGTATATCATTGTTAGTATCATTTGGGAAGTATATAATGGAAGATGGAAACCTAATCAACCATTCATAAACCAAATAGGCTGGCTGACTACAGGTCACCCTCCCACTGTTCTGTTCGATTGAGGCAGTGGTTCTAAGACCAATCGAGAGCTGACTCGTCGATACTAATCTTTGTGTTTGAGATACAGCTATTATTAGTAAGCTTATAGATGCTATATCTAGTGGATTCAAATACAACTAAGAGTAAACTAAACTAAATAAAACATAAAAACAGAACAGAACAACTTATATAATTAGCACCATTTATTTTTTTTGTTTTCAAGGGTGTTTATTAAGAAAAAGAGAAATACAGGGAAGTACATCAAACAAGTTAGCATGAACAGATTCATCATTACAAGTTAAACTATCATACATATATCAAACCTAAGGCAATTAAAGCTTCAGTGGGGTATTTTCTGCATCTGTAACTCAGAATGCCTACGTCACCTCTACAGAAAGCGATATAAACAGAGTTAGTGGCAGAGAGATATCAGCTCACGTTGCATTCAGAGATATACTCACTATGTATACAGAAAGAAAATAAGTGTTATATATCTTTGGTACAAGTTAACCCATATATTCCAACAATAAATGGCAACTTTACAAGCTGGGTACAGTGACGGTGCACAACAGTATTCCGTAATTGCCACCTTCCAGACCCGTACTGCAATATGTTCTTACTGCACGAGAAGTAATTCATGTGGCTAGCGAGGCCCCATTCCCTCCTAGAGGTGTGTAATGTGTAGCGGCAATCATTCTCCAGAATATTGCATAATTTAATTTAGCAGTAGTAAGTCTCTATACTCTGCGGATTCCTTAAAGTGTGCCCATTGTGCCCAAGTTATAGAGAATTTGTGGGTTCTGTCAGATTTAGTTGCTCTGATTTTCTCCATAGTGTAGATGAAGTCAACTTTCTTCAACCAATCTCCCATAGAGGGGATCTTTGTCGATTTCCACCAACGCGGGATTAGTACTTTTGCTGCATTGAGGAGGTGTATCAGAAGAGAGTTCTTGTATGTTTTAAGCCCATGGTCATTATGATGCAGAAGTATAGCTAATTTCTGAAATGGGATGTGAAGAGAAGAAATTTTGGTCGCCCATTTATGTATGAGCTTCCAGTAGGGGATAATTTTGGGGCACTCCCACCATATGTGGTCATATGTAGCGGGGCTGTGAGTACATCTCCAGCAAGACTCTGGATAGTCAGGAATTATTTTGTGGAGGGTTTCTGGGGTTTTATGCCATCTTGTTAATATCTTATAATTTGCTTCTTGAATGGAGGTGTTTACTGAGCTCTTGTGCGTCAGGATGAAGATATTTTCCCAATCTATTGTGTTTTCCTCGTCTCCCTCCTCAGCCTCCCATTTATCTATAAAGGGAAGGGGGGTCTCAGGGCTTAGGTTCTCCAGCGTTTTGTACATTAGGGAGACAGTATGTAGGACTTGTTCTCCCCTCTGGCACACCTCCTCAAACCCAGTCAGATTTCTGGAGAAAGGTTGTTTGTTTTTCAAACTCGTGATGTAAGAACATATCTGCCTAAAGGGCCATCTCGGGATAACCTGATCGCCTATTTTACCAGTGAGTTTTCCCTGGGTAATAAATTCCGTTATCTTGCCCTCACTCTGTGCAGGAAAACCCTGAAAAAGATGCCCCTTAATACCTGGTCCGAAGTCAAGGTTGTACATAATGCTTGTGAGAGGGCTTAACACAGAAGAAATCTTAAAGCGTTTGCACATATTGAAAATTATCTAGCATACTTTTGATAAGCGTGAATTCTTTAATAGTATGTTTTGCCACTGGATTAGGGACCCAAGGGATACACCGAACAGGCTGACCTAAAATTTGTTCATCTAAATTAACCCATAGTTTAGCATCGCCATGACATGTTCAATCAATTATCCTCGTTAGTAGGCTAGCCCTATGATATCCTTCCAAGTTGGGTAGAGCCGCTCCTCCCTTCTGTTTGAAGCTGTCTTAGATATTTCTGAGGGAGCGTGATAGGGACAGCCTGGAGTAGGTATAGGATACGGGGCAGTAGGTTCATTTTTATCACCCCAATACGTCCGAACCAAGATAGAGTCAGGTTTTCCCATCTTTTTAGATCTGCGAAGATTGTTGTTTGAATAGGCATGAAATTCAGGTCAAATAGTTTGCTAGTGTCACTGGATATTTTAACCCCAAGATATGTGATAACCTCTTTACTCCATTGCAGGGGCACAGAATGCTTAAGTTTCTCAACTACGTGTATAGGGACTGTAATGTTTAGAACCTCCGATTTCGCCATGTTCATCTTGAAGTTTGATAGGGATTCAAAAGACTGGAATTCTTCCAGTACTGCTGTTAGGGAGATCTCTGGGTCTGTTAGGAATAGTAGAACATCATCTGCAAAAGCAGCAATTTTAAAGCATAACTGCCCCACTCTCACTCCCTGTATGTTGTCATTATTGTTTATATGTCTGATAAAAGGCTCAATTGATAAGATGAATATTAATGGCGAGAGCGGGCAGCCCTGACGGGTGCCGTTTCTTAAGGAAAAGGGTTTGGATAGGCAGCCGTTGACTCTAATCCGTGCCATAGGATTTGAGTAAAGCGCCAGGATTTTTTGTTCCATTGCAGGGCCCACATTGATGAAGTTTAGCATCTCTCCCATATAGTCCCAAGCTACTCTGTCGAAGGCCTTCTCCGCGTCAACCGACAGGAGAAGGCCCTCGACATTTCGCTTTTGCATATATTCTATCAGTGTTATAGCTTTGGTAGTATTGTCCCTGGCTTCTCTTCCAGGGACAAACCCGACTTGATCTTTACCAATGAGAAGGGGAATGATCTGTAATAGCCTGTTTGCAATAATTTTGCTGTATATTTTGGTGTCTACGTTCAGGAGAGAGATCGGCCTGTAATGGGCACAGTTTGTGTCATCTTTTCCTTTTTTGGGAATTACGGTAATGTGTGCTAATTGCATCTCCTGCGGTAGTGGGTTAATATCTGAGATTTCATTGGCCAAAGCGGTGAGATGAGGTGTTAAAATGGCACTAAAAGCTTTGTAGTAAGCTCCTGAAAACCCGTCAGGGCCAGGGCTTTTGTTTGGCTTCAGGGATTTTATTGCAATAGACACTTCATCTTCCAGAAAATCCTCACCCCACTCTTCAAGCACCTTAGTGTCAATTTTGGGCATTCCCGATTTTAGAAGGTATTGTTTAATCCTATTTAATCTGTCCTCTTTCCCCTGTGTGGAATCCCCTCGTGACCCTAATGAATAGAGTTCCGAATAGAATTCCATAAATCTTTTTGCAATTTCCGGTGTTTTTTGCATCAGTACTCCTTTTGCGTCCCTTATAGCTTTGATTTCCCCTCCTATCTGTTTCTCCCGCAGTGCCCTAGCTAAGTATTTTCCTGGTTTGTTTCCAGCTTCAAAAAAGATACCAGTCCTGAGGGTAAATTCCTCTTGAAATCGCCTATCCAGTGATTTGTTTAGTTTTGACCTGACTTCCATGCTTCTTTGCATATTAGAGGGTGAGAAATTTTCCTTATTCAACAATTCAAGTTTCCTAAGTTCCTCTACCCATGCATCCACCTCCTCTCTCTTTTCTTTCCTTAACCTGGACTGCTCCTGCATCAGTATTCCCCTTATAGTGCACTTATGAGCTAACCAGACCGATCGCCTGCTAACATCAGGGGTTACATTCCTTTCAAAAAAGGCTTCAAGTTCAGCCTTTAGTTTGTTTTGGACACTTTCCTCAGCTAAAAGCTGGGATGGGAATCGCCAAATAAAATTTTTATCTTGTTTGGTCCCCAGCGCTAGGGTCAATATTACCGGCGCATGGTCGGATCTTGTGCGAAGTTCTATTTTAGTATCTACAACTTTGGTAAGGTCTTGTTGAGAAATAAAAAGATAGTCTATCCTTGTCGCTTTGTTGTGTATTGCTGACCAAAACGTGAAGTCTTGCTCAGAGGGGTGATTTAACCTCCATGCATCTACTAATCGAAGTAATGATAAATTATGTTTTATTCTGTTCAGGACCTTGTATCTAGTGGATGAACGCCCATCAGATGTATCTAAAGTTGGATTTAATGCAACATTTAAATCACCCCCCAACACTAATAATCCTTGGGCGAATGTCAGCAAGCGATCGGTCAAAGCAGCCACAAAAGTTGCTTGGCCCTTGTTTGGTGAATAAATAGCGGCAAGGGTTACCTGTTGTTCGTTCAGAAGCCCCTTCAGGAGAACAAACCTGCCCTCCTCATCTATTATACTATCCTTGAGATCTCACTTAACCCTTCTGGAGAGCAAAATGGATACTCCCTTAACCTTGCCTTCAGAAGACGAGGAGTTAAATATCGTTGGATATCTCCTGTCACAGAAAAGAGGGACTCTGCCTTTCTGAAAATGAGTCTCTTGGATAAAGAGCACATCACAACAGTGTCTAGAAGCTTCAGAAAGCACCCATTTTCTCTTGAGAGGAGAGTTCAGGCCCTGAGCATTCAGGGACATAATTGAAACCTTTTGCATCCTGCCTGCCATGGAGCGAATGGGATTGATCAGCAGTGAGTCTAAATGGAGTAACCCACGTGGTTGTATAACTAGAAGGGTCTTGTTTGCACGCCAAACCAGCAGCGCACAAACAGTAGAAGATTGCACCGTCACCGCTCAGCTTAACCTACAGAGTAGAGGAGCCGAACCACCTCTACACTCAAACTGTAATAGTGTGACTCCTAAAACTTAGTTTTAGGTGTCTCTGGTATGGGGGTGTGTGTTATGAAGGTGACTTAACACCAAAAACAGAGAAATAGCACAGTAAGCCTAGAAACAGGAAACTCTATAGCTCACAACAAGATTCAACGAAAAGTACAAACTAAATAGTACAAGCAAGCTTCTTAAGGGGAGACAGGTTGATTATTATAAGAAAAACCAATGTATGCAACCATACGTGTTAAGTATCGCATATAACCTGTAAATGATGCTCGGTCATGTGCCATGGCTTATCTAGGTAAAAAGAGGAGAGCATATTGACTTCAGTCAGTGTCCTCTTTTAAAATCATAGAAGTCAAAGTAGATCATAGAAGTCAAAGTTAGCCATCTAAAACAGCAGGCAGTCTGTGATAACGAAACCTGGAATACAAAGATCACGTTAATCCGACTAAAGCACTGGATATCACGGAGGACCATCGCCTGAAGCTGTGTCCCCTTGGTTTGACTCGTCAGAAGAAGAAGGACTAGCATGCGACACTTTATCCGCCCAGGCGTCTGCGGCCTTTTTCCGGCGTTTAGCTCGATCCCTTGGCCCCTGTTGTAGGGGGGATGTCAGAGACTCCAAGATGGTTGAGAGGCCAAACTCTTGTTGCCAATCGCTCAGGTCGGGGGTGTCAATCCGCAGCGCATCACAGAAAGGGGATAGATCTTCTGGTGTCTGCAGAATGTGTGTTTCTCCTTTATGTGTACCACTCAGGCCAAATGGGAATCTCCATTTATATAGCATATTCTTCTCCCTTAAGATTTGTAGCAGAGGCTTCAGGGCCCTCCGTTGCCTCAGAGTGATGGGGGAGAGATCTTGAAAGATTGCAATTTCAGCGCTATTAAATGTAATCTTCTCTTGATTTCTTGCTGCTCTGACGATCTCTTCCTTAAGGGGGAATGAGGCTAGACAGCAGATGACATCCCGCGGAGCATTAGGATCCACACTTCGTGGCTTCAGTGCTCTGTGCGCGCGGACAAATTCTATAGCAGTGTCTTTTTCCCTTTCTAGCAGGCTGTTAAAGAGGGATTGCAGAGCGTCCATAATCTGGGTCTGTTGGACCGATTCAGACAAGCCTTTAATTCTCAAGTTGTTCCTGCGCCCCCTATTATCAAGATCTTCCATTATCCTAAAAGCCTGCTGTATCTGGTGATCCTGCCTGCTAGATTGTTTCTTGAGGCGTTTAATGTCACTAGCCTGCGCTTTGGCCGCATTTGTAATAGAATCCACCTTGGCGGCAAGTGTTTGTATGTCTCCCCGCACTGATGCCACCGCTACCTGCAGCGCGGATTTTAGTTCCCCGGCCACTGAATTTAGATCTCCCAGCGTCAGTACCTTGACTTGGGGTTGGGTAGTTTCCCCACGGGCCTGTGTAGTCTCTCCCGCTGGTTGCTGCGTCACACTCTGCTGCTCGGAGGTCGGCACCATCTTGCTTTTTGGGCCTGAATTTGCAGCGCTCGGCTGGGACTTGAAAATCTCCGGTATTCCCTTCTGCTGGCTCGCTTGAAGGCGCTCGCTCTGTTTCCCGGTCTGTTTAGCTTGCTTCTCCCTCTCCTTGCCTGTCATTTTAGGGTGGTTGCGTGCTAACGGACAGCCTTTTAATCACCGTCTCCCCAGAGCTTCTCGCTTACGCGTCCTGCTCCATCGGCTTCCGGCCACGCCCCCCTGAGCACCATTTATTTCACCCTCAACGAATTCTACTGTAGGTTTGAACTCCAACCCATCCCTTCAGGTAACCAGGCGACCACCCCCGGAGTACCCCAGGCCCTTGCATCCACTTCTAGAACAGACTGTGTCTTCCCAGCACCAATTGCAGTCCAGGTGTCTGATGTACACAAGCACCTCCGGAAGCTGAACCCCAGGAAAGCCTCCGGCCCGGATGGCGTGTCTTCTATGTGCCTGAAAACCTGTGCTAGCCAGCTGGCCCCTGTCCTGACCTCTATATTCCAGAAATCCCTGTCGGTGGGCATAGTACCCTCCTGCCTCAAAAGGTCCACCATCATTCCGGTGCCCAAAAAACCAGGAGTAACGGATCTCAACAACTACAGACCAGTGGCCCTTACTCCAACTGTTATGAAGATTTTCGAAAAACTAATCCTCAAGCACCTGAAAGACTCTACTGATGCTCTCCTAGATCCACTTCAATTCGCTTACAGAGCAAACAGGTCCATAGAGGATGCCATCAACACCAGCCTGGCATTCATCATGGAACATCTGGACAGACCAAACACCTACGCCAGGCTCCTCTTCCTTGACTTCAGCTCTGCTTTTAATACAATCTGCCCGAACATCCTGCATGACAACCTAGCGCGACTAGGGATTGATCTTACGCTCTGCGCTTGGGTCAAGGACTTCCTCACTAACAGGACGCAACAAGTCAAACTCGGCAGCTGCCTCTCCCGAGTGAGGACCACAAATACTGGCGCCCCCCAAGGATGCGTACTGTCTCCGATCCTTTTCTCCCTGTATACAAACAGCTGCACCCCCACTGCCGACCGTGTTAAGGTCATCAAATTCGCAGATGACACTACCATTCTTGGCCTCATCGACAGTGACGACGAACGTGCCTACCGCAGCGAGGTCGAGCATATCTGCAACTGGTGTAAGGACAACAATCTCGTCCTAAATGCAGCAAAGACTGTCGAACTGGTTGTGGACTTCAGAAAGCGCCCCCCCCCCCTCTAAATCCGGTCTACATCGAAGGCACCGAAGTCACAAGAGTATCAAGTGTCCGCTTTCTGGGCACCACCATCACCAATGACTTGAGATGGAGTGAAAATACCACTAAATGCCAAAAGAAGGCTCAGCAACGGCTGTTCTTCCTAAGACAACTAAGGAAGTTTGGTATGCCGCAGGAGCTGTTGTCAAGTTTCTACACGGCAACCATCGAGTCTATCCTTTGCTCCTCCATCATCGTTTGGTATGGTGGAGCCACGTCTAGCGACAAGTACAGGCTACAAAGGGTCATAAATGCCGCGGAAAAGATTATTGGTACTCCCTTACCACCACTGGACCTCCTCTACGAATCCAGGATGAGAACCAGGGCAAACAGGATCACGAACGATCCTCGCCACCCCGGCAGTCACTTCTTCAACCGCATGCGCTCAGGCCGCCGCTACAGATCTATTCCCGCCAAAACCTCCAGGCACAGGAACTCCTTCTACCCTCAAGCAGTGCTCCTTCTGAACTCCAGCTGAACTCGTGCACAGCACACAGCGAAGCCCCCTAGGACGTCTGTCACCGAGGCCAAAATAGCCTGTATAGTCTTATTTTTATGTTTGCTCATTGCATGTTTGCTGTTTTTGTTTTGTTTTTTGCACTACCATGGTCAATGACTTTCTCTTTGTAAATTTATACTCTCTTTATTTTCTCCCTGCACTATGCACTATAATACATGCCGATGTGTACCACAAACAATTCCGGGTGCGGCAACCACCGCACTTGGCGAAATAAATATGATTCTGATTCTGATTCTGATTCTGGTTATCTAATACTGCTTAACGGGGGACTCACGGGGAAACTAAATATTGCTAATTGGCGGACAGTTATGGATACATAATATCTAGGGGCACTTCTGGCTACATAATACTGCTTTAGAGGGGCACATGGTTACTTAATTCTGTTATCTTGGGAGCATGGTTACTTAATTTATGTGTTTAGGGCATACTTGGCTACTTAATTATTTATCTTGACACACCTGGCTATTTAATTTGTTTTACCTTGAGGCACCTGGCTGCTTAAATATTTTATCTGGAGGTTTGTTACTACTCAATTATTTTTTCTGGTTGTTGTTACTACTTAATATTTTTGTTGGTCGGCATGTGTCTACTACTACTGATAAATTATCTGGAAGCATGTGACTACTTAAATTCTCTTATCTGGAGGCATGGAACTAATAGATTCTCTTATCTGGAAGCATGTGACCATGTATTTCTTTAATTTTGAGGCACATGGCTACTTAATTGTAATATAATATACTGTAGGTATTTCCAAAAAAGTAACCGGTAATAATAATAATAATAATATCTTGTGACAAAAAAACAGACGAGAACAAATGTATGTAAGAATGGATGTTGTTTTTATAGAAGAAGGGGGTTCTGATCAGAGAGGGGGGTGCAATTTCAGTGTTTGCCATAGGGGCCATATTACCCAGATATGCCACTGGAGTTCAGTGAGGCTTGTTGTAGGAATGGACCCTCGGGGGGAGCATTTCATCCTGGTGCCGGGCAGTTCAGTGCAGGGCAAGCTGAATGACGGCTCTCCCTGCTGCTGCTAAACTCCCCAGTGGCATTAAATAGAATTCCCCCTCTAAGTTGTAGCAAGTTGGAGGAAGTTGTAATTCGGGGTCTGGCCAAAACTTCCGGAGCCCCGAATTACAGTTTTTACGGGGAGCGCAGCACAGCATTGCTGCTATGATGATGGCCAGTAGGGATGCTCGTTCGGATTCCACGGAAATGCAATTTCCGAATTTCCGATTGGAAATTGCATTTCCGCATCGCAATTCAGAAATTGGTAATGCAAGTGCGGTAGGCGGATTTTTGCGGAAATTTCCGCGAACTCTAACATCAGTTTTCTCAAAAACTACAAGGTTGTTTTGAAAGTTTTTTCCCTCTTGTTCCTACTTTTCTGCTTAACATTCCCTGAAAATGTGGTGTTTCTAGCACCTATGGGGGCTTTGCTATTAACCTCTAAAGTCGGCTTCATAGCGGTTCCAATGCAGATTTTGGCGATAATTTTTGCCGATTTTAAAATTGATTTTCTCAAAAACTACAAGGACTTTTTGAAATATTTTTTTCCTCTTGTTTCCACTTTTCTGCTTAACATACCCTGAAAATATGGTGTTTGTAGAACCTACGGGGGCTTTGCTATTAACCGCCAAAGTAGGCAGCTGCTGACTGTAATGTAAAATGCAGAAAATTTGCATTACCGATATGCGGTATTATGCCGACTTTAGAGGTTAATAGCAAAGCCCCCATAGGAGCTAGAAACACCAAGTTTTCAAGAAATGTGAAGCAGACAAATGAAAACAAGAGGAACAAAAATATTTCAAAAAAACTTTGTAGTTTTTGAGAAAATCGATGATAAATTCGGCAGAAATTATCCCGCGAAAATCCGCATTGGAACCGCTATGCGGTATGACCCTGACTTTAGAGGTTAATAGCAAAGCCCCCATAAGTGCTAGAAACACCACATTTTCAGGGAATGTTAAGCAGACAAGTGGGAACAAGAGGGAAAAACATATTTCAAAAAGAGCTTGTAGTTTTTGAGAAAATCAATGTTAAAACAGCAGACATTACCGCGAAAATCCGGATCGGAATGCGGAAATTGTTAGTGGAAAGTGGAATCGGTAGTGGTAGCGGTAATTGTCAATGGCGGAATGTGGATTTTTGGCAGAAACAAAAATTGGCATTTCCGACCATCCCTAGTGCCCAACTTCGGCACAAGGCACAAAATGAACTGCTTTGCATTTAGGGAGAAACTAGTATGATGTGAATAACTGTTAAGAAATGAGAGGAGGTGTCAAGCTTTATTAACTATGAAGAGAGGACCATAACCCACTCCCAACAAGTCTGCAAACACATTTTATTTAATTTAATTTTCATGCACAGATAACAATTTTCAGCCGATAAATTGACGCTTAGTTGCATCCTTTACAAGGAAGGCTTGACAGAACAGATGAACACAACGTTTTATGCAGGGCGCCCTTTGTCAAGTTACAAAGGGCACCATCCTACTAGTATATTAGGGGCAAGAGGTCCATACATCAGTTTTATGTGGACTGTATGGTGTGTTATAAACACTTAGCTAGCTTTGTGGGCTCTAAACCAAGTCTTCCTCAGAATCCCTTGTAGATAGTGCCTCTTCCATCCACTCTGTTATTAGTGCTCCAAGGCCACCAACTCCTCATTTTTGTAACAAGTGGTCTTAAGCATCAAACCCTCTCCCACCCCACCACCCCCCTCAAGTTGTTCACGTGCACCCGCTGTACAATTAGCACATCTTTCACTCTCTGCTGCAATAATTAGTTTGCCTATAACTTACACTGTAGCGTGAGTACAGTGGTCCCTGAGGCTTCAGCCAGCCATCAGCCTGGTGAATCAACTAACTTCCCCCGCCTCACTCACACCACCCACTCTCTGACTCAACTCGTGTGCCTCTCTGTTAGCAATCCTCTCCCCACACTCCTGCATAGGCTCAGCCCAGGACTGCCTGATGATATTCCTCATTTGTGGCTTTAGGTGTCAAGAGGGTGGTAATACTAGGGAGAGAGGTTAAGGTTAGAGGTTAGCATTGGTGGGAAGGTTAAAGTTAGGGGTGGAAAAGGACATTTAATGATAAGAGGATGAATTGGGGTTGGTGGTTGATGGGACAGAAATGTCTAGTAAGAAAGGGGTGTCGACCGTATGTAGAGCATGTAACTTGTTTGTCCACTAAAAACATGTTTGGAACATTTCTACAAAGGTAATGTGGACCTGCAGGTTTGAGTCCTCTCATGTAGTCATACAGTATCTCAGATTCGAGGGCTACCACCCACTCTCCAGGAATGTTTCTACCATGGTTTCCAGTACATGGAAAAACAACTGGTATGCTCATGTTCTGGAATTCAGTGATATACTACAAAACCTAGTCTGCAAATATCATGCAGAAGATTTACAGTAAGCAAAGTTACTATATTTGTATGTTCTAAATCTCAATAAAAAATATTTTGATGGAAAAATAAAAAATGCTGTTTAAAATGTTGGACAAAGCAAAGTTACTATATTTGTATGTTCTAATTCTCAATAAAAATTATTTTGATGGAAAGAAGATTTACAGTAAAGAAATATATTTCTCATGGTGTGAATAACTCCCTCTGCCTATTTCTTTTTAATGCATGTATGTTATTTATTTTTACTGCTGGGAGCTATGAAAACTATATATAGTGAGTATGAGTAAGAAAAAATGATTCAAAGAAAATTGCACTATTCCTAAAAAAAACTGTCATATGTCACGAATTATGCCTTTGAGTTTCTGCTGGTAGCAACCTTTCTGGACTTTGCATGGACTTCCGCTGTCCACCATCAGATGTCTCTCTTCATATTGGGAACTCTGTAGTTCTTTGGCCTGCAGATGTAACTCTGAGAACATTCTGAACTGTCAACTAACCAATGTGCAGCATATATAAGGCTGCTTCTGTCATTCATGAACTGCAAAATGGTTGTGCATGTAGCACTTGTGATTCTGGTCATCAGTCCTTATTCCTTGTGCCTTGTTCCCTGCTACTGTAATCTGACTTCCTGGTATGGACCTCCTGCTTGTCTGACTACTCTTCTGCCTAGTGTTTATTTATACCTGATGTTTTCATTTTGGCCCTTGCATGTCTGACTACTCTTTTTTATGTTTATTCTCTCATGTACACATATTGCATGAATTGTGCACCTGTATTTGCCATTGTACATATCTGCTTATCTAGCTAGATAGTTACGGTGGTTTTTCTGGGGTGCACCATAACAATCTGATTGTATTATTGCATGCATATTGTTATATGTGTGTGTATATAGCTTGTACTTTTGTAAAGAAACACACTTTATTCACTTTATCCTTAGTTCACACCTCAGTATTTTCTGCAGAGTGATCTCCTGGTTCTGTTTAGTCATCTGCGCATGAACAGATTGTTACATCATAAACACATATTAGTGCTCATTAAGTCCTTTTGTAATTAATCAATCTTATCAACATTAAGAAAAAATCTTTCAATCCTAATTTGTTTAAAAAAACTCCATTTGCTATTGTTTTGTAACCTTGGCAACAGCTTCTAGAATATTTTCTTTTGAATCACAATGAAAGTAGTTCCCGTCTTTATACACTGGTTAAAGTGAACCTCCGGACTAAAAATCTACTCAGAACTGAAAAGGCTTGGTGTTTCTTTAAAGAGACTCTGAAGCGAGAATAAATCTCACTTCAGAGCTCATAGTTAGCAGGGGCACGTGTGCCCCTGCTAAACCGCCGCATACGCGCCGCTAAACGGGGGTCCCTTCACCCCCAAACCCCCCACTGCGACACTTGGTCGCAGGCTTGGTCGCTCCTGGAGGCAGGGCTAACGGCTGCAGCCCTGCCTCCATTCGCGTCTATCAGCCGCGCATCGCCGCCTCTCCCCCGCCCCTCTCAGTGAAGAAAGACTGAGAGGGGCGGGGGAGAGGCGGAGATACACGCTGACAGATGCGCGTGGGGCAGGGCTGCGGCGGTTAGCCCTGTCCCAACCAGGAAGCGCTCCCCCGCTGCACGGAGGGGGATTTGGGGGTCAAGGGACCCCCGTTAAGCCGCGGGATAGCGGCGGTTTATATGAGGTCTGAAGCGAGATTTATTCTCGCTTCAGACTCTCTTTAACAGTTTCACAGCATCAGAACTTTGTTTTTCTTACCAAAGCATTATTTTTAGCTGCATTTTTATCTAAGCTACACCCATCAAAGTAAAAAAGCCCGGGCTTTTTTTCCCTGATGCTGTGCAGAGCATGATGGGATTTCCTATGTTGTTATTCATGTTGCCTAGCAACTGGGAGAGGTGCTGAGGACACAGGACAGTTGGAACTGTGTCCCATGCTCCCTGTCACCTCCTTTCAACCAAAAAGATGGCTGCCATCATGAAATCAAACATATGCCTGTTCTTTTAATACAGGGTGGGTAAGAGATTATATTACCTATCTATTTTAATTAACCTAATTAATGTAACTTAATGACAGTATGTTTGTTTAGGCTGGAGTTCCTCTTTAAAGACATAGTCAGCCAGTGCCAGTCTTCAAACAGATTCACCACTCCTGTCCAGCTTTCAGTCCAATAATCAAGAAGTGAAAAAGCAAACCGTGGGCTTCAGCAGTCCACTTGTATTTCGAGCAACTCAAGAACTCATACTACATGTTTTAGGCAGAGACCTTCCTCAGGTATTTTGTTTTGAATACTGTCACCATGAGACTGTGCAGAAACTCACACCTAGCTGCAAGAGCCAATATTACTTAGAGTATTCTTTTACCTAAACAAATCCACAGACTGGGAGCAAATGTTGACCCTTCTATCTGACAATTTAAGTTAGTAACATTATAAAATAGCTGTGTTTGAGCCACAAAACAAGATTAAAATGAAATGAGGTTTGCAATGTATAGAATCAAACTGAAACCGGTGAGATTTTCATCAACACATTTTGAGAAAGAATAATAATATGGTAACAGAAGAAATACAGGACCAATGTCTACATCCTGTAGTACTGCTGGAGACCTTCCTTTCTCGGGATTGGTCATGCAAATCCCATTTTGCTATACAGATAATTACTTCATGCCATTAATGCCAATCCCCAATATAATATCAAAGCTGTTACACTCACACTGATGTACAAAGCTGTGCAGAGTACAGCTGGCTTTTAGTATCTGATCTACTTTGTGTAACGATTGTGGAACTTTCTCCGTGATCAGCGCACAATGCGTGCGCTGACACGGCGGAAATCCTCCACAAGCGTATATTTGCAGGCACCCAGCAAAAGGTGCTACGCACCTGTAGAGGGAAATTCCTGTCGTCAGATGGCGCTGAGGAGTGCAGAGGAACGAATCCTCTGTACCTCCACAAATGCCAGACAGTAATTGTACGAAGCGCAGAACGCAATCGCAAGAGAGGCGATTGCGAATGAGAACGAGCAAAGGGACAGGTTGTATGTGTGTGCGCCAATCCAGTCGCCACCCCGCGACCGCGCACACACACAACAGCAGATATGAAATAGGAACGCGATCGCGAGAGGTGCGATCGCCAGACGTGACACAAGGCAGATCAGGACAGAATACGAGGTTAGCAAAGGCACAGCAAATAATACAATGAGGAGATGCGGAAAATAACAAACGCTAGCTAACCGTGAACACTGCACTCATTCCCAACAGTGCACGCGGTTATGCGCGGTCTCCACGTGTTAAGCACAATAGAGACAAGCACGCCTAACTAACCATTAACAGACAAACATGAAACAGAGGACGCGAGCGCTTGCTTAACGGTTACCTCACGAGCCTCCAGCAAGCGTAGCAGACAAGACAGACACACGAAAACAGGGACAAGCGAGAGATAGGATCCACAGCACTAACGAAAAGTGGCTAGCGCGATCCAAGTACAGAGTAGCAGAACAGAAGGATCCCCAGCGCTAGCGAAAAGTGGCCAGCGCGATCCCAGAACACAGAACAGAAGGATCCCCAGCGCTAGCGAAAAGTGGCTAGCGCGATCCCAGGAGACAGAACAGAAGGATCCCCAGCGCTAGCGAAAAGTAGCTAGCGCAATCCCAGGAGACAGAACAGAAGGATCCCCAGCGCTAGCGAAAAGTAGCTAGCGCGATCCCAGGAGACAGAACAGAAGAGATAGCTGGTAGCAACCGCTGCACCAGCTATACTCCAAGAACAGAGATCAGAACCATTTCCTGTCAACCACCATAGGGACAGGACAATGGCTACAGGCAAGACAAGACAGAACAGGCAATACATATAATACAACCTGACTGGGCTAGAAGGGGAGCCTAAAGCAACCCCCAGGAATTAACTATACTAGATAGCAATGGCTGACACTCCAGCAGTGTCCATTAGGAACAGACCATGGAAGGGAAATGACCAGCAAAGCCTTCTGGGAAACATAAAGCTCTTATAGTGCCAGTCATCAAAGAAGGCAGGTAGGGGATTTGCATAACAAATGTATGCAAATTCCCCAGCAAGAGAACAGACCAGAAACTTGCAATGGAAATACAGGTCTCTGTTCCAGAGACCTGCAGCCCACAGACTAGAGGAATGGACAAACAGCTGTCTGCCTGTGCAGCCAGCTAAGCTGATCATCACAGTACCCCCCCCCCCCCCCTCTAGGGATGGATTCCAGACATCCCTCAAAACTGGTATCACCGCAAAACTCTAACTGAAGACTCATGAAGGTCGGGACAGCCTGACAAGGCCCAATTCCAGAGTCAGTCCATCCGAAACCGACCTCATCGGAAGCAGAAGCCACCAAAGCATGCCCATCAGCACTATAAGTCTCAGCGTAACACCCATCAGGACTGTGGACACCAGAGAAGAAGCCATCGACACCCTCCAGACAATACCCACCACCTTCCAAGGAGCGTCCAAGAATACCAAACCTGCCGCAATACCTGTTAGAAGTGTCCCTTACAACACCAAAGCCATTGCTGATCGTATTCAGGGCACCAAGCAAAACCTTTCCCGGAATCTCCCAGAATGCCTTGAAGCTCCGCAGAGATCCCAAGAAGCCAGAACGCTCACCAGGCTCACATGGAGAACCACCAAGAACCCCTATGGAACCTATGATCATTCCAGACTCAAAATTAGCAGGACACCCATCAAGATCAGGACTTTCAGGGACCACTTCTGGGCATGCAAGCAGGCAGGCTATATCAGAACATGTCTCCACTGAGGAAGCATCTGAGTACGCTGGTAACCGAGGCACACTTGGGCTTTCTGGGTCACAGAGCACATCGGGGTACACTAGTACAGGAGAAACCTCAGGACATGTCGGGGAACTGCCAACCTCAGAGTCCGACACGACAAGACCAAAACCAGTACCGGGCAGAAAATCATCACGAGTAAAGGTCACAGGTACTGGTCTTTCAAAAGAAGACTAGGACTCAAATTCAGAATTTTCTGTAACTGTAATATCATCATTGACTACACATGAATGAAGCTCCACAAGAGCTGCAAAAGCAGTCAGCAAGGCCGCAATGCCTACTGAAGTGGGCAACACCTCAGAAGGACCTGGGGGGCAGGAGACATCTCCTACAAGTTCTGCACCCTTTGGGAGGAACTCGGAGACCTTCAGATCATCAAACAAGACCTCAGGAACATCATTTTTCAAGTTTTCTAAGAAGGATTCTGTACTATCCATGTTACAGGGCAAAACTGGAACTTTATTTTGAGAACAGGGCAGATGTCCCAGGGAAGGTTCCACCACAAACTGAGACTGGATCTCATCATCATGAGGGCAATGTACAGGTATATTTATTGGAACACACACTGACTCCCTAACTTCAATCTCACTGCACCCGGAATTCTGCATAGCAGTCAAACTAGCTTGCAACTCCAAAACTGCAGAAAAACAGGTAAAAATAGCAGCAATACCTAGACGAGCCTCTAGGGGCAGGGCAGGAGATATTGTACAAGGCAATATTGACTCATCCAGAGTACAGGGTGGAGAGTCAGAACTTCCCTCAGAGCAAGAAAGGGGCTCACAAACGTCAGTGTGAAAGGAAAACATGTTTTTATTCATAGTACAGGGCAGGTTCAGAGAAAGCGTCTCTGAATAAGGCAAAGAGGGTTCAGCATCAGATTCGCAAAACCGAAGCGCTGTCTCACTCTTAGATTCGGCTAACAATGTCGAATCCGAGGAATCAGAACGCAAAACCTGTGAATCAAAATTCACTTTAGGTTGTGAAACTGACGCTTCTATAGCGCAAACCTCCGCGATCTGCGGAGCAGACTGCAAGGCATCTAGGACCGAAACACTGGAGCAACTGTCCCCAGGCAACGGGCCCTTACAGGTGTGAACAGGGTGAGACAGAGACTCATCTGCAGAAGAAATAGTGACATCAACAGGACAAACTTTATTAGGAATATTAATTTTACTTTTGACGCTGCACAGTCGAGAAACTTTCCCCATAGCAGGGTCACAGATGGAAGATCTCAAAGAGCTGTTTCTAAATGACAAAGGATCCCACACATCCTTGAGGAAACCGGCAGACTCATGCCGATCACAATCTGCAGGAACATCCGAGAAACAGGCATCAGATCGCACAGATTCAAACTGCACACTGTCAGGAGAGAATCCTTCAGGATTCGCACAGGAATCAAACACAGCGGCATACTCATTCATTTCAGATTGCACAAAGTCAAGACTCTCATGCTTTACCCCAAAAAGGCAGGAACAATCATCCGACAACGATGTCTCTTTATTGGAATCAATTGGTTGGTGTGTGTGCAACTCATCCAAAATCGTTTGCCATACATAGATCACCAGATCCACATCATCCTTGTCACATTCATCGGAATCAATCAGAAGGTACATAGAATCAAGACAAGCATTCAAGACATCTTCGCTTTTTGCGATGTAAAAATCGCAAAAGGCTTTCCAATCAAAATTGAATTCCTCCAGCAAGGCCCCAACATCCCAGGAAGCAAATGGGGGTTCAAACAGGCCAGTATCCAGATAATCTCCATAGGGGTGGAGTTCAGGAACAAGAACAGATTTTTTAACTGCTTTAATGTAGTGTGCGATCCTACCTATAGCAGGATCCACATAAGCTTTGGATTGGGGCAAAAAACCTGGAAACTGATCAGCAGTTGCATTATAAACATCATTATCATACTGTATGGTTTTGCCCATTTCAGACTTGACAGAAATAACCTCTCTATCTGTGGTTGCCATGGGCAACAGATCTTTCCACTGGGAAGCCTTCCTAGATCTTTTACGTTTAGACTTGGAGGCTTTGGATGGCTGCTTTATGGATGAAAGAGTAGATGGAACAGCTGATTGAGCTGCTGACAACAACTCATTAAGGGGGTATGGTAATTGAGGTAATCTCAGCCAATTGTGAATTAAAAAGGCCAAGAATTCCAGAGGTCTTTGACTCAGGGTGGTATGATCTAACACATCATAACCCCACATTGACATTTCGCCCCCCAACAGAATGTAGACCATTTGGGGGGCCCAGGTAGACACTGGGGTGCATTGGAATTCAGGGTTCGCTAACAGTTTAGTACACTCAGACAAAAATTTGTCTGCTGATTCAGGTTCAAGTTTTTTAAATCTCTTAAAGGTACAAGAGCCATATTCGACAAAATCGTACAAATCGGAAATTCCGTCTACACTGGGGTTTTGGGTTCGGCTGGTCATTCTGTAACGATTGTGGAACTTTCTCCGTGATCAGCGCACAACGCGTGCGCTGACACGGCGGAAATCCTCCACAAGCGTATATTTGCAGGCACCCAGCAAAAGGTGCTACGCACCTGTAGAGGGAAATTCCTGTCGGCAGATGGTGCTGAGGAGTGCAGAGGAACGAATCCTCTGTACCTCCACAAATGCCAGACAGGAATTGTACGAAGCGCAGAACGCAATCGCAAGAGAGGCGATTGCGAATGAGAACGAGCAAAGGGACAGGTTGTATGTGTGTGCGCCAATCCAGTCGCCACCCCGCGACCGCGCACACACACAACAGCAGATATGAAATAGGAACGCGATCGCGAGAGGTGCGATCGCCAGACGTGACACAAGGCAGATCAGGACAGAATACGAGGTTAGCAAAGGCACAGCAAATAATACAATGAGGAGATACGGAAAATAACAAACGCTAGCTAACCGTGAACACTGCACTCATTCCCAACAGTGCACGCGGTTATGCGCGGTCTCCACGTGTTAAGCACAATAGAGACAAGCACGCCTAACTAACCATTAACAGACAAACATGAAACAGAGGACGCGAGCGCTTGCTTAACGGTTACCTCACCGAGCCTCCAGCAAGCGTAGCAGACAAGACAGACACACGAAAACAGGGACAAGCGAGAGATAGGATCCACAGCACTAGCGAAAAGTGGCTAGCGCGATCCAGGTACAGAGTAGCAGAACAGAAGGATCCCCAGCGCTAGCGAAAAGTGGCCAGCGCGATCCCAGAAGACAGAACAGAAGGATCCCCAGCGCTAGCGAAAAGTGGCTAGCGCGATCCCAGGAGACAGAACAGAAGGATCCCCAGCGCTAGCGAAAAGTAGCTAGCGCGATCCCAGGAGACAGAACAGAAGGATCCCCAGCGCTAGCGAAAAGTAGCTAGCGCGATCCCAGGAGACAGAACAGAAGCGATAGCTGGTAGCAACCGCTGCACCAGCTATACTCCAAGAACAGAGATCAGAACCATTTCCTGTCGACCACCATAGGGACAGGAGAATGGCTACAGGCAAGACAAGACAGAACAGGCAATACAGATAATACAACCTGACTGGGCTAGAAGGGGAGCCTAAAGCAACCCCCAGGAATTAACTATACTAGATAGCAATGGCTGACACTACAGCAGTGTCCATCAGGAACAGACCATGGAAGGGAAATGACCAGCAAAGCCTTCTGGGAAACATAAAGCTCTTATAGTGCCAGTCATCAAAGAAGGCAGGTAGGGGATTTGCATAACAAATGTATGCAAATTCCCCAGCAAGAGAACAGACCAGAAACTTGCAATGGAAATACAGGTCTCTGTGCCAGAGACCTGCAGCCCACAGACTAGAGGAATGGACAAACAGCTGTCTGCCTGTGCAGCCAGCTAAGCGGATCATCACAGTACCCCCCCCCCCCCCCCCTCTAGGGATGGATTCCAGACATCCCTCAAAACTGGTATCACCGCAAAACTCTAACTGAAGACTCATGAAGGTCGGGACAGCCCGACAAGGCCCAATTCCAGAGTCAGTCCATCCGAAACCGACCTCATCGGAAGCAGAAGCCACCAAAGCATGCCCATCAGCACTACAAGTCTTTAGCGTAACACCCATCAGGACTGTGGACACCAGAGAAGAAGCCATCGACACCCTCCAGACAATACCCACCACCTTCCAAGGAGCGTCCAAGAATACCAAACCTGCCGCAATACCTGTTCAAAGTGTCCCTTACAACACCAAAGCCATTGCTGATCGTATTCAGGGCACCAAGCAAAACCTTTCCCAGAATCTCCCAGAACGCCTTGAAGCTCCGCAGAGATCCCAAGAAGCCAGAACGCTCACCAGGCTCACATGGAGAACCACCAAGAACCCCTATGGAACCTATGATCATTCCAGACTCAAAATTAGCAGGACACCCATCAAGATCAGGACTTTCAGGGACCACTTCTGGGCATGCAAGCAGGCAGGCTATATCAGAACATGTCTCCACTGAGGAAGCATCTGAGTACGCTGGTAACCGAGGCACACTTGGGCTTTCTGGGTCACAGAGCACATCGGGGTACACTAGTACAGGAGAAACCTCAGGACATGTCAGGGAACTGCCAACCTCAGAGTCCGACACGACAAGACCAAAACCAGTACCGGGCAGAAAATCAACACGAGTAAAGGTCACAGGTACTGGTCTTTCAAAAGAAGACTAGGACTCAAATTCAGAATTTTCTGTAACTGTAATATCATCATTGACTACACATGAATGAAGCTCCACAAGAGCTGCAAAAGTAGTCAGCAAGGCCGCAATGCCTACTGAAGTGGGCAACACCTCAGAAGGACCTGGGGGGCAGGAGACATCTCCTACAAGTTCTGCACCCTTTGGGAGGAACTCAGAGACCTTCAGATCATCAAACAAGACCTCAGGAACATCATTTTTCAAGTTTTCTAAGAAGGATTCTGTACTATCCATGTTACAGGGCAAAACTGGAACTTTATTTTGAGGACAGGGCAGATGTCCCAGGGAAGGTTCCACCACAAACTGAGACTGGATCTCATCATCATGAGGGCAATGTACAGGTATATTTATTGGAACACACACTGACTCCCTAACTTCAATCTCACTGCACCCGGAATTCTGCATAGCAGTCAAACTAGCTTGCAACTCCAAAACTGCAGAAAAACAGGTAAAAATAGCAGCAATACCTAGACGAGCCTCTAGGGGCAGGGCAGGAGATATTGTACAAGGCAATATTGACTCATCCAGAGTACAGGGTGGAGAGTCAGAACTTCCCTCAGAGCAAGAAAGGGGCTCACAAACGTCAGTGTGAAAGGAAAACATGTTTTTATTCATAGTACAGGGCAGGTTCAGAGAAAGCGTCTCTGAATAAGGCAAAGAGGGTTCAGCATCAGATTCGCAAAACCGAAGCGCTGTCTCACTCTTAGATTCGGCTAACAATGTCGAATCCGAGGAATCAGAACGCAAAACCTGTGAATCAAAATTCACTTTAGGTTGTGAAACTGACGCTTCTATAGCGCAAACCTCCGCGATCTGCGGAGCAGACTGCAAGGCATCTAGGACCGAAACACTAGAGCAACTGTCCCCAGGCAACGGGCCCTTACAGGTGTGAACAGGGTGAGACAGAGACTCATCTGCAGAAGAAATAGTGACATCAACAGGACAAACTTTATTAGGCATATTAATTTTACTTTTGACGCTGCACAGTCGAGAAACTTTCCCCATAGCAGGGTCACAGATGGAAGATCTCAAAGAGCTGTTTCTAAATGACAAAGGATCACACACATCCTTGAGGAAACCGGCAGACTCATGCCGATCACAATCTGCAGGAACATCCGAGAAACAGGCATCAGATCGCACAGATTCAAACTGCACACTGTCAGGAGAGAATCCTTCAGGATTCGCACAGGAATCAACCACAGCGGCATACTCATTCATTTCAGATTGCACAAAGTCAAGACTCTCATGCTTTACCCCAAAAAGGCAGGAACAATCATCCGACAACGATGTCTCTTTATTGGAATCAATTGGTTGGTGTGTGTGCAACTCATCCAAAATCGTTTGCCATACATAGATCACCAGATCCACATCATCCTTGTCACATTCATCGGAATCAATCAGAAGGTACATAGAATCAAGACAAGCATTCAAGACATCTTCGCTTTTTGCGATGTAAAAACGCAAAAGGCTTTCCAATCAAAATTGAATTCCTCCAGCAAGGCCCCAACATCCCAGGAAGCAAATGGGGGTTCAAACAGGCCAGTATCCAGATAATCTCCATAGGGGTGGAGTTCAGGAACAAGAACAGATTTTTTAACTGCTTTAATGTAGTGTGCGATCCTACCTATAGCAGGATCCACATAAGCTTTGGATTGGGGCAAAAAACCTGGAAACTGATCAGCAGTTGCATTATAAACATCATTATCATACTGCATGGTTTTGCCCATTTCAGACTTGACAGAAATAACCTCTCTATCTGTGGTTGCCATGGGCAACGGATCTTTCCGCTGGGAAGCCTTCCTAGATCTTTTACGTTTAGACTTGGAGGCTTTGGATGGCTGCTTTATGGATGAAAGAGTAGATGGAACAGCTGATTGAGCTGCTGACAACAACTCATTAAGGGGGTATGGTAATTGAGGTAATCTCAGCCAATTGTGAATTAAAAAGGCCAAGAATTCCAGAGGTCTTTGACTCAGGGTGGTATGATCTAACACATCATAACCCCACATTGACATTTCGCCCCCCAACAGAATGTAGACCATTTGGGGGGCCCAGGTAGACACTGGGGTGCATTGGAATTCAGGGTTCGCTAACAGTTTCGTACACTCAGACAAAAATTCGTCTGCTGATTCAGGTTCAAGTTTTTTAAATCTCTTAAAGGTACAAGAGCCATATTCGACAAAATCGTACAAATCGGAAATTCCGTCTACACTGGGGTTTTGGGTTCGGCTGGTCATTCTGTAACGATTGTGGAACTTTCTCCGTGATCAGCGCACAACGCGTGCGCTGACACGGCGGAAATCCTCCACAAGCGTATATTTGCAGGCACCCAGCAAAAGGTGCTACGCACCTGTAGAGGGAAATTCCTGTCGGCAGATGGCGCTGAGGAGTGCAGAGGAACGAATCCTCTGTACCTCCACAAATGCCAGACAGGAATTGTACGAAGCGCAGAACGCAATCGCAAGAGAGGCGATTGCGAATGAGAACAAGCAAAGGGACAGGTTGTATGTGTGTGCGCCAATCCAGTCGCCACCCCGCGACCGCGCACACACACAACAGCAGATATGAAATAGGAACGCGATCGCGAGAGATGCGATCGCCAGACGTGACACAAGGCAGATCAGGACAGAATACGAGGTTAGCAAAGGCACAGCAAATAATACAATGAGGAGATACGGAAAATAACAAACGCTAGCTAACCGTGAACACCACACTCATTCGCAACAGTACACGCGGTTATGCGCGGTCTCCACGTGTTAAGCACAATAGAGACAAGCACGCCTAACTAACCATTAACAGACAAACAT
Source organism: Hyperolius riggenbachi (assembly GCF_040937935.1). Taxonomy (NCBI): domain Eukaryota; kingdom Metazoa; phylum Chordata; class Amphibia; order Anura; family Hyperoliidae; genus Hyperolius; species Hyperolius riggenbachi. The sequence goes on from NC_090646.1 coordinate 557,576,229, forward strand.
GAAACAGAGGACGCGAGCGCTTGCTTAACGGTTACCTCACCGAGCCTCCAGCAAGCGTAGCAGACAAGACAGACACACGAAAACAGGGACAAGCGAGAGATAGGATCCACAGCACTAGCGAAAAGTGGCTAGCGCGATCCAGGTACAGAGTAGCAGAACAGAAGGATCCCCAGCGCTAGCGAAAAGTGGCCAGCGCGATCCCAGAAGACAGAACAGAAGGATCCCCAGCGCTAGCGAAAAGTGGCTAGCGCGATCCCAGGAGACAGAACAGAAGGATCCCCAGCGCTAGCGAAAAGTAGCTAGCGCGATCCCAGGAGACAGAACAGAAGGATCCCCAGCGCTAGCGAAAAGTAGCTAGCGCGATCCCAGGAGACAGAACAGAAGAGATAGCTGGTAGCAACCGCTGCACCAGCTATACTCCAAGAACAGAGATCAGAACCATTTCCTGTCGACCACCATAGGGACAGGACAATGGCTACAGGCAAGACAAGACAGAACAGGCAATACAGATAATACAACCTGACTGGGCTAGAAGGGGAGCCTAAAGCAACCCCCAGGAATTAACTATACTAGATAGCAATGGCTGACACTACAGCAGTGTCCATCAGGAACAGACCATGGAAGGGAAATGACCAGCAAAGCCTTCTGGGAAACATAAAGCTCTTATAGTGCCAGTCATCAAAGAAGGCAGGTAGGGGATTTGCATAACGAATGTATGCAAATTCCCCAGCAAGAGAACAGACCAGAAACTTGCAATGGAAAGACAGGTCTCTGTTCCAGAGACCTGCAGCCCACAGACTAGAGGAATGGACAAACAGCTGTCTGCCTGTGCAGCCAGCTAAGCGGATCATCACACTTTGTCTGGGTGATGGCAATTCCAAAAAGCTTCCATTTGCTGCTGAAATGCACACTTTACCATGTGCCTAGCTTGTAGGCTCACCCATAAGCACAAATTGTTGAAGTAGAGGAATTCCTAATTTGATATCCATGATCTGCTGTCCCATGATGACTATTGTGAAATCTGTAAAACTCCTGTAACATACCTCACAACTATTAACACAAAATTATAATTGCTGAATCGCAATTCCGCCGTTTTCCCGACGTTTGCGGCCGCGATTTTGCTATGCTATGCACTGCATAGCAAAATCGCGGCAAAAGTCGCTCCGCGGCGCGATCGCGATCAAGTAAAAAACGAATCGCGGTAGTGGAAATGACCTACCGCGATTCCTATGTTAAAAAGCAAACCGTAGCGATTGTAAAATCGCTAGCGGTTTGCGTTTTTGCGATTCAGCCAGCGCAAACGCGCTAGTGGAAAAGGGCCCTAAGGGGTCATAGGCAGTCAAGCAAATTTTCAGTTCTTGTGGAATATCTAAATAAATTGCATGGTTTAAACACCTAAAAACTATTTTACCTACCAAATAACTGTCTAAAAACACCTGGAAAACCATATCAAACTGCTGAATGGGCTTTTTCAGGCAATTTAAAGGCCATCAGTGTATATGTTGGCTACATGTAAATTTTTAAAGGACACGTCAAGCTACACACAGTTAAAAAACAGTAAATAAAGAAGTGCAGTGCAATTTTACTAACTGATCGACCTTTGGATCGATCACACTGGATTGTATAGATAGTGCAAATAGACTACAAACAATTTGTTAACCAATCGTTTTATCAATCTGTTTTGCGGATAGTAGTCATGAGCATAAACATAATTTCACATGTTAATTCACAATTACGATGCAAAATCGTAATGGGAAATTTCAGGAAAAATCATAGTTCATTTTGTATGTAAAGGTAATCAGGAACCATAATTTTGAAATTTTGTGTAATTTTTGCGTAATTTCGTGCCGACTTTGGCGGTTAATAGCAAAGCACTCATACATGCTATCGTCACCAAAATTGCTAAGTATGTTAAGAAGAATAGTGAGAATAAGTTTAAAAAAAATACCTTGTTTAAAACCCATTTTTCCTTAGAATTTTTAAAATTGATATTCTCAAAAACTACAAGTTCTTTTTCAAAAATTATTTTGTATTCATTCCCACTGTTCCACTTAACATATGTAGCAATTTTGGTGACAACAGCCTGCATATTGACCGCTCGGTACTAAATTATGCAAAAATTACACAAAATTACAAATGGATTATATGAACTCAATTGAACTTCCAAATCGTAATTGCTTATGGCCCTAATTACGAAAAATTATGTGAAACTTCGCGTAATCGTAATTAGCGGATTACGATCATCACTAGCGGATAGATTCCGTCTGAAATGATTTGACTGGTTATATTCCTTTATTCAATGTATGTGTGTAATGGATTGCGGAGATGCCGCCGCGCGGTCTGGCAGCGGGGTGGCTGTCTCCGCGTTCAGACCGGCGGTTTCCGCGCAGCGGCATGCGTCTGGTTTGCCTGGGCCTTCTGGTGCACACAGATGGAAAGCTACGCACGCGCGCACTGGAAGGCAAGCCCTTTATGCCAGTAGGAGAGGGATCAGCTGATCAGGTCGATCAGCTGATCCCAGCGCGGTTACTGATTGGCTGAGTGGCGCAGGGCGGTGCGGAAGAGCGCTGCAGTATATATAGATCTTGCTGGTCAGTCTCTGGTTGTCTGCCGTTGCGGATGCTTTCGTGTGAGCACTCAGACCTCAGTCAGATCCCACAGTGTGTTAGAACCAGGTGGACCTGGGAATTCACACTTAGCCAGATTACTGCTGTGTTATACTTTAGACCAGTTCCGGGGTGTTGAGCCCAAGGACCTCACACCCAAGCTTAGGATCACTGTGTCATTGCTGTGTTATACTTTAGACAAGTTCTGGGGTGTTGAGACCAAGGACCTCACACCCAAGCTTAGGATCACTGTGTCATTGCTGTGTTATACTTTAGACCAGTTCCGGGGTGTTGAGACCAAGGACCTCCCACCCAAGCTTAGGATCACTGTGTCATTACTGTGTTTTACTTTAGACCAGTTCCGGGGTGTTGAAACCAAGGACCTCACACCCAAGCTTAGGATCACTGTGTCATTACTGTGTTATACTTTAGACCAGTTCCTGGGTGTCGAGACCAAGGACCTCACACCTCAGACTAGGACTGTGCTTTATATCTGTTATGACTATTTGCTCTGTCGACCTCTCTCTTGCTTTCTGATTCGGTACCTCTGCATATCTGCCTACCTGTTGCCAAACCCTGCCTGTACCCGGTTACCGAATCAGCCTTCTGTCTCTGTACCTTATCTGCTCGTGTGTTGCCGACCTGGCCTGCCCGACCCTCCCGGCTGTCACTCATCCCTTGAGTGCTCAGTCTATCTGTACTAGCTGTGACACTATTCCACCAAGTGTCAGTTAGCTGTTAGGACTCCTGCTCCTCAGAGAGTCTGGCCTGCTAGCAGCCAGTGGCCTCTACTCCTCTGGAGTCCCCTGGCTGCAGTACAGTCTATTATCTGATCACCAAGTATCACTGGTTGCCAGGTTCTCTCTATTCCCTCTCTCAAGGAGATAGTCCCGGCACAGCCGAGGGCCCCCTGCCCCTCAGGTGGTTCCTGGCCAAGCTGCCTGTGTCTCCCACATCTCGGGAGATAGCCTTCAGTTACACCAAACACACTTCATTAGGTGTCCAGAGGTTAGTCATACTTGTATTATTGGTGATTCTGCAGATCATCCATAATCAAGTATACATCTGTATTATTGATGATTCTGCAGATCATCAATAATCAGATTCTCTCTGTGTGCTGACACCATTCGTTACAATGTGCCTAATCAATGCTTTCCAGTTGTTTCCTTCCAATCACAATTATTGGCTCTGTTGGTAAAATTGCATCAATAATAGGCACCTTTAGACTTCACTGTATCCTCCGGTATTTAGCAAGTTATGAATATTTTCTCACTGTGGCAAGCAAAACATACTCCTTTTTTCTTAAGAAGAAGGTAAATAATGGAATAATGAGTGATATTCTACATAAAACAGTACTATTTGCCCACACTGAATTGACATTTTCAAACTGTAATTGTTTTTGACCTGATAAAATTGGTCTTAAGTGCTTGTTTCACGAATGATACAGAATTTATCCTACTTTCCGTTTTTTTCTTATTTTTTGTTTCCTTGGCTGCAATGATTGCTCTGGAAATGTCAGCAGATCTCCTAAAGGCAGGAAGTGAGACTCATTTCAATTTCAAACTACATTAATTCTGAATGAAATCAAAACCATTCTCACATTTATTAAGGCAAGCGAGGCCTTGTGAAAAATTGCAGATTTTTAATAGAGGCATTTTCAGGGCTTCTATTCTACGCAAACTTATAAATCAATTTCTGTCTTTTTTCTGTCTGTCACCCATTGCAAATTTATCAGTTCATGTGAGTAAATGTGGCAGCTGAGTGCTATTCAAGCCAATAGAGCAATAACTCTTTTAATGTGATAGACATAATTTTGTCCCCAAAGATGAGTTGTTTGTTGCTTAAAACTGATTTAAGCTTTAAGAAGGTGGAGAAGGCTGTAAGGGAATGCTAAGCTCGCTAGCCTTTCAGACGAATTTCTCGGTGATATTGCTAGACAGAATTTCATATCCGTGAATCCATACTCTAGCACAACATCAGCATTAAGTTGATATATTGCTTCTTAAGGATGGAGAAAACAGACCGGCTTAGAACGTACAAATATACGGGGGATTCTCAATTAACACCGGAGATGTTTTTCGAGAGGGACTCGTAGAAATCAAATCTGCATAAAATTAAAATAGTTTTCCTTTGAAAAGCATGATAGTTGCTATAGTTGTGTTCTATAGACAAATGTTTAACTCTCAAGCAAGGGAAGCTATGCTCGTCCTGTTGGGGCCCAGAATTGAATGGGAAGAGGAGGTGAGGAGGGGAGTGGTCAATTTACATACAAACAATGATTAATCCTCACAAGCTGGAATTTAAGTGATGATAAAAAATGCTAGAATGCTAGTTGTATTCGATGCACTAAGGGCCTGTCTCCACTTGTCAGTTTTTCCGTGTATCAACTTTTCTGCATGAGTTGTCTGACAGTTTTGCATTGCTCTCAATTGTTTTTCTGCATGTGAAAAACGCATTCAAATGTGAATTAGTCCACTGATAAACATTGGTTGCAGTTTTACTGTGCAGAAAATGTGCAAAAAGACTGATGAGTGGAGACATGTCCTAATGGAGGATATTCGGTCCTAATGGAGGATATTCCCCTGTAAAAGGGGATTGTATGCAATGATTGTGATGATAATGATTGTTTATACTTTTAACTCTGTCACATACTACAAGAGTAAATTATCAGGCTAGGAAGTTCTTCGTTTGGGGTAGTATAGTGTCACGATCGTACCTGACCTAGGTTCCATCGCCAAAACTGGAGCTTTCAGAAGCCGGCTAGAGCAGTCGGCTCCTTCCAGCCTACTCAAAAGCATCCCTGCAGACATGCACGCAAGAACGGCCAGCTCTCTAGGATGGCTGCACAGTCACATGCCAATCTTATACTCTGTGGTACCGACACTGACAGCTGATGGGTAATGGAGGTTCTTAAAGTGACCAACCGGTCACTTGCTTGCCATCGCAGCCTGTTGCCTGCTGAGATGGGTGGGCTCTCTCTTGTGATTGATCCTTGCTGCTATAAATTGTGTCTCTGGCGTGTACACCTCATCCATAATAGCAGTTAGTTTTGAGCGCTATGCTACTGAGTGGGAATTGAATTGTCTTCTCCTTATGACCTTTGCTGAACTTTGACCAACACTTGCATTGCTGCCTTTCCTGACCTCTGACTTGTTTTGACTTTGCTTTTGTCTGATACTTTAGATTATCTGCCTGACTAATTGCTTCTCTGTGTAAGACTTTTGGCTTGTTTTTTTACCTCAAATTTGTCTAACCGTTGACAGTCATCTGATCTCAGTTTGACCTCGGCACTGTTCCTGGACTCTGTTTGTATTTGGCGTTTTGGGACTTTGTTGGCTTCTCCAACCTCAATTTCTAGTCTGTGCATGCTAAGTCCCAGGGGCAACCGATGTTGGGTAGATATGTACAGTTTCTCATTCAAGATGAAAAGCATGGTGGAGATCAGGGTGTAAGGACTGAAGGGTAGCTGGTGATTGCCCGCTAGCCTTACACTTACAGATAGAGTTGTCGACTATTTCTAAACTATGAAAGTGAACTCATTTTTTCCTGTCTGTGAAAAAAAATAACTGTCAAAACATTTTAAAGTCTCAATGCTCTCTACTATGGTAACAAGTCCCACAACCACGGGCAACATTGTCATGGGAGAGCTATGATAATGCCCATAGAATGGGGGAAATAAGCACAATGTGCCAATTTCACATTTAGCAAGCTTTTTTATTCAGAGTGCTTTTTGATCTCTTTAAGCCCTTATAATATCCTAGTGGTTTTGGGCCACCATGAGTTACCAGGGTACTCATTGGTACTCATTGAAACTAGTGTTGGGCGAACAGTGTTCACCACTGTTTGGGTTCTTCAGAACATCACCCTGTTCGGGTGATGTTCGAGTTCGGCCGAACACCTGACGGTGCTCAGCCAAACCGTTCGGCCACATGGCCGAACTAAGAGCGCATGGCCGAACGTTCCCCGAACGTTCGGCTAGCGCTGTGATTGGCCGAACGGGTCACGTGGTTCGGGCCCGAACGCGCTCTGATTGGCCGAACGGTCACGTGGTTCGGGTAAATAAATACCCGAACCACGTCATATCTCCGCCATTTCTCTGTGGGTTTAGCTTTGGGTAGGCAGGCAGGGTAGTTCGCTCTCCAGCCACGCTAGCCAGGGTTCCCCCCAGTCATTGTGTGTCGCTGCTGGGAACAGTAGTACACCGCTCGCTCAGCCACACTATATATATATAGCATTGTTTACTGCCACTGTGTACCTCACTCAGCCACGCTATATATAGCATTGTGTTTTCTGACACTCTGTGTACACGGCTCAGCCAGACTATATAGCATTGTGTGTACTGCCACTCTGTGTACACGGCTCAGCCAGACTATATATCATTGTGTGTACTGCCACTCTATGTACACCGCTCAGCCAGACTATATAGCATTGTGTGTACTGCCACTCTGTGTACACCGCTCAGCCAGACTATATAGCATTGTGTGTACTGCCACTCTGTGTACACCGCTCAGCCAGACTATATAGCATTGTGTGTACTGCCACTCTGTGTACACCGCTCAGCCAGACTATATAGCATTGTGTGTACTGCCACTCTGTGTACACCGCTCAGCCAGACTATATAGCATTGTGTTTACTTCCACTCTGTGTCTGCTGGGCCTGGGAACAGTAGTACACCGCTCACCCGCCACTGTATAGCATTGTGCTCTGTGTCGCTGCTGGGAATAGTGGTACACCGCTCACCCGCCACTGTATAGCATTGTGCTCTGTGTCGCTGCTGGGAATAGTGGTACTGTATAGCATTTCTGTACTGCCACTGTACTGCTGCCAGTCAGCGTGTACTGTAAGGATAAGTGAAATGAGGAAGAAATCCGGTGAAAGAGGAAGGGGCAAGGGAAGAGGTGTTTCCCCTGACGGTTCACGTACAGGCCACAGGGGAGCACCCAAGAAAACCCACTCAATACCGCCCATGTTGTCCAGGACAACAACCCTCACAAATCCAAAAGAACAGGACCAGATAATTACTTGGATGACCTCTCAAGCGTCCAGCAGTGGGTTAAGCAGCACCAGCATATCACGCACGAGGTCCGAGTCCTCAGCCAGTTACAAGGAGCCAGTGGGCACAAAGCTGACACAACCGGCAGCGACACCACGCACACAACTGCCAGATAACCAGTCCGATGAATTACCTCAGGACACAATGGGGTATTCGCAGGAGCTATTCCCAGCCCAACAAACTTCCACCTTTCAAAGGTCAATGAAGGAACAGCCAGAAATGTTGTGCCCGGATTCACAACCATTAACTGTGGGAAATGCACCGCGCACTGAAATACAAGGCGAGTTCGAGGAGGACTCGGAAACCCAAATCCCAGAGCAAGTTGGGCAGGAGGGGTTGCAATTGCAGGAGGTCGGCCCGACAAGATCTGGAAGACGACGTTGGAGTGAGCTGCGCAGAGGTTGTTCTGGGGAGCTCTACTCCACGGCGGCGGCCCCCCACAATGACATATGACGAGTTTGAGGAGATGGAAGAGGAGGGTATGGACAATGTGGACATAGACCCAGATTTTGTTTGTGAACGAGAACATCGCCGTCGTAGCAGCAGCACAGATGAGTCTGTTGAAGAACCCACTGCTGCACGAGTTCGCCTTGTGCCACAAGGTAGGCGGCGCGCAATTTCAGGCACCACAAGCGTGGAAGTTCAAGTGAGAGGCAAAAGAGGAGGAAACAGAAATCGCCAGCAAGGAGGCAGGTGCTCCAAAGTCTGGGCTTTCTTTGAAGACTGCACTGAGGATGTTACCATGGCAATTTGCAAGGTGTGCAAGACCCGCCTGAGCAGGGGGAAAAGTATTAACAACCTCTCCACCACCAGCATGAGCCGCCACATGCTATCCAAACATCCCACTCTGTGGGCAAACGCGGCAGGACAGGGTACCAGCAACACTGCCTGCCTTGGGTTCACCAGACTCACCACCAGACCCGCCTCAGCAGCAGCAGTAGCCCAGCCATTGCGTGGTTCACAACATTCACAAACATCAGACGACGCTGACACTGTCACTTTCCGGAGTAGTGCTCTTGAGGTCTCCCAGTGTTCATCAAACACAACAACCAACAGCCCTTCCGTGTGCAGCGCTACAGTTCAGTTGTCTGTGTCGGAGATGTTTGAGCGCAAGAGGAAATTGCCAGCAAATGACCCCCGGGCCGTGGCAGTAACAGCCAGCATAGCCAAGCTTCTGCCCTGCGAAATGCTGCCATATCGAGTGGTGGAGACAAACAGCTTCAAGGGCATGATGTCAGTGGCCATCCCACGTTACGTGGTTCCCAGCCGCTACCACTTTGCGCGCTCTGCAGTGCCTGAGTTGCATGAGCACGTGGTCAGCAAAATAACCCGAAGCTTGAAGAATGCCGTTGCCTGCAAGGTTCATCTCACCACTGACACTTGGACGAGTGTGTTCGGACAGGGTCGATACATCTCCCTTACCGCGCACTGGGTGAACCTTGTGGAGCCTGGCAGTGATTCCTCACCTGCTACGGCGCGGGTGTTGCCCACGCCGCAAACAGCTGCACCGCCGTCCCTCCCACTGGATAACAACAGCAGCACCTACCTCTCTGACTCCTTCTCCTCCAACGCATCTCAAAGCTGTACCTCATCCGGAAACGCTAACCCAGCAGCAGTAGGATCGTGGAAGCAGTGCAGCACAGCTGTTGGCATGCGTCAGCAAGCGTTGCTGAAGCTGATCTGCCTTGGGGATAAGCAGCACACAGGGGAGGAAATTTGGAAGGGAATAAAGGAACAGACGGATTTGTGGCTGGCACCGCTGGACCTGAAACCGGGCATGGTTGTGTGTGATAATGGGAGTAATCTCATTCGCGCTTTAAGGTTGGCTAAGCTGACACACATCCCTTGCCTGGCGCACGTGATGAACCTAGTAGTTCAGCGGTTCCTGAGGACATACCTAGGCGTGGCCGATCTTCTGTTGAAGGTGCGTCGAGTGGCCAAACATTGTAGAAATTCCAGTACTGCTTCGGGGGCACTCGCCAAGATGCAGGAGCGCTTCAATCTCCCCCACCATCGCTTGCTGTGTGATGTCCCTACGCACTGGAATTCTACGCTGCACATGCTAGCACGCTTTTGTGAGCAGAAGAGTGCAGTGGTCCAGTACATGACGGCGCAGTACCGAGGCGCATCCGGACAGCTGCCAAGCTTCTGTGGATCCGATTGGGCCAACATGTTGGACCTCTGCCAAGTCCTCCAAAATTTTGAGCAATCCACGTTGCTTGTGAGCAGTGACAACTCTTCAGTCAGCATTACCATACCACTGCTGTGTTTACTGAAGAGGTCAATGTTGAAAATCAAGGAAACAGCTGTCATGATGCAACTGGGGGAATCTGAAGGAGAAAACGATCAGCGTGATGGTACCAACATCAGGCCATCCGCCTCAGGGAACGCTGGCCCCAGCAGCTATGACGAAGAAGAGGAGGAGGAACAGCTGGAGTTGGAGCAGGAATTTCATGCCACCACTGACGAGGGCCAGAGCGGTGCACGTTGGACTTCCACAATTCAGCGCGAATGGTCAGCAGAAGCAGACCAGGAGGAAGGTGACGACTATGATGCATCACAACAACTATCACAACGCTCACAAGAGGATGATGAGGATTCTGGTAGGACTCTGGCACACATGGCTCAATTCATGCTAGACTGCATTGAACGCGACCCACGCATTGTGCGCATTCTGGACAACACCAATTACTGGGTTTATACCCTTCTGGATCCACGGTACAAACACAATGTTCCAAAACTGCTTGAAGAAAGAGTCAGACAGGTCAAAATGGAAGAATACCAGCAGGCCCTTGTGGAGACTTTAGAGAGGAGATTGACATCCTCCCCCTCCTCTAGCCAGTTGTACGCCGACAGACTGACTTCCGCAAACCCAGGACGACCAGGAGGGCAGCAAACAACGCAAGCCGCAGCTAGTGCCCAAAAGGGAATGGTATCGGCAGTGTCCTTGGAGTGGGAAAATTTTCTGACACCCATGCAGCAGCAGCCCACTGAACAGCAAGCGTGCAGATCCACCTCCAACACCGATCGCCTGGAGAAGATGGTCAAGGACTACATGTCAGATGACGTAGCTGTGTCGAACAATCCATCTGCACCCTTCAACTATTGGGTATCGAAGCTAGACACCTGGCACGAACTGGCAATGTACGCAATAGAGGTGCTGGCTTGCCCGGCAGCCAGCGTTATGTCGGAACGCTGTTTCAGTGCTGCCGGAGGCATCGTCACAGATCGGCGTATCCGCCTCTCCACAGAAAATGCAGACCGTCTGACTCAAATTAAAATGAATCAATCCTGGATTGGAAATGACTACGCAACACTCCAGGACCCCAACCAAGTAACATGACCAATGAACATCTGGGATGGTGTAGCGTTTCCGGTCCCTGTTTATTGAACCTCTCATCTGTATTACATTTATGACTGCATGGCGGCAAAAAGCATTGCTGCTATATCCGCACGCTTTTTGTCCTCATGCAAGGCCTGGGTTGTTGTGTCTCAAAAAGCATGGCCTTCTCCTCCTGCGCCTCCTCCTGTTCCATCACGTCTGCTGCTGCTGGGTTAGCGTTGCCGCGTGGTCCCTGTTTATTGAACCTCTTATCTTTATTACATTTATGACTGCATGGCGGTACAAAGCATGCTATCCGCACGCTTCTTGTCCTCATGCAAGGCCTGGGTTGTTGTGTCTCACAAAGCGTGGCCTTCTCCTCCTGCGCCTCCTCCTGTTCCATCACGTCTGCTGCTGCTGGGTTAGTGTTGCCGCGTGGTCCCTGTTTATTGAACCACTTATCTTTATTACATTTATGACTGCATGGCGGTACAAAGCATGCTATCCGCACGCTTCTTGTCCTCATGCAAGGCCTGGGTTGTTGTGTCTCACAAAGCGTGGCCTTCTCCTCCTGCGCCTCCTCCTGTTCCATCACGTCTGCTGCTGCTGGGTTAGCGTTGCCGCGTGGTTCCTGTTTATTGAACCACTTATCTTTATTACATTTATGACTGCATGGCGGTACAAAGCATGCTATCCGCACGCTTCTTGTCCTCATGCAAGGCCTGGGTTGTTGTGTCTCACAAAGTGTGGCCTTCTCCTCCTGCGCCTCCTCCTGTTCCATCACGTCTGCTGCTGCTGGGTTAGCGTTGCCGCGTGGTCCCTGTTTATTGAACCACTTATCTTTATTACATTTATGACTGCATGGCGGTACAAAGCATGCTATCCGCACGCTTCTTGTCCTCATGCAAGGCCTGGGTTGTTGTGTCTCACAAAGCGTGGCCTTCTCCTCCTGCGCCACCCTCCTCCTGTTCCATCACGTGTGCTGCTGCTGGGTTAGCATTACCGGTCCCTTTTCCTGGAACCTCTTATATGTATTACATTTATGACTGCATGCAGACAAAAAGCATGTTACCTGTGCAAAGAAAACAGACATTTCCCGCATTTAAAAGACAGTTTTCCCTTTGAAACTTTAAAATTGATTTTCTCAAAAACTATAAGCTCTTTTTGCTAAATTTTTTTTCCTCTTGTACCCACTCCCAAGGTGCACATACCCTGTAAATTTGGGGTATGTAGCATGTAAAGAGGCTTTACAAAGCACAAAAGTTCGGGTCCCCATTGACTTCCATTATGTTCGGAGTTCGGGTCGAACACCCGAACATCGCGGCCATGTTCGGCCTGTTCGGCCCGAACCCGAACATCTAGATGTTCGCCCAACACTAATTGAAACATTGAAACAACTTTTATAATTCAAAGATGGTAGGTAGGGTGATCTGAGAACACCCTGGAGTGAAAACAAGAAATACAGAGACACCGGGAGCCCCAATATTGTAGTCAAACAATTTAAAGAGAAACTCTGACCAAGAATTGAACTTTATCCCAATCAGTAGCGAATACCCCCTTTTACATGAGAAATCTATTCCTTTTCACAAACAGACCATCAGGGGGTGCTGTATGGCTGATATTGTGGTGAAACCCCTCCCACAAAGAAATTCTGAGTACGTACTCTTGGCAGTTTCCTGTCTGTTAACCCTGTTGCATTGTGGGATATAGCTGTTTACAGCTGTCTCCAACTGCCAAAACAGCATGCAGCAGCTACATCACTTGCCAGCAGTAAAAATGTCACCATGTGATAAATGTCAGAATATAAATCAGGGATTTAAAATATTTTACAATGGGCAAACACTGATTAAATCATTTATACATAATTATTGTAAAAACGAAGCCCTTTTTTTATTACATTATTTTCACTGGAGTTCCTCTTTAAGCAAATGGTGGAGAAGAATCAGTACCCACAAGTGGAGGTGAGCAACCAACCACTGTAGGCAGGCGGAGATGCACAAACCTACTCCACTCGGGTGTCCAGTCAAACTGGACGTGGTCGCTGTCTTGTTACAAAATAGCTCTAGATGGTTGTAGGGGTAGAAATCCCTAACCAAAAAGACTACCCCTCCTGAAGGAGGATGTGTGACACAAAGGGGGATAAGAGGCACCCAGATAGTGAAAAGACTATGTTAAAAACAGTTAAAGAAGGAGTCAGGTGGCTTACCTCAATGACAACAAAGTCAGATAATGACAAAGAACTTTAATATGCACTTGGCAATGTGTTCCGTGGGTCTCAGCCCACCCCCTAAGGCTGAATACAGGAAGTGCAGAATTATTAGGCAAGTTGTATTTTTGAGAAATAATTTTATTATTGAACAACAACTCAATGAACATTAATATCAAAGCTGAATATTTTTGAAAGTAATTTTTAGTTTGTTTTTAGTTTTAGCTATTTTAGGGGATATCTGTGTGTGCAGGTGACTATTACTGTGCATAATTATTAGGCAACTTAACAAAAAACAAATATATACCCATTTCAATTATTTATTTTTACTAGTGAAACCAATATAACATCTCAACATTCACAAATAGACATTTTTGACATTCAAAAACAAAACAAATGAAAATCATGTTTTTCTTGAAGGATGCAGACTTCTTCCTGTACCACTGCTTGACGAAGGTGTCTTCCAGAAACTGGCAGTAGGACTGGGAGTTGAGCTTGACTCCATCCTCAACCCGAAAAGGCCCCACAAGCTCATCTTTGATGATACCAGCCCAAACCAGTACTCCACCTCCACCTTGCTGGAGTCTGAGTCGGACTGGAGCTCTCTGCCCTTTACCAATCCAGCCACAGGCACATCCATCTAGCCCATCAAGACTCACTCATTTCATCAGTCCATAAAACCTTAGAAAAATCAGTCTTGAGATATTTCTTGGCCCAGTCTTGACGTTTCAGCTTGTGTGTCTTGTTCAGTTGTGGTCGTCTTTCAGCCTTTCTTACCTTGGCCATGTCCATGTCTTGGCCATTGTGCTTTTGGGTACTCCAGTGATGTTGCAGCTCTGAAATATGGCCAAACGGGTGGCAAGTGGCATCTTGGCAGCTGCACGCTTGACTTTTTTCAGTTCATGGGCAATTATTTTGCGCCTTGGTTTTTCCACGCGCTTCTTGCAACCCTGTTGACTATTTTGAATGAAACGCTTGATTGTTCGATGATCACGCTTCAGAAGCTTTGCAATTTTAAGAGTGCTGCATCCCTCTGCAAGATATCTCACTATGTTTCACATTTCTGAGCCTGTCAAGTCCTTCTTTTGACCCATTTTGCCAAAGGAAAGGAAGTTGCCTAATAATTATGCACACCTGATATAGGGTGTTGATGTCATTAGACCACACCCCTTCTCATTACAGAGATGCACATCACCTAATATGCTTAATTGGTAGTAGGCTTTTGAGCCTATACAGCTTGGAGTAAGGCAACATGCATAAAGAGGATGACGTGGTCAAAATACTCATTTGCCTAATAATTCTGCACTCCCTGTACAGTGCCAGTATTCTCTATAGCAGAGTTGAAGGTGCTTCCCTTCTCTTTATTAATAAAAGAAAACAGATAGTATAATTAAATTTATATTAACCCCTTCCTTAACAGTTGTCTCTGACCCCTTAAGGACCAGAGACTTTTTTGTTAAAAAACATGGCTCAACAATGCCATGCAGCATGAACCCATCTCTCTCGCTGTTTGCACCACTCTCCAATCGCTGCATCCCGCTCACTCTGACAGCAGAGCTCCGTGAACCGGTCATGAGCGCCTGACCCTGTGATCACTGTGGGCCAAACACAGTGATTACACATTCAGGAGCTTCAAACCTGGTACAGTTGGTCATTTGGTGACTGGGGTTCAAATTTACAAAAGGGGGTGGAGCCACAAATAGCCAATCAGATTTGTTTCATTTCAATGCAAATTATTGATGCCAAATACTGCAAAGCTCACAAACTTGGTCATTTAGTAATTGTGTGTTTGTGCATTAGGGTTAGATAAAGTGGGCACAGCCAAAACCAGCCAAATACATACTTGGGATATGCTAGGTCATCAGTGGGTGGAGACAAATACAAATTTCACTGGGAAAATGTAAACTGCAGCCATTCTTACACTGTTAATTGTAGGGTTCTCAAACTTTGCACAGTTGGTCACTGGGTGACTGGGATTATTATTCAGAAAAGTGAGTGGAGCCTACAAAAGCCAATCAAAATTCACCTATTGCTTTTTAAGGGGAATATTCAGTTGCTGCCATTCTTGCACTGTTAATGGCACAAGTCTCAAACCTGGTACAGTTGGTCATTGGTTAACTGAGGTTCAAATTCAGAAAAGGGGGTGGAGCCACAGACCATCAGATTTGTTTCATTTCAATGCAAATTATTGATGCCAAAGACTGCAAAGCTCACAAACTAGGTCATTGAGTAATTGCGTGAAAGGGTTTGAAAAAAGTGGGCGGAGCCAACACCAGCCATATACATACCCGGACAACGCCGGGCCATCGGCTAGTTATGTTATATATAGTAAAGTTTCTCTTTAACTTTAAAACAATAAAGCAAGGATCTGAAATAGAGCTTGGCAGCGGAAAAAACTGATGAAGCTAAGAAAAAAGAAAAAAAAAATGAAATATTAAATTTTTACCTAAGAAAAAAAAAACTCTCTCTCTCTCTTTTTTTTTTTTTTTTACCACAGTAAATGTATTAAATAAAATTAACTACACAATCATTTTAAAGCACCACAGTCCTATAACATGCATGGAACCTCTGCCTTTAATTCTATGTAAAAGGGCATCCTTCACCCAACAGACAGAGGAAGTCATGTTACATACTGAATCCATAATATGAAAATGCAGCTCATTGATTGTTTAGTAGCCAGCGTCTTATTAATTTCGAGTCATAAAATAACTCAGAGATGTCAGGGGATGCCACTGAATCAATAAACGGCCTGCAATAAATACCGGCTCATCTTACAAAACGATTGCATCAGACGTGGAGCCGCTAGCTCTGCTCACTGTAACAGTTCTATTTCTTTAAAACTCCCAAATAAAAGAACAGTGATTCAGCCAAGAGTTAATGCAAATGACTATAAATTACAGCTTGTGCAGCCTTTTCAGGATTGCATAAAGATTGTTATTATGGTCCAATATTCCTATTCTTAGCCGTTGAGAACTGCATTAGCACCCATTATGTACTGTAAAATAATCGGCACAAATCACTATACTGCAGATTACAATAGGCGTATTATGATCCTGTATGAACAGCCACTATGGGCTAATTAAGCATTGTGCATTATATAGAAAGAACCCTTTTAAGATCCAGATTAGAAGATATTAAATGCATTATTTATACTTAAATCCCTCGAAAAGGTTGCAGCAACCCTAATGAGACACCAATCAGGCTAATAAGGTGAATACACCGGGTCCATCATTCTTCATGGGCCAAGAAAAAAACGCTCCTCAGAATCTTTAATGTAGCAAATGCAGAGCTGATCATACATATACACTTGTTTTAACATTCCAAAATTTATGACGAGAATCTGGATCTAAATTGCTTTTCAGGCAGCTGAATAGATACTTAGTCAATGGCAATGATTTGTGTCTATTATTTCTCACAAGCACTCGTGTAGCTAAGTAATTGAAATAGTGAGTAACAGTTTTCACCTAATGATGCCCTTTATCATTCCTCTTTTAATGCAGCTCTTGAACTTTAAAAAGGTTGTTCACTGCCAAATGTCACTTCATTGCAAACTGCAGCAAAGGAAATGTATTTGCTTAATTATTATCACCCAATCACAAAAAAACGTTACGCTCTTGGGGTTTTTATGTCTCCAGAAAATAGCATATAGAATGTGATAAAGTATATAATGTTGGGGATCAGTCCTGTATAGCGTGAACACGCCCTTACTGTAGTATTGAATCAGAAAAGAAATATATATATAAAGTAATCTAAGTTTTGTGATACCCAGTAGAAATAGCCAGACATGATTTGTTAAAAAGAACTGTAGCAGGCGCCCAAAGATATTAACTATTCTCTAAATCATAAAATATAGGAGTACATTTGGTCTTACCTCTATAAAAGAACAAAACAATTGGGTAGATACATTCTAACGATGCACAAAAGACAACGTGTTTCCAGGTACTGGCCCGCTTCCTCCGGTCAATAACAAGTGCCTAAGTCTGCAGTAGTCACAGGTAGAGGTGCTCACACCCGTGACTGCTGCAAACTTAGGCACTTGTTATTGACCTGAGGAAGTGGGACAGTATTCATGAAACGCGTTGTCTTTTGTGCATCGTTAAAAATGAATCTATCCAATTGGTTTCTTTTATGGAGGTAAGACCAAATCTACTCCTATATTTTATGATTTAGAGAATAGAATATCTTTGGGCGCCTCCTACAGTTCCTTTTAGCAATAGTTCAAACCCTCGGCCCTCGGGTAAAGTATTGGACACCACGTGTTTCAATTAACCAAGGTGTGCGACCAGCCAGTGCCTGCTCAGCACACCTAAACATAATTTGTGTTTTTTTAACTACAGTAGCCCTTTTTATTTTTAAACTGGAATTAGTAAAACTGAAAAATAATATGTTTTTTTCAATTTGTTACCTCTTTTTCCCATAAAAATGCATAGACAACAGATTTGAGCACACTATTGTAATGCGGTAGCCAGAGTTACTTCCCACTACAACGTAGCCCCAAATATAGCTAGTATTAGTATTAATTAGTCAGATGAAAGCCCCTTCCTCAGGATAGGTGCTCACAGAAGCCCTAAATACTAGGTAGTCAGATGCAGCCCTCCCAGTATAGGTAGCCACAAGAGCCCTCTTCTTCCCCCCCCCCCCCCCAGTATTATATAGCCAGATGCAGCCTCCCTAGTATAAGGTGTCCCACCAGTACAGGTAGCCAGAGTGCCCCCCATGTAGGTAGCCAGTGAGCCCTCCCCACAGGGAGCCAGAGAGCCCCCTGTGTAGATAGCCAGAGTGCACCCCCCTCCCACAGGGAGCAAGAGTGCCCCCCTTTTATGCAGCCAGAGAGCCTCCCTGTAAGGAGCCAGGGAGACCCCTGTTTTGGTAGCCAGGGAGACCACATTTAGGTAGCCAGAGAGCCCCCCCCCCCCCCCCAGGGATCCAGAGAGGCTCCCCTTTTCCCGTAAGGAGCCAGTGAGACCCCAACTTTCTCTGACCAATACAACAATAATCCAGGAGGTTAACTTTGTCTTTTATTAACATCATATATTTTTTAATAACTGTTAGTTTCTTACTATTAGCTGTGCTCACTATAACTGTGCAGTTTTCCTGTAACCATCACCCATAAACTTTATTACACATATAACGCTCTATAATAAGTAGTCCAAACTTCTTAATTTAGGTAATTCTTTTGGTGACGCCATAACTCAGTTTTCTTGCCTCCCAATTCAGATAGATACAGTTTAAGGGCATTTACATAAATAGAAGGCAAAGAGATTGAAGGGTGAATTTTAAGTCCATTCTCTTGAAGTTATATTCATATTTGGATGCCAGTGTGTGTAAATGTTATCTATTTTGAGATGCTGGAGCATATTAAGTAAGTCAGAACTACCTGTCATGCTTTCACATTAAACCGAGAAATCTCTTGAAGCAATTTGAAATAATAAAAATAGAATGCTTATATAACATTGTATCTTACCTAGAACTTCTGTGCACTGAGAGCAATCAGCAGGGATTTTATTTGGACTTTTTTTTAAAGTAATTTTAATGACATGCTGAACATGATAACAAAATAGTTCTATAATTCAAGTCAAGTCCAACTTTGGCCAAAGCTCTTAACCCTCCTGGTGGTTTATTAAAATCCGCCAGGGGGCAGCACAGACGTTTTTTAATTATTTTTTAATATCATGTAGCGAGACAAGATCTTGCTACATGATAGCCGCTGCTCAGCGGCATCCCCCCAGCCCCTCCGATCGCCTGGAGGGCTTCCCCCGGGATGACGTCACCGACGTCCTCGACATCGTGACGTCAAAGGGGACTCCGATCCACCCCTCAGCGCTGCCTGGCACTGATTGGCCAGGCAGCGCACGGGGTTCTGGGGGGGTCAGGTGGCTGCGGCGCGACGGATAGCTGCGGATCGGCGGGGAGCGGCAGTGATCGGATTGCACACGCAGCTAGCAAAGTGCTAGCTGCGTGTAGCAAAAAAAAATATGCAAATCGGCCCAGCGGGGCCTGAGCGGTGCCTTCCGGCGGCATAGCCCGAGCTCAGCTCGGGCTTACCTCCAGGAAGGTTAATAGATCTTTGAGAAAAAATAAAATGAAACCTACATGCAATCAATTGGGGTTAAGTGAATACAGTGGCTTGCAAAAATATTCAGCCCCCTTGAAGTTTTCCACATTTTGTCACATTACTGCCACAAACATAAATCAATTTTATTGGAATTCCACGTGAAAGACCAATACAAAGTGGTGTACACGTGAGAAGTGGAACGAAAATCATACATGATTCCAAACATTTTTTACAAGTCAATAACTGCAAAGTGGGGTGTGCGTAATTATTCAGCCCTCTTTGGTCTGAGTGAAGTCAGTTGCCCATAGACATTGCCTGATGAGTGCTAATGACTAAATAGAGTGCACCTGTGTGTAATCTAATGTCAATACAAATACAGCTGATCTGTGACAGCCTCAGAGGTTGTCTAAGAGAATCTTGGGAGCAACAACACCGTGAAGTCCAAAGAACACACCAGACAGGTCAGGGATAAAGTTATTGAGAAATTTAAAGCAGGCTCAGGCTACAAAAAGATTTCCAAAGCCTTGGACATCCCACAGAGCACTGTTCTTAGCGATCATTCAGAAATGAAAGGAGTATGGCACAACTGTAAACCTACCAAGACAAGGCCGTCCACCTAAACTCACAGGCCGAACAAGGAGAACGCTGATCAGAAATGCAGTCAAGAGGCCCATGGTGACTCTGGATGAGCTGCAGAGATCTACAGCTCAGGTGGGGGAATGTGTCCATAGGACAACTATTAGTCGTGCACTGCACCAAGTTGGCCTTTATGGAAGAGTGGCAAAAAGAAAGCAATTGTGAACAGAAAAGCATAGGAAATCTCGTTTGCAGTTTGCCACAAGCCATGTGGGGGACACAGCAAACATGTGGAAAAGGTGCTCTGGTCAGATGAGACCAAAATGAAACTTTTTGGCCAAAATGCAAAACGCTATGTGTGGCAGAAAACTAACACTGCACATCACTCTGAAAACACCATCCCCATTGTCAAACATGGTGGTGGCAGCATCATGCTCTGGGGGTGCTTCTCTTCAGCAGGGACAGGGAAGCTGGTAAGAGTTGATGGGAACATGGATGGAGTCAAATACAGGGCTATCTTGGAAGAAAACCTCTTGGAGTCTGCAAAAGACTTGAGACTGGGGCGGAGGTTCACCTTCCAGCAGGACAACAACCCTAAACATAAAGCCAGGGCAACAATGGAATGGTTTAAACAAAACATATCCATGTGTTAGAATGGCCCAGTCAAAGTCCAGATCTAAATCCAATTGAGAATCTGTGGCAAGATCTGAAAACTGCTGTTCACAAACACTGTCCATCTAATCTGACTGAGCTGGAGCTGTTTTGCAAAGAAGAATGGGCAAGGGTTTCAGTCTCTAGATGTGCAAAGCTGGTAGAGACATACCCTAAAAGACTGGCAGCTGTAATTGCAGCAAAAGGTGGTTCTACAAAGTATTGACTCAGGGGGCTCAATAATTACGCACACCCCACTTTGTAGTTATTGATTTGTAAAAAATGTTTGTAATCATGTATGATTTTCATTTCACTTCTCACGTGTACTCCACTTTGTATTGGTTTTTCACGTGGAATTGCAATAAAATTGGTTCATGTTTGTGGCAGTAATGTGACAAAATGTGGAAAACTTCAAGGGGGCCGAATACTTTTGCAAGCCACTGTAACTAGCGGCAAAACCCTGATGCTAACCTCATCACACTGCCACAGTACTCACATTTGATAATGGCGTCCATTTAAGGGGCACAGGAATACAGAACTCTCTCTACTCTTATACATAACCCTCCCCCGGTGGTGCCTAACCTTACCCCCTCCCCCCATTAGCACCTAACCTTAACCCCCCACACATCTAGCCTTAACCACACCCCCTCCCTGTGGGCACCTAACCTTAACCCCAAGGATTAAGAATATGCGTCTGGTTTAAAAGTGAGCCCGCTACAACAGCAGGCACCAAGCCAGCCCACTGTGCGAACTGCAGCTACAGATAGCAGTCATAAAGTGCCTACTATTTATAGCTGCCATTTGCATACCTGCTATTATAGAAGGTGTCCTTTTAAACATGACTCGTCTTGTGCCCTTTTACAACTGCTCCAATCAAAGTTGATGAGTATCTGGCATACTATTCCCAAAACTCGGCATCCTGCAGCCAATACAGTGGTGCAACTGAATGAGTTAATAGGTTGTCTGGGGATGCAGCAATTGCCCACCTCTTCCAGTCACTGGTACACGGAGCAAGAGGTGGTAGCCCTGTTGGTCAAAGCTGCTCCTTGTGAGAGAACGCGGAAAAGCCGCCGCGTGTGCTGCTGAGGAGGCGGCGGATTCCGCGTCCAATGCGGCGGTTTGCACGCGGAAGTGTGCGTCTGGTAACAGGGCAGAACGCAGAAAAACCGCCGCATGTAACAACAGTAAGGTGGCTGGTTCCGCGTCCAGCACGGCGGTTTGCACGCGGCAGCGTGTGTCTGGTGTGGCTAGGTCTGTTGGTGCACACAGGCTTAGGAATACGCGCGCGCGCTGAGAGGCAGAACTCTTGTACTGGGCAAGGAGAGATCAGCTGATCACGCCGATCAGCTGACTCCAGAGCAGGTTACTATTGGTTGATCAATTAGGGGTGGTGCCGGAGAGCACTACTCCATATATAGTTACTACTGGCCAGTCTCGAGTTGTCTGCTGTTGCGAACACTACGTGGAAGCACTCAGACCTTAGTCAGATCCAACAGTGTGTTTGAACCAGGTGGACCTGGGAATTCACACTGAGCCAGATTACTTGTACTGTTATTCTGTTTATGCTTAGACTAGTTCCAGGGTGTAGAGACCACGGACCTCACACCCAGACTAGGGAACTTGTGTTATCTATCTGTTATACTTCAGACTAGCTCCAGGGTGTAGAGATCACGGACCTCACACCCAGACTAGGGAACTTGTGTTATCTATCTGTTATACTTCAGACTAGTTCTAGGGTGTAGAGACCACGGACCTCACACCCAGACTAGGGAACTTGTGTTATCCATCTGTTATACTTCAGACTAGTTCCAGTGTGTAGAGACCACGGACCTCACACCCAGACTAGGGAACTTGCGTTATCTATCTGTTATCCATCAGACTAGTTCCAGGGTGTAGAGACCAAGGACCTCACACCCAGACTAGGCATTGTTGATATCTGTTATGACTTACTGCTTTCCTGACTATCCCTTTGATCTCTGATTCAGTACCTCGCATATCTGATATTCCGTTGCCAGACCCTGCTTGCCTTGGATACCGAATCAGCCTTCTGTCTTTGTACTTTATCTGTTCGTGTGTAGCCGACCAGGCGTGCCCGACCTCGAGAGCTATCTCTCCTCTTAAGAGATAGTCTCCAGATCAGATAGTGACATCCACCTTCAGGTGTCACTCACTCTCTGGTCCTTCCTATCTCCAGCCTGACTCCACCCCTTGGAGAGTCTCAGGCTGCTGGAAGGTTCCTGTGCCCTCAAGAGCAGTATTCCTTTACTGCCTATGATCACCTGCTCAGCAGGTGCATTACTCAAAGTACTACTGTTACACCAAACACTCACATACCTATAGGTGTCCAGAGGTTAGCAATATATCTGTATTATCAGTGATTCTGCAGATCATCAATAATCAGGTATATATCTGCATTCTTGGTGATACTGCAGATCACCAATAATCAGATTCTCTCTGCGTGCTGACACCAATCGTTACACTCCTCTTACCTTCCCGTAGATCCTATTGCTAAGAGGAATGGGTTGTGGAGGGTGACTTAAAAGAGAGTTAGAGATTCTCCACCACTTTGTTGCAGCATCAGAGGAGAACCAAGCTTTAGAATAATGACAAGGTGGACTGGGGGCCATCAGTAGCCTAAGAGGAGAGATGAGTATGAGAATTTCTCAATTTTTGTGTAATGCACCAAATTCTGCTCCAATTTAATGACTTTCTGACTATTAACCTCTTCCCACACACAACAACATTATGACTCTCCATGCTTGTTCAGGGTCTATGGTTAGAAGTATTAGAGACACAGGATCAGTAAGACAGCCAGGCAAATTGCATTGTTTAAAAGTTAATGAATATGCCATCCTCCATATCCCTCTCACTTCAGGTTCTCTTTAATAACTCAATTTTTCCAGATTTCAAAGTACCAGTGAAATATTTTAACAGTATCATCTTCACGGTTTCTTTAACTTTGTAAATAATATTAACCACTTAAGTACCAGCGGTCTCTGTCCCCTTAAGGACCAGAGGCCGCTGGTACCAGAAACGGCGGAACACCGACGAATAACGACAAATCGCCGCATGTACCCGCCGCAATTGTCATCACCGCAACACATCGGGAACCTGGACCACCCACTCTGCCGTCTCTATGACGGCAGAGTTCCTGTGAGCCGGTCTGGAGCCGCTTTCATCATTGGCTCCTGACCTTGCCTATCAATGTAAGCCAATGGGAGCAGCTTATGTTGATGGGCAGAGTCAGGAGCCAATGAAATCGGCTCCTGACCTGCTCACAGGGCTCTGCCATTATAGAGATGGCAGAGCGAGTGAGCTGCGGTGAGGAAACAGCGACAAGATCGTCAGAAGCGATAAAAGCGGCGAGAACGAGTGGCATCAGTTGATTGAAATCTACGTCCTGCCAGCCAGGTAGCCACCAAAACAGGGCTTAGATGTCAATCATTGTGGTCCTAAAGTAGTTAAACACTTTTTAATGTTTTATGCTTTGTAGGATCTGGCCTGTATTGAGGTCCTCAGTCAAGAAGAGGATACCAGGAGTGTACGTATTATAGCCCCACAAGTAAGAAATAGACACAAAATAATGGTAATAGAATATTAGTAATTTTACTGACATTCTACTGTCCACTATAGTAAAAAAAATCAGTAATATTACCAATATTTTACTATGTCCTAACCTAACCCTATTCTTACACAGAACCCTCCCTCTTGATGCCTAAGACTAACTAATACCTCCAAGTGGTGCCTAACACTGGTGGATGGCTAGCCTTAACCCCGCCCACTTCTAAATGTAGGTGGAAGCCTAACCCTTAAAGAGAACCTGAACTGAAAATTAAAAGTCAAAATAACCATACACACGTCATACTTACCTCCTGTGTTGTCCCCTCATCAATCCCTTTCTCCTCTCCTGCGTCCCATTTGTCCACTGTGATCAATGGAATTCTTCATCCTCCATATTGAAAATGGCCATTACCCCATAACTTCTTCTAGGTCAGCATACTGTTAAACTGTAATATCACCCACTTCAGCCATAGAGAAACATTGCACATTCAGTTGTAACTGACAGCTGCTGATATATAACTGACAGCAACTGGTGTATTTCAGTTCTGACAAAATATTGTCAGAACTGGAAAGGATCACTGTAAGAAGAAAATGGTGAGATTCTGAGATGAACTGACAGCGAGGTAAGTATTTAATATTCATTTGCAGCTACATCATGTGTTTATTTTAAATAATTTTACTCAGTTCAGGTTTCCTTTAAGACTCCCAACTAGAGATGTAGCGAACGGTTCCCGAACCGTTCGCCGGCGAACATCTCTGAATGCATGGGGCTTTTACTACTTCCGGGTCGCTCTGACCCGGAGTAGTACGCCTGCGCTGCCCGGCGAAGCGCGTCCTAGATCGCGCTCCTGTTGCCGGGCACTCTCTGCGCATGTGCGTGACGTCATGAACGACGTCACGCACATGCACAGAGAGTTCCCGGCAACAGGAGCGCGATCTAGGACGCGCTTCGCCGGGCAGCGCAGGCGTACTACTCCGGGTCAGAGCGACCCGGAAGTAGTAAAAGCCCCAGAGATGTTCGCCGAGCGAACAGTTCGCAACATCTCTACTCCCAACACACATTTACCACTTAACCCCTCCTCCGCACCTGCTATTTATAGCCACAGTTTGCAATATGGGTGTCCTGTACTGAGTCCTGCGACAGCTATCACATACATTAGGGCAACCATATGTGCTTTTCTAGATATACATCTTTGTCCTATAATAGGTCATTTTGTCTAATTTATAGATTACGTTTTTCATCTAGACACAGTTTACTTGACGGAAATCAATAGGCTGACTTTGTCCTGCATGTGGTCTCACATTATGTAAAGCACTCACTATTCCTGGCTTCTTAGAAGAGATCTGCATGTCCTGAAAATAATAATGTGATTTGGAAAGTCTGATATGTGCCTTGCTGATTTAGATTTATTTACAGGTCAGAGTAAACACAGAAAAGAATTCTTTATATGTCCTTTGCTGGTTAAACCTGTCACACTGATGTGTGCTTTTCAGAAGAATAGACTAATTTAACCAAACAAGGCAAAACCAGTGATGCTGATTTTGAAAAACAGTGGATGCACTAATTAGTGAATATATAAAGTTATACAGCTGACATTTTGACTTAGGGGTCACGGGTGTGCCGACTGTGTCAGCTAAACCGACTTACTTATCTATCAAGTTTTGACATTTATGTTCTATTTTATAATCACACAATAGAAGACAAATAAAATAATTTAAGTAAAGCAGATGGAAAAGCAGTAAGACAGCTGTACCAAAGTAACTAGAAACTATTTTTCTTGATTACTATCAAGTCAATGTGGCATCATTTAAGACAGGAACAAATATTGTATTCACAATACAGAACAGTGATACTGTATGTAGCTGCGTATACAAACCATCTAACCTTCATCAGGTCACTGGACTTAGTGGCGAGCAGGAAATACTGCATGTACTTGCAGTGTGCTATTGGTGTGTTGAATGGAACACTCTCCAAGATTGCAGTGAAACTTTCCAGTACTAACATATCAGCTTACCCTAGAGGAAACTATTATATCTCCAACAAGTTAAAGATTACATTAACCTGAAAAAAACTAAGTAGAGGGAAGTCACTGGATAGTCCTCTAGATTAGTTCAAAGAATTCCCCAATCTTCTTACACCCCTCCATTCTGGCACTGTAACTCTTTGAAAATATTTAACACTATTGTATTATTGCTCGCGGCTGCACTCCCCTCCGTGTACAAGCATGGCCGCACTTTGTAGGTACAGCATATGGCTCGTTGTGTCTATGCAATAGCATGGAGTCTCTCATGCTTAGCTGTTTCCTCTGTGCATGAGTGGCTTTGTGCTACTGCGCAGAAAAGAGCCCCACTGGCGCCTGGGTAATGGGGCCCTGCTTGTACATGGAGGGAAGTGTGGCTGCAAAGAGAAGAAGATCCCACCGGGTGGTGGAGGCATCGATGGATGGATTAGGGAAGCCTCGTGACTTGAGCTTACAGAGACTTCCCTATCTGTACCATACTACTATAAGTATCTAATTTTTACAATAAGTATCTAGTTTTTTGTTTTTTTTTTCTTTTGGCTTTAGATTTCCTTTAAAATGTGGTTTTCCTATTAATAGTATTACTAATAGGGATGGTCAGCAATGGCCATTTCCGATTCCGCAAAAATTCAGATTTCTGCCAATATCACTTTCCTTTTTCACGATTTCCATTTTTCCAATTTCTGTTTTTCTGATTTTCCGATTTCAGGTTTTCCAATTTCCAAGGCGTATTTTATTTGTCATTTTTTTGCATTAGAGAATGCAAACAATGAGAAAAAAAGTCAGAAATCACTAAAACGGAATCTTGTGATTGGTCTAAAATTACTGCCATTGTCTGATTTTTGCAGAAAAATTCTGCATTCTCTGATTGGTCCAATGCTTCCAAATTCTGTGGTTAGGCTAAAATTACCAAGTTGCGACAAATCGGATTTCCGCGGAATTCTGATTTCCGTTTTTCCGAATTCCGATTGGAAATGTTGATTTAAGTTATTTTTTACATATTGTCTTATTAAATAAAAATAACAGACTGAAACCCAAAACCACTGTTATGACAGAAGGACGTTTTGTTCAAGGGGTAAAATACTGGTGATATGTAACGTGCATATTTAACAACACGATAACAATAAACATTTTTTTAAACCAATTTATATGATATCCCCAAAATGCTATCTTCAAGGTCTACAACTGTCAAAAAAATACCACAGTTTGTACACACTGATCTCAGAAAGGGCACCAGGTGAGTAAAAGATCTTCATTTGGCTTTTTTTTACGTTGTTCAGGCTTTTTTCGGTGTAGTCTTGTAAATATATCTTTTGGCTTATTATTGATTTGATACTGTTTGTTTGTGACAGTGATGGGTAAAGTCTGAACCCAGGAGTACCTGTTTCTGGTAGAGAGCACAGCACTCTGAACTAACCTTATGAGCAACTGCAACAAGTGTCAAAACTGTGATCTCATTCATCAATATCTGTCTCTCCATAGGGTTTAATTAATTCCTCTGGATATAGTTACTTGATCGAAGAAACTCAAAAGCACAACTTTCTTTACAAATGTCAATGCATTTTGGGAATAGAGACCTACTAGACAGTTTACAATTAAAGGAAAAGTTAGAAGCAATTATGTAATGCCCTGGTGAATTACACAGAAATAAATGTGATTACAAAGTCCACATGTACAGACATAGAAACCTATAGTGTCCTTCATTAAGCATTGCTCATCAACATCACATCAGTGAACTCCCTATTTGTTATACGTAGTAGGTGCTGTGTTTTATTCATCTATATATTATTGGCATATGCTGTAGAATTCAGGAAATCTGGGCACCCAGTATTGCAGAAACTTGGGCAGTGCCTTTGTAAATTGAAGCTATACTGTGACATTTGGGTTGTCCACCCTGAGGGCGTCCGCTATATATCAGGCGGAGCAGGCACCCAAATTTCACAGAATAGCTGCAATTTAAAATTGGGCCTATAGCTGCATTCTAACATTATTGTAATTGCGGTAGGTTGGTGGCAGGGGTCGGGTTAAGTTTAGGTGTGAGGGAGACAGTTAGAGTTAGGCATGGGTGGGTGTTTTAAGGGTTAGGGCATAGGGGTGGTTAAGTTTAGGTGTTTGGGGGGTTAATAGTTAGGTGTGGGGGATGGTCAAGGTTAGGCATGGGGAGCACTTTAAAGGGTTAGACATGAGGGGGGTAATAGTTAAAGATAGGCATCGGTAAGGGAAGGTTGTTAGGTTGAGCTGTAGTAAACTATTGGTACTTGCTGTAGGGCAGACTTCTGTTACAATACAAGTATTTGGTGCTTCAATATCCTGCTGGTGTAAAACAGCAGTAACTCCACTGGGAAACATCAACAACAGCTGTGCCTGAGTTCTACAAGAAGTATGTTACTGTTGCCATCCCTACAGGGGTACGATAGCTGTAGATGACAGTAGAAGCAGGAAGTTTTACATAATAACTTTTACATAAAAAAAAATAATAATAAATGATAATTAAAATAAATCTCTAGTATGTGTAACGACGTGGAGCTTGACTAAGTGGACAACATTTTGTTGATAGTGGACAACATTTTGTTGAAATACTAATGCAAGTTTAGTAGGAGTGGAGCAGGTGAAAAGGGTGTTAGATGTGTCCTGTTATTCTTATTATTTAGTATTTATACAGCATTGACATCTTCTGCAGCACTGTACAGTGTATATAGTATATAGTCATATCACGAACTATTCCTTTTGAGGAGCTCACTATCTAATCCCTACCATAGTCTTATGTCTATGTATGTACCGTGTAGTGTATGTATTGTAGACTTGTTAAAAAGGGTGCCAGTTTAATAATATCATTTTCAACAGGACGCTGGGGGCTAAGGTTAGGTGCCCATAGTTAAGATTGGGGAATGATAGCAGAGTGTATTGTGCGCCCCCTCCTACACTGCGCCCTGTGGCTGGAGCCTCTCTTCCCTCTGCCTCAGCCCGGCCCTGCTGGGGCCTAAGGTTAGATGCCTGTGGTTAAGATTATGGGGAATTTTAAGGTTAGTTGTCCACCAGGAGGGGTTAAGGTTAGGCACCGAGTTTTGAGTGAGAGACGAGTAAGGAAAGGTTAGGTCATAAAAAAAATCTTTAAATATTACTGATATTTTACTATATGAAGGAAGTAGTAGAATGTCTGTAAATTTACCAATATTCTACTACCTCTATTCCTGCACCCTTTTACAGTGGTTTGCAAAAGCATTCGGCCCCCTTGAAGTTTTCCACATTTTGTCACATTACTGCCACAAACATGAATCAATTTTATTGGAATTCCACGTGACAGACCAATACAAAGTGGGGTACACGTGAGAAGTGGAACGAAAATCATACATGATTCCAAACATTTTTTACAAATCAATAACTGCAAAGTGGGGTGTGCGTAATTATTCATCCCCCTTTGGTCTGAGTGCAGTCAGTTGCCCATAGACATTGCCTGATGAGTGCTAATGACTAAATACAGTGCACCTGTGTGTAATCTAATGTCAGTACAAATACAGCTGCTCTGTGACGGCCTCAGAGGTTGTCTAAGATAATATTGGGAGCAACAACACCATGAAGTCCAAAGAACACACCAGACAGGTCAGGAATAAAGTTATTAAGAAATTTAAAGCAGGCTTAGGCTACAAAAAGATTTCCAAAGCCTAGAACATCCCACGGAGCACTGTTCAAGCGATTATTCAGAAATGGAAGGAGTATGACACAACTGTAAACCTTCTAAGACAAGGCCGCTCACAGGCCGAACAAGGAGACCGCTGATCAGAAATGCAGTCAAGAGGCCCATGGTGACTCTGGACGAGCTGCAGAGATCTACAGCTCAGGTGGGGGAATCTGTCCATAGGACAACTCTTAGTCGTGCACTGCACAAAGTTGGCCTTTATGGAAGAGTGACAAGAAGAAAGCAGTTGTGAACAGAAAAGCATAGGAAATCCTGTTCGCAGTTTGCCACAAGCCATGTGGGGGACACAGCAAACATGTGGAAGAAGATGCTCTGGTCAGAGTAGACCAAAATGGAACTTTTTGGCCAAAATGCAAAACGCTATGTGTGGCGGTAAACTAACACTGCACATCACTCAGAACACCCCATCCCCACTGTCAAATATGGTGGTGGCAGCATCATGCTCTGGGGGTGCTTCTCTTCAGCAGGGACAGGGAAGCTGGTCAGAGTTGATGGGAAGATGGATGGAGTCAAATATAGGGCAAACTTGGAAGAAAACCTCTTGGAGACTGCAAAAGACTTGAGACTGGGGTGGAGGTTCACCTTCCAGCAGGACAACGACCCTAAACATAAAGCCAGGGCAACAATGGAATGGTTTAAAACAAAACATATCCATGTGTTAGAATGGCCCAGTCAAAGTACAGATCTAAATCCAATCGAGAATCTGTGGCAAGATCTGAAAACTGCTGTTCACAGACGCTGTTCATCTAATCTGACTGAGCTGGAACTGTTTTGCAAAGAAGAATGGGCAAGGATTTCAGACTCTAGATGTGCAAAGCTGGTAGAGACATACCCTAAAAGACTGGCAGCTGTAATTGCAGCAAAAGGTGGTTCTACAAAGTATTGAATCAGGGGGCTGAATAATTACGCACACCCCACTTTGCACTTATTGATTTGTAAAAAATGTTTGGAATTATGTATGATTTTCGTTCCACTTCTCACATGTACACCACTTTGTATTGGTCTTTCACATGGAATTCCAATAAAATTGATTCATGTTTGTGGCAGTAATGTGACAAAATGTGCAAAACTTCAAGGGGGCTGAATACTTTTGCAAGCCACTGTAAATTGGCACCTTTGTCCAATATACGCAGTAGGAGTAGGAGAGCCCCTCTGTGCTATTTCAGAGTGGTATATGGGTTGGAGTTAACACTGCAGCCATCACTCTGCCTAACCATATACTCTTTGCCCAATCAATATTTCTTAAATCATTATAATTTTATTATAAACTCAAGCATCACAATGAACAGCACAGATACTCATCCAAGCATGTGCTCTTATTTACATACAAGGAGTATACAGAAATGAATGTACTTTAGATAACACTGGCCTGTACGTCTTGTCAATATATTTCCCTAAACCCATTACAGTTAAAGTAGTATCAAAAAAGCCATAATCTATAGTCATTAATAGCATATCTAGATTTTAATGGGATAATTGAAGACATTTCCCAGAATGGGGGAAATCATTTTAGAAAATGTCATATCTCAACTAATTAATATTTGAAATTACTCTACCTACAATCTGATGAGCTGGCAGAATTATTATAGTGTTCAGCAGTAGCAAGAAGTTACTTGTCATTCCCATATTTCCTCCCAGGAGCACGTGAAACAGGAATTACTTAAATACATATTTTGTTCTCAAATAATTCACCCAAATTCATGGTGACATGGACTCATAATCTATTCATTTGTTATTACTTTAACTACTGAATTACTGGAAGTCATTTATTTTTCTTTAGCTTTACCAGAAATATTTTTAACAAAATTCACTGAAAGAAATATATCGTTATAATAATCATTTTTAGGACCACAAATTTTCTGTAAGAAGAAGTCACAAAGCACAAGACTTCACTGATTAGCTCAATGAGGTGAAAATGATCATCCATTGACTTGTTAGAGGACATCTGAGGCAAGGAAAACTTTGACGTTACATTGTATTTAAAGGGTACCTGTGAGATTTAAAAGTGCCCTATGGGGTATGCACCTTGGTAAAGGAAAGCCTCTGGATCCTAAAGAGGCTTCCTCGTCCTTCTCCAGACTCTTGTCCAGCAGTGGGACCCCAGAATGTCCATTCCTCAATGCTTATTGGCACCTCGAGCATGCACACTAACTCCATCCTACTCCACTTACATCGGCAATAGCCAGGCCGAATCAGGGTCGCACTACTGCATGGCCCAGCTACTCACAGGTTTACTTTAAAGAAAAAAATGTTACTTGCCTGGCTGTCTTTTTCTATCTTCCCCTTCTTCTTGTCCTCAGATTTAAAAATGCAGTAAGCACTAGAAGGTTGTAGTCTGGTACGGATGCTATGACTTGGTCTAATCCCTCTGGTTGGTCATCTACTGTCCCCCTACACACTAGTTATTATCCTAGTACTAGTACTAGTACGTGTCCTTTTGATTTGCTTGAAAAAGGAGAGCTGTTTGTTAAAAGGAACCCTAGTTGAGAGACAGTTAGAGGCTACCATATTTATTTCCTGTTTAAACAATACCTATGACAGCCGATCGATGTAATTGGCTGGAGGGGGAGAGGGGAGGGGCGGGTAGGATAAAGGAACAAAAATGGTATTTGTTTAAATAAATTAAATATTTATAAAAAAATATAAACATCCCGGGAGCCATCACAGCCCACCAACAGAAAGCTCTGTTGGTGGGCAGAAAATGCGGGTGGGGATCACTTGTGTGCTGAGTTGTACGGCCCTACAGTAAGGCCTTAAAGCTGCAGTGGCCTAATTTGTGAAAAATAGCCTGGTCACTAGGCGGGTGTAAGCCCCTAGTCCTCAAGTGGTTATGGACAAAATCACAACTACATTTTTATTTTTATTTAGAAAGTTCAGTTCTTAGCGTAGTTACATTAACCCACATGATTGGCTATAGAACTTGTCTTGTACAGTTTGGGGTTTGGTTGAGCTTTAAAGAAGAATATCCTATAGCAGTTGCATAGATTTGCACTAGTTTTGTTTTGACCTTTAAAATAAGTCACTTTTTTTTCTCAGCTGCATTCTTCAATTTTTCAATATGGTTTTACAATTTACTGTAAACATCATCTGTTTGCTGGAAGCTTATAATAGTAGGTCAAAGAAGCATCCTCTTTTGTAGGAGCAGAGCGGAATCCCACAGGAGCTAATACATGCTAAGCCACAGCAAACAGGACAGGGTAACTAGACACAAAGCATACATTCCTGTATCTACTTTAGTAGTTAGAAGCAGGTTATAGCCTTGTGTTTCATTTTAGCTTTTTTACACAAATAACAATAATTAACTGTTTGAAAGCCTAATTGGTGGTGGAAAAAATAAGATATAGATCAATTCATTGTGATAATAAGTGATAAAGTTATTGGCGAATAAATGGGAGGTGAAACTTGCTCGGATGCTAACATTTCTAAAATTGCTCGGATGCTAAAATTGCTCTGAGGATGAGGTGAAAAACGACTGAAGGCTGAAGTGGTTAAGGAAGTACAGGGCATTTACTATGTAGTGCATGTAGTAGTAAAGTTCTGCTTTAAAAGCTGGCATATTTATTTCCTTTTAAACAATACCAGTTGCCTGGCAGTCCTGCTGGTCATTCTGGTCAGTATGGTCTAAATCACACTCATGAAACAAGCATGCAGAAAATCTTGGTAGATTTGTCATAGACTTCTGATAAGCATGCTTGTTCATGGTCAGTGGCTTAAAGTATTCGAGGTAGAGGACCAGCAGGCAATGTGCATTATTTTAAAGGAAATAAACATGTCAGCCTACATAACCCTCTCACTTCGGGTTCCCTTTAAGGGTAGTCAATTGATATGAACAGCAAGTTGGGCTCACTCAGCAATTACAAACAGCATTGATGAAGTAAAACATTAATGAACCCATGGCAACTACTAGAATTTTACTTTACAGTAACTGTAATCTACGCAATCAATTAAGAAATCAGATCTTTATGGGACATTATCATTGCTAGATATCTTTAGCTACAGTTTTGCATATACAGTAATTTATATCTCCATTCCACTCAAAAAAAAAAAAAAAAAACGTTTCACAGCTGCAATTTCAAGTAACAATTCAAGTAGAAAAAGAACTATGATGTCTTACGCTTTGATATCGGGGATACAACAGCACTGAAAGACTGGGGGATTGTCCATCACTTGTTGGTGTTAGAGTTTCATTATGTATGCCTCTAGGGTAATGTGCATAGTATTATGAATTCTAGCAATGGCTAAGGGTTCAACCAATACGGCAATAATGTATTTTAGAATAACATAGCTCATGAAATCTTTAGCTGGTCTCAATTGATTTCTTTTGGTCTTCTCCTGACCTTTACTCTACTTCACTCATTTATTTCTTTTTTGTATAGTGCAATCCAGAAGTTAAATTTTAGCCTAGTGCAGATAATAGAAGATCAAAGGGGCTTTTCATATTGGAAGATAATTAGCATCTACTAAACCCACTGTGGGTGAATCTACATCGAAAGGTTTGTTAACACCAGAAAAAGATTTTAATACATGTGTTCCTTGTAAAAAATAATATGAAAAGAACAGCACGGTTGAGTTTAGTACTGTTTAAAGATTTTTAGATTTCTAAGACAGAAGCCACAGTAGAAAATAGACAGGTGCAAGACAGAAAAGTAAAAAGCAACCCCAAGTTCAAAAAAACAGTGTGACCAGCCCACAAAACTAGTAAAAAAAATGTGTACCTGGGGGATCGAATATAAAAAAAATATAGAGTCCAGGTAGAACAGAACCTAACAAATCACCATATTTAAGTTGACTTAGGATATTTTATCTAGTAAACAACCTGCCTTTGATTATCCTCCACTATCCAATAAGCAACATATATAAGCAACATATTTTCATATTTAGAGGTTTACTAACTCACCTTACCTTTTTGTATTCAATCATTATAGCCTGAGACAGAAAGCTCATTTGGACAGGGTGCTCGATCCTATTGTATATACGTTTTTCAGGCAGGGAACACACTTGTCTTTCAGTTTTCTGCGCGTGGTTTTCTGCATACTTTTTCTGCACACTAAGTGTGTTTCTATGCAGGAAAACGCGTGCGTTTTTTCACAGCAGCTGATGTAATTGATAGAGAAAACTGACAAAATGTGCAGAATCAGGATGCAGAATGTCATTTTTTTTCTGCGCTCAAAAAACATATTAAGTGTGAACTAGCCCATTGATTAACATGAGTTCTCAGTTTTTCTGTCCAGAAAACGCGCACGAAAACAGTCAAGTGTGTTCCCTGCCTCAGACTTTGGTGTACACCTGCATACTATATAAAGTTTTTTACCTCGGTACTATACCTTGCTTCTATTTTATATATTATAATTACATTGTACTATGCCCTAGAAGATGATGATGCTACATGAATCAGTAATAGGTGACACAAGAGCAAAGAGTAAGTCCTTGCTCCGAAAAACAGGTCAAAGATGACAATCTACATCAATGCATACCTACCACCTTTCCCTTGAAAATTTGATCTGTTTTCGATACTCAAATGACCTAGGGCACTTTTCTATCTCTTATTCACTGATTTTTTTCCCCCATATTTATAAAACTTATGAAAACTTTGAAAATGTTTGCCAGTTTGCTATTTTTAGTCTATTTTACTTTTGCTGTATTCATGAAGTAGTAAACATCAGTGTTTTTTTTTCTTTTTCTTAGCTTTTTTTTAAAGGCCTAACGTGTGTTTCAAGCCAAGTCCCCAATTACCTTTGTATGCCTGTGGAGCTGTGCATGGGGTGATGATGTACCCACATAAGAAAGGCGTTTGCAAATTTTACATGAACATACGTCTAGAGGTATTGGCACACAAACACTTTCATTCCAGAGCAGGAGACTTGGGCGCAGCAGTGAGTAACTTCAGCGCCATCACAAGACGGAGCTGAAGTTACTTATAAAACACTATAATTCGCCTCCAGCAATTGGTGGAAGCTGAATTATTTCATTCCCCGCCATCCATGGCGGCCTGGAGGGGGAATTGTATTTAATATCGATGGGAATTTGTGAAGGAGCAGGATAAGCCCAATACAGACTGTATCCTGCGCCCAAGTCTCCCGGCCGACTCCTCATTGGCACAAGTCTATTTTTTTTTGGGGGGGGGGGGGGGGACATGGAGATCACCTAGAACACACAGTATGGTCACACATATGTTGAAGTACAAAAACATCAAATATACCAGCACACTGTGTTCCAGAAGAAAAAATGCTCTTTTATTGAGCCATCATATCCACAAAGATACCGACAATTGTTTCGGGGGCCTCGCAGGGTCCTCCTTCATCAAGGCCCGACCTTTTTGAATGGTGTGCCCTCGCACAGTCCATTTTTTACATATGTTGAAGTGACACATTAACTGTCAGTGCAAATTGATTACACAGCAGGCAGTAACCAGCAGAGAGGTATTGTCACAAATGCCTGCCACATTGTTTTTTTGGCACACTGATATATCACCAATATAACACAGTGCACAGTGGTAGTGGGCTGGCGAACGGATCTGCCAGGCAGTTTACTTCCCCGAGGCGTCAGGGGGCATCGGGAGCTGCTGTACACACGTTAGATTCTCAGCAGAGGGGGTTGCTTGTTATTGGCCACCTTGACCGAGTGTCATCTAGCTTGTGTACACAGCTTTAAAGGAAGGTGAAACAGGCTAAAGCTAGGCACACACTTATTAAATGTACTATGTGATATCTACCTGGCAGCGATCACTTACTGCCTTGCCACACTGCCCCACTGGATATCAGATCACAGCAGAGATCTTATCTGATATCCCTCTTCCTGCTGCAGCAGCATGCTATGTACTGACTGTTGCAATATCATGTGATAAAACCACATTATGTGCTCCTTCTCACATCCTTTCTCCCCCATACTGATCAACAAAGCAACTTTTTTGATACTTTTTTTATATTCAATGTATTTTTTTAACTAAACATCTAATCTTTTTTAAAACGTATAATTTGTGCCTACTTTAACCACTTTCCCCACCACTACAGTATATCTACATCAGCTGTGGCGCCCTCCAAGCCACAGCGACGTAGATATACTGACCTGGCTGCAGCCCTGCTGAGCACGGTCGGGTGCTCTTTAGAGTGCACTCTCCGGCACTGTCAGCTGCAATAGTAATTGGTGGAAGGGAACATGTTCCCTTTTGGCCAATTAGTATACCCTCCTCCCATGAATGACCGCTGCAGTAGTGAACTGCAGCGATCCTTCATCTGTCCCCCTCGGCGCACAAATAGTTAAAAAAAGGCACAAGCAAGCAGCCACACTCACCTACCTCGGTCCTGCGACTATCCTGAAGCCTTATCCTCCGATCACTGCTCTGAAGTCAGCCACATATTTCCGGAAACCCGGGTCCCGCCTTGATGACATCATCAAGCCGGGACCCGGGTTACCGGCAATATGCGGCTGACTGCAGAGCGGTGATCGGAGGATCAGGCTTCAGGATAGTCGCAGGACTGAGGTAGGTGAGTGAGACTGCCTGTTTGTTCATTTTTTTAACTATCTCTGCACGGAGGGGGCTGCCTGATGGGGGGGGGGACATCTGGCTATAGATTCTTGGGGGGGAGGGGGATATGCAAAAGGGGGCATACATGTTTACTGGGGGACATATGAGTAACCAAGGGGAGGGGGGTTTACAAATTTGGCACATCTGGGCACCTAGGGGGCATACCTTAATACTGGGGGCACATTTGGCTATAATGGGGGGGCAGTGCTAATCCTGGGGGTACATCTGTCCATAATGGGGGTAATCCTGATCTGGGGACACATCTGGCTATAAAGAGGGGCACTATTCCTGGGGGTGCATCTGTCAATCTATTCTGGGGGTGGCAAACACAGGGGACTCATCTGGCTATGCTGGGGGGGGCTGATATTGGGGACACATCTGGCTATACTGGGGGAGTGGGGTGATACTGGGGACACATCTGGATATCTATACTGGGGCGACTTTAACTGGTGGCACAGTTTTTATGTCAATCGCACTTTTTATTTTTAAACAGAAATTGGTCAAAATTGAGAAATAGTGAGTTTTTTTTTTTTCAACCCTTTTTCCCATTAACATGCATAGAGAGGAACATTTTACTTGGGACCAAATACCCCCCAATGAAAGCTTAGTTTGTCTTGAAAAAAAAGATATATAGATCATTTATGTGGCACGAGTACAGATGAAGTTATTGGTGATTAAACAGGGACACCGCTAAAGCGTCAAAACTGCTCTGGTCAATAAGGGAAAAACAAGGTCTGGATGCGAAGTGGTTAAAGAGACTCTGAAGGGAGTCTAAATTCACTTTATTAACTTGTATTCATTTGAAGCACCATAAGCCCTTCTAAACCACCACTATCCCGCGGCAAAATTAGGGGTTTATACCCCCCAAACCCCTCTGCAAAATCCATGACTTTCTTGGCCGTGGATTTTGCTGCTCATGGAGGCAGAGCTTTGAGCTGCAGCTCTGCCTCCATGCGCGTCAATCTGCCTGCAGATCTCTGCCTTTCCCCACCCCTCTCAGTGAAGGAAGACTAAGAGGGGCGGGGTGAGGCGGATGATCAGCAGGGATTGACTCGCGAAAAGACAGAGCTACAGCCCTAAGCTCTGCCTCAAGCAGGAAGCACTCCCCGGAGACAGGAGAGGGGATTTGGGGAGTATAAACCCCTCGTTTTGCTGCGGGATAGTGGCGGTTTAGCAGGCTTATGGTGCTTCAAATGAATACAAGTTAATAAAGAGAATTTAGACTCGCTTCAGAGTCTCTTTAAGGCTGACAATGTACATCAATAATTTAGTTGTCCTTTCACCAGGGTTTATTAGCAGCAAGTTCAGCACTCTTCACATGACTCTTAATAGGACTGGCAACCATCCACACCAATCAAGGATACAGTGTCATTCTTCACATCGATATCTGTTGCATGACTTAAGAATGAGGAAAATCATGCAGAGTGAGAGTGTATTGGAGCATTTGTGGGGTGTGTGCTTTGTCAGCAGGGGCTAACTCACCTATGTGCTCCATGCCACTCTTCATCTTCACTTCAAAGCATAAGCTTCAGCTTAGAGGGTGTAAATGTCTAAAGATGGATAGTGGCTAGAGATGGCCCAAACGGTTCGCTAGCGAACGGTTCCAGGCAAACTTTGCATGGTTTGCCTTCACCGGCGAAGGCGGACTTTCCCGGAAGTTCGGTTTGCTCCCATAATGCTCCATTAGAGTCAACTTTGACCCTCTACATCACAATCAGCAGGCATATTGTAGCCAATATATTGTAGCCAATCATATTGTAGCCAATCAGCCAATCAGTCCTGGAGCCACTCCCCCCCGTATATAAGGCAGGGAGCGTCGGACATTACACTCACTCGTGTGCCTGCAGTAATTAGAGAAGGGCAAGCTGCTGCAGACTGTCTCTCATAGGGAAAGATTAGTAAGGCTCCTGGCTTGTTAGCTTGCTCCTGGCTGATTCTTATTGCTAAAATAGCACCCCACAACAGCTCTTTTGAAACTGATCTAACTGACACTTGTGTTGCATAGACAGCTTTTGTAATTCATACTGTGTGTGTGCCACTGCCAGGCCCAGCACATTCAGTGACTACCTGTGTGTGTGATAGGCAGCTGCACATTGTAATGCCCATTACTGCATATACCTAGCTGTTGTGTTCAGTGAACCCACCTCATCACTGCATATACTTACCTACCTTTTGTGTTGAGTGAACCCACCTCATCACTGCATATACCTACCTTTTGTGTTGAGTGAACCCACCTCATCACTGCATATACCTAACTGTTTTGTTCAGTGAACCCACCTCATCACTGCATATACCTAGCTGCTGTGTCGAGTGAACCCACCTCATCACTGCATATACTTAGCTGTTGTGGCAAGTGGTGTCATCATTGCTACCATAATAGATTCTTGTTAAAGGATTTAACGTTAATTCATTTCAAATACAGCAAGCCCTCGAAATTCCTCCTGTATTGTTATTTTTGGTCACTACCTTGGGACGTGCATGCCATACCTGCTATCTTCCTTGGATGTGTGGTGGTAGCCGTTCCTGCTCCTTTGCCCACAGCGTGCCTGCTGCCTTTCTTGGATGTGTGTGGTGGTAGCCGTTTCTTAGGCTCCAACTCCGTACCGGAATAGAACCAGGATTCCCCGGCCATTACCTGTGGTCACTCACAATGGCAGACTTGCCCTCCATAAAAGATTCTCGCCTCCTTGAGGAGGAGACCAAACTGGTGAATCGCAGTGAAGGCACCATCAGACTTGCCCTCCATAACAGATTCTCGTTAAAGGATTTAAAGTTGTTTCATTTCACATACACAGCAGGGCCTCGAAAGTCCTCCTCATGTATTGTTATTTTTGGTCACTACCTCGGGACGTGCATGCCTGCCTGCTGCCTTCCTTGTATGTGTGGTGGTAGCTGTTTCTTAGGCTCCAACTCCGGACCGGAATAGAACCAGGATTCCCCGGCCATTACCTGTGGTCACAATGGCAGACTTGCCCTGCATAATAGATTCTCGTTGCAGGTACTGAACCGCAAGCAGAAAATGTAATTTAAAAAAAAATAGATGTAAGCTTTAACAATGGTAGAGAAAGAACCATGGAAGATTGATAAGGCAGTCAGACATCACCTAACCTGACATCACTGAATGAGGAAGAGCAATCTCGCCATGGTGCGCAGTAGTCCAGCACGGCCGTCACTACACAAACAGCTGTTTGCGGTGCGTTACACAGTGAGTTTGGTGTTTTAGTGTGAAGCAGTACACTAATTACACTACCTGATTGATGTATACACATGCAAAATGTTTTAAAGCACTTTAGGCCGGCAGCAGGAAATTTGGGCGCATGAGGCAGGTGGACAAAAAGGGCCCCGCCATTCACTCCTATAATAAATATCGTTTAATGGGCGCCCAACAGGAAAGAAGGGCAGAGAAAAATAACGTTTTACAAGCGGCGCCCGGAGACTTTTAATGTTTTATAACTGCTTCTCATGATTACACATTATTTAATGATTTATAATTTTTTAAACATTATTTTTAAACGAAAAACAGTACAATATTTTTTTAAAACATTATTTTTAAACGAAAAACAGCACAATATTTTTTTAAAACGTTATTAATGCTTATCACAGGGGGGGTTCTTAGGTTTAGGCACCACCAGGGGGGTCTTAGGTTTAGGCACCACCAGGGGGGTCTTAGGTTTAGGCACCACAAGGGGGTCTTAGGTTTAGGCACCACCAGGGGGTCTTAGGTTTAGGCACCATAAGGGGGTTCTTAGGTTTAGGCACCACCAGGGGGGTCTTAGGTTTAGGCTCCCCAAGGGGGGTCTTAGGTTTAGGCACCACCAGGGGGGTCTTAGGTTTAGGCACCATCAGGGGGGTCTTAGGTTTAAGCACCACCAGGGGGGTCTAGGGGTTAGGGGTAGGTACAAGGAGGGTTCTGTGTGAGAGTAGGGTTAAGTATAGTTTTAGTAACATTCTTATTAATCTTTTATAAAACGTTATTATACATTTCACTTTTTAAACAGGAAAGATTAACATTTTTACAATTCCCGATTTCATACACATTATTTAATGATTTACAACTTTATAAAACATTATTTTTAAACGAAATATAGCACAATTTTTTTTAAACGTTATTCATGCTTATCATTTAAAACCCTGCGCCCTTTTTTCCCGGCGCCCTTTTTTAACGTACACCTTTAGGCCTGCATTCAATGTGATTTCTGCCCATAAAACGCTGCTTTGCGTCAAATCCAGATTTTTCTCCGGGTCTTTTGGCATGTATTTCACTCTGCCACCTGGGGGTCCAGGTCTTAGACCCCTTGAAAGATCTTTTCCATCACTTCTCTGGCCAGCATAAGTGTTTCTAGTTTTCCAAGTTCACCTCCCCATTGAAGTCTATTGCGGTTCGCGAAAGTTCGCGCAAACAGAACCTTCCACGGAAGTTCGCGAACCGAAAATTGGAGGTTCGGGCCATCTCTAATAGTGGCATGGAGTGCTTTGGAAGGGAGGCAGCAGCCAAGCTGAGTTAACCCCCCATCCCCCGCATGCCTTTTGACAGTTTTCTTTAATGCAAAATTGATCTTGCTCCTCCCAACTGGTGGGACAATTGCATTATCAATTGTTTCTGATTGAGCTGATTGATTGACATGGTGTATTCTTTCCTTTCATGGATTCCTTTCAGTGTATGCACAAAACTGCATTAAGCAGAATTAAATGTGTAAAATCTTACGCATGATGAGTGCAGCCTAATTCTTTGCATGTCATTTATTGCATTCTGCTTTA
Organism: Hyperolius riggenbachi; assembly: GCF_040937935.1. Taxonomy (NCBI): domain Eukaryota; kingdom Metazoa; phylum Chordata; class Amphibia; order Anura; family Hyperoliidae; genus Hyperolius; species Hyperolius riggenbachi. Next base: position 557,618,260 of record NC_090646.1, read on the forward strand.
CTCAACATGTGGTTATTCTGCTTAACGCAGTTTAGTGCACCCACCCATGTCCAAAACTGAGATGGCAATGGCTAGTGCATGCCATCACATTTGTATTCATTTAATTTTAATATAATCATGTTGTCAAATGATTTATTTATTTATTTTTGCAGTATGGCTTACTCTGTCCCTTGATTGTTGAAGTGCTTATCATATGTATGTTTATATAGTGAATTGGAAATTCTACACTAAAAACTTCCATGCATGCACAATTAAAAATAAATACATTATAAGGGTAGCAGGAAAAAAGGGCGCCAGCAGCTAGTGGATGAAAAGGGTGCTGCCATAGACAATAATGCAATTGTTGTTAACAGCGTGAAAAAAGCAGAAAAAAGGGTGCCCAAAAAATATCGTTAACAACATTAGAACATTAAAGTTTTTGAAGTATGTTATCGTTTTAGAACCTTGCAACGTTCTAGTTTTTGTCATAATATTTTGTTTGTATGTACAGATTTTACGTTATCAAAGATATTACCATTTCTATGTGTAAAAGGGGTTTTCTGCAGGGGGAGTAGTTATGGTTAGACACCACGGGGGAGGGGGTGGTTAGGGTTAGGCAACATCCGGGGGGTAGTTAGGGTTAGGCAACATTGGGGGTGGTTAGGGCTAGGCAACATCGGGGGGGGGTAGTTAGGGTTTGGCAACATTGGGGGGGGGGGGGTTAGGGTTATTCACCATCAGGGTGGTAGTTAGGGTTAGGCACCACCGAGGGGGTTAGGCACCATCGGGTGGGGGGTAGGTAGTTAGGGTTAGGCACTACCAGGGGAGTGGTTAGTTTCAGGCACCACCAGGAGAGGGTTCTGTGTGAGAGTAGGGTTGGGTTAAGCTGTATTGTTGAATGTTTTACGTTTAATATATTTTTGTTATCAACTTTTTTAAAATGGTATTTATTGTTAACCAGTTTTGTTCACAATGTTTATCGTTATTGAGATTTCGTTATCCACCGGCACTAATTCGTTATCCAGCCAGGCCCTTTTTTTCCTGGCACCCTTTTTTCATGCATGCATTGTAAGACTTAAAGAGGAACTCCAGTGAAAATAATGTAATAAAAAAGTGCTTCATTTTTTCAATAATTATGTATAAATTATTTAGTCAGTGTTTGCCCATTGTAAAATCTTTCCTCTCCCTGATTTACATTCTGATATTTATCACATGGTGACATTTTTACTGCTGGCTGGCGATCTAGCTGTTGCTTGCTTTTTTGGCAGTTGGAAACAGCTGTAAATAGCTATTTCCCACAATGCAACAAGGTTCACAAACAGGAAACTGCCAGGAGTAACATGGTCCTCAGAGTTTCTTGTGGGAGGGGTTTCACCACAATATCAGCCATAGAAAGCCCCCTGATGATCCGTTTGTGAAAAGGAATAGATTTCTCATGGGAAAGGGGGTATCAGCTACTGATTGGGATGAAGTTCAATTCTTGGTCACGGTTTCTCTTTAAAGAGAAATTTGAAAAAAAAAAACATTTAGTCAGACTAGAAGGTTTAATTTATCCAAATCAGCAGTTGTAACAAAAAAACCTGCCTGAAAGGTCTGCAACATTCTGTTGAGTAATTGTGTCCTATCCATTTCATAACTTGCATGTGTTGCATTCAATTTTCTATTCAATTACTTAGCATTTTACATTTGAATGACAGGAGAGATGATATAGAAATATTCATACGGTAACACAAATCAAATCTTATTTAAAAATCATTACACTCTTATTCTATTACACACTGATTACTGAGAAATCTACCAACCCAATTTCTTTTATAAATGCCAGAGAACAAATGGAGTCTATCTGGCATTATTTTTTCGAAGGTAGACCCTGTAATGATTATAAATTACATTTGATCTGCACAAATAAATTAAGCAGAACTTTAAGTAGACAGATTCATTTTTCTTCCCAAATGTGGATTTCATCATTGTTATTTAAATTAAAAAATCTTATTCTTGGGATTATCATGGTTTCGTAAATCTGAATGCAGACTGCAGTGCTGGAACTGCTTGTCATCTATGTTCCTGTCAACCAGGAGACTAGTGCTATTTATACTGCTGTTATGTGCCTCAAGTCAAGTCACAAAACAACCCTGTATGCAAAGGGTGTTAGACAGAAGATATCAACACATGACTTGTCCTTGGACTGGCTTTAGGTACACAGCATTTTTGACAGATTACCACATGACAGCATCAAAATACCCATCAAAGTTTGAAGCACAACAGCTAAATCGGTCATGTATCAGAAAAAGTACTGTATTTTTGGAATATAACATGCACATTTTTTCCTCCAAAAGTGTGTCTTATATTCTAATGGTGTCCTGAGGTGTCGCCCCAAAAGCTCTTACTGATCCAGGGACACTCTCCAGCTGTATACAGACGATTCTGCCACTGTATCTGGTCGTCCTCTGTGGCCTCCGTCCCTCTGGGTTCAATGGTGCCCTCTAGCTGTGTACGGTCACTCATAACATTCATAACATGTGCAGTTAGAGGGTACCAGTGAACCCGGAAATAAGAAGGCCATGGAGAAGGATAATGTAAGCGGTGGCATCTACAATAATATTTCAATTGGGACAGCACCACAGGAACTTGATGTGCAGTGATCAACCCTGGAGTGCACAGGGTACTATATCAAATAAGATGTTAGGATCCACACCATCTAAAATAAGATAATTTATTCAGATTTCTTAAAATACATAGCAGGCATTAGCAAGTGTGAGCCGGGTCACCATGACGCATGGCGTTTCTGAGTATAGCTCTTTCTTCAGATGGTAAAGGCAACACACAACTGTGGCATCTACTGCATATAGCAGCTGAGATGGATGGAGGAAAGCATGGAGGATAGCTTTGAGTGTAGCCAGTGTAGATGGCAGTGTAGTTAGTGTAGCTGTGAGTGTAGTCAGTGTTAGATGACAGTGTAGTTGTGAGTGTAGTCAGTGTAGCTGGGAGTGTAGTCGGTGTAGTTGTGAGTGTAGTCAGTGTAGTTGTGAGTGTAGTCAGTGTAGCTGTGAGTGTAGTCAGTGTAGCTGTGAGAGTAATCAGTGAAGCTGTGAGTGTAGTCAGTGTAGCTGTAAATGTAGTCAATGTAGCTGGGTGTGTAGTCCGTGTAGCTGTGAGTGTAGTCAGTGTAGCTGTGAGTGTAGTCAGTGTAGCTGTGAGTGTAGTCAGTGTAGCTGTAAGTGTAGTCAGTGTAGCTGTGAGAGTAATCAGTGAAGCTGTGAGTGTAATCAGTGTAGCTGGAAGTGTAGTCAGTGTAGCTGGGTGTGTAGTCAGTGTAGCTGTGAGAGTAATCAGTGAAGCTGTGAGTGTAGTCAGTGTAGCTGGAAGTGTAGTCAGTGTAGCTGGAAGTGTAGTCAGTGTAGCTGGGTGTGTAGTCAGTGTAGCTGTGAGAGTAATCAGTGAAGCTGTGAGTGTAGTCAGTGTAGCTGGAAGTGTAGTCAGTGTAGCTGGATGTGTAGTCAGTGTAGCTGTGAGAGTAATCAGGGAAGCTGCGAGTGTAGTAAGTGTAGCTGGGAGTGTAGTGAGAGTAGCTGGGAGTGTAGTCAGTGTAGCTGTCAGTGTAGTTAGAGTACTTGGGAGTGTAATGGCAGCTGGAACAGGTAAGATTTAATGCATGGGGGGCACATTAACATTTGAGTTGCATGGGGGGCACGTTAACATTTGAGGGGACAGCAGCAGAGGTGGTGAAGAAGTAGATGCAGCATCACAAGGCTGATTCCCGAGAGATTTTATGCTGAAATCGATCAGGAATCAGCTTATGGCTAATGGTCAGCCAGCATATCTCTCTCTTATCAGATTCAATCAGAGAGAGATCTGTATCTTGGCCGATCTGCTCATACATCGCTAGTTCCTGATTGCTCATCTGCTATTTCATGACCTCTTGCTTCCTGAAACTTAACACAAGTTAAACAGAACTAATCTTTTCTCATTTCCTCCTCACATTCACTCTAACCAACTCCTGTCATCTCCATGTTAGTACAGTAGCAATCAAAAGTATGTAAACCGTTTGGAATTATATGGAATTCTGCACAAATTGGTCATAAAATATGATCTGATCTTCATCTAAGTCACAACAATAGACGATCACAGTCTGCTGAAACTAATACCACACAAATAATTAAATGTTTCCACGTTTTTATTGAACACACAATGTAAACATTCACAGCGCAGGTGGAAAAAGTATGTGAACCCCTAGACTAATGACATCTCCGAGAGCAAATTGGAGTGAAGTGCTAGCCAGCTGAAGTCCAATCAATGAGATGAGATTGGAGGTTTTGGTTACAGCTGCCCTGCCCTATAAAAAAAACACCCACAAGTTTTGGGCTTGATTTTCCCAAAAAGAATTGCCTGATGTGAATGATGCCTCGCACAAAAGAGCTCTCAGAAGACCTACTGTTAAGAATGGTTGACTTGCATAAAGCTGGAAGGGGTTATAAAAGTATCTCAAAAAGTCTTGCTGTTCATTAGTTCATGGTAAGACAAATTGACTATCAATGGAGAAAGTTTGGCACTGCTGCTATTCTCCCTAAGAGTGGCCATCCTGTAATGATGACTGCAAGAACACAGCACAGAATGCTCAATGAGGTGAAGAAGAATCCTAAAGTGTCAGCTAAAGACTTACAAAAGTCTTTGGCATATGCTAACATCCCTAGTAGCGAATCTACAATACGTAAAACACTAAACAAGAATGGAGTTCATGGGAGGATACCACAGAGTAAGCCGTGCTGTTCAAAAAAAAACATTGCTGCACGTTTAAAATTTGCAAAAGGGCACCTGGATGTTCCACCGCAATACTGGCAAAATATTCTGTGGACAGATGACACCAAAGTTGAGTTGTTTGGAAGAAACACACAACACTATGGGCTTGATTGACAAAGCGGTACTAAAGTAGTTTAGGTGTGATAACCTTTGCACTAGTAGGTTAGCACCATTTTCAGGAATAAAACTCGCGCGCAAAGTTTTACGCGCGCAAAGTCCAGTGCGTGCAGAAAGTTGCATAGGGTTTAATGGGTGCATAAAACTTTACGCGCGCAAAACTTTATGTGCACTAAACTTTGCGCGCGGGAATTTCGCTCGAGTTTGTTTTTATCACACCTAAACTGAGTTCACCAGCGTGCTAACTGTTAGCACCGCTTTGTAAATCAAGCCCAATGTGTGCAGAAACAGAGGCACAGCACACAAATATTAAAACCTCATTCCAACTGTGAAGTATGGTGGTGGGGGCATCATGGTTTGGGGCTGCTTTGCTGCATCAGGGTCTAGACGGATTGCTATCATAGAAGGAAAAATACCTTTCCCAAGTTTATCAAGACATTTTGCAGGATAACATCAGGCCATCTGTCCACTAGCTGAAGCTCAGCAGAAGAGGGGTGTTGTAACAGGGCAATGAACCAAAGCACAGAAGTAAATCAACATCAGAATGGTTTAAACAGAAGAAAATACATTTTCTGGAGTGGCCCAGTCAGAGTCTTGACCTCCACCTGATTGAGATGCTGTGGCATGACCTCAAGAAAGTGATTTACACCAGACATCCCAATAATATTGCTGAAATGAAACAGTTCTGTAAAGAGGAATGGTCAAAAAATACTCCTGACCGTTGTGCACATCTGATCTGCAACTATAGGAACATTTTGGTTGAAGTTATTGCTGCCAAAGGAGGTTGTACCAGTAATTAAATCCATGGGTTCACAAACTGTGATTTTCTATTGTTGTGACTTAGATGAAAATCAGATCACATTTTATGACCAATTTGTGCAGAAATCCATAAAATTCCAAAGGGTTCACATATTGGTTATTGCTACTGTATATGCTCTTATAATATTTTGTCGGAACTATTGTTATATACTTCTTTGTGTAATACCAACAGACATGCACCCCTCCCATCTGTACTGAACTTGGCTGCTCAAATCATTCATGTTTCTTCTTACTCCTCCTTTGCTGCTCCTCTCTGTCAAGTTTTTCATTGGCTACTAATAAACCAGAGGATCCATTTCAAACTCTAACCTACAAAGCTTTCCACAATCTCCCTCCCCTATACCAAAATCTCTGCTCTGCACACAGCTCCTTGCATTCATGTATATAAGATTTCTGACAAACCTCACCCCTCCTCTGAAATCCCCTTCCCAAAAACATCCGTCAGTTGCCAACCTATGAAATCTTTAATAAATCAATAATAGCAGTACTAATAATATCTTAAAAAGCTCCCTCAAAAGTCACTTTTTCCAACAATCATACACTCTTAATTTGGCCTTTCACTTCAACCTCTGGCCAAGTTGTGCTCCTTACTAAATATACCCTAAAAACACTGCCTTTAGGTACACAAATTGTATACTACCCCACCTCTTCTTTACCCTCTATTCCTTTAGACTGTACGCTCACAAGGAAAGGGCTCTCTCACCCTTTTTGTCCCTTTTCGTGTGAATTTGCTATACATTTTGTTCATCATGTTATATCTGTAATTGCCTGTATTTAGTGTATACCCTTGCCCAGGGGTGGAGTGACAACTCATGGGGCCCTCGGGCAATAGGAGACTATGGGGCCCCGTACACCCGCAAGCCACACCCACCCATTATCAAGCCCCACTCACACAGAGCTACACCCTCATAACCTACACTTGTTAAACATTTCTCTTCACTATGTTCAAAATAAATGCAACAACCATTACTTCTAACACATGAAATGCAAGAACCATTACCTTAAACACATGAAATGCAAGAATTATTACCTTAAAGACATGAAATGCAACAATCATTTCCTCCGACACAAGAAATGCAAGAACCGTTAGCTCTCACACATAAAACCCTTTGGGTTGTTTGGGTGCTGGGTGGGATGGAGGGTGGTTTGAGTGCTGGGTGGGAGGGTGGTTTGAGTGCTGGGTGGGAGGGTGGTTTGAGTGCTGGGTGGGGGAGGAGGGTGCTGGAAGGGTGGTTTGGGTGCTGGGTGGGTGGTTTAGGTGCTGGGTGGGTAGTTTGGGTGCTGGGTGTGTGGGAGGGTGGTTTGGGTGCTGGAAGGGAGTTTGGGTGCTGGAAGGGGGGTTGGGTGCTCAAAGGGTAGTTTGGGTGCTGGGACGGTGGTTTGGGTGCATGGGAGGGTGGTTTGGGTGCTGCTTGGTTTGGATGAGAGTTTTGGGTGCTGCTTGGTTTGGGTGCTGGCTGCGGTGCCGGGGGGGGGGCTCGTGCCCTGCAGAGTTGCAAGCGGACTAGTTGGCTTGTCACAGATACTTACATGCTCCAGGGCAAGCTCCAGAAAGCAGCGGGACAGACTGCTCTCTGTTCTCTGGGATGATTGGTGAATCACGTAAAGGTCAGCTGCAGCAGTGTGCAGAACTTTATTGTCATTTAATGGGCAATGTACCTACATGCTGGAGTGACATCAAAGCAGAGGAAGGTGGGTAAGTGCCAGGTTTGATGCCCCAGCAGACTTCAAAAGTACCAGGTGATTTCCAGAAAATTTGGGATAGTGTGTAGAATGTAAATAAAATCGAACACAAAGATATGCAAGTTATTCAAACTGTATATTTAATTAAAAGACAATATATCGGATGTTAAAACTGAGAAATATTACTGTTCTGCAACTTAAAATTGATTCAGTTGAAAAGTTTAGAGTATCCAGAAACCTCTCTGTACACAATGAACAATGTAAAGAATTGTAGTTGCTCATAGGGATGATCGGAAGAGGCGATTTCCGATATCGCGGTAATTCCACCTTCCGCTATAATGAAATTCTGCTACCGCTACATTACGGCGGTTTCCCGCGGTATTCCGCGGAATTCTGCATTCTGGCGGAACAATTTTAACAATGTTAAAGGGAACCTAATGAATGTTTCCTTTTAAACAAATACCAGTTCCCTGGCAGTCCTGCTGATAACTTTGGCTTTAGTGGTGGCTGAATCACAATCCTGAAACAAGCATGCAGCTAATCCAGTCTGACTTCAGTCAGAGCACCTGATCTGCATGCTTGTTGAGGGGCTGTGGCAAAAAAAGTATTAGAGGCACAGGATCAGCAGGAGAGTCAGGCAACTGGTATTATTTTAAAAGGAAAAATCCACATCCTTCTCAGTTTAGGTTCCCTTTAAAAGGATTTCTGTACATTTCCGAGGTATTACTCACAGGCTCATTTGAAACATAATTTTTGAAACATCATAGGCCATGGGACCTAGAGGTTGTTCCACAGGAGTCATTACAATTTTTTTTGTTGAGCAGCAGGAGTTGTCGTAGTCCATGGGACTTAGAGGTGGTTCCACGGCAGTCATTACAATTTTTTTTGGAGCAGCAGGAGTTGTCGTAGGCCATGGGACCTAGAAGTGGTTTCACAGCAGTCATCATTTTTTTTGGAGCAGCAGGAGAAGTTGTAGGCCAAAAGCACAGGATTAGGAAAGAATATAACGTCGGACAGCTGCAAAAGCTGCATTTTTATGATCTTGAATCATAATCTTCTTCCCACCCCCGGACAATGGGCTCTTCCGCTTCCACAAGCTCTGCCTCCTCATCCAGGACTTGAGCATGCTCACTCACTCCCCCACTTGACTGAACACTGTTCAGTATGGCTTCCTCTTCTTGTCCGAGCACTTTGTCAAGAGCCTTGTCCAGCATGAAGACAATAGGGAGCATTTCTGATATGCTGCTCCTCACTGACCAATTTTGTTGCCTGCTCAAATGGCTCCAAGACTTTTCACACCTGTCCAATCAGCTGCCACTGGTCCCCAGTAATGTAGTCCAGTGGCCCTGTTCTGGAGGAAGATGTCTGAGACAGGTATAGCCTTACCGCCATTCGCTGCTCCCACAACCTCTCCAGCATGTGGAGGGTGGAGTTCCACCGCGTCGGACAATCAGAAATAAGCCTGTGCTGCGGCAAGCTATGGCAGTGCTTCAGCAGTTTCAAGGCCACGTGGCGGTTTGCGGAGCAACAGATGTGGGCTGACACCTTTAGTGCTGAGGCCACAGCATCCTTCAACCCATCAAAAGTGCGTAAGAACTTCTGGACTACAAGGTTGAAGACGTGGGCCAAGCAAGGTAAGTAAGTGTAGCCACCTTCAGAAATAGCGGCCAGCATGTTGGCACCATTATCAGACACCACTACACCTGTCTCCAGTTTTCGGGGGGACAGCTACTGCCGAATCTGATCCTGTAAGGCTGCAAGGATTACAGATCTGGTTTGCCTGTTCTCATCCATGGATTCGAGTTTTAGCACTGCTTGGCATCGATGATGCTGCAGACCAGTGTAGGAGCGGGACCACTTGCTGGGAGGCTCAGCAACAGCGGAATGTCCGTGGACAGAACAGGTAGCAAAGGGAAGTAGAACAGGCCTCCCCTTCAACCCATGTGCGGGGCACCACCACCTTTGATGCCCCAGATCTTGCACCCTCCTCAGCACCATGGAGGGTGACACAAAGGGCGGTAAAAGTTATATACTTTCCCTGCCCATGCCTGCTGCTCCAGCCATCCATAGTGATGTGCAATAGAGTTGGGCCGAACGGTTCGCCGGCGAACGTGGTTCGCGCGAACTTAGGTGGTTCGCGTGCGGGTGCCGCACGCGAACGTTTTGCGGCAAAAGTTCGCAAAAAATCGGTTCGCCCCATAATGCACCTGAGGGTCAACTTTGACCCTCTACATCACAGTCAGCAGGCCCAGTGTAGCCAATTAGGCTACACTAGCCCCTGGAGCCCCACCCCCCTTATATAAGGCAGGCAGCGGCGGCCGTTATGGCCACTCGTGTGCCTGCATTAGTGAGAGTAGGGCGAGCTGCTGCAGTCTCTCATAGGGAAAGATTAGTTAGGCTTAACTTCTTCCTGGCTGCATACCTGTTCTGTTCAGTGAGCCCTCAGCCCACTGCATACCTGTACTGTGATCCTGCCACTGCATACCTGTTCATTGATCCTGCCACTGCATACCTGTTCAGTGATCCTGCCAGTGCATACCTGTTCATTGATCCTGCCACTGCATACCTGTTCAGTGATCCTGCCACTGCGTACCTGTTCAGTGATCCTGCCACTGCATACCTGTTCATTGATCCTGCCACTGCATACCTGTTCAGTGAACCCGCCACTGCATACCTGTTCTGTTCAGTGAACAGTTTGGTGTGTCAGTGTGAAGCAGTACCTTAATTACACTACCTGATTGATGTACACATGCAAGATGTTTTAAAGCACTTTAGGCCTGTCATTTAGCATTCAATGTGATTTCTGCCCTTAAAACGCTGCTTTGCGTCAAATCCAGATTTTTCCCGGGGACTTTTGGCATCTATCCCACTCCGCCATGCCCCCCTCCAGGTGTTAGACCCCTTGAAACATCTTTTCCATCACTTTTGTGGCCAGCATAATTTTTTTTTTTTTTTCAAAGTTCGCATCCTCATTGAAGTCTATTGCGGTTCGCGAACTTTAACGCGAACCGAACCTTCCGCGAAAGTTCGCGAACCCGGTTCGCGAACCTAAAATCGGAGGTTCGGCCCAACTCTAATGTGCAACAATGTGCTGGTGAAGGGCAGGAATAGCATTCCTGGCAAAATAAGGGTGGCTGGGGATACGCCATTGTGGAGCAACACTGTTCATCAGTCAGCAGAAGGGGGCACAGTCCACAAACTGGTAGGGCAGCAGCTGTTGGCCCAACAGCCTTGCCAGGAGTGCATTATTTTTGACAACAAACGGATCAGTTGCAGGGTGCATCCGCTTCCTCTGCAGCATTTCTGGCACAGAGGCCTGACACTGGAACACTGGTGATTCAGAGGAAACCAACAAGGGTGATGATGAGGTGCTTGCCGAGGTCTGGAGCCCTCTTCCAGCCTGGCATGCAGAGGGATTTGAAGTAGAATGGACTGAGCAGGTTGGATAGGGACAGGATGACTAGTAAAAGAAGAGGAGGGGCCTGTTGCTGCTGCTTTTCCTCCACCCATCTTATTGTAATTCTTTGTAAAGACTTTTTGCACCCATTTGCTACCTATGCTTTGTACCTGCATGTCAGGTGTGTGAACCAGGTGTGCTAACCTTTCTCATTGAATTTGATCCAATGTGGTCGCCATCTAGTGGGTTAGGCACTAGCAGGTGTGAGCAGCATGGAGAAACAGAGCAGATAGTTGGCCAACAGCCTGCAAGTGCTTTCCCGTCTGTCAGTACCCACCAGTCCAATGCTGAGCATCGACGTGCTAGAACAGGTCACACCACTGCTCCACCTGCACGCACGTCCCCATCATGGATTTATTTTACTGTTCTGGAAGAGGATGAATCCAGGGCAGTCTGTTATGTATGCTGTAAATCGGTGAGCAGAGGCAAATTGGGCAGCGGGTGTGGCACTTCAGGGCTGATAAGCCATCTGCGCAACCACCACAGACGGGAGTTTTGCCTCTGCTCACCGATTTACAGCACACATAACAGACTGCCCTGGATTCATCCTCTTCCAGAACAGTAAAATAAATCCATGATGGGGACGTGCGTGCAGGTGGAGTAGTGGTGTGACCTGTTCTAGCACGTCGATGCTCAGCATTGGACTGGTGGGTACTGACAGACGGGAAAGCACTTGCAGGCTGTTGGCCAACTATCTGCTCTGTTTCTCCATGCTGCTCACACCTGCTAGTGCCTAACCCACTAGATGGCGACCACATTGGATCAAATTCAATGAGAAAGGTTAGCACACCTGGTTCACACACCTGACATGCAGGTACAAAGCATAGGTAGCAAATGGGTGCAAAAAGTCTGTAAACCGGACCAGTTCAATAGTCCTACACATACATGTAAAAATAAATGACTTGCACACCAACAGCAGAGATCAAGATGCATAAAGTTTTGTATTAAGTAAAAAGAGTAAACAAAATTGGCTTGAGCCACAAATAAACAAAGTCTTACAGCATGGGTATACACAAACAATGGGAGCACATCATGTGACCCCTTGGGATAATAAACCTTGTCTATAATCCATATACATAATCATAAATAGCAAACAGTCAGAAGCAAGAGTCAGTAAAGGATTATAGTATACAAGGTAATCCCTACGGGGTTAATACCCTGACAGTGCCGTTTCGGGGGTTTCCCTTCGTCAGAGGGTATATGCCTGGGCTCCTTAGATGGCTGCTGTCACAGCTGCTTTAATTCTTGAGGAGAGTACTGGGAGGAAGCAACCACATCAAGAGAAGCAGCTGCGGTCGGGTTCTGGTCATGAGGAACCTGGCCACTACTGGTGCTGCTGCAACTAGCTTCAAGTTCCTCAGACTGGATAGAGGGTTCCTGATCGAAATAATCAAGAACTCTGTTCGCCTGCTGCTCTGTCAAAATGTTCCTGCGTGCGAACGCAGGAAAGATCTCTGATCAGGGCGGAACGCCTCCTGCTGCTGCTGCCACCCTCAACCTGATCACGTATTTGACTTGATCCACCAACACCACCATCTCTCCATTTTTTTTAGGAGTGGCAGGAAATTGCTGCTGCTCTCGCTCCATTGTTTTGGGGCCAAAAAAGTTTATTGGGGAAGGGGTATGAGCGACAGAACCAAAGTAAAATAAATCCACCTAACTTGAACTAAAAAACAGATAAGAAAATAAGGGGGTGAAATAAAGAAAATAAATCAAAAACAAAATAAAGAAAAGAAAAAAAAATGAACTTAGAAAAAAAAACTTGCAGTACACTCAACTAATCAATCAGCTAACTCTCTCACTCTGTCAAACACTAAGCCTGCGGCCTGACTGGCTTTGTCTAAAGGCCCATACTCACGGGCGAGAAATGTGGCCTGTCGCCAGCACACGTGAGCGTGTGGGCGACAGGCCGGCGACAGCTTCTCGCCAGGTCCCTCCGCGTACACACGCGGAAGAGGGACCAGCGGCAAGGCGGAAGCTGTCGCTGACGTTCCTCCTCCCCCCGCCGGAAGCTCCATGTACCTACATGGAGGTTGCTGTCGCTAGTCCGCGTACTCACGCGGACTAGCGACAGTTGCGGCGGGGGGGCAGCGGCGACTGTCGCCATGCGATTGAAAGTTTCAATCGCCTGGCGACATGAGCGACGGGCGACAGTTCGGGGTGCGCGCGCGTGCGGCGGCCCATACTCACGGGCGACCTGTCGCCGCAACACGCGCGCGCCGCGTGTTGCGGCGACAAATGTCACTCGTGAGTATGGGCCTTAACCCTCTCCACACAGCAACTACTAGTACACTATGTAAAAAATGCCTCAAAATTAAAGGGCAGCGTCAATTGGGGAAATGATTACTCTTAATTATAACCAGAAAAATGCAAAAATGTATAAATGTATATCTCTTTCATGCACATGCCAACATAAATGAATATAAAACCAAAATTGAATGAGGATTGGCTCTTGGGTGCATGAAAAAGATAGAAAACTTTATTAGTATGAATCCCATATAACAAACAAATTACATGAGTACAAAATCCCATAAAAACCTAGAAGGTTTATGAGATTTTGTACTCATGTAATTTGTCTCTTTTTCTCTCCTCCTCCTCCTTCATCCATCCATCCATCCATCTCATGCAGTAGGGAATTGCAGATTTTCAAAACAGCTTATATACCATAGCTGGGATTTGAACCCAGAACCTAGTGTGTAGTAGGTATCTGTCTTACCCTCTAGACCATGACCCACACTACATGCTAAAGCTGGCGGTAGCATAAACCATACTTCCATTATGATCAATTCGATAGAAAAAGTAGCATGATTCAGGATTTGTACTTTTTGAAAAGCATGCTTATATACCATAGCTGGGATTTGAACCCAGAACCTAGTGTGTAGTAGGTATCTGTCTTACCCTCTAGACCATGAGCCACACTACATGCTAAAGCTAGCGGTAGCATAAACCATACTTCCATTATGATCAATTCGATAGAAAAAGTAGCATGATTAAGGATTTGTACTTTTTGAAAAGCATGCTTATATACCATAGATGGGATTTGAACCCAGAACCTAGTGTGTAGTAGGTATCTGTCTTACCCTCTAGACCATGACCCACACTACATGCTAAAGCTGGCGGTAGCATAAACCATACTTCCATTATTATCAATTCGATAGAAAAAGTAGCATGATTAAGGATTTGTACTTTTTGAAAAGCATGCTTATATACCATAGCTGGGATTTGAACCCAGAACCTAGTGTGTAGTAGGTATCTGTCTTACCCTCTAGACCATGACCCACACTACATGCTAAAGCTGGCGGTAGCATAAACCATACTTCCATTATGATCAATTCGATAGAAAAAGTAGCATGATTAAGGATTTGTACTTTTTGAAAAGCATGCTTATATACCATAGCTGGGATTTGAACCCAGAACCTAGTGTGTAGTAGGTATCTGTCTTACCCTCTAGACCATGACCCACACTACATGCTAAAACTGGCGGTAGCATAAACCATACTTCCATTATGATCAATTCGATAGAAAAAGTAGCATGATTAAGGATTTGTACTTTTTGAAAAGCATGCTTATATACCATAGCTGGGATTTGAACCCAGAACCTAGTGTGTAGTAGGTATCTGTCTTACCCTCTAGACCATGAACAACACTGCATGGTAGTAGGTATCTGTCTTACCCACTAGTAAGGCTGAGGCTGGAGAGGCTGCAGCCTCAGGGCGCAGTGTAGGAGGGGGTGCACAATTCATTCAGCTGTCATTCCCAATTGTGTTTGAAGCAGAAAGAAATAAGAAAAGGTGATACATGGCAGCGACAGCAAGCCAGATAAGTAGAGATTAAGGTGTTGGGGGTGGGGGGGGTGGGGGCCCTGGGGCTCCTCTTAGTGTAATAGCAATCAGTGTGTGACAGCTGGGGTGGGAGGGATGGGGGGGCGCACTTTGCTGTCTCAGCCTTGGGTGCTGAAGGACCTTGTCCCACCTCTGACCACACTACATGCTAAAGCCTGGCCCTGAGAGTGGTTGATGGTCTAGAGCAGTGGTCCTCAAACTAAGGCCCGCGGGCCGAATGTGGCCCCCTAAGGCTTTCTTATCGGCCCCCCACACAGAAAATGTATTGCTTATAAATGCAGTCAGCTACATCTTTAAATATTGGTGGTCCACATATGGAATAGCAGTGCAGCACCCCCCATCCACATGGAAGCCAGAAAGCAGAAATTTTGCTGGTTTCCAATCAAATTCCACATCAGGTGACACTGCTGTCCAATTGGCTTGCAGATTGTCACCTGGGTATGCTTCACTGTCTGGTCCGCAAAGACTTCTACATCATTTTATGTTTACTCCGGCCCACCAGCGGTCTGAAGTATGTTGACCCGGCCCTCAACCCAAAATGTTTGGGGACCCCTGGTCTAGAGGGTAAGACAGATACCTACTACACACTAGGTTCTGGGTTCAAATCCCAGCTATGGTATATAAGCATGCTTTTCAAAAAGTACAAATCCTTAATCATGCTATTTTTTCTATCGAATTGATCATAATGGAAGTATGGTTTATGCTACCGCCAGCTTTAGCATGTAGTGTGGGTCATGGTCTAGAGGGTAAGACAGATACCTACTACACACTAGGTTCTGGGTTCAAATCCCAGCTATGGTATATAAGCTGTTTTGAAAATCTGCAATTCCCTACTGCATGAGATGGATGCATTGGATGGAGAGGAGGAGGAGGAGGAGGAGGAGGAGGAGGAGGAGGAGGAGGAGGAGAGAGAGATTTTGTGTTATTCCGGAAAATTCCGTCGGAATTATAAATTTTCCGCGGAATTCCGTTTGAGAGGTATAGGAATTCCGATTTGACTACCGGAATCGGAATTAACCTAATTCCGGCCGGAATCACGGAATTTATAATTCCGCAGAATTTTCCGAGCATGCCTACTCTCCTCTCTCCAAAACACCAGACTGAAACCACAAGCTTTGTGACTGTCACACCTCTCTTATATACAAAATGAGTGGGATAGCTGATGATAGGTAGCTAGGAGCTGGTTGCTAACGTAGGATTGGTTGGTTTTTGTTAAGACTCTAATTGGTGCAGAAATTCCAATTTTAGTGCAGAAATCAGCATGTTTTAACCTTCTATCCGTTCCGATCCTTCTGATTGGCTTACAAATTCTGCCTAACAGTGAATGCATCTTTTACACGCTTCTGATTGGCTTTTAATTTCTGATGGCTCTAAATTCCGATGAAATTCTGCTATTTACAGATTACTGCTATAGATGTTCCGTTCCGGCACACCGGAACGGAACTGCCAATTTCCGACCGGAATCGCGGAAATCTCAATTCCGCGGAATCCGACGAGAAACCCTAGACTCGCTCAATCAGGCTGATAATTAACCCATGAGGCGCATAAGAGGTTGGGTAGAAACACAGAGCAAAATTTAAAGCAACCGGAGCACCTGGACCTTAAAAATTATAAAATGAATCTCCTCATAAGGGAGATTCCCAATCCTCTAGGGTTTCCTGCTTCTGTTGTATTTTGTCAAATATACCATTATTGGTGAAGTCCCAAACTACACACGATTTTTATTTATTTTAATTAGGTTTTCCTGATTGTACACTGTGTTGAGCTACTATGTTGGTGCCAGAGCATGACATTTTGGCCCCTGCGGCTAACGGACAATTTTGGTGCCCCACAGGTTTTAATGCAAATATCAGCTATAAGACGCTCAAAGCAGAAAATTGGGCATGCGATTATTATCATTTGGGAAAATTACAACATTATAGTATTTGAAATTTTGCATTGTTTTAAAAATTAGAACGTTAAGGTTTTTGACATTTGTAATGCTTAGTATTTTCATTTTTAAAAGTTATCATTTTGAAATTTACTGTTTTCAACATTATAAGGGTAGGAAGGGGGTTTTAGGGTTAGGCATCAAGAAGGGGGCGGTTAGGGTTAGGCATCAAGAAGTGGGGTTTAAGGATTAGGTGTCAAGAAGAGTTATCATCAGGAAGGGAGGGTTCTGTGTGAGAGTAGGGTAAGGTTACGTTGTAGGGGGTTTTAGGGTTAGGTATCAGGAAGGGTGGTGTTAGGGTTAGGCGTCAGGAAAGGAGGGTTCTGTGTGAGAGTAGGGCAAGGTTACGTTGTAGGGCGTTTTAGGGTTAGGTATCTGGACGGGTGGTGTTAGGGTTAGGCGTCAGGAAGGGAAGGTTCTGTGTGAAAGTAAAGTAAGATTACGATGTAGGGGGTTTTAGGGTTAGGTCTCTGGAAGGGTGGTGTTAGGGTTAGAAATCAGGAAGGGAGGGTTCTGTGTGAGAGTAGGGTTAGGTTAAGTTGTAGTAAAATATTGTTAATATATACCGATATTTTACAGTATATAAACTTTAAAAATGAAGAATATCTGTAGATATTAACAATAATTTTATTAACCAAAACGGGCGCCTATATTTTTCCTCGTGCCCCTATTTCATGCACGCCTTGGAGTTATATAAATGAAAAAATAATAATGTTTTGGTCATTGCCAAGTGTAGGCAGAAGCTGAAACCAAGCTTAAAATAGACAACAAGAAACTTCCCAATAGTAGCCATGTCTACAGTACAGACAATACACAACAGACACCATACACACAGTCTGCTTGAAACAAACACCTAGCAGCACAACACAGCATAGATCCAAAACCATATATACACATTCATGAACACCTAGACACATATTGTTACAAAGTACATGTTCTTACATCAGTCATGAGAACACATTCATACAAATCATCATACATGTATTGTTTGCATACACAGAACAAAGCACATATTCAAACACATTAATTCATAGCTGCACATTACCATAAAGGCAAGGCATACACATTTCATAACAGACATTCATACATAGCATGTAATCAATAAAATACTCAGTCATATTAATTCAGAAAGCAGAGATTCATAGAAAACATAGCCCACATTAATGAATGCATAACACAAAAGTCATTTATTCAAGCAGATTAAAACACCTTACTGAAGACCAAAAACACTATGCATAATGAAAGCCTTTTCACATTGTTCACTGTATAGTGTAAAAGAAATGTTCAGAAGTAGTAGCAATAACTCAACAGTTAATGCAGCGGATGGATTCAGGCAAACGCAAAGAATGACTTGGGCCTGGTTCACACTTGCAGTATTAGTATCCATATAAGTGTATTGTGCCATTCTGAGGGTCCATACCCATGCCCGCTGAACTCACGAGTAGATGCATGCCATTCAGTTGAAAATGAACAAAACAACAGTCTGTCATAACGCAGTATGATAGTATAATTCTCATTTCAATTTAAAAAAATAAAGTTGAGCTGTCTAACACACAACTAATTAGAAGGCCAGTGTGGATTATAAAACTGTTAACATTTGGGTGCCAACTGACGTCACACTCCTGGGAAGTAGTAGGGTTAAAAACCCAAAACCTACAACCTAAGTGTGTAACTACTGCTAGAAAGAGGAGGTGGCACTGGCAACAACAATAATAAAAAACTTAAAATCAGTTTTAAGAATGCAGAAGGGTATTGTGACATATCTCCTCCAAAGATATCAACACGTTCCATTGGGTTATGATTGTTGTATTTTATGCTCAAAGACAGCTGAGCAACTCCATCTTGGATGGCAGGCACTCTCCTTTCCTTGAGCAAGAGTTGCAACCCTGTTACTTTGACCTGAGGAATCAGGTAACCCCATGAAATGTGGTGTTGTGACTTTTGATAAAATATATTTTTCATATTCGCTTCCTCCATTTGTAATCAGTTTTTATTTCTTTTTTTTTTTTTATTGGTGCTATTGTAGCTTATGGAGGTTTACTTTAAAGAGAGACTTAATGAATAAAATATCTTCTTTTTTATAAATAATTTAGTCAGTGTTTGCCCATCGTAAAATCTTTTCTTTCCCTGATTTATTTTCTGACTTTTACCACTGGTGGTGACAGCCTTAGTCCTGGCAAGTGATGTCTGTGGAAAGTTTGTTTTTACAAGTTCTATGCACAGAGGGAGATACTGGTTGCTTGGCAGTTGGAAAAAGCCATTATTTCCCACAATGCAACAGGGTTTACAGACAGACACTGTCAGGACCATGGTCAGGGCATCACACTGTGAGAGGGGTTTCACCACAATATCAGCCACACAGACACCCCTGATGCTGTATTTGAGAAGAGGAGAATATTTCTTGCGGGAAAGGGGGTATCAACTACTGATTGAGATGAAGTTCAATCCTGTGTTAAAGTTCCTTTTTAAGAAATGGACATACTTTCAAAAACTTCCCATCTCCACACGGAACAGACTGATCTATTTTTTTGTGTATTTGTCCTTTAACACTCTGTGTTTGAACTACATTCATCAATCTGCAGCAATATAAAAGCTTTACAGCTACCTACAGGGTAGACCTAGAATTCATACGCTGTTATTTGGATGCTTGACTACTACGCACATCTTTCCAGTTTTCAAGTCAGCTAAAATAATAGCCCAGCTTTCATGATGCTTTATATCCATGTTCTGTTTACTTATGCTGCATAGCGGTTTTTAAAGCCAAATGTTTGTATTTCCCCTCGTTTTAATCAAATCTCTCTACTTTGTGTCTAATGTGCATATAAAATATCATAGTACATTTAGCAATAACGGATGTTCTCAGATAAACATTCTTTATTGAAATGTTTGCTTCTCCGTTTTATTGCTCTCTTGTACAATAGCTTCTAAATTGGATCCCATGCCTTCACTGCCATACATATTAAAAAGAGAAATGTAGCTTAGTAAAAATCGCAATTCAAATGTTCCAAAATTGCAACCTTTTTTCATGCGGTGATTATTTATGACGTCTGTATCAGAATAAATGTAAAACTTTTATTGAGTTCACACAAGAGGAAGCCGAGAGGTACCATCTGGTAACCTAATATTAGGCTTTTAAAAACAGTTAGGTTGGATTACTGTTTCTCAGATGGGTTCATGGCTATAGATATAGTGTTTGTTGTAATAAATTTCAAATAAAAAGCTAAATATCGAGCACAGCAGAAACCCCAAAACACGTTTTAATCATAAATGTAAAATACACTTAACTTATAATGAAACAGCAGCCTGACCCTGATAGCCAGCAGTGCACTGCCTCTGAAAATGTCCTTCTTCCTGGCACAGTAATTGTCATTCCAGTTTGCCTAGCCAATAGCAGATCAGCATGACATAAGGCGGAGCACAGGTTTCATGCTGCCTAGCTGTCAAATGGAACAGTGCAAATTTCCCTTGTGCTTTACATAAGAAGCAGATGCTTTGTAGCACCGCGGGTTGCATGGCCCAAAACTCTGATCACACTTCTAACTCCAGTGCTTAAACAAAATGGAAGAGTGTTTGAGACTATCTGCAAGTATAAAAGGCGTGGCACAGCCTGTTGAGTTGCAAGGAAAATGGACTGGACTGTGGACTGTAAATACTGACTGCTGGAATAACTGTTTGTACACAGCAGTTTTGGTTTTCGATTCCTGATGGTTACCTGTAACCTCCAAGTATCTCTAGAATGATAGAATAATTAGAGGCGCTCATGTTCGAGATCCACTGCAATTCAGGCACTTTTATTGACCTGAGGAAGCAGGCCAGGACCCATGAAATGCGTTGTCTTAATGTGCATGAATAAATACTTTTTCCATTTTGTCCTTCTGAAAAGGTAGTACATACACTTCTCATTCATACTATAGTTATAATTATTATCACTTAGCAAGGGTGCCTCCACCAGTGATTTTAGTAGTTTTTTTTCTAGGGCCTCTCTGTATAGTGATGAACAAGAGAACGTTGTGGGAATTCTAACTGATTCTAAGGCAAGTTTATTTTATTTTATTTTTTTTATTTATTTTAAGTAATTATATAGCGCCGACATATTACACAGTGCTGTACAGAGTATATTGTCTTTTCACTAACTGTCCCTCAGAGGGGCTCACAATCTAGTCCCTACCATAGTCATATGTCTATGTATGTATTGTGCAGTGCATGTATCATAGTCTAGGGCCAGTTTTTAGGGGGAAGCTGTAATGATCTGCTCAGCTGCCTGTGCAGACAGCTTTTTGACCATTGTTCAGGTCTGCATTCTGCAGGTCTCTGTAAGAGAGACCTTTTGTTACAATCTGCATCTGCTGGTAGATTCCTGTATGTACTACCTCTGCTTCACCAGCAGATGTCACCAGCCTCTATGAAGTTACAGCCTGAACTTTCCTCTGCCCACCAGCAGAGGGTGGACTCTCTGGAGATCTCTTCACAGCCAGGAAGGAGGCCTGGACTGTCACATGGCCTTTCAGCATGGTATTTAGGCCACACCTGAACACTCAGAACTTGCTAGCTCTTTGTTCCTGATCCTAGCCATCCTGTCCGGAGTTCCCTGTTCCTGATTACCTTGTTCCTTGATTCCCTGCTGTATTGATCTCCCGTGTTTTGACCTTGTGCTTGTATACCGACTACTCTTTGCCTAGCGATTACTGTACTGGTTGATCTCCTGTGTATGACCTCTGCTTGCCGACTATCCGTGTGTCTCCTCCTCGATTGTAATCTGTATTTTGTATATATATTCCTAGGTTTATGTTGTATTGCTATTCTGGATCCAGGGTCTGTGTGCACACAATTCTATACACTGGATCTACTCTGCATAGCTCGCTTATGCAGAGAGGTCCTTGTATAAACCCTGATTTTCATACCTTGTATGCTTATTGTATATATCTGCCAGTATTCTTTGATGCAGTGTGTTGTATGTGTGTAGAATACATTGCCTGCAAGTTGATACTGATTGTTTCTGTGCATGAGGTGAATGCACAGTATTTCTTTATTTTCATTTAATAATAAATCCTTATTATTCATTTACTCCTGGTTTGGCAGTCTTTTCCTAAACAGTGACATCTCTGCCTGGTTGCGGGTTTGTGCGTTGGTTTCTGTTTGCTCCAGGTGCAGCGCACAAACTCCATGCAAATTATAACAGAAGAGCTAGCCAAACAATTTGTCACTAGGAAAAGGTCTGAGATCCTGTTTCTCCAGCCATGATTGACATGGATTTAAAGCACCTGTCTGAATATGCTATTCTAGCAAGAGACAAAAGGAAACTTTGCTATTATACGTTTGCAGACGATTCATTTGAGGATCTGCAGCAGCTGATTTCATGGGTTCAGTCTGTGAGTAATGAAAGAACCTTTCCTTATGATTTAAAAGACTTTTTGTCGGTTTTGCATGAATGTTGTTCTGAAGCCCAACAAAATTCAGTTGCTTATTCCACAATGCATGTTCCGGGTAATTTATCAGGCCCCATTAATTGTCCTGCTGCCCCTTTGAATCAAGCCAAATCCTGGCCAGTAATTAACCAGATTCAATCAATTAAGCCCACTCATAATCCTGCTACTTCCATTAATACTGGAATCTCTTTTGTTTCAGCTATGGAAGTTGATTGGACTATTCAGCACAATAACTTCTACTCCTTGCTAGCAGAGGAAGACCAATATGAGTGTTATAAGGAATTGTCAGCATATTCCCGTGAAGAGTTAATGCAAATTGTTATGCACGTTAAATCTTTTATGCAGCAGGGCAACTCTGCAGAATCTGAGATGCAAGCATTGTTGCAGATTCTGCAAACCCTAATTGCAGTAAGAGACCCTTCTACCTCCTGGACTCAAGTTAGATCCCTGCCTGTCTATTGCAATAACAACCCCTCTTCAGTAATAAACCAAACCAAGCCAATTAAAACTAATCATATTCCTGTCACTTCCAAACAGACAGTTCAGTCCTGCAATTATGCTCAGGGTAATCTGCAAGCTCCCATTAAGAGTGATTGGGATCCCCCATTCAGTAGATGGGAAATTAATGCACTAAATGATGAATTAAAGTATGATTGGGAATCATTTAATGAATTCTATTCCACAAAAGAAAAGACATTTTTGGATGCATGTATAAAATCTGCAACTTCTCTGATGAACCTGAATGTTTGCAAGTCTGACCGTGTACTTCCTTTGATTGATGAATGGAAAAAGATTTTGCATAAAAAAGATCCTTCTGAGTTTTCTGGTAGTCAGTTTGTGCAGCATTCAGCAGCTAATGTTAACCCTGTCAGTTCCAGCAATAAGTTTGTCAGCTTTGATCCAGTATTCCATCCTGAACAGATTGATCAGATGTATGGTTACCTTAAGAGTGACTGGGATCGATTTCTTGAGTTCTATCTAGAAAAAGGGGATTCATATATATTTGCATGCATGCGTGCTGTCCAGTCTATGGTTGATCACAAGACTTGTAAATATGAATCAGGTTCTGGTCTAGTAATCGCTTGGCAAAGAATTTTGTCTCATTCTTATGATTATCAGAGCACACCACCTGTTAATTCTGCCCCAGGCATCAAGGGAGAGACATGCTCTCTGTCCTCAGTAACCTGTTCCACGGACTTGGAATTACCTGTATCCAAAAATCATAAAAGAACTGCTCCTTTACAAACTGCGGTTAGATCCACTCCATGGTCATTCCAGCTACCTACATCATACCTGCCCTGTTCTTCTGCACATCAGGACTTTGTTAAACTCACCCCTGCTTCCAGACTGAGTCAAAAATCTAAGTTCAAACGGAAATATTTTCCTACAGCCTCCATCCTTCCAGTTACCACCGCAAAGACTCCAACAGTTATGTTGCCAGTTTCCGCAGATCCACAAACTGTATCTTTACCGAAACATAATCCATCTTCACTCCAGCCTGCTGTCCCTGTTATGCCAGTTACCTCAGCTCTGCCTGTACCACTTACCTCAGTCGTGCCAGTTACTCCTGTCGTGCCAGCGCCAGTCTCCTCAGCCGTGCCAGTCTCCTCAGCCGTGCCAGTCTCCTCAGCCCTGCCAGTCTCCTCAGCCCTGCCTGTGCCAGTCTCCTCAGCCCTGCCTGTGCCAGTCTCCTCAGCCCTGCCTGTGCCAGTCTCCTCAGCCCTGCCTGTGCCAGTCTCCTCAGCCCTGCCTGTGCCAGTCTCCTCAGCCCTGCCTGTGCCAGTCTCCTCAGCCCTGCCTGTGCCAGTCTCCTCAGCCCTGCCTGTGCCAGTCAGCTCAGCAGTACCAGTGTCTGTAAGCTCAGCAGTACCAGTGTCCGTCGGCCCAATGTTTTCCCTTTCAGAAGATTTGGCAGTATCCTTGTCGGTCGGCTTGGCAGTGTCCCTGTTGGTCAGTTTGGCAGTGACCCAGTCAGACAGCTTGGCAGAACCTCTGTCAGTTGGTCCGGCAGTGGGTACTCCAGACGTCTCAGCAAGTCTCCTGCCAGCTGCTCCGGCAAAGTCTCAGTCTGCCGTTCCAGCAGAATCGTACTCCACAGCTCAGCCAAAGGCCCAGCCGGGTGCTCGATCAGTTGGTCTGCCAGTTGCTCGATCTGAGGTTCAGCTAATAGCTCTGCCAAGGGTCTTGTCAGCTATGCAGCCAGTGGTCCAGCCAGTCGCTCAGCCAAAGGTCCAGCTTTCTCGAGTCTCTGCTGATGCCCTTTGCCCTTCAACTTCTGCTAGAGCACAGACTTATGCTGAGGCTCAACCCGCACAGATGTCTGACACTCAGGCACCACAGACCCCTGTTAATGCCCTGTTTCCACAGACTCCTGCTGAGATCCAGCTTCCTCAATGCTCGGCTGAAAGAGGGCTCCCACAGTCTTCTGCTGAGGCTAAGCGCACACTCATTTCTGCTGATGGCTTGTCCTCAAAGACATTTTCTGGTACTCAATTCCCACAGATTCTTCCAGATACCCTGCATTTACAAACTGTTGTCCAGTCTGCTGCTTTGCCTGCTCTATTGGAAAATGACTTTCAGTTTATCCATCCTGATGGCCTCCAGTCCGCTGTTCCCGATGGCCTCCAGTCCGCTGCTCCTGATGACCTACAGTCTGCTGTTTCTGCTCCTGATGACCTACAGTCTGCTGTTTCTGCTCCTGATGACTTACAGTCTGCTGTTCCTGCTTCTGATAACCCACAGTCTGCTGTTCCTGCTCCTGATAACCCACAGTCTGCTGTTCCTGCTCCTGATAACCCACAGTCTGCTGTTCCTGCTCCTGATAACCCACAGTCTGCTGTTCCTGCTCCTGATAACCCACAGTCTGCTGTTCCTGCTCCTGATAACCCACAGTCTGCTGTTCCTGCTCCTGTTGCCTCCAAGTCTGCAGTTCCTGCTCCTGTTGCCTCCAAGTCTGCAGTTCCTGCTCCTGTTGCCTCCAAGTCTGCAGTTCCTGCTCCTGTTGCCTCCAAGTCTGCAGTTCCTGCTCCTGTTGCCTCCAAGTCTGCAGTTCCCGCTCCTGTTGCCTCCAAGTCTGCAGTTCCCGCTCCTGTTGCCTCCAAGTCTGCAGTTCCCGCTCCTGTTGCCTCCAAGTCTGCAGTTCCCGCTCCTGTTGCCTCCAAGTCTGCAGTTCCCGCTCCTGTTGCCTCCAAGTCTGCAGTTCCCGCTCCTGTTGCCTCCAAGTCTGCAGTTCCCGCTCCTGTTGCCTCCAAGTCTGCAGTTCCCGCTCCTGTTGCCTCCAAGTCTGCAGTTCCCGCTCCTGTTGCCTCCAAGTCTGCAGTTCCCGCTCCTGTTGCCTCCAAGTCTGCAGTTCCCGCTCCTGTTGCCTCCAAGTCTGCAGTTCCCGCTCCTGTTGCCTCCAAGTCTGCAGTTCCCGCTCCTGTTGCCTCCAAGTCCGCAGTTCCCGCTCCTGTTGCCTCCAAGTCCGCAGTTGCTGCTCCTGTTGCCTCCAAGTCCGCAGTTGCTGCTCCTGTTGCCTCCAAGTCCGCAGTTGCTGCTCCTGTTGCCTCCAAGTCCGCAGTTGCTGCTCCTGTTGCCTCCAAGTCCGCAGTTGCTGCTCCTGTTGCCTCCAAGTCCGCAGTTGCTGCTCCTGTTGCCTCCAAGTCCGCAGTTGCTGCTCCTGTTGCCTCCAAGTCCGCAGTTGCTGCTCCTGTTGCCTCCAAGTCCGCAGTTGCTGCTCCTGTTGCCTCCAAGTCCGCAGTTCCCGCTCCTGTTGCCTCCAAGTCCGCAGTTGCTGCTCCTGTTGCCTCCAAGTCCGCAGTTGCTGCTCCTGTTGCCTCCAAGTCCGCAGTTGCTGCTCCTGTTGCCTCCAAGTCCGCAGTTGCTGCTCCTGTTGCCTCCAAGTCCGCAGTTGCTGCTCCTGTTGCCTCCAAGTCCGCAGTTGCTGCTCCTGTTGCCTCCAAGTCCGCAGTTGCTGCTCCTGTTGCCTCCAAGTCCGCAGTTGCTGCTCCTGTTGCCTCCAAGTCCGCAGTTGCTGCTCCTGTTGCCTCCAAGTCCGCAGTTGCTGCCGATGCCCTCCCGTCTGCTGCTTCTGCCGATGCCCTCCCATCTGCTGCTCCTGCTGGTACCTCTCCTGATGAGATCCTGTCTGGTACCTCTCCTGATGAGTTCCTGTCTGGTGCCTCTCCTGGTGGTATCCTGCTCCTCCTGTTTATGGCCATTATGCATCCCTTCCTGATGGCATCCAGTTTTCTGTTTTATTTGATGACCTCAGATGCCCTGCTCCTGTGGATGTCCAATCTATGGCTCTTCTTGGTGTCCTTCATTTTTTTGTTTCACCCAAAGGTCTTCAGAGGGACTTGCAACATGTCCTATTGCCTCTGGGTCCTTTTGTCCAGTCAGCCTGGTAATACCCGGGTTGTGGCCTCATGTGCTGACCGATTTATGGCCTGCCTCTTTGCCAGTATTTTCTGGGACCCAGGTGGGCATAAGTCCAAATGGAGCATCCGGAGGCTGCTCCTTGAGGGGGGGGTAATGTTACAATCTGCATCTGCTGGTAGATTCCTGTATGTACTACCTCTGCTTCACCAGCAGATGTCACCAGCCTCTATGAAGTTACAGCCTGAACTTTCCTCTGCCCACCAGCAGAGGGTGGACTCTCTGGAGATCTCTTCACAGCCAGGAAGGAGGCCTGGACTGTCACATGGCCTTTCAGCATGGTATTTAGGCCACACCTGAACACTCAGAACTTGCTAGCTCTTTGTTCCTGATCCTAGCCATCCTGTCCGGAGTTCCCTGTTCCTGATTACCTTGTTCCTTGATTCCCTGCTGTATTGATCTCCCGTGTTTTGACCTTGTGCTTGTATACCGACTACTCTTTGCCTAGCGATTACTGTACTGGTTGATCTCCTGTGTATGACCTCTGCTTGCCGACTATCCGTGTGTCTCCTCCTCGATTGTAATCTGTATTTTGTATATATATTCCTAGGTTTATGTTGTATTGCTATTCTGGATCCAGGGTCTGTGTGCACACAATTCTATACACTGGATCTACTCTGCATAGCTCGCTTATGCAGAGAGGTCCTTGTATAAACCCTGATTTTCATACCTTGTATGCTTATTGTATATATCTGCCAGTATTCTTTGATGCAGTGTGTTGTATGTGTGTAGAATACATTGCCTGCAAGTTGATACTGATTGTTTCTGTGCATGAGGTGAATGCACAGTATTTCTTTATTTTCATTTAATAATAAATCCTTATTATTCATTTACTCCTGGTTTGGCAGTCTTTTCCTAAACAGTGACATCTCTGCCTGGTTGCGGGTTTGTGCGTTGGTTTCTGTTTGCTCCAGGTGCAGCGCACAAACTCCATGCAAATTATAACACCTTTTGTCAGTTTTTCAGCTTGCTGCTGCTGAGGAATTTGCATACGTTTGTCATGCAAATTGCCTAGCCACATCCCTTGTAGGTCTGCTCTATATATACCATGGGATATCACAGACCTTCGCTGGTCATAAGAATTCATCCTATGAAACACTCTGGAGAGTGTCAGCCTTGCTCATTGTTTGAATATTAGTTTAGAGTAATTCCTGGGACTGCACTCGGCAGGTTCCCTAGTGCAGTTAGGATTGCATATCTGTTTTGTCTGTCTGTCGCGATTGTCCTGTCCCTGCGGTGGTCGACAGGAAGTCGTTCTGATCTTTGTCCTTGGAGTATAGCTGGAGCAGCGGTTGCTACCAGCTATCTCCTCTATCTGTCTTGCCTGGATCGCACTCACCTAGCGCTAGTGCTGTGGATCCGTCTGATCTCCATCTCTCTGTCTCCCTGGATTGCACTGGTCTCTTTTCGCTAGTGCTGTGGATCCATCTGATCTCCATCTCTCTGTCTCCCTGGATCGCACTGGCCTCTTTTCGCTAGTGCTGTGGATCCGTCTGATCTCCATCTCTCTGTCTCCCTGGATCGCACTGGCCTCTTTTCGCTAGTGCTGTGGATCCATCTCTCGCCTGTTCCTGTTTTCGTATGTCTGTCTTGTCTGCTACGAACGCTTGCTGGAGGCTCGGTGAGGTAACCGTTAAGCAAGCGCTCGCGTCCTCTGTTTCATGTTTGTCTGTCGGTGGTTAGTTAGGCGTACTTGTCTCTATTGTGCTTATCATGTGGAGACCGCGCATAAACGCGTGCACTGTTGCAAATGAGTGCGGTGTTCGTGTTTAGCTAGCGTTTGTTATTTTCCGTATCTCCTCATTGTATGATTTGCTGTGCCTTTGCTACTCTCGTGCTCTGCCTTGCTGTAACCTTGTGTTACATCTGGCGATCGCACCTCTCGTGATCGCGTTCCTACTTCATATCTGCTGTGGTGTGTGCAGCGTCGCGGGTTGGCGACTAGTTTGGTGCACACACATACAATCTGTCTCTGTGCTCATTCTCAATCGCCTCTCTTGCGATTGCGTTTCTTCCCTTCGTACAATTCCTGTCTGGCGTGTGTGGTAGGGCAGAGGAGCTGTTCCTCTGCACTCCACAGCTCCACCTGCCGACAGGAATTTCCCTCTACAGGTGCATTGCACCTTCTGCTGGGTTTTCTTAAATTATACGCTTGTGGAGGATTTCCGCAGTGTCAGCGCACGTCTTGTGCGCTGATCACGGAGAGAATTCCACAATCGTTACAGAAGCCAATTAACTTATCTGTATGGGTTTTTTTTTTATGTGGGAGGAAACCGGAGTACCCGGAGGAAACCCACGCAGACATCGGGAGAACATATAAACTCCTTGCAGATGTTGATCTGGCTGGGGTATGAACCGGGAACCCGGCGCTAACCACTACGCCACCATGCTGCGAACCTCAGACCAGAAATTTTCAGGAAGTTAATTTGTTTGGGAGAGTTGCCATTTTCCTTTTCTATTTCCAATGGAGTGTTCCCAGATATTGCAAAGGAATCAGGCTATATAGAGCCTGTCCCTAACAACCAATAGGAATTAGAACATCCTTATTTATGTATTCTGTTTCCTGCTTTCACTCTGACTGTAGGGTAGAGAGAGATACAGGGAGAGTTGTATTGGATTGATCAGTGAGTTTAGTAGTAGAGTAGAGTAGTAGTGAATAGTTTACTTTTTGCACATTTGCACATAATTATGTTTTACTGCAGTTGCCATAAAGGATAATATTGCTCACATTTGTGCATAATGGAAAGTTATTGGTGTTATCATAAAGATGAATATTGTACACATTTGTACATAATTGTGTGTTAATACTCTTATCATCTAGGTCAATAGTGTGCACATTTGCAAATAATTACACATTACTGACATCTTAAATGTTGAAATTGTGAGTATTTCCCCTTAATATTGCATTACTACTATTATCATAAAGCTTCATATTGAGCACATGTGTACATAGCTGTGCATATCCATTATAGTAAATGTTGATATTGTACAATGTCCACTTAATTCTGCATCATATGAAGGCATTTTTGGGATAAATCAGTGTGGTCTCTGATCATGTGTTCACAATGATTACTTCAATTGGTCTGTTATAGTGGTCAAAAGTTTATTTTCAAAAAAATAAAAATTAAAAAACCTTTTCCTTGCTACTTACCGTATTTTAAGACACGTTTTTTCACCCCCAAATAGGAGGAGAAAAATCCCTGCATCGTATATGCCAAATACAGGAAATACTTACGATCACCATCCAATACGAACCACTGACCCGCCCCGATGTTGGGGACTCCCTGAATTGTCCCTGTGTATTCTCTTCCACTGCCTTGTGTATAGGTACAAGCAGTGGCAGCACCTGCTCAACTGATCCATTGGCTCCAGCGGAGATCAGAGACCTCTCCTCTCCTGCACTGCTCCCCTAGTACCGGCTTCTGCTGAAGACGCTATCTAGGGGACCAGTGGGGAGCGTAGGGCACACAAGGGGCAGTGGAGAGGAAATAAGGGGCAGTGGAGGGCACATATGGGGGCGCAGAGAAGACAAATTGGGGACAGAAGGACACATATGGGGGAAAGAGGGACCCACATGGGGGACAGAAGGACACACATAGGAAAACAGGACACACATGGGGCAAAGGAGGACACATGAGGAGACAGGGGGACATAAAAGAACACATGGAGGACACATGGGGAAGGTATAAGGGGACACAATAATTGGGGAGAACATCTACAAGACGTTCCTGGACCATGGATGGACCAAGTTCCCTGGTTTTTGTCCTCTAAAGGTGCATATTATAGTCCAGTGCATCTTATATGCTAACCTCCATAATAATGATCTGAGGCTGGTAGATACCATGTAACTAATTATCAATTTATACTCCTGAAACGATAGCAGTGTAAGACCTCTTAAACTTTCTACAACGTCTATTAAATACAGTTCAACAACACTGCTGAACACTCTTTTTAATCACTTGTCAGCAAGAGATTTAACTCCTGTTTGACAATTGCCTAATTTGCAATACACTGAGTTCAACTGAGGCAGTTGTCAACAGCAAATACAGTAATATCTATTGCTAACAAGTGATTAGGCGCAAAATCCTCCCGCTTCACCTAAAAAGCCCTGGTGTTACTCAATGCCATAATAATTTGTCACTTCATTTTAACTTCTTCATGTATCCACTCTGCAACAATATGTAATACTTTTTCTAAACATTTCTGCTAAATAATTGCCAATATATTGTTCTTATTATCTAAAAGTCAAGACTGTGAAACATACATTTAAGAGGTTTTCACGCTGTCAGTGACTGGTAGCCTTTTGTAACATTTTCTAATGCTAATAATGCTAGAAAAATGTGAAATGCATTGTTCTTAATGAGGCCACTTCACAACAAAAGCCCTACACTAATTGGTTTTGCTTGAAAAAAAATTCTACTTCTACTTCAAACATTTTCAATGTACTTAAAGCGACACTATGACAAAAAATTGTCACATTTAAAATATGTGCAAACATATACAAATAAGTACATTTATTCCAGAGTAAAATGAGTCATAAATTACTTTTTTCCTATGTTGCTGTCACTTACAGTAGGTAGTAGAAATCTGACAGAAGAGACAGGTTTTGGACTAGTCCATCTCTTCGTGGGGGATTGTCAGGGATTTATTTATTTCCAAAAGCACTTAGTAAATGGCAGTTGCTCCGTCCAACTGCCAAAAAAGCAGGGTAGTGAGCAGGGAAGCTGGCCAGCATCATTGTTTAAATCCTTTTAGGCAATATCTTTATAAAGAATAAAAGCCTTGCTGAGAATCCCCTAGGTAGAGATGGACTAGTCCAAAACCTGTCCCTTCTGTCAGATTTCTGCTACCTACTGTAAGCGACAGCAACATGGGAGAAAAGTAATGTATAGCTCATTTTACTCAGGAAAAATGTACTTCTTATTTGTCTGTTTGCACATATAACATTTTAAAAATTTTCGCCATAGTGCCCCTTTAATAGTAATTTGGACTTCCAAAGCAAACACAGGACAATGTTGTATCCTTACATGTACTCATGGAAGCTGGAATTTGCTGAGATTTCTAATCAAAGATCTCTTATCTAACTCAATCCTGTCCTGTCTTATAAATACTGAATACTCACTGTAAGGAAGCCGCCGCGTGTACTGACAGCAAGGCGGCTGATTCCGCGTCCAGCGCGGCGGTTTGCACGCAGCAGCGTGCGTCTGGTGTGGCTGGGTCTGTTAGTTCACACAGATTCAGGAATACAGCTGAGAGGCAGAACATTTATGACAGCCAAGGAGGGATCAGCTGACCAAGCGGGTCAGCTGACCTCAGAGCAAGTGACTATTGGTCAATCACTGATGGGTGGCACCGGAAAGCGCTGCTCTATATATAGTTACTGCTGCTCAGTCTCATATTGTCTGCCGTTGCGAACACTACGTGGAAGCACTCAGACCTTAGTCAGATCCTACAGTGTGTTTGAACAAGGAGGACCTGGGAATTCACACTGAGCCAGATTACTTCTGTTTATCATTGTGTTATTATTCAGACTAGTTCCAGGGTGTCGAGACCACGGACCTCACACCCAAGATTAGGGAACTTGTGTTATCATTGTGTTATTATTCAGACTAGTTCCAGGGTGTCGAGACCACAGACCTCACACCCAAGATTAGGGAACTTATGTTATCATTGTGCTATTATTCAGACTACTTCCAGAGTGTAGAGACCACGGACCTCACACCCAAGACTAGGCATTGTTTGATATGACCTACTGCTTCCCTGACTATCCCTCTGCTCTCTGATTCGGTACCTACACATATTGGGTTATCTGTTGCCAACCCTGCCTGCCTTGGATACCGAATCAGCTTACTGTCTCAGTACCTTATCTGTCTGTGTGTTGCCGACCTGGCTTGCCCGACCTCGAGAGCTATCTCTCTCCTTTTAGAGATAGTCTCCAGACCTGTTAGTGACATCCACCTTCAAGTGTCACTCACTCACAGGTCTCTCCTATCTTCAGTCTGGGACTCCACCCCTTTGGAGGTCTCAGGCTGCTGGAAGGCTCTTGTACTTCTCAAAAAGGCAGTATCACCCATACTGCCAAAAACCACCTGCTCCTCAGGTGGTTTTACTCAAAGTCATTACTGTTGCACCAAACACTCACACTATCTAGGTGTCCAGAGGTTAGTTATACTTGGATTATCGGTGATTCTGCAGATCATCAATAATCAGGTATATATCTGCATTCTTGGTGATACTGCAGATCACCAATAATCAGATTCTCTCTGTGTGCTGACACCGATTGTTACACTCACGGCACAAGACAGGAAGATGGATCCCAGCGACGTCCATGCTGAAGAGCGTTCCTCGATCCATCTTCCTGCTGGCGGGTATACGCAACGTCATGTGACGGTACATGGCGGATGCTAAACAAAAATTCAAGCTACCATGGTACTTTGCGTAGAAGTCATCAGGGTTCTTAAAGATCCGATCCATCATTGTTGCCGTTTGTTGCCAAATGTAATTCACATAATTGTGCACCTGTACCCATGTCGCAAGATCACGGAAACAAACGCTCATTGCTTAAAAAATGGTGATCATTGGAAAAATCGTCTGAAAAATTACGTAGAGTGTACAGGCCTTAATGCTGTGAATACATGGTTCATTTTCGAGCCATTTAGATGGCTCGATGGATAATTTCCAACATGTCCGATCTCCCATTCGATCGTTTTACCACTCGATTTCTCATAGAGGTGAATAGAAAAAGATAAGAAAAACGAGCGGAAGATAAGAGAATTGACTACAGTACACTTAACTTAACTAAGTCTTTACTCTGGCATAAGAGGATGAACGGGCAAACAGCTGCATTGTCATCCAATTATCGGGTGAGCCCTGTCCACCGTGGCCACGTGGCCAACTAACTGCCATTGAAAGCCTTTTCTGTTTTTTTCCCCAGCATTGTCAGTTTTGCACAGCTAAATACCACAATGCTCCACACTGATTCATTGACCAGGGTGCAGAAACCCTTAGCTACAAGATATTTTATAAATTGAAAATGCAGTGTGAAATTAATTTGCACTAAACCATTTCTGTGTTTTAACCACTTTGTCCTCCTTGACGTATTTATACGTCAAGGAGGACAGGCGCGCTCCTGCGCGCGTGCACGTGCGCTCCCGGCCACGGATTCTGTAGTCCAGTAATCAGTGAATCGGGCTATGGTGCCCTATCACTGATTCCTCTCCCCCACAGAAAAAGCGACAGCTTCTCTCGGAAGCTTCGCTTTTTCTAATTCCCATGTCCCTCTAAGCGTACATTGTACGCTTAGAGTGACGCAATGTAAACAAACTCAAGGTTGCCATCTTGTGGCCAAAAAGTAAAACTACATCTAAAAGTAAAAAAAAATTAACACACTCATATATTTCCCTAAATCAAACCTAATTTACATCCCACCCTCCCAAAAATGCCCACATAAAATGTTTAATAAAAAAAACAAAAAACATTACAATAAAAAAATAAAAAACACATAAATATTTACCTAAGGGTCTAAACTTTTTAAATATCTGTGTAAAGATGAAATATTTCTATTTTTTTTCTTTTTATAAGCTTGTAAATAGTGATGCAAAACGGAAAAAATGCACCTTTATTTCCAAATAAAATATTGTCGCCATACAATGTGATAGGGACATAATTTAAATGGTGAAATGCCCGAGACATATAGGTAAATACAATACGTGAGTTTTAATTATGGAGGCATGTATTATTTTAAAACTATAATGGGCGAAAACTGAGAAATAATAAATTTTTTCCGTTTTTTTCTTATTCTTCCTGTTAAAATGCTTTTACAGTAAATTGGCTCTTAGCAAAATGTACCCCCTAAAGAAAGCCTAATTGGTGGCAGAAAAAAACAAGATATAGATCACTTAATTGTGATAAGTAGTGATAAAGTTATAGGCTAATGAATGGGAGGTGAACATTGCTCGGATGCATGAAGTGAAAACGACTGAGAGCTTAAGTGGTTAAGAACTTCATAACTTTGATTTTTACATCAGTAAAAATAGAACTATACAAATTGCTCATGCCATAATAAATACTGAGGATATTTTCTTAATTTTAGGCTACTTTTATGTTCCATTTATAATCTGCCCTTGAAATGTCAGAAAATGTGTGTACTGAATGCAAAACTTCAATTGAGGTCCGCTTTCTTGCAGCTTCTTCTCATGTGATGGTTTTTGTAACGTTTCTTTTGTTTTAGCAATCTGTCTGCTAAATGTATGGAATCATATGTAATGAGCAGATGTTTGATTAGGTGGCACAAGAAGATTTTGTACTTAAGTTAATTAATGTGTTTTATTCCAAGCAAACCACAAATGAAACAAAAGAAACAGACAGTACTCTGACAAATAATATATCAAGAATTCTCACTTTTCTTATAAAATAACACCCCATAACACCGTATTAAAGTTTTTGTTTTTTTTCTCTAAACTGCATATTTAACGATACACTGCATATTTAACTATAGCCACACTGCATATTTAACTATAGTCTTCTACTATCTGTTACATAATAACCATTTTTTTCTTCATGTAAACCCGTAATTTCAGAAAACTCACAAACTACCGTAACAATCATCATGATCCCTGCTTAACAGACACACTACTCTTATAGACAGTTGTTTGAGAGATCCTACATGCAATGTTTTGCGTGCATATTACGGCACTGCCACACCAGTTCAACACCGGGAGATGCTGTTAATGCTATTGCTAATAATAAAATATAGGTAATATGAATTGCCAATATTTACTATGCACTACCCAGCATGTATTCTAACCTTAACCCTCCGCTATAAGTGCCTTATCCCTAGCAGACACACACACACACACACACACTAATGCCTAACAACAACTCTGTAGCTGCCTAACCCTAACCCCTCACCTATTGATTAACACTAACTTCCCCCATAAAAGATTAAAAAGAAGAAGAAGAAGAATGCCTATCAACAACTCTGTAGCTGCCTAACCCCTAACTAAAAAGAAGAAGAAGAAGAATGCCTAACAACAACTCTGTAGCTGCCTAACCCCTCACCTATTGCCTAACCTAACCCCCCCTGTGAGTGCCTAACCTTAACCCCCCTATCCCAACCCACCTTAAAGGAGTCATCAGGGAGATTTTTATAAAATAAGCACTACTTACCGGGGGCTTCCTCCAGCCCCAAGCTCCCAGGATATTCCTCGCCACAGTTCTGCCCGCAGCCGTTCGCCGCAGGTCCGTCCTGGTCCCTGGCGATGACGTCAGAGCGACCTCCAGCTTGGGGCTGGAGGAAGCCCCTGGTAAGTAGCGCTTATTTTATAAAAATCTCCCTGATGACTCCTTTAAAGCAGAATTGAAGCATTTCTGGAATAAAAAAACAGATACTTACCTAAGGAGGGGGAAGGCTCTGGGTCCTATTGAGCCTTCTCGTTCCACTCACGATCCCTGCATTCCAGCACTGGCTCCCCCTGCCCACTACGGAGCGAACCATCTTTGGGAGCACTCGGGCTCCCTAAGACTACTTAAGTCTCCTGCGGCAGAGCAGTCTCCAACCCATTGGTCGGAGGGAGACTACTAATGGTTGTGACAGCGCTGGAACCAGGAGACGAGGAGAGGAACGGGAAGGCACTATAGGTCCCAGAGCCTTCTCCCTCCTTAGGCAAGTAAGTCTTTTTTTATATCAGAAATGCTTCAGGTTGACTTTAACTCCCCTGGTAAGTGCCTAACACTAACCTAGAAATCATAAATAATGGTTAAATTGCTGTGAGCTGTTTGCACCTGGAAATTTTACCACATTGTATCTCATCACTGCAACTAGCATAAGATATCTAATCTATTTAAATGTGTTTAGGAGCCAAACTACGTTCCTGTGTTGTCTTTGTTTTTTCCAGCAGCTAGTAAAAATAAATAGCCGAGAATCTTATTGCTTGTATAGACCAATAAGAACGGTTTTACCTTCAAAATGATTGATTGTTAAAGAGTGCTTAAAATGCCACAGAAACTAGATGTGTATAAACCATGTACAGCTACACCAGCTACCAAGGTAAAAAGCTCTACCAAACTACCAATATTTGTATAGTATAGTGTAAAGTTGGCCATACACCATACAATATTTTAAATATCTGTTCAATTCAAGAATAGCATCAATTTTTCTGACTGATTGTAACAATTCAAACATCTGACCAATGTACCGCACACCTATGTTCAATTTTCTTCCAATCATGAAAAAATAATTGAAATCTCAGAAAAAATTGATTGGAACTGCATATCAGATAATTGACAATCCATCACACACACCATACAATTCTTGATAAAGTTGTTCTGAAATTTCCAACATGTCCAATCTCCAAAAATTGGGAAAAAAAATGGAAATTCGATCGGCTTTATCGATCGAAAACAAAGAAAAGCTCTCGAGTTTTTGGGATAAGCGATCAAAATTGTCAAATTGGTGAAAAATTGGATGTTTTAATTGCATGGTGTGTGGCCACGTTTTGACTCTTAAAGCTATAAAATACAGTGAATGTTGAATAAGTTATTTTAAATCTTGCAGTATAAATACTACCCCTGTTGAATGACTGCAAGGCAATTTTAGACTTCTGAATATAGTAGTTTTTATCTTTATACATGACTCACCTGCAAAAATAAAACCGTACGCGTGGCTGGCGCAGCCTACAAGCATTAACTAGCAAATGGTGCGGAATATATTTAATTTATGACTGAAGAAGAAAAGGAAAGTAAATGAACAATTCATGGGTTTTGTATGGCTTTTCAATCATTCCCCCGTAGAATGAACAGTGCAGGCGATAAAGGTCTATTGTCAGGCATAAGCTTCATTTTGGACCCTTTCAAGAAGACACATTTTTGATGCATATTCGGCCATTGTAGGAGTCTTCAATTTTTCTTTAAATGGCATTACTATGAATAGGAATTGGCTCACTTTACTTCGGCTTTTCGAAACAAAGACAAAAACGGGTTTTTAATTTCCATTGTTTGAACTGCAGACAAAATAAAAGAATTGGAGTCATAAGATTGTACGGCCCCGCATTGTTTGTCTTTCATTTTCATTCAGCATAGGAAACCTGTCACACAAACAGAAATGTGTCTTTGACAGAGAGTATAAGAGAAAACAAATGGAGTTGAAAAGTCATTTCCAACTCTGCCGAGTATTTTGTTTTTCCTGCCATGCCGCATAACACATCCTTCCCCAAACAGCTCTATATTGAAATTCAGCCAGTGACCAAAGGTGAGACCCATAAGCATTAAACCAAACAAACAACTTAGGTAGACGTGTTGATGCAATGCCTGTGTAATGGATATTTTACAAAGATTCTCATGGTCTTAAAGAGTGAAGGTACATTTCTAGCAGCCTCGTGGGAATAAGAAGATCACAAGGAAATGTGCAATTTCCTTTTGGGGCTTCTCACTGCTGTAACCAATTTACTTGGGATTTTATGGCATTTCTCGCTCATAGGCAAACAATCTTTTCCAAAAAAGGAAGCTCGCTGATGTGCTTTCAGCTCCAGTATGAACTTCTAGATTACAGAAACAAGAAGTTTGACTACTAGCCACACCTAGTTGTTATCGTACATTATTATTATGTAGAACTGTCATATTTTTTTCTGCAGTGCTTCACAGAGAATATTATACATTTCATTTCTAACTGTCCCTGAGTGGGACTCAAAATGCACTTACCGCAATCTATAGACAATTTTTGAAGATGCCAATTTATCTGCTTAAGATATTTTAATGCAGTGCAGACAGCATAATAGTCCGGATTTTAACCTGTGCTCCATTTATGGTGCCTTAAAAAGCCCAGGGTACCTGAACTGACTTGTACCATTATGGAAAAAATGTATGTGCAGTGCCATTCCTGAAGTAGGCGGTGTTCAGGTATGCAAATTGCAGTTTATCTTCAGCTGGACCTAGTTGTACTATAGCATAAATCTCACTGATAACTGATTGCAAGACATAAAACTCTTACCTGGCAGAGGCAAGAGTGCCAGTAATGCTGGGAATACACAGTTCGTTTTTTAGGTGATTAGATGGTTTGGTAGATAATTTCCGACATGTCCGATCTCCCTTTCGATGCTTTTGCCTTCTTTTGACTTCTGATAGAAGTGAATGGAAAAAGATAAGAAAAACAAGCGGAAGATAAAAGAATCGACTGCAGATTCGAGCAGCAAAAACGATCGAGAGGAGAAACGCACGGCAGAAATGAACCGTGTATTCCCAGCATTATAAATTAAAAAGGTCAATAATTCATGTAGTGTGACTTTGGAACACTTAAAGCAAACCTGAGATTAAATTACCTTAGGAGATAATGAATTGTATGTGTAGTGCAGCTAAATCAAGAAATTTTGAATCAGGATGACACCAGTCATTGGCTAACTATTTATTTATGACATATTACGCAGCGCTGTACAGAGTATATTGTCTTGTCACTAACTGTCCCTCAGAGGGGCTCCCAATCTAGTCCCTACCATAGTCATATGTCTATTTATGTATTGTGTAGTGCATGTGTCATAGTCTAGGATCAATTTAGGGGGAAGTCAGTTGAATTATCTGTATGTGTTTGGGATGTGGAGGAAACCAGAGTGCCCAGAGGAAACCCACACAGACATGGGGAGAACATACAAACTCCTTGCAGATGTTGACCTGGATGGGATTCAAACCGGGGATCCAGCACTGCAAGACGAGTGCGCTAACCACTACGCCACCGTGCTGCCCCGGGGTCATACAGTATCATACAGGAATCAGTCTGACGAAGGCTTCATAGCCAAAAGCTTACTGCTTTTCTTCTAAGTTAGCCAATAAATGGTATCATCCTGATTCAAAACTTCTTGCTTTTACTGATGGATAACACAGTACAACACTCTACTGCTTCTAATACAGCTAAGAAATAGAACATTAGTAGCGAAGAAAATAGTCTCATATTGTTTTCCAGTACAGGAAGAGTTAAGAAATTTCAGTTGTTAGCTATGCAAAAGAGCTTCTCTAAGCTCTTCGATCCAACTTGGGTCAAAGACAGTCCTGTTTTCTGAAGCACTCATGCATCAAAGAAACAGTGAGAGACAGCTTATGATAATGTTTTACTGCAGGGAAGTTCAAAGGGTCATTAGCTCTGCTCTGTTTTATAGTTTAAAATACAGAGTATGGTTTGTAAACTGCAAATATGACAGAATGATGCAATAGTATTAAAAACAAAGCTATATAACTGAAAATAAAATAAATTAGACTTTTTTCTTTGCTAAAAATGTTCTACTATTTGTCCATACTACACATACAATTCATTATCTCATAAGAATTTTTTTTTTTTTGCTTCAGTGTCACTTTAACCACTTCATGACAACACAACGTATATATACGTCAAGTGTAGTTGTGGAAAGTGCACCACCAGTTCATTACTAAATGTGGCACATGTGGTATCATTTTAACTGTGACGAGTGTCTTAAAGTGTCTTAAAGCTTGGTTCTTCGACACATAAAAAATAGGTAGGAGCAAACTCAGTCAAAACATAAAAAGTCAATTTTAAAATTATGATCACACTTGGGAAAGCTGTAGGAGAACTACAAGAGACATATGTGTTAACATTTTAACCATGATAGGTAGTAGAATAGATTTTAGAGAGTTTTAGGGCTGAGGCCCTTGTCTTGTGTATTCTTTTAGTCACAAACTGAATCAAAAGCAATTACATTTTTGCAAATTCTGCACAAAAATAAAAGACTTGTAAAATGAAAACAAAGTTACAGTATATACAAAAAATCATATATATTTGAACTTAGGAACGTGGCTTTTTAAATATGTATGCCATGAGGGTATATTACTATTATTTTTGCAAATAAGGTCTTGTAATCATCGACAGTGTACAACGAGAAAGCAAAATACAAGAAACAGAAAAAAGACACCTTTATTTCCAAATACAATAATGTCACCATACATTGTACTAGGAACATAATCCAAATGTTGTAATAACCAGGATGGATAAGCAAATAAAATGTGTGGGTTTAACTTATAGTTAGCACTGAAGCTATACTGGATGTAAATGGAGAAATAGTGTTTTTTCTATTTTTATTTTCTATCTTGTTTTCCCTTTAAAACACATAGAAAATAAGGTAATTACTAAACAAAATTATTACACGCTAAAAGACTAATTTGTTCTGAAAAAAACAATATATAGATAATTTAGGCGTGATAAGTAGTAATAAAGTTATTGGTGAATCAATGGAATCAGCGCTGATATGCGAAAATTGCTCTAGTCCTGAAATGGTTTAGACCGTGCCCCTCAGCTAAGACAATGAAAATATCAAACCTGTTTTTGTAGCTTTCAAACACAAAATAAAACGGTGGGATTGTAAATAATATAAAATAAAAGTCTAATCAGTTTATTTTTGGTTTAGGTTTCTATATTTAACAGTCTTATACACTAGCCAACGTTTTCATTAAAACAAGCCATGTGCCTCATTAATTAAAAAAAAAAAACTTAGAGTGAACCCGAGCTTGGATCTGTTCTCCTACTTCTGAAAAATGATTTTTTTAGACATCTCATGGTTTCATTTTATAAGCATTTACAAAGTAGAATTAATGTTTTATTGTGTCTGCTCAATTGCAACATCTAAAGCCTCCCAGAAGGAAAATACATGAGATACTGACCTTTTTATCTATTCCTTGCGGTCAGAGGCCCAGTTATCTGTTTTGGAAAGTTTTTTATAGCTGTAATTTGATATCAGTGAGGGACACTATAGCCCGACCGGGTCCCAACCCCCAACTGGAGGAAAACTGCTAGATGCATAGCTGAATATTAGCTCTTTCAGGCAGGAGAAAAAGAAAAGGAGCAAAGCATTGGTGTCTGTGGTTTTGCCACTGTATATACACCTGTCTATCTCATCACATCACATGTCATCTTGGGTACACTACTTTAAAGGGAACCCGAGGTGAGAGTGATATGGCGGCTGCCATATTTATTTCCTTGTAAACAATTCCAGTTGCCTGGCAGCCTTCTTGATCTTCTGGCATAAGTAGTGTCTGCTGTCTGAGTCTAACCCTGGTTCGAGCATATGGCTAAACTAGTAGCTGCAGGCTTGTTCAGGATCTATGTCTTAAAGTATCAGAGACACAGGATCAGGAGGCTTGCCAGGCAGCTAAAAAGGAAATAAATGTGGCAGCCTCCATTTCCCTCTCACCTTGGGTTCCCTTTAACTTTTACCTTTTTTTTTTACATTTCAAGGTTTAGCAGAGCTTTTTATTACCCTATTTATGAGGCCTTCCCAACCAAAGAAATTTAAGGCAGAAAAGGACTGATGTAATTATTTTATTGCACACATAAGCAGAGAGCAAACAAAAGCTTTCATCAACAGGAGGATTGGGAGATGGTACACTGTTCTTCAAAGAGTTTAGGAAAGTCACAGATGGTGTCTTCACACCTGCCCCTGGATAAATAAATGCAGCTAGAAGGGGAGGGGGGGCATGGCAGCTACAATAGCTTCTACAAACCAGGAGAAACTACAGAAAAAAAGTGGTGATTGGTTCCCTTTAAAGGGATACTGTAGGGGGGTCGGGGGAAAATGAGTTGAAGTTACCCAGGGCTTCTAATGGTCCCTAGCAGACATCCTGTGCCCGCGCAGCCACTCACCGATGCTCCGGCCCCACCTCCAGTTCACTTCTGGAATTTCTGACTTTAAAGTCAGAAAACCACTGCGCCTGCATTACCGTGTCCTCGCTCCCGCTGATGGCACCAGGAGCATACTGCGCAGACCAAAGACCATACTGGACTTGTGCAATACACTCCTGGTGACATCAGCGGGAGCGAGGACACGGCAATGCAGGCGCAGTGGTTTTCTGACTTTAAAGTCAGGAATTCCAGAAGTGAACTGGAGGCGGGGCCGGAGCATCGTTGAGTGGCTGCGCGGGCACAGGATGTCTGCGGGGGACCATTAGAAGCCCCGGGTAACTTCAACTCATTTTCCCCCGACCCCCTACAGTATCCCTTTAAAGTTACTTACATTCTATTGAAATTCTCTTTAGGTCTCTGACTCACATCTTTGTCACCAACTGTTTACTTTAGCATACACAGCAGGTGGTCTATCTAGTAAACAGCTTCAAACACCCCACTGGAAAAAAAATGTATTACCTCAGTTGTAATCATGAGCATGACAAAGAACATGCAGCATATTTGTTTGGCAGGCAGAGTCATAAAGATGCAAACCAGAATTAGTTAGCTCCTCTGTGGCCTCCTGGTCACCCTCTAATGATT
Source organism: Hyperolius riggenbachi (assembly GCF_040937935.1). Taxonomy (NCBI): domain Eukaryota; kingdom Metazoa; phylum Chordata; class Amphibia; order Anura; family Hyperoliidae; genus Hyperolius; species Hyperolius riggenbachi. The sequence continues at coordinate 557,660,981 of NC_090646.1, forward strand.
AATAAGATAAATCTCGAGTTAAGAAATAGTTATAGCCCAGAAAATTACAAATTCCGAGCCTATAAGAAGGCTGGCTGAGAATCAGACCAATAAACACTGTTCTAGCCTTTACAATAATCAAGAAAGTAACTTCAGCCAGATCCAGCAAACCATAAAGTGCAGCATGCTGACATAAGGTGTCTGTGGATTCATGATTTCAAGTTGGTTCATAATCCATCACTGGTATATCTACATCTTATTATCACAGCAAACTAATTGCTTTTGCAGCAGCTCTAGAGAAGTTACACATGCTGGTGCTGCTTGGATAAATAACTTTCTGGCCAGGCATTGTTGAACTCCCGCGGTTTGGGCCACATAGCAGTCTCCTGATCTGATATAGTTTTGTTTTGCAAGCTATACAAGACAATAAACCACACACATCGGATGTATAGTTATTAACCATACAAATGTGTTTCAAAAAGCATGAAATCTTAAGACTGTTGAGCTAGTATTATATACACCAGCTTGCTATTTATGTTTTATAGTGGACAGATGGTTTAATATAAAACAAAAACATATAATCTTTTCTTAAGACAGCATGTGCAGCAGAATCTCCGTCCTTGTATATTCCTCGGCTGTTTATTTCCATATATTACATGCAGTACTAATTACAACCATTTTTTATTACTCCAAGATGATGGCGTTAAGGCACTTCGCAAGCTGGATTTCATATTGCTTTATCCCTCGCTAAAGAAGGCTTATAAAACATTACGATTACAAGCCTGTTATTGCGCCTTCTTCACTCTACCTGTGGCTTTATGCGGGTCCGGCTGAAAATTGAAATGAGAAACTAAAGGCATTGCTCACATGAATTCAAAAATGAATCATGACTGACACTCACTGCAAATAACAATTTTCTAACTACAAATTGAAGACTTTTTTTTTCCGCTGAAAAACTCACAACTGACAATGATAAATCAGTTTGAAGATTTAAAAGAGTACAGCAGTCTTCTTTCAATGATAGCTTGTAAAATAAATCTTCACATAGTCACTGAAGGAAGGAAGTTTGGAAATCTCAAGGTGTCTCAGTGTTTTATGACAAACATATCATGTTCCACAGAATATTATGCAAAAAAAAAACAGAATTGATCTGGCGCATTGGAACAACAGGACATTTAAGAAAAGGAGACAAAGGGGAATTTGCCCTCGGAGAACTAAAAGGAAGGTTCTTTAGATCAATGTACTTTGTGCTGTACGAAAGTAGCCCAATCATTTCAACTGTGATGGATAGTTACAAGTAATAAACATTTCAGTACCGTACACATGCTAAAATGCAGACATCAAACCAACAAACGTTGATTCCGGTGATACCTTTAATGACTAACTGTAAATGGTTTATTGAAAGCTTTCAAAACATTACATTTCTTCTTCTGGCATTTCTGCTTCTTGACTAACACCGGACCACACTTCACTTGCTTCACACATGCTAAAGTGGTTCCTCCAAACTAATTGTAGCGATTAAGGTGCGTACGTATGCACAATCAGTGTTGCTTATATAAGGATCATGGCTCAATTCTTGTGTACCCAAGGCAATGTGGCCTGATGTGTTAAATGTGTATGTACAGTACAAAACATTAATAACCAGGCTGTTTTACTTGTTTTATTTTGCTGCCTGAAAGAGTTAATTTCTAGGCATGGAAGTGACAGCTTCTGTCTTGTCGGTACCTTGTTAGGAATATAGTAGATATCGCTAATAAGCAAACTACAGCCATAAACGTTTTCCTGGCAGAATACAACTTCTGAGGGCAGGGAGAGATAAAATACATGAACTATTGACCTTTTTCTAACTCTGGGACACTTAAAGCGGATCCGAGTTGAAAAACTAACTATAACAAGTAACTTGTCTATATATATCTTATCTAAAGTTTAGATGGTTTACACAGCAAATCTAGCTGCAAACAGTTTTAGTAGAATATGATTATTTATTCCTGTGATACAATGACAGCAGACATGCTGTTTGTAAACATTACACAGAGGCAGGCTTATCTGTATCTTGAGCCATCAGCTTAATCCCCTCTCCTCCTCCCTCCTCCCCTCTGCCTCTGAAATCAATGGTTAGTAACACCTCTCCCTCCTCCTGCCCAGACTGAGCTCCCATGAGCCTTGCTACTGCCAAGGCTCTCTGAAAACATGTGGGCGTGGATTTTTAGTTTATAGGGAATTAGAGTATTAAAACAAAAACAAAAAAGTATTTGGCTTGAGGAATGCCCTATAAACAATAGGAAAGGAACACAATTATGCAATGTGTAAAAGTTCACCTCAGATCAACTTTAATAGGCTGCTACTTATTAAAGGCTGTAAAACATTCAACCTTCTTTGTAAATGTTTAAAAATAAAATAAAACCCTATGGTACGTAAAGAGGAACTTCAGTGAAAATAACATAATTAAAAAAGTGCTTAATTTTTACAATAATCCTATATAATAATTTGCAAGTGTCCCTGCGTCCTGTCCATGTGTCAGTGCTTTTGCGATACTGCGCATGTCAAGCACTGACAGCCATTGGGACAGGACGCAGGACAGAGCCCGGTGGCGGGCCGGCCTGGCGTGTGTGCGTGCACGGCAGTGCGGCGGGCTGCATGCGTGCTGTGATGCTGCGGTGAGGACTAATCTAGAACCCATTTTTAAACGGGCTTAGGTCGCCTAGTTATACATAAATGATTTATTCAGTGTTTGCCCATTGTAAAATCTTTCCTCTTCCTGATTTACATTCTGACATCTATCACATGGTGACATCTTTACTGCTGGCAGGTGATGTCTGTGGAAAGAGATGATGTAATTTTTGCAGTTGGAAACAGCTGTTATTTCCCACAATGCAACAAGGCTCCCACATTGTGATTTCAGCACCCCAGTGCTGACATCACACTGTGGGAGGGGTTACACCACAATATCAGCCATACAGAGCCCCCGGATGATCCGTTTGAGGAAAGGAAAAGATTTCTTGTGGGAAAGGCAATATCGGCTACTGATTGGGATGAAGTTCAATCCTTGGTTACGGTTTCTCTTTGAAAAAGTAATTTTAGGAGTCGGAGGATGAATATAATTTTTTTATCTCATCAGTTTGCTTTCACCTCCAGTTCACATTAAGTGAAGGTCAAGAGCTATACAGATACATTGTTCCGCTAAAAGGTTTGTACTGTTCAATGGGGAGGGGTGGAGGGAAAATGGGGCAGCACACAATAGAGTGGCTTGTGGTGATCAAGGGAAGCAGAAGAATATTGCACTCATTCCATAGTGATGCTTAGATATCCAGTGTGCCTGATCTAGTAAACAAGCTAGATTTATTGTCATGATAAACTACTTGTCTCAAGGTTCCAAGGTCACATTCACATTCCTGTGAGCAATGGACTTGGCAATGGGTTCTGGCAAGTTGAAGCCTCCAAGAGTGAGGATCCACTCGCTCCCATGGCTTTCAGCATTGTGGAATACCTTGCAAGGGAGGAATGGCAGATCTTCCCTCTCCAATTGCAAAGCCCTTCTGACTCAAAATTGAGGGATATTAGGAGTAGGAGGTACAGGTAGTAATGGGAGCTTGTGGTGCTCTCCAGCCCTACCGGTAATAAGAGTGAGACCTTCTGATTCAATTTTGAGGGACAATAGGAATAGGAAGTACAGGTAGTAATGGGAGTTTGTTGTGCTCACCTGCCCTACCAATGATAAGAGTGAGACCTTCTAACTCAATATTAAGGGACAATAGGAGTAGGAGGTACAGCTAGTAATGGGAACTTGTGGTGTTCCGCAGCCCTACTGTAACGATCGGTGAAGCACAGAGAGATCTGATTACCGGTGACCTGCAGCGTCACGGGAAATACAGACGTATACCAGATTATATGTGATCTGCAGTATCACCGATAATCCAATATACTAGCTAACCTCTGTTCACCTGAGTAGAGTGTAGTGTTTGGTGTAACTGTAACACTAAGAGGCCTAGGCCTCAGTGCAGCAAGGAGAACTGCACGGATTCCTCCCGCAGACCTGAGCTCTCCAAGACGGGAGGAGTCAGATTGACAGTAGGAAGGAAAGTCCAAGAGTGACACTCAGGAAGAAGTATCACTAACAGGACTGGGAACCGCCTCCAATCGTGAGGTCGGTTCTCGAGGTTGGACAAGCCAGATCGTAACACACGGACAGATAAAGTACAAATACAGTAGGCAAAGGCGGAGTCAAAGTACAGGCAGGGTTCGGCAACGGGGTATCAGATATATCGGGGTACAGAATCAGGAGGCAAAAACAGAGTCTAGGAACGAGCCGAGGTTCGGCAACAGAGTATCAGAAATATCGAGGTACAAGGTCAGAGTTCAGGAGGATAGTCGAGGCAGGCAAAAGTCATAACAGGTAATCACAATCAAACTAGTACTTTAGCTATCAATATCTAGCTAAGTGTAGGATTACAGCTCCAGCTGGTCCCGGCACACTTAAGGATCTGACTACGGATCTGGGTGCTCCCACGTATGTGATCGCAACGCCAGACACCAGATGAATGAACAGCCAGCAGTATATGTACCATGTGTGTGCCCCAGCACCTCCCTGATTGCTGGACCAATGGAGAGTGGAGTTAGAGTCAGCTGATCTGCCAGGTCAGCTGACTTGCTCCTATGTGTAATAAATCCTGTCTGAGTGCGCGCGCGGGCGTCACTCTGAAGCTTGAGGGACTACGAGTCCCAGCCAGCACAGCCCCGCTCTGCGGAGTCTCCGCAGCGGGACCTGCGTGCTAACCGCCGCGTCCAACGCGGCGGTTTCACCACGCTCCATACCCTGATGCACGGAGGCAGCCGCCTCATGATGCGAGGAGGCGGCTGCCTCTCCGTGCGAATGCCTGCTGTGCGCGGAAGGAGCCGCCTGCCGCTGGCTCATGGCGGCGGCTCCTTTGCGCTTTCTCACAATGCCCCCCCCCCCCCCCCCGAGGAGTGGACTCCGGACAGCTCCTTCCAGGTTTCTCTGGATGTACAGCATGAAATTCTCTCACTAACTTGTCCGCATGCATGCGGTTCCCCGGTACCCATTGCCTCTCTTCAATGCCGTAACCTTTCCAATGTGCGAGATACTGCACCGAGTTCTGTACAGTACGTAAATCTATGATTTTTTCCACCTCATACTCGGGTTGGGCATCGACTAAGACAGGAGGAGGAGGCGTGGGACCCACCTGGACTGCGGGTTTGAGAAGTGATACGTGGAAAGACCTTACTCCGCGCATGCTGGTGGGGAGATCAACGGTGTATGTGACATTGTTGATCTTCCTAGTAACTGGGAATGGACCCACGAACCTGGGACCAAGTTTGTCAGAGGGTTGTTTCAGGGTCAGGTGACGGGTTGATACCCAAACCAAATCTCCTGGTTGGAATTTCCACTCTAACGAGCGTCTCTTGTCAGCCTGACTTTTCTGACTCTGAAATGCTCTCACAAGGTTGTCTTTTATGGTCCTCCACATGACCCTAAATGTCCTCTGCCAGGCCTCCAAGGCTGGGAACGGACTGGACGCAACCGGCAATGGGGAAAACTTAGGTAACTTCCCGGTCACTATCTGGAACGGACAGAACCCCGAGGAAGAACTCTTTAAGTTATTGTGCGCAAATTCTGCGTAAGGTAAGAATTTAACCCAATCATTCTGCGCTTCAGCCACGTAACATCGTAAGAATTGCTCTAAAGATTGGTTGACCCTCTCAGTTTGGCCATTAGTCTGTGGGTGGTAACCCGACGAAAATGACAGTCCCATGCCCATTTGGTGACAGAATGCCCTCCAAAATTTTGAGACAAACTGGACTCCCCGATCGGAAACTATGTCCTCCGGAAAGCCATGCAACCGGAAAATATGAGTGATGAACAGGTCAGCCAATTCCTGGGCCGAGGGGAGTCCTTTCAAGGGCACGAAATGGGCCATTTTACTAAAGCGGTCGACTACCACCCAGATGACCGACATGCCCTCCGACCTCGGAAGCTCCCCCACAAAATCCATGGACAAGTGGGTCCATGGCTCACTCGGGGTGGGCAAAGGCTGTAGGGTACCAACAGATGCCAGCCGGGAGGGCTTGCTTTTTGCGCACACCGCACATTCCCTGACAAACTCCTTGCAGTCGGCTGCCAGAGAGGGCCACCACGCACACCTTGCCACGAGATCTTGCGTCCTAGACGCCCCAGGATGTCCCGCATTCTTGTGTGAGTGAACAAACTCCAAGATCTGGAGCCGAAAGGGCAGCGGGATAAACAAAACCCCCTCAGGTTTTCCTTCTGGGACATCCTGCTGGAAAGGACCCAAAGTTTCCTTCCAGTTCTCCCAAGTCTCGGTAGCGGCTAGCACCAACTTCCGTGGAACAATGGTCTCAGGAACAGAGGGCTGTGCTGTTTCTGGTTCAAAACACCTAGAGAGTGCATCTGCCTTGGTATTCTTACTACCAGGAGTGTATGTAATCAAGAATGTGAACCTCGAAAAAAATAACGACCATCGAGCCTGTCGGGGGCTTAATCTTTTAGCCCCCTCGATGTACTCGAGATTCTTGTGGTCGGTATAAACCATGATCGTGTGCTCCGCTCCTTCCAGCCAATGACGCCACTCTTCGAAGGCTAATTTGATGGCAAGGAGCTCCCTATTGCCTATATCATAGTTTTTCTCTGCCGGAGAGAACCTTCGGGAGAAATAGGCACACGGGTGTAATCTCCCCTGAAGACCTGAACGTTGAGACAGCACAGCCCCCACTCCAACTTCTGAGGCGTCTACCTCAACTATAAATGGAAAAGAAGTGTTCACATGCCTCAATATGGGTGCCGAACAGAACAATCTTTTTAGAGTGGTGAATGCCTGTACGGCCTCGGGAGACCAGTGAGTGGTGTCTGCCCCCTTCTTTGTAAGACTGGTGAGGGGTGCAACTACTGTAGAGTTCCCCACTAATAAACCTTCTATAGTAGTTTGCAAACCCCAAGAAGCGTTGTAAGGACTTTAACCCCACCGGCTGCGGCCACTCCAAGACCGCGGAGACCTTAGCAGGGTCCATAGACAGGCCCGAGGTAGAGATTATATATCCCAGGAAAGCTACCGACGTGACCTCGAAAATGCATTTTTCCAACTTAGCATATAATAAATTCTGCCTCAGCTTGTTCAATACCCATCTGACATGAGTTCTGTGATCAGAAAGATTGTTAGAAAATATAAGAATGTCGTCGAGGTAAACCAAAACGAACTTCCCCAACACCTCTCTAAAGACCTCATTAATAAGTTCCTGAAAAACGGCCGGGGCATTACATAACCCAAAGGGCATCACCAGGTACTCGTAATGCCCGTCCGGAGTATTGAAGGCCGTTTTCCATTCGTCACCTTTCCTGATCCGCACAAGATTGTATGCCCCCCTTAAATCCAGTTTCGAGAATATCCTAGCCTCCGTGACCTGTGTGAAAAGGTCATCTATTAAGGGCAACGGGTAGCGATTCTTCACTGTGATCTTATTAAGCCCCCGGTAGTCGATACATGGCCGTAAGCCCCCATCTTTTTTCTTAACAAAAAAGAACCCTGCCCCGGCGGGTGACCGAGATGGCCGAATGAAGCCCTTGGCTAGGTTCTCACGAATATATTCTCCCATGGCCACTTTCTCGGGTCCCGACAAATTATACAGATGGCCCCGGGGAGGTACACAACCTGAACGGAGATCGATGGGACAGTCGAATGGCCGATGTGGGGGCAGTTTGTCAGCTGCCTTGGGTCAAAATACGTCGGCATATTCAGAGTACTGACCTGGCACACCTCCCACCTGAACTTTGGTTTGCCCCAATGTCAATTTTCCCAAACACTGTTGGAAACAATGCGGTGACCAGGAGGTTAACTGCCCCATGGCCCAGTCTATTTGCGGCGAATGGGTTTGCAACCACGGCATGCCTAGGATAATGGTGGAGGTGGACATGTGTAACACAAAAAAACGTAATAGTTCCCCATGCAGTACCCCTATGGTGACTTTCACCTCCGGAGTCTGTGACAGTGGGCGCTCCCGTTGCAGCGGGTAATCGTCCACTGCCGTGACCTGAATGGGGGGATTCACTGGAATGAGGGGAATACCCAACTCCTGAGCAAATGCAAGATTCATAAAATTAGCCGCTGAGCCGGAATCAATAAATGCTTCAGTGGCTACTGACTTATTCTCCCATGTAATCGTACAGGGGAGAAGCAGTTTTTTCTCCTTAAGGGGTGAAAATTGTGTGCCTAGGGTGTCACCCCCCACTACTCCTAGGCAGACCCGTTTCCCGACCTGTTAGGACAGTTTCGCACCCTATGCCCTGCCTCTGCACAGTATAGGCACAGTTGTTCCGTCATTCTCCTCCTCCGCTCCACCTGGGTCAGTTTTGATCGACCAATTTGCATTGGCTCTGGTGGAGGCAAGGCCGGAGAGGTCGAGACAGGCGGAGTTGTTGTTACTGGGGATGCAACAGCCGGTACTGTGTACGAAGTCACCCTGACCCGGTGACTACTCCTAGCCTGCCTCTGATGGCGTAGCCTGCGATCTACTCGAATGGCCGACGATATGGCCTCGTCAACTGTCTTGGGCTCGGGCACAGTCAACATTAGGTCGGAAACCTCTTCCGACAACCCAGACAGGAAGTAGTCCATGAGGGCAAAATTATCAAATCTCGAGGTGACCGACCACCTACGGAACTCTGCCGCATAATCCTCGACCGACCCTCTGCCTTGCCGTAAGAGTTTGAGCTTCCGCTCTGAGGATGCAGCAAGGTCAGGGTCGTCGTAGATTATGGCCATGGCCTTAAAGAATTCCTCCACTGAGGTCAAGGCAGTATCGGTAGCGGGCAGGTTGTATGCCCACGACTGGGAGTCTCCAGTCAACAAAGTTTTAATGAAAATGACCCGTTGGGTCTCAGTCCCCGAGGATCGGGGCCTTAACTCAAAATATGACAACACTCTACTCCTGAAATTCCGGAAGTCAGACTTGTGGCCGGAAAACTTATCAGGGACAGGCATACGGATGTCATCACTAGGAGGGGATCGCACTGAATCAACTGATGTCTGGAGGGTTCTCACAGAGCCTGATAAGGCATCAATTAAGGCTTTGTGCTGGCCTAGTGCTTGATGAATGCTATCCACCGAAGTGGCAAGCACAGTCAGAGGATCAGTGCGTTCCATCAGTATTTTTTGGTCTGGCGTTCTGTAACGATCGGTGAAGCACAGAGAGATCTGATTACCGGTGACCTGCAGCGTCACGGGAAATACAGACGTATACCAGATTATATGTGATCTGCAGTATCACCGATAATCCAATATACTAGCTAACCTCTGTTCACCTGAGTAGAGTGTAGTGTTTGGTGTAACTGTAATACTAAGAGGCCTAGGCCTCAGTGCAGCAAGGAGAACTGCACGGATTCCTCCCGCAGACCTGAGCTCTCCAAGACGGGAGGAGTCAGATTGACAGTAGGAAGGAAAGTCCAAGAGTGACACTCAGGAAGAAGTATCACTAACAGGACTGGGAACCGCCTCCAATCGTGAGGTCGGTTCTCGAGGTCGGACAAGCCAGATCGTAACACACGGACAGATAAAGTACAAATACAGTAGGCAAAGGCGGAGTCAAAGTACAGGCAGGGTTCGGCAACGGGGTATCAGATATATCGGGGTACAGAATCAGGAGGCAAAAACAGAGTCTAGGAACGAGCCGAGGTTCGGCAACAGAGTATCAGAAATATCGAGGTACAAGGTCAGAGTTCAGGAGGATAGTCGAGGCAGGCAAAAGTCATAACAGGTAATCACAATCAAACTAGTACTTTAGCTATCAATATCTAGCTAAGTGTAGGATTACAGCTCCAGCTGGTCCCGGCACACTTAAGGATCTGACTACGGATCTGGGTGCTCCCACGTATGTGATCGCAACGCCAGACACCAGATGAATGAACAGCCAGCAGTATATGTACCATGTGTGTGCCCCAGCACCTCCCTGATTGCTGGACCAATGGAGAGTGGAGTTAGAGTCAGCTGATCTGCCAGGTCAGCTGACTTGCTCCTATGTGTAATAAATCCTGTCTGAGTGCGCGCGCGCGTCACTCTGAAGCTTGAGGGACTACGAGTCCCAGCCAGCACAGCCCCGCTCTGCGGAGTCTCCGCAGCGGGGACCTGCGTGCTAACCGCCGCGTCCAACGCGGCGGTTTCACCACGCTCCATACCCTGATGCACGGAGGCAGCCGCCTCATGATGCGAGGAGGCGGCTGCCTCTCCGTGCAAATGCCTGCTGTGCGCGGAAGGAGCCGCCTGCCGCTGGCTCATGGCGGCGGCTCCTTTGCGCTTTCTCACACCTACCAATGATAAAGGTGAGGCCAAACACACCCTCACCAAGTATAAGCCTGGATTCACAGTGGTCAGTTGCATAACGCATATGTTATAATGTGCTAAAATGAGTGTAAACTGCAATGAAGACTGGATATAGACTTTAATGCAAAGCCTGCATGCAGCGAGTTAGAAAAATGTGATCAGTTATGAGGTGTCATTTCTGAACCATACATATTTTCACAAAAGGTAAGGCCCAGTTCACAGTGGTCAGTTGTATAACACATGCGCTACAATGCATTATAATGACTGTGAACTGCATTGTGGGCACTAGGCAGCAAAATCCATCACCCCTTGCAGGATGCTCTAGTCACTTAGATTTGGTGAGAGTGAGAGTAAGACTGTGAGAGTGCCCTCACCAAAACTTTGCAATGTGTAAGCTTAGTAAATAAGGTACAATATTATCACAAAAACTAAGACAATCAGATTTCACCGATTCAAGGCAATGGAAAAAATGTAAAGGGCTGACATTCTCACAGTAATAAAGCCAGAGTTCCCAAATTTGGCACAGTTGGTCACTTGGTGACCGAGTTTAAAATTTTAGGGAAAATGGGCAGAGCATAAAACAGCCAATCAAATCAAAGGGAAAATGTAAACTGCAGCCTTTCTTACACTGTTAATTGCATGGTTTTCAAGTTGGGCACTGTAGGTCACTGTTGGTCACTGGGTGACTGGGATAAATATTCAGGAAAGTGGGTGGAGCCTACAACAGCCAATTAAAATCACCTATTGATTTTCAAGGGGAATATTTAAATTATTGTCATTCTTACACTGTTAATAGCAAAGGCCTCAAACCTGGTACAGTTGGTCATTGGGTGACTGGGGATCAAATTCAGAAAAGGGGCAGAGCCACAAACAGCCAATCAGATTTGTTTTATTTCTATGGGAAAATTTAAATTATTAATGCTGAGGAACCTAAAGCTCACAAACTTGGCCATTGAGTGTTTAAGGTTAGAAAAACTGGGCGGAGCCAAAAACACCCAAGTACATACTCGGCCAATGCCGGGTCTTCCACTTGTAGTTACATAGTTATTTCCTAATCCTATTTTCCCTTTCCCATTATATTAGAATACTAACAATGAGAAAAAGAATAAAAGTGAAGACTGGTGAAAAAAGTGTAATGTAGCAGTGTAAAAATTAGAGGGTGCTTTATGGTGAAACAGGAAATGTAGGTGCCCAATGGACAATTTGGGTGCCGCCATTGGCACTAATGTTAATTAGTGGCAACTGAGTACGAGGGTAAAATTTATTGTTAAAATTATAATTTATTGTTAATGTTATTGCTTATGTGGCTGGGGGGGTGATAAATTTAGGCATCAGGAAGGGGGTATACGCCAGGGGACAGTAAGTTAGACATTAGGTAGAGGGTTTGCGCAAGGGGGGAAGGTTAGGCATCAGAAAAGAGGTTTGGACTGAGGGAGATGGTTGAGGTTAGGCAACACAAAGGGTGTTTTTAAGGTTAGGTGTTAGGAGGGTTAGGGTTAGACATTTGAGGGATGAAGGTTGTGTGGGAAAGTTTGGTTAGGTTTAGATGTAGTAAAATATCGGTAATATTTTCTGATATTCTACTATCGAAAATGTAAATAGTAAAATATTATCATTATTTAGTATTTATATAGCGCCGACATCTTCCGCTGTGCTGTACAGAGTATATTGTCTTGTCACTAACTGTCCCTCAGAGGCGCTCACAATCTAGTCCCTACCATTGTCATATGTCCTATGTGCATGTGTCATAGACTAGGGCCAATTTAGGGGTAAGCCAATTAACTTATCTGTATGTTTTTGGGATGTGGGAGGAAACTGGAGTGCCTGGAGAAAACCCACGCAAGACACGGGGAGAACAAACAAACTCCTTGCAGATGTTGACCTGGCTGGGATTTGAACTGGGGATCCAGTGCTGCAAGGCGAAAGAGCTAACCACTACGCCACCATGCTGCCCATGGTGGCAGCATGGTGGCTAATATCCTACTATCAGCTATATCTCAGTGCCCAAATTTCCTGCCACTTTATTTCACATACGGGCCGCTTTGCCTGGATGAACTTTTAACACTTCTGCGTCTTGTTGTTGTCTCCTCTTAACTTAAACTGGGCGATTGATCATGACCTTACATGTATCAACTCTTGTGCACAAGCTTTGAAGTCTTTTGCAACAGAATATACCCTTTTAGTTGGTTAATTCAATATATATATAAATATATATATATATATATATATATATATATATATATACAGTGTATATATATATATACAGTGTATATATATATATATATATATATATATATATATATATATATATATATACAGTGGCTTGCAAAAGTATTCGGCCCCCTTGAAGTTTTCCACAATTTGTCACATTACTGCCACAAACATAAATCAATTTGATTGGAACTCCACGTGAAAGACCAATACAATGTGAGAGGTGGATCGAAAATCATACATGATTCCAAACATTGTTTACCAAAAAATAACTGCACAGTGGGGTGTGTGTAATTATTCAGCCCCCTGAGTCAATACTTTGTAGAACCACTTTTTGCTGCAATTACAGCTGCCAGTCTTTTAGGGTTTGTCTCTACCAGCTTTGCACATCTAGAGACTGAAATCCTTGCCCATTCTTCTTTGCAAAACAGCTCCAGCTCAGTCAGAGTAGATGGACAGGGTTTGTGAACAGCAATTTTCAGATCGTGCCACAGATCCTCGATTGGATTTAGATCTGGACTTTGACTAGGCCATTCTAACACATGGATATGTTTTGTTTTAAACCATTCCATTGTTGCCCTGGCTTTAAGTTTAGGGTCATTGGCCTCGATTCATCATTGTCTTTGAGATAACTTTTTCCAGTTTGTTAAATTACCGAATTCGAAGTTTAGCGATTTCTAGTTGTATTCATCAAGGTTTTTTGGCATTCGGTGTGAATTCGATAACAATTCGGTAACCATTCGGTAACGTGTCGCTATTTCCATTTTACAGCGGTAATTTAACACAAGGCCATAAGATTCCCATGGAATTGTGGGTAAAAGGCAGTCCTTTGAGCACTACATAGCAACATTCTGAATAGGGCTTAACACCTGGACCAGGATTCTGGAAGTGGTTGGGACAATCCCACAATTTGATAGGAGCCTTTTCTAAAAAAAATTATAGTGCAGCTAGCAAATTAGTTAACCCTGACACTGCCTGTGTTCTCTTACAAGATGATTCAAGAGAAATGCAGATGTCGTGTTATAGCAAATAAATCTATTCTCTTACAAATTTATATGGTTGCAGACCTTATTCTTGCCCTTCTGCGCCTTTGAATCACTCTCAGCTGATACATAACCACTTCAAATGGCTCCATCTTCTCTGTCAGCAATGATCTGACAGGAATAACGACAGAGCAGTGAAGGAGATAACTAATCCTAAATGTAACGCTAAACCACGCCCACTTCTTTTTTCATGAATTGCACTTTCTTCCGTTTTAGCGAATTGTTACCGAATCGTTAACGAATGTTCGCTAACAGCTGTAGATAACTTTGATGAATCTTGAAATGAAGTTAACAAATTCGGTATTTTACCAAACTGTTGTTAACAAATTTGCTAAGTGTTGATGAATCGAGGCCATTGTCCTGCTGGAAGGTAAACCTCTGCCCCAGTCTCAAGTCTTTTGCAGACTCCAAGAGTTTTTCTTACAAGATTGCCCTGTATTTGGCTCCATCCAGCTTCCCATCAATTCTGACCAGCTTCCATGTCCCTGCTGAAGAGAAGCACCCCCAGAGCATGATGCTGCCACCACCATATTTGACAGTGGGGATGGTGTGTTCAGAGTGATGTGCAGTGTTAGTTTTCTGCCACACATAGCGTTTTGTATTTTGGCCAAAAAGTTCCATTTTGGTCTCATCTGACCAGAGCATCTTCTTCCACATGTTTGCTGTGTCCCACACATGGCTTGTGGCAAACTGCAAACGGGACTTCTTATGCTTTTCTGTTAATAATGGCTTTCTTCTTGCCACTCTTCCATAAAGGCCAACTTTGTGCAGTGCACAACTAATAGTTGTCCTATGGACACATTCCCCCCCTGAGCTGTAGATCTCTGCAGCTCGTCCAGAGTCACCATAGGCCTCTTTACTGCATTTCTGATCAGCGCTCTCCTTGTTCGGCCTGTGAGTTTAGGTGGACGGCCTTGTCTTGGTAGGTTTACAGTTGTGCCATACCATTTCTGAATGATCACTTGAACAGTGCTCCGTGAGATGTTCAAGGCTTTGGCAATCTTTTTGTAGTCTAAGCTTGCTTTAAATTTCTCAACAAATTTATCCCTGACCTGTCTGGTGTGTTCTTTGGACTTCATGGTGTTGTTGCTCCCAATATTCTCTTAGACAACCTCTGAGGCCGTCACAGAGCCGCTGTATTTGTACTGACATTAGATTACACACAGGTGCACTCTATTTAGATATTAGCACTCATCAGGCAAAGTCTATGGGCAACTGACTACACTCAGACCAAAGGGGGCTGAATAATTACGCACACCCCACTTTGCAGTTATTTATTTGTAAAAAATGTTTCAATTGATTCATGTTGTGGCAGTAATATGACAAAATGTGGAAAACTTCAAGGGGGCCGAATACTTTTGCAAGCCACTGTATACATATAATGTTCAGACGTTTCCAAATCTCTCATATCTATTTTCTATAACCTTAAAACTATTAATTTAAAAACCTATTTGTTTATTAAATGACATACAAAGTTTCCTTCCGTGCATTTGTGTAATAGCTTCATGCATTATACTATACCATTGTAATTTCTTAATATTTTTTTTCATTGTTATTGCTGTGCTCCTGAAGAGAACATACAGTGATTTCTCTTTTAATTTCTTTTTTCTGTTGGTATTAATTACACTAAAATCTTTTTTTTATTTTTAACATTTTGACCCTAGAAGTGTGACATATTGTAATGTTCTGAGATTGGACTCAATAGTTTGAATGACAAATTGTAATTCAGAAAGATTGCATTAAAAAGATAGAATAAGCAAGCAAAAGGTTAAGAATTGACTTCAATGTTTAATTACTCATTCAAGAGACTTGGTTCAAAGCTTGCAGAACTTGCCAGCTGAACGTGCAGATTGCTAAAAAAAAAAAAAAAAAAAAAGGGTGCAGCATTAATTTGTAATATTTCATATACTTTATTCATATTTACAAAAAAATTAAAACTTTTTTACAATTTAATTTAAAAAAGTGCTCACTTTGAACAATATAGCAAACCTATAAATGTGGAGAGGAAGAGTATCCGCAACACTGACTGTAAGGGTGTGCTTTGGGTCAAAAAAACACTATACATCAACAGAGGGACAGAAACCCAAGAAAATAGCACCACTCCATAATTGGGTTAGAAAAATTCTATATACATTTGATCTTTATTATATATGATCAGCCATTTATGACAAGAGAAGTAATTTACGATTATTTAACAATTTAAAAACACTTAAAAACCTTAATCCCATAAAAACTCTCTGCCTGTAATATGCCAATTGCTGGACTGCACATGAATGATATGTTACCAAACACTGCGGGTTCCGAGTATGAACCCCCAGGTGGTTGAACCCGGGTTCAGCAAATACAAAGTGCTGTAATAAATAAATATCCATAGCGTCACTACAATCTTCTCAAACATGCAAAAATCCAAAAGTAAAAAAATAACAAAAGTATCAAAGTACAAAACGGGACAAAAAACATTCAGTAGCCCTAGAAAGTGCAGATGCCAGAGTGAATGCAGCTAGATATAATGTTAATCGTGGATAGTTAGTCGTGAACTAAAAATGGAGTCTGTGAAGCATCCCATAGGAAATTGCGTGAAAAGAGCATAGGATACTTAGCCCAGTAAGGGCAGACACTGGTGTGGCGGCTGAGAGAGATGGAGGATCCCCTCAAATGGACCCACTACCCCCCTTCAAATGGACCCACCCTCAGGCGTTACCCCACTTTTTCAAGGAGAGAGAGGGCGACTGTGAATGTGTATAGTATGTACAATGTAGGATTCTGGGTAGCTTTTGCTGTGACACACACAGCTCTTAGAAGCAGAAATAGAGCATACCAGCTGTAACACAATTTCAACCGTATTTTAAAGTGGCCATACATGACTTTTTTTTCAGAAAAATCTGTTTAATTGTTTTGCTTGATAGAATAAATCTAAAAATCGGACCAAGGTGCCATACACGAATGATGTATTTTTCAGAAACTCCGAAAACAATGATCATGAAAAGTTGGCGTGGATATGCTGCCACTGCTCTGCGTGTATGTACATAGGTAGAAGAGTAAAGGATACTGTGCTTCTTCATTTTTATATTATTTCATCACATATATTTTATTTTTCAATGGCTTATACAATTATATTTTCACCAATATCAATTTAATTCTTAAGACCTTTTAAATTACACAATCTTTCTCTTTCTTTTGTCTAATTGACTATTCACAATGTTCTTTTTTATCTATAGATAAAGTTACATCTATTTTAATAACTGTATTCAATTTATTTCTATTGAGTTATTTTAGCAAATCTGTAGGACACCATTCACATTTCAAACCAATCAACTGGATATTTCCAGAACAGCTGGTCACACCATTATTAAAAAAAAACAAAAAAAACTGGAAAATGTATCTACTTGATTGAATCATGCATGGACACTTTTATAAAGACAGTGAAATGCATTACTGCTTGTTCCAGAGTGGAACTCACTATTCATTGCTCCTACCACATTCTGGCCTATATGCAATTCACTTTTTCACCCGAGTTTTCACCTAGGAGATAATGTTTCATCTTCTATTTAAAATAACTTTGCAGCACTTTTCAACTAAAAAAGTACCAAAACGTAAATGAAAAAGTACTATCAAAATTATTTTGAGTATTTTCTTGCTTTCTGGTGGCTTAAAATGCATTTTATCTAAAATTTTAAAAATATCACCTACAGTAGGAGAAAACTCAGGAGAAAAAGTAAATTGCATATGGGCCTCTATGTCCAATTTGGGGGAGTGTATAAGTTAGTTTTGGGGTTGTAGGAGGAAATCGAAATTTCCAAGGCAATGCACAAAATATCAGTAGTACACATACCCCATACAGGTAGTGTTTTTGGTGAAGTTAGAAGCTGAGGATCTGGTACATTAAGAAAAAAGTGTTAATTATTTGGCTATTATGCCTTGTTTTTTGTTAGCATGTAAATATTTAAAATGTATACGCTTCACTACTTCCATTATTATTCATAATAATTATAATATAAGGTTTTTATTTTTGTTATTTTATACAGATAGAACTGTTACTAAAATGACCAAAAGTGAAAAGAGGTTGACAGAACTCGGACACTGTTGGAGGTAGGATGCTGAGTGCAATCAAAACATTCATGTCAATGTGATTTTTTTTTAATTTCTCCATAAGATTCCATAATATTAAACTTATTTTACTATTATTTTTCTTCAGTGTGAATGTTGTTTAAGTGCATAGTCCTCAAAAACTTGAAATGGCTTTGAAATATTTTTAAAGTTAAAAGCTCAGTGGAAAAACATACAGAACAAGGTGTTACAGCCGGTATTTCATGTTTTTGTATAGATCAGGTCTGTAGTGCCTATTAGAAAGCACTTGTAAACAGAAGCACACTGGCAATAATGACCACGGAAAAGAGCAATTCATTTTTAAGACCCTTAATGTTGCCAAATCATGGCTTCCAAAAAGCCACTTAGTGACCTATTTACGAAATGATAAGTAATAGGGTGTCAATCATTCTTGGAGTTTTCAGTGTTATTTGGCACTACATGCCTCTGGACAAACAGAGAGGTTGTAGGGTGCTGCAGAAAAGCTGCATGTTATTCCAACCCTAAAATTGCTTTGGTTCTTTCACAAATAGTCTGTGTAATGTCAGGTCTTTAAAAGTTCCTCTAAAGGGCCCATTTTGTCAAAAGCGGTTCAAAACAACTGGAAAAGGCGTTGGTGAATTCTATAGCAAAAACTTTTTTTCTAAAAGAAAAATAGTCACTTAATTCTGCTTTATAAAACTAAATAAGTGCTGCACAATCTGCAAAATGATCATTTCAAAATAATGTTCATAAACACTTATTATTTTTTCGTAACACTTAACATAGTTCTTATACAGGTTAGGAATATAAGGAATATTATATATAGGAGAGATCATCCTGCGTAGTGGTACTTTTTGTTCTGCTAAATAACTAGGGATAGTCACAAATGCTGATTTCTGATATCTACGGATTTCAACCTTCCTATAAGTGTCTTTCCAAGGAATTTGGAAATTTCGGCAGAATGTTATTTTTTTGTGGTAGTTTGTTAATTGTAAAAATAAAAAAAATGCAAATAACCACTATTTTTTTTGCGTATGTACACTATTATGCGGAATCTGAATTTTTCGATTGCCAACCGTGGTACACTTCTGCACTGACGAATTGGCCTCATACTTTCGAGTTTTCTAATTGGCCTAAAATTTCCATGGTAAATTGATTTCCGCAGCACAATGCTGATTCTCTGATTGGTCCAATGCTTCCCAGTCTTGTGATTGGCCTAAAATTCCTGAGTCTCAGTAATGCGATACTTCCTCTGAATACCGATTTCTGCATACTGATTTCCTGCCATGGAAAGCCGATTTCCAGTCAGAAACTTGAAAATCAAAATTTCACGGAAATTGAAGACTTATCCCTATATATAACATAAATTAAAAAACCCATCTACTTACCTGGGGCTTTCTCCAGCCCCTTTGCAATCGACATGTCCCTCGCTGCAGCTCCAGTCTCATATAAAGGAAAGACGTCCGCACCCCTTCATTGAACTCAAGTGTGCTAGGGTGCAAAATGAAAGCATAGTAAATTTGTAGAGAAAGAAGACCCATAAAAAAATCAGCACCACCCAAGGATATAGTTTAGAAAAATGTACAAAAATCTTTATTCCATATATTCAAAAGTAGTATTAGTCTAATAATCTGTCTGACACTATTGATAGTTCAATAAAAACATTTAAAAACAACAACCACATGTACAGACAGTGGCTTGCAAAAGTATTCGGCCCCCTTGAAGTTTTCCACATTTTGTCATATTACTGCCACAAACATAAATCAATTGTTTTGGAATTCCACATGAAAGACCAATACAAAATGGTGTACACATAAGAAGTGGAGCAAAAATCATACATGATTCCAAACATTTTTTTACAAATAAATAACTGCAATGTGGGGTGTGCGTAATTATTCAGCCCCTTTGGTCTGAGTGCAGTCAGTTGCCCATAGACATTGCCTGATGAGTGCTAATGACTAAATAGAGTGCACCTATGTGTAATCTAATGTCAGTACAAATACAGCTGCTCTGTGACAGCCTCAGAGGTTGTCTAAGAGAATCTTGGGAGCAACAACACCATGAACTCCAAAGAACACACCAGACAGGTCAGGGATAAAGTTATTGAGAAATTTAAAGCAGGCTTAGGCTACAAAAAAGATTTCCAAAGCCTTGAACATCCCACGGAGCACTGTTCAAGCGATCATTCAGAAATGGAAGGGGTATGGCACAACTGTAAACCTACCAAGACAAGGCCGTCCACCTAAACTCACAGGCGTGAACAAGGAGAGCGCTGATCAGAAATGCAGTAAAGAGGCCCATGGTGACTCTGGACGAGCTGCAGAGATCTACAGCTCAGGTGGGGGAATCTGTCCATAGGACAACTATTAGTCAGAAGGTGCTCGGGTCAGATGAGACCAAAATGGAACTTTTTGGCCAAAAAGCAAAACGCTATATGTGGGGGAAAACTAGTACTGCACATCACTCAGAATGCACCATCTCCACTGCCAAATATGGTGGTGGCAGCATCATGCTCTGTGGGTGCTTCTCTTCAGCAGGGACAGGGAAGCTGGTCAGAGTTGATGGGAAGATGGATGGAGCCAAACTTTTTGGCCAAAAAGCAAAACGCTATGTGTGGGGGAAAACTAGTACTGCACATCACTCAGAATGCACCATCTCCACTGCCAAATATGGTGGTGGCAGCATCATGCTCTGGGGGTGCTTCTCTTCAGCAGGGACAGGGAAGCTGGTCAGAGTTGATGGGAAGATGGATGGAGCCAAATACAGGGCAATCTTGGAAGAAAACCTCTTGGAGTCTGCAAAAGACTTGAGACTGGGGCGGAGGTTTACCTTCCAGCAGGACAATGACCCTAAACATAAAGCCAGGGCAACAATGGAACGGTTTAAAGCAAAACATATTCATGTGTTAGAATGGCCCAGTCAAAGTCCAGATCTAAATCCAATCAAGAATTTGTGGCAAGATCAGAAAACTGCGGTTCACAAACCCTGTCCATCTAATCTGACTGAGCTGGAGCTGTTTTGCAAAGAAGAATGGGCAAATATTTCAGTCTTTAGATGTGCAAAGCTGGTAGAGACATAACCTAAAAGACTGGCAGCTGTAATTGCAGCAAAAGGTGGTTCTACAAAGTGTTGACTCAGGGGTTGAATAATTACGCACACCCCACTTTGCAGTTATTGATTTGTTAAAGAGACTCTGAAGTGAGAATAAATCTCGCTTCAGAGCTCAAAGTTAGCAGGGGCATGTGTGCCCCTGCTAAACCGCCGCTATCGCGCCGCTAAACGGGGGTCCCTTCACCCCCAAACCCCCCACTGCAACACTTGGTCGCAGACTTGGTCACTCCTGGAGGCAGGGCTAACCGCCGCAGCCCTGCCTCCAGTCGCGTCTATCAGCGGCGCATCGCCGCCTCTCCCCCGCCCCTCTCAGTGAAGGAAGACTGAGAGGGGCGGGGGAGAGGCAGAGATACGCGCTGACAGACGCGCGTGGGGCAGGGCTGCGGCGGTTAGCCTTGCCCCAACCAGGAAGCGCTCCCCCGCTGCACCGAGGGGATTTGGGGGATCAGGGACCCCCGTTAAGCCGCGGGATAGCGGCGGTTTAGCAGGGGCACACATGCCCCTGCTATTTATGAGGTCTGAAGCGAGATTTATTCTCGCTTCAGACTCTCTTTAAAAATGTTTGGAATCATGTATGATTTTCGTTCCACTTCTCACGTATACACCACTTTGTATTGGTCTTTCACATGGAATTCCAATAATATTGATTCATGTTTGTGGCAGTAATGTGACAAAATGTGGAAAACTTCAAGGGGGACGAATACTTTTGCAAGCCACTGTATAACCTCCTTACTGTTTACAATCATGCCCAAGATCAATATGTTGTTATTGTATGCCTTTTTTTTTTTTTGCAATATATACCACACAAAGAATGAACTATAAATGCATAAACCAACACTGGGGGCTCATATTGCCCACAGGTGGTTGAAACCGGGTTCAGTAAATAACAATGAAATGCTGAGTGCAAATAAATTAAATAGTGAAAGATCTATCAGGCTGCATGCTAATAGAAAAACAATTTGTATCGCTAGAAACCAAAAATCATTACAATAGATAATATAGTGTTGCCTGGATTCAAAGTTCTAGACAATAGTGTGAACCATGCAAATAGGAACAGCCTATTAGGCAAAGTGCGTAAGAGGCAAAGAAGTGGACCAAAATAGGAGATACTTAGCCCAGAGAAAAGATGGTGGTATGAAGGCAGCAAAGCAAGGAGAGACAAGGGTCCCTTCAAGACAATCCCCAATCCCCGACAAGGGTCCCCTCAAGACGATTAATAGACTAATACTATTTTTGAATACATGGAATAATAGATTTTTTGCAAATTTTTCTAAACTATATCCTTGGGTGATGCTGTTTTTTATGCAGCTCCACTCTCTGCCGCCGGTCCTGGGTCTCCGCCGATGTAGAGGCCCACATCACAAGGTGTGTGCGAGAGGCCGTGTCAATCAAGTCAACATTGTCCGGAGTGTACTGCGCCTGCACAGTACACTCCGGACAACGTAGACTTGATTGACAGCTACGCTCGCGCAGGCGCAGTAGAGGACAGCCTCGTAAGGTTGGCCTCTGCACCGGCGGGAACCCTGGGCCGACAGCTGAGAGCAAAGCTGTGGCGTGGGACAAGTCGGCTTTTTTCATTTGCTCGGATATTTCCTTTAAGGATGGAGGGGTTGTTTTCATATCTTACTTCATTTATCTACTAGGTTTAGTGCTAAAAATATTTTCTTCCTATGACATAAGAAATATTCCAAATGACTGTTTAATTTTCAGAGTTCATTGCACTAGTTTGACTGAAACCTTTTGTACAATCTTACTCTTATGTAGCAAAGATAAGCTGATGGCATAAACAATAATAATGTAATTATTGGTCACAGTAATCCTAGTAACAATTTCACTTGGAATGTTTCATCCTGTACACTAAAGCACCTCTAAACAATTGCTGATTTAAAATGTACTGTTATTGCCTGTTAGATATTTTCAGCATAGCTGAAGCTAACTAGGCCCCGTTCACACTGCATGCGTTTCCAACCGCGTTTTGGAAATGCGTGCAGGTGGCCGACACGCACGACATCAGACAGTGCATAGAGTGCACTGTCTGATGTTCACACTGCATGCGTTCCGGACCTGTGCGGTCCGGGAACGCATGCTGCACGCATTTTTTGCCAAAACGCGTGGCTGTCCAATTCACTTTTCAGTGATAGGATCAGCCACGCAATGCATACAAACGCGGATGGCGTGCGTTTGTACGCGTTGCGTTCCGCATGCGTGCCCGTCCACGTTTGTAATGTGAACGCGGCCTAAGCTTATTTCTAAAGCAGCATGCCCATTAACAACCAAATTTCCAGTAACCAGTCCCATTGGATTAATGGGATTGATCTGAAAACAAATCAATCCATGAATCTGATCGAACTGGCTAACAGTACTTTGGCCATTACCGGGCGCCACCATTCGAGTCCAATTGCTTGCCGTGGTGATCAGAAACAACTTCCACTCTTTTTTCTTAAATTTTCAATCTTTTTAATGTGCCAGTTTTGGATGACTTATTTGCGAGAGGTTTGCGGACCATGCCAGTGATGATTTCACTCATAAACTAGACTTCCTGATTACTTTAGCTTTAATTTACAAAAATTGGTGAACTTGTGTGGACCAGAAACCTGGACTTGGTTTATTAAAGTGGAACTTAACCAGCACTTCCTCTCTGCTCTAAAAGATTAGCCATAATAACCTTTTATGGAAAAAATGTCTTCATTACAACTTATATATAATTTTAATGTTTCTATCTTTTCATTCATTTTGTGTGCCATATGCTGTGTAAGATGGTGTTTACTGTCACTATTCATTTTATTTGCTTTCATGTGCTGGTTTTAAATGCCACAATTCTCTTAAGCTTAGAATTAATGGTGCATGTAACCAGCCCAGTTACAATTTGAACTCGGAATTTACGATGTCTCCCCATCACCAGAGTCTACTTTATGTTATGTTGAGGGAACTGTTGATCTTATCAATTTAGCCAGGATGTCTGGGAAAGCCTCCTCAGTAACAGTTGAGGCATCTAATTACATTTATGTTTGCTAAAGAATGTTTCTCCTCTGTATGTCAGTGTATATAAGCTGTGTTTTTCAGTTTTTGTCAGGAACCAGTCCGACGAAGGCTTATTATAAGCCAAAAGCTCACTGTTTATTCATCTCTAAGTTAGCCAATAAATGGTATCATCCTGTTTCAAAACTCCTTGCTTTTACTCATGGCTAACATGGTACAACACTCTACTGCTTTTACAACTTATAGAAACCCTAAAAAAAAAGTGCTGGGAGCACTGAAAGGGTTAAGTCTCATCTGCTGCAGACGAGCTCCTACAGTCTATCCACAGTTACTGATAAGAACTAATTAGACCGCTTTCAAAAATTCTCTGCTATTAACAGCAAGTGGCAAAAGTTGGCAACCTTCACCGCGGACGTATGAATTGGCCGCCGGGAGACTTGGGCGCAGGATATAGCCGGTATATGGCTAACCCTGCTCCTGCACAAGTTCCCGGCGGCATAAATACTATTCCCCCTCCACGTCCACGTGGATGGTGGGGTATGAAATAATTCTGCTTCCTGCTATTGCTGGAGGCCGAATTATAGTGTTTTCAGAGCAACTTCAGCTGCATCTTCTGATGGCACTGAAGTTACTCCCAGTTCCTATTACGGTCTATGGTGGCACCGGCTGCACTCAAATCTCCTTATTACAGCGCTCGCCTTCACCTGAGTTATATCAGATCACAGTAGTAAGGGTTGAAAAAAGAACAATAGAATACTTGTTGTACAGCTGCAATAGCTCATACCTACCAACAGTAAGAACAGTAAGACTACTTAAATAGATTATAAAATAATGCACTGCAGGTGCATTCACTTGACTATAGTTGCATAACAGTTATTTAAAGGGGCACTACAGCAAAAAACTGTAAATTTTCAAATATGTGCAAACATATACAAATATACAAATAAGAAGTACAAAATGAGCTGTAAATTACTTTTCTCCTATAATGCTGTCACTTACAGTAAGTAGTAGAAATCTGACAGAAGCGACAGGTTTTGGACTAGCCCATCTCTGCATGGGGGATTCTCAGCAAGGCTTTTATTCTTTATAAAGATATTCCCTAAAAAGGATTTAAACAGTGATGCTGGCCAGCTTCCCTGCTTGCTACACAGTTTTTTGGCAGTTGGACAGAGCAACTGCCATTCACTAGTGCTTTTGAAAATAAATATATCCCTGAGAATCCCCTATAAAGAGATGGACTAGTCCAAAACCTGTCACTTCTGTCAGATTTCTTCTACCTATTGTAAGTGACAGCAACATAGGAGAAAAGTAATTTATGGCTCATTTTACTCTGGAAAAAAATGTATTTCTTATTTGTATATGTTTGCACATATTTTATTTAAGAGTCCCAGTTGAAGCAGGCACCACCAATGTAAATTATAGTCTTTTTATTGGTCACATAGGTTAAAAGCAGCTATACAACGACAGACCGCTGTTTCGAGCTTCCATGCTCTTTATCAAGTTGTCAAATCTGCAATACATGCATCAGCATTTCACCACACCTTATAAACAATATGTGAACCAATCAGTGATCAGCGTTTGAATCCTCCAATAGAAAAACCATCTCAGCATGGAGGACCTGATGGGGAGTTGAATAAAACTATTATTCAGTTCCCCATCAGGTTTTTGTATTGGAGGATTCAAACGCTGATCACTGATTGGTTTACATATTGTTTATAAGGTGTGGTGAAATGCTGATGCGTGTATTGCAGATTTGACAACTTGATAAAGAGCATGGTAGCTCGAAACAGTGGTCTGTCGTTGTATAGCTGCTTTTAACCCATGTGACCAATAAAAAGACTATAATTTACATTGGTGGTGCCTGCTTCAACTGGGACTCTTGATGTGACAGCTCCAGTGGTGTGGAACGCTGCAAGCTTGGGCACACGTTCTCCTTTTATGGGTGCTGTTCCAAAACCCTTCTAGTGATCACATATTTTATTTAAAATTTTACAATTTTCGCTGTAGTGCCCCTTGTATCTTTTAATAGTGATGAGCAGAAATAATGCCTATGCGAAAATACACATCAGAATGTGCAATTACACATCACAATCGTAATGCGAAATGTCAGGGAAAATCGTAATTAATTTCTTAATGAATTTCGTATGTAATTGTAATAATAATCATTTGTATTTTCACATGAATTTTCTAGTAATTTTCACGTAATTTTGTGCCGACTTTAACGGTTAATAGCAAATCATCCATACATGCTATTGCTACCAAAATTGAAGAATAGTGAATACATGTCAGAAAAATAATTTTTCAAAAAGACCTTGTAGTTTTTGAGAAAATCGATTTTTTTAAAAAGTGGTTTTTAAACTGTCATTTTTATGAGTTTAAAAACCATTTTTCTTTGCATTGTTATCGATTTTCTCAAAAACTACAAGGTCTTTTTGAAATTTTTGTTTTACTTGTAACCACTAATCTTCCTAATATAAGTAGAAATTTTGGTGACAATAGCATGTATGGGGGCTTTGCTGTTCACCACCAAATTTGGCACAAAATTACACAAAAATTATGCGAAAATTCATGTAAAATTAGGAATGATTACCAAAAAATAAATTGACTAAACAATTTGTAATTATGTTATGTATAGGCATAATTGTTAAAATTTATGCAAAATTAGCGTAATCCTTATGATCATCACTGTCATAATTCTCATGATGATCTAAAAAAAAGACCCAGATGACACTAGCAAATGTTTAATTACCACCCAATACCAGACAGTGCTTAAAGGATACCAGAGCCCAAAAAAATATGAGAAACGGGGGGGGGGGGGGGGGGAGCAGGCACGTATGATGAGCTGTCCTGATGCTCACCGCTCCCCCCGTTATCCTTTTTGCCCGCTCCTTTAGCTGGAATGGCATCACACGCATGCGACGATTGCTCCCGGACGGGGGTTCTGTACTGTTGTACGCGTGCTGTAGCATGCGTGAAGCCCGTCCAGAAGGACGCAATGCTTACTGACCCGGCTGTCCAAAAGATGGAGCCACTGGGCCATTGCAGCTAAATGAGGGGGCAGAAAGGAGAATGGGGGAGTGGTGAGCATCAGGACAGCTCACCATACATGCTTGCTCCCCCGTTTCTCATATTTTGGGGGGCTCTGGTATCCTTTAAAGTGAAACTCCAGCAGCACTGAAAAGGCTTGGTGTTTCTTTAACAGTTTCACAGCATCAGAACTTTGTTTTTCTTACCCAAGCCTCATTTTTATCTGCACAGAAGAAAACTGCCCAGGCATTTTTCCCCTGATGCTGTACAAAGCATGATGGGATTTCTGATATTGTTGTTCTCCTTCGCCTGTTTTGGCACAAATTTGTTTTTTTTTTATTTTGAATTTCAGATTTGAAGCCTAGTGCGCACAGCTGGGAGGGGTGATCAGGACACAGGACAGTTGGAACTGTGTCTCATGCTCCCTGTCACCTCCTTTCAACCAAAAAGATGGCTGCCCCCATGAAATCACAAACATTTGCCTGTACTTTTAAAACAGAGTGGGTAAGAGATTATATTACCTATCTATTTTAATTAAAGAGAATCTGTATTGTTAAAATCGCACAAAAGTAAACATACCAGCGTGTTAGGGGACATCTCCTATTACCCTCTGTCACAATTTCGCCGCTCCCCGCCGCATTAAAAGTAGTCAAAAACAGTTTTAAAAAGTTTGTTTATAAACAAACAAAATGGCCACCAAAACAGAAAGTAGGTTGATGTACAGTATTCCCACACATAGAAAATACATCCATACACAAGCAGGCTGTATACAGCCTTCCTTTTGAATCTCAAGAGATCATTTTTGTGTTTACTTTCTGTCCCCTGCAGCTCTCACCCACTGAATACTAGTGACAGGCTGTGAAGCTGATCATTTCTTCCTGTCTGTAATTCCTCAGTATGTGTCAGCCAGCTCCTTTCACAGCCTAACAGAGGAGGATTTTTATCCAGCTCTCTTCTATCACTGATAAGATAGCAGAGAAGCTGCTGGCTTATGTAACTAACACACACACTGGAGTGTGCATAGAGGGGCCTGGAAAGGGGTGTGCATAAACAGACTAGCACGGAAGAGTTGGCAGCCTTCCAGACACAGGGCGACAAGTCTGACAGGGGAAGGATACATTGATTTATTACAGAGACAGTGATAGTAGAAAGTGCTGCAGTAAGCCAGAGCACATTAGAACAGGTTTAGGAACTTGTAGGATGGTAGAAAAAACGTTGTAATTTTTGTTACAGAGTCTCTTTAACATAACTAATGTAACTTAATGACAGTATGTTTGTTTAGGCTGAAGTTCCCCTTTAGGAGAACACATTACAACTAGTTTGGGTAATACAGGTTTTCCATTGCTTGCAATGTTAGTAAATTTGGGACCTTTGTAACAGTATTCCTCAAACAACAGTTCCCACAGAGCAATGTAAATCTTAACGATGTTCTGACCATGGACAAATAGACTAAAACTGCTGTACAGTCACATAGCCTAAAGCACTCAGAGCCATTTTGCCTCTAGTTGCTGTTACTAGTCTAGTTCCTTCATCACAATCCATGTACATCCCCGGCATCATTCCCATAATGCTTCCCTTGATTGACATTTTGATGATATACTGGGGTAATATCAATGCCTCCTTTCTAATCAATAAAAGAGCTGTGTGACACATGGTTTGAAGCCCAATATGATCTAATAACTGACTAACTTCAGGCAACTGCAAGAGAAAAACTGGGGGCTGGGGGGGAGCTGTTAGAGTTAGTTAGAAGAACGTTTGTTAGAGAGGAGTGGGAGAAGGGTCAAAGAAGTGTGAAAGTACTGTGTATATAGACTGTAAAAGTGCTTCGTTGTACTAACCTGAGATTTGTAATGTAAAGCTTGTTTGCACTCACTAAGCTGCCAGCTCTTTTTCCTGCCATATCTACCCCTATTTTAAAAAAATATATGCTATACCTGGTCCATCCATGGTCCAGGACCATCTTGTAGATGTAGATGTTCTCCCCCAATTATTGTGCTCCCTTTGTGCCTCCTGTGTCCCCTGTTTGTGTCCTCCTGTGTCCCCCATATGTATCCTCCTGTGCCCCATGTGTGTTCTCCTGTCCCCATGTGTGTCATCCTGTCTCCCATGTGTGTCCTCCTGTCCCCCATGCGTGTCCTTGTGTCCGTTCCACTTCCCCTTGTGTTCCCTCTGCGTGCCCTCCTGTCCCCCATGTGTTTTTTCATTTCCCCCTTCTGCTGTCTGTGTAAAGTTACACACACAATTGCTCACTCCCAGCTAAAGCAATTTCCTACCATTAGTTGGTTATCAGGTGCCAGTCAGCCAATCAGGTGTACTGTCATACACCCTGCCGTACCAGATCTAGCAGGAATTGCATAAATTAGGTAGCATTCAGGTGGGAGGCTTGGGTTGGACGTAATTGTAGATTACATCGTTTTACAGGGACGCCCCGTGTAGGCACATCTCTCACACGGTCCCCTCTCTAACAACTCACCTGTCAACCGCATCCTGGAAGCTGCAAAAAAGAAATTTAAAATCACAAACAATGGTTCGCATGACAGCCCGGGGCCTTAGTCTCTCTCACTGGCTGGGGGCCCCAAACCACCATGCGATACCTAGAGGGAAGTGCGGGTGGGCCCTGGACCTCTCAACCCCATGTGTTTCATCCTGTCTCCCATCTGTGTCCTCCTGTCCCCCATGTGTGTCCTTGTGTCCGTTCCGCTTCCCCTTGTGTTCCCTCTGCGTGTCCTCCTGTCCCCCATGTGTGTCCGTTCCCTCTTGTGTCCCCTCTGCTGCCTGTGTAAAGTTACAAGCAGCTACAGCTCACCTGATCCATCAGCTCCAGCGGTGCTCACAGACTTCTCTCCCGGTCGCCTCCCCTAGTGCCGACTTCTGCTGAGGAGGTCTGTGATTGCTGCTGGAGCTGATGAATAAGGCTGCTTGTAACTTTACACGGTCAGCAGAGGGGAAACAAGGGGGAACGGACACAAGGTCACACATGGTGGACAGGAGGACATGTAGTGGGGACACAAGGGGGAGAAGATGAACACATGAGGTCAATACAGGGAGTCCCCGAAACATCGCAGCTGGTCAGCATTTGTATCGGGGGACATACGTCGTGTACTTCCTGTATTTGGCATATAAGACGTAGGCCACATTCACTTTGCAACCACACGGAGCAATGCTTTGAGCTACCTGTTTTTTAAGGGTGAAAAAGCAAAATGAAAGCTTATTTTCGCGAAAATTAGACAAAATCAAAAATGGTATTTTCGATGCAAGAATGACTTTGGTGAAAATTCGCAAGCAACACTGATTCAGACCCATCAATTAATTTAAGCCGTGTCAAAAATGTGTGAGGATCTCGGCCCTTGAAGGACCTGTTATAGGAAGCGTTGTGGAGTATAAGCTGCAAGATGGTGTGTCCTGATTTCTTAGCTCTCATCCTCTCAGATATGTGACAAGTGATATTGAAAGGAGTACAACCTCATTCGTCTCCTATTTGGGTTTAATATTTTACAGAAGATTGCAAAGGTAACAGCAAGTGACTACCCACGGAGGGACCAGGAGCGGAACCTATTCCTTTGCAGAGGCTGCCTAAGGCGTTGTCGGGCCCATTCTGGCCGCACCATCTGGTGAGTCTCTCTATGTTGGGGGGGGGGGGGGGGTGTCATTGCCTGAAGCTTTGTCAATTGATTTGCCTCCTGTGAATATTGGTGCATTGACTGTCTCTTGAGTGCTTACCCATCTTCTTGTTTTATATAAGACGTAGGGACTCCCCCCCCCCCCCCTCCCCTTTGTTTAGTATCTTATATGCTGAAAAATACGGTCTAATACTAATAGAAGGTAATAAGTATGCAAGGACCCACAGCTGTACGCACACACTACAACCTCCTCACTGAGCCACTGCCCGCACTAAGCCACTGTCCACAACTGTACGGCACCAGAGGTTGGATGCATCGGGGGGGGGGGGGGGGGGCTTCGCATGGGTGGCATCAGGGATTTATGGAGAAGTGGGAGTTTTAAGGTAGCAAAGAAAGAGTGGGTGACATCAGTAAAGGCAGGTGCAAAGGGATTCCTAAACTGTCGATCAGATTCATCAATCAGTGGCAATAATAAATTATCACAAAGAGCAAAAGATTTCCCCTATGAATGTAAAACATGTGAACAGTACAAATTTAACAACCAATAATATATAAAATCCATAGTGAAATGGTAACCTATTGCCTTTGCCTAGTGTGTGTGTGTGTATATATATATATATATATATATATATATATATATATATATATATATATATATATATATATATATATATGTATGTACGTGTATATATATATATATATATATATATATATATATATATATATATATATATATATATATATTCATATCAATCATCAATATGCCCAGCTCGGCTCCATTGGATCAACGATGAACAAAACTGAACGCAATAAGTGCAAATTTTATTAGAAGATGCTGAAATGCTATTGCAGCCCTGCAGCTATTTCAAGCTTCAGATTTCTAATTTAAAAATACATTACAGGCAAACATGAATGTTTCTGCTGAGCGGATCGAATTTTCATCCTGGCATTCAAACTATGCAGCTGTTCTCTTAATTCCTATGGCTGTCAGTAATCGTTTCTTGGACTTTTGGCTAAAATCTAGATCAGTATGGCTGCCAGCATCCCTTATTTCCATCATCAATGTAATTCATTAGCACTTCATTTTAGGGTAGGCTTCTTTCAGTTAAAATTGACAGTTTTCCAGCTTCTACATACATCCTCGCTGCTTCATCTTCCATATCCCCATCCCAAACACAGTTTGGATTTTCTTTTTAAGTGTCTTCTTCCAGGGAGTTAATAAAATGTTCTTGGTATGATTATTTCAGTCCGGCTAGTTAATGTGAGCTGCTCACATTGGCATGCTTAAATTGAACCTGTAATGTCACAAACCATGAGCAACACTACATTTCTGACACTGTGCAGACATCTTGTGATATTTGCATAGGCTGGCAATAACCTTCATATAGTTCTTTATGCTTTGAAGCAGGGGTGTAATTAGGGAGGAGCAACACCTCAAACCAACTACTAACCTTCCCTTTCTATGATACTCCAGATAAGGTGTTTTTTTGCCTACACTTGTTATGGGTGTGAAGATCCTGATGGCCACACTTGTTTTCTGATCCTTGTAAGATGGGCCCCCAGGCTGTGAGCGTCACCAAGAAGAGGCAAAGCAAATCAGCTGATATAGTCCAGAGGTACTACCCCTGACTGTGAAGTCTGAGGTCATGGGTTTGACTCCTGGGTCAGATAAAAATGAAGAGGCCAAGGAAGGGTTGTGAACATCAACGTTTTGCTAGGGGGCCCCATGATTTGTAGTTATGCCCCTG
This sequence comes from Hyperolius riggenbachi, assembly GCF_040937935.1. Taxonomy (NCBI): domain Eukaryota; kingdom Metazoa; phylum Chordata; class Amphibia; order Anura; family Hyperoliidae; genus Hyperolius; species Hyperolius riggenbachi. The sequence goes on from NC_090646.1 coordinate 557,693,113, forward strand.
CTTTGAAGGCCCCTATTGCAGTAAATATAAGTAAACCTATTTTTTCTAAATTTGATTGAAGCCCAGCCATTCCAGCACCAAAGCCCTGACCTAACTCATCAAAGCCCTGACACAACAATGAAAGAGCCCAATACCAAAGACTTTGTGACCAGTGAAAGAATTCCATTGGACAGTTGACCTTTTAGATGCCCTGCAGGAGCAGCTCCACCAATGAGTATACTCAAGTATACTCCTAATAATCGGCAATAACTTGACTTTGACTTGTACAGATGTTAATGGCAGAAGTCCTCTGCCATTCCTTCTTCCTTCCTACACTGCCCCCAAGTGGTCAACACATGTCACTACACTGCCTAATACTAATTTCTGTTTTACTGCAGTGCCTTTACCGTGGCTTGAGCCTAATAACTGTATAATTCCTCACTTGATTTTGGTGATTTTTTTTGTTTGTGTTTTCGGCACGCAATTCTTTGTGATTTTTAATTGTGCAAAACTACAAAAGAATTAGCAACATGTGCGGTATGTAGGGGGAAAAAGCAGAAAGATTTTCAAATTGTTTAACACGCAGGAAACAAATGAGAAAAGCCCATTGACTTTTATTAAATGTGTGACTGTGTATGGTTTCAATCTATATGGCAATTGGCAACACGCACAAAGTTTTAATGTCTGTGTGCTCTGTCTAAGTGTGCTCTGTCTTAGTAAGAGGGAAATATCACGGATAAGACATAAAATTACATTTTGATTCACAAAAGGGTGCTAACTTAGTTAGCACGCCCAAAAGCCCCTTAGCACGCCTAAAGCCCTTTAGGACACGCAAAGTTTCGCACACTAAGTTAGCACTGTGCAGTGTGTGCGAAACTTCCCACCGGGTGCGATGAAACATTGCACTCTGCGCCGTTTCGCATGCACTCGGTGCATCGTTTTAGGCGCACACGGTGCAATGTTTTGCACGCACCACACAGCATTAAACTTTGCATGCGATCAATAAAAGCTTTAGATGTGCTAACTGCTTAGCACCCTAGTTAGCACACCCAAAGATTTTAGGTGTGCTAACTGAGTTAGCATCCTTTTGTGAATCAAGCCCTAATTGACACAGGAGCACTTGCAGGACAACAGTTAAAATAGCAGTTAAAAGGCTAAACAACTGGGATCAGAACATAGCAAAAGGAGCAGTGTGGATGAGCAATAACAAATATGGAATTTAGCTTAGAATCAAAATATAGCACTCAGAGACGAATTTACAGTTCAGGAGTCTATAGGTTCTGGTGCCCTAAACTTCGCCCCAGCACAGGCCCCACCCCAAGTCATACACCCTTTTCTTATTTCATAAAAATTCTTCTGCACATATGAGGTTACAATGCTTTGTAAACTGTGCATGCACACAGTGCTCTCAGACACAGGAACCTGCCTGATCAAGGAAGCCTGGATAGGGCAGAGCATGCACAGTAGCTGGGGCCCAGTCAGGTTGGAGCTATTAATAAGGACACAGCTAGGCGGGAAAAAGAAAGAGAGAGAGAGAAAGGAAGGAAGGAAGAAAGGAAGGAAGGTAGGAAGGAAAGAAGGAAAGAAGGAAAGAAAGAAAGAAAGAAAGAAAGAAAGAAAGAAAGAAAGAAAGAAAGAAAGAAAGAAAGAAAGAAATTTAATGAGGACACAGCTAGGCGGGAAAAAGAAAGAGAGAGAGAGAAAGGAAGGAAGGAAGGAAAGAAAGAAAGAAAGAAAGAAAGAAAGAAAGAAAGAAAGAAAGAAAGAAAGAAAGAAAGAAAGAGGAAAGAAAGAAAAGGAAGGAAGGAAAGAAAGAAAGAAAGAAAGAAAGAAAGAAAGAAAGAAAGAAAGAAAGAAAGAAAGAAAGAAAGAAAGATAAAGAAAAAGAAAAAAAAGAAAGAAAGAAAGAGGAGTAAAGGAAGGAAGAAAGAAAGAAAGAGGAGTAAAGGAAGGAAGAAAGAAAGAAAGAAAGAAAGAGAAAGAAAAAGAAAGAAAGAAAAAAAAAAGAAAGAAAGAAAGAAAGGAAGAAAGAAAGAAAGAAAGAAAGAAAGAAAGAAAGAAAGAAAGAAAGAAAGAAAGAAAGAAAGAAAGAAAGAAAGAAAGAAATTTAATGAGGACACAGCTAGGCGGGAAAAAGAAAGAGAGAGAGAGAAAGGAAGGAAGGAAGGAAAGAAAGAAAGAAAGAAAGAAAGAAAGAAAGAAAGAAAGAAAGAAAGAAAGAAAGAAAGAAAGAAAGAAAGAAATTTAATGAGGACACAGCTAGGCGGGAAAAAGAAAGAGAGAGAGAGAAAGGAAGGAAGGAAGGAAAGAAAGAAAGAAAGAAAGAAAGAAAGAAAGAAAGAAAGAAAGAAAGAAAGAAGAGGAAAGAAAGAAAAGGAAGGAAGGAAAGAAAGAAAGAAAGAAAGAAAGAAAGAAAGAAAGAAAGAAAGAAAGAAAGAAAGAAAGAAAGAAAGAAAGAAAGAAAGAAAGAAAGAAAGATAAAGAAAAAGAAAAAAAAAGAAAGAAAGAAAGAAAGAGGAGTAAAGGAAGGAAGAAAGAAAGAAAGAGGAGTAAAGGAAGAAAGAAAGAAAGAAAGAAAGAAAGAAAGAAAGAAAGAAAGAAAGAGAAAGAAAAAGAAAGAAAAAAAAAGAAAGAAAGAAAAAAAAATAAAGAAAGAAAGAAAGGAAGAAAGAAAGAAAGAAAGAAAGAAAGAAAGAAAGTGAGAAAGAAAGAAAGAGAGAAAGAAAGAAAGAAAGAAAGAAAGAAAGAAAGAAAGAAAGAAAGAAAGAAAGAAAGAAAGAAAGAAAGAAAGAAAGAAAGAAAGAAAGAAAGAAAGAAAGATAAAGAAAAAGAAAGAAAAAAAAAGAAAGAAAGAAAAAAAAAGAAAGAAAGAAAGAGGAGTAAAGGAAGGAAGAAAGAAAGAAAGAAAGAAAGAGGAGTAAAGGAAGGAAGAAAGAAAGAAAGAAAGAAAGAAAGAAAGAAAGAAAGAAAGAAAGAAAGAAAGAAAGAAAGAAAGAAAGAAAGAAAGAAAGAAAGGGGAGTAAAGGAAGGAAGAAAGACGAGAGGGAGGTAGAAGTCAGCTGTGAGGGAGAAAGAAAGAGACAGGTAAGAGGCAGGGACACAGCTGGGATGGAGTTAGAAGTAGAGCTGAAAGAAAGAGAAGAGAGGCAGCTAAGGCCCGGTTCACATTAGCGTTCGCTGTCCGGATTCGCCTGATCGGATCCGGACCGTATACTGTACAAACGGAACGGACGTTCCGCATAGCAATGCAAAGTCTATGCGGCCGTTCACATGCGTCTGTTCTGTACGGAACGGAGCCGGATCGGATCCGGACTCCGGACACTTTTCCAACATGCTCTATTTTTTGGGTCCGGATCATCCGGCTGACGCACCCGGACCAAAGCCTGACTGCACCATCCGTGCATAGAAACCAATGGGAAACGGAAAGCACAGAACACACTGGCTATAAAAACCTGACCTTCTACCCCACTTCCTATGTGTTTTCTAGCGGCCATTTTGGATGGGGACACATGGGCACAGCATTTCTGGAGTGGAGCAGCAGTGACTTTGTGCTGGAGCTGTTTGGCAGTATGTTGGACGTGGAGGTGAGGCCTACAGCGGAGGACCTGATTCTACAGGTGCACCTTCTGCTGACCTCCCAGACCCCAACAATATTATATTGTTTGTTATCTCTTTTACCAAACGGATCCGGATCGCAGCCGTATTCATACCTGATGCAAACGGTCCGGATCCGGATCGGATCCGGATCAGAACGGTTCCGATCCGGATCCGGTCCTGTCATCCGGTCCGTTCTTTACAGAAACGCAAGTGTGAACGTGGGCCTAAGAGGATAGGGTAGAGATGGCAAAGATACACATCCAGGGACATAGGGAAGGAGGCAAAGGGAAAAGAGAGAAAGCAAATAGGCTGAGACAGCCGTGGAGAAAAAAAGTCAAAGAAGAAAGATAATAAAAACAGCAAAAAGACAGGCCATTCAGCAGAAAAATGACAAAGGAGAAGAAAGCCCACAATGGCAAGACACATAGCTGCAGAAGCACAGATACCTGTAGAAAGAGTGCTGATAAAATATATTGATGTGCACATTTTGTTTTACAGATAGCCAAAACAGGGCACCATTTTACGGACTGTCAATTAATTTATGAATAGTTGGCAGTCCTGACCTGCAGTATTATTAGTTTCATCTTGTTTTGTGATGTTAGCGATTTGTCTTAACTTTATGAATTTCACAACATCAAAGTCAGCTCATAATACATCATTTATTTGTTCTGTGCAGCCACTGTTCTCCTGAAATGCTGTGCTGCAATTTTTAGTAGGATGTTAAGCCTGAGATGCTCAAGCCCTCTTGCACATACTTATATTGATCTTTTTTTTGTATAATGTCCAGGTCATAGCTGTATGTGAAAGTGCAGGCTTGGACAGCATCTCTAGAGAAGTTGTAGTCTTTCTAGACAAAAAGCTGGATGAAATATTATTCATAGGAGTCTTAAAATCTGCTTGCTGAAGTCAAGTGATCGTCAAAAGGAAATTTCACTCTTGTTAAACATTTGCTATGTATGAAGGCTGCACAGTTTTATTATTTCCTTTCCCATTTGATTGTCAGGCAGTTATAAGTTCTTGTAAAAAGGACTGCAAAGTCAGGTTTATTTTCCATCCAAGAATCAGGACTTTGTGTTAAAGTGCAGATGGCCCTAGTAATTCCTCTTCCTGCATGAGTAATCTGCTGTAATTCTAAATGAGAGACTGGTCATTGAGAGTTCCATGATGATGGATTGTATTAGGATTATAATAAAAAAGCAAAGGCAAGGATGGGGGCTTATTTCTCAGCGATGGTGGAATATCACTTTCATTTTTTACAGTGTAGAAAAACATACTGTACTGCCCTCTTAAAACAGTATTTACAAGTTATCACTCCCAATACTTGTCCAAAAAGCAAAACTCTAATAAATAACTTCTGAATAGTAGGAAGAGCAATTTAATATTTTTGGGATCATTTAATCCTCTGCAAAATTTAGACTAGCAGTTCTGGGTCATATACTTATGTGGGTATAAAGAAATAAATTGCATTACGTTGCTCACTGCTTTGGTGCATTTATGGTTTTGTTTCTCCTACTAGGCATTACTGTACTTTGGAATGCTTCTCAGATTTAGAGTTGGGCCGAACCTCCGATTTTAGGTTCGCGAACCGGGTTCGCGAACTTCCGCGGAAGGTTCGGTTCGCGTTAAAGTTCGCGAACCGCAATAGACTTCAATGGGGATGCGAACTTTGAAAAAAAAAAATTATGCTGGCCACAAAAGTGATGGAAAAGATGTTTCAAGGGGTCTAACACCTGGAGGGGGGCATGGCGGAGTGGGATACATGCCAAAAGTCCCCGGGAAAAATCTGGATTTGACGCAAAGCAGCGTTTTAAGGGCAGAAATCACATTGAATACTAAATGACAGGCCTAAAGTGCTTTAAAACATCTTGCATGTGTATACATCAATCAGGTAGTGTAATTAAGGTACTGCTTCACACTGACACACCAAACTCACCGTGTAACGCACCGCAAACAGCTGTTTGTGTAGTGACGGCCGTGCTGGACTGGTGCGCACCATGGCAAGAGTGCAGGTTTTGGTGGCTTTACAGCCCATATGGTCGCCTGGCTGATGTAGCTGAATGACAGAACAGTGACTGTCCAGCTGATCAAATTTGGTCTGACCACAATGAAGCAACGACCTTATTATCTTTTGTGTGCCCCTGAGACACTCATCTAGGCGCCGGTCATTGCTTCATTGTGATACGCAAGCCCCTTCACCACGGCAAGGTAATGATCACGAAGGGGAATGGGCGCATGTACATGCCTTTTCTTTTGTTGTTGCAGCTGCCCGCAGTGCAGCCAGAAAAATTAGGCAGTCATGTACACGCACCAGAAAAATTATTACAGCGGCCGCTGCTAGCAGCGGCCTAAAAAATTCAGCAATCCGCCTGGAGTCCCGGACCCTGTTGGTGGTGGCGGAGAAGGTAGTCAAGCGGCCTGCAGGCAGACATGCTGTGTGGAGGGACTGGGAGCGACTTAGTCTTCTTGGGGCAGGCCAGGCAGCCAGTCACACGGCGTGCAGGCAGAGATGCTGTGTGTGCGGGGACTGACTTAGTCTTGGGGCGAGCAGCAGCCCTCCGGGATCCATGCCTCATTCATTTTGATAAAGGTGAGGTACTTAACACTTTTGTGACTTAGGCGACTTCTCTTCTCAGTGACAATGCCTCCAGCTGCACTGAAGGTCCTTTCTGACAGGACGCTTGCGGCAGGGCAGGAGAGAAGTTGGATGGCAAATTGGGACAGCTCTGGCCACAGGTCAAGCCTGCGCACCCAGTAGTTCAAGGGTTCCTCATCGCTGTTCACAGCAGTGTCTACATCCACACTTAAGGCCAGGTAGTCGGCAGTGGCGGGTTCACTGAAAAGTACAGGTATACAGTGGTGGGTTCACTGAACAGAACAGGTATGCAGTGGCGGGTTCACTGAACAGAACAGGTATGCAGTGGCGGGTTCACTGAACAGTACAGGTATACAGTGGCGGGTTCACAGAACAGGTATGCAGTGGCAGGTTCACTGAACAGAACAGGTATGCAGTGGCGGGTTCACTGAACTTAACAGGTATGCAGTGGCGGGTTCACTGAACAGTACAGGTATGCAGTGGCGGGTTCACTGAACAGTACAGGTATACAGTGGCGGGTTCACTGAACACAACAGGTATGCAGTGGTGGGTTCACAGAACAGGTATGCAGTGGTGGGTTCACTGAACAGGTATGCAGTGGTGGGTTCACAGAACAGGTATGCAGTGGCAGGTTCACTGAACAGGTATGCAGTGGTGGGTTCACTGAACAGGTATGCAGTGGTGGGTTCACTGAACAGGTATGCAGTGGTGGGTTCACAGTACAGGTATGCAGTGGTGGGTTCACAGAACAGGTATGCAGTGTTGGGTTCACTGAACAGGTATGCAGTGGTGGGTTCACAGTACAGGTATGCAGTGGTGGGTTCACAGAACAGGTATGCAGCCAGGAACAAGCTAAGCCTAACTTATCTTTCCCTATGAGAGACAGTCTGCAGCAGCTCGCCCTACTCTCACTAATGCAGGCACACGAGTGACCGTAATGGCCGCCGCTGCCTGCCTTATATAAGGGGGGTGGGGCTCCAGGGGCTAGTGTAGCCTAATTGGCTACACTGGGCCTGCTGACTGTGATGTAGAGGGTCAAAGTTGACCCTCCATGTGCATTATGGAGCGAACCGCAAAGGTTCGCCTGCGGGACGCGAACGCGAACCACGGAAGTTCGCATGGAACCGTTCGCAGGCGAACCGTTCGGCCCAACTCTATTTAGATTGCCAAATAGTATCAAGTGCTTAATACTATTTGGTTGACTACTGTCTGGCACTTTCATTGGCCTGAGGAAGTGGGCTTTGACCCGTGAAACGCATTGCCTGTGCTAAATAAACTCTTCCTATTTATGTGACTGTCGTCAGTGAAGTAAGCCACCTCACTTTTTCATTTTTATTGCTTTTAACTTAGTTAACTTTGTTTTCTCCACCATTGTGATTACCAGCACTTTTTATTAAGGACAGAGACTGTATCCAGCCCATTTTGGACACCCTGTTGGAAGTTGGTCTTATTGTCTCCATTTGCTTTGAGCAGTTGGTTGCCACCATCGCAACCCACCTTTTTGAATAGCCCTTTTTGAAAATTATTATTCCACTCATTTATCAATGTACTAAGCTATTTGGGCTCCTGTTGTCTCTGTGTCTTTTTCCTTTAGGGTGCCAAGACACCCCACCTTTACACATTCTCGGACTGGATTGAATTTGGCTGGTTTTTCTTGTTTTTTAGATGCATGACAGTCATTCAATTTATTATTATTATTATTATTATTATTATTATTATTTGCCTTCAGTATTGTTTGAATTTCACATGTGGAGCAAACAAGCAGCCAGTGGATTCACAAGGCCTGAGGAGCATACTTGTTCTAGTTTAGTCATTCAGAAAGTAGTACTTTAAAGTGTATCAGAGACGACTTAACCACTTGAGGACCTAGGGCTTTCTACCCCTTAAGGACCGGCCAATTTTTTTTTTCATTCAGACCACTGCAGCTTTCACGGTTTATTGCTCGCTCATACAACCTACCACCTAAATGAATTTTGGCTCCTTTTCTTGTCACTAATAAAGCTTTCTTTTGGTGCTATTTGATTGCTCCTGCGATTTTTACTTTTTATTATATTCATCAAAAAAGACATGAATTTTGGCAAAAAAATGATTTTTTTAACTTTCTGTGCTGACATTTTTCAAATAAAGTAAAATTTCTGTATACATGCAGCGCGAAAAATGTGGACAAACATGTTTTTGATTAAAAAAAAACCCATTCAGTGTATATTTATTGGTTTGGGTAAAAGTTATAGCGTTTACAAACTATGGTGCAAAAAGTGAATTTTCCCATTTTCAAGCATCTCTGACTTTTCTGACCCCCTGTCATGTTTCATGAGGGGCTAGAATTCCAGGATAGTATAAATACCCCCCAAATGACCCCATTTTGGAAAGAAGACATCCCAAAGTATTCACTGAGAGGCATAGTGAGTTCATAGAAGATATTTTTTTTGTCACAAGTAAGCGGAAAATGACACTTTGTGAGAAAAAAAAAAAAAAAGTTTCCATTTCTTCTAACTTGCGACAAAAAAAAATGAAATCTGCCACGGACTCACCATGCCCCTCTCTGAATACCTTGAAGGGTCTACTTTCCAAAATGGGGTCATTTGTGGGGTGTGTTTACTGTCCTGACATTTTGGGGGGTGCTAAATTGTAAGCACCCCTGTAAAGCCTAAAGGTGCTCATTGGACTTTGGACCCCTTAGCGCAGTTAGGCTGCAAAAAAGTGCCACACATGTGGTATTGCCGTACTCAGGAGAAGTAGTATAATGTGTTTTGGGGTGTATTTTTACACATACCCATGCTGGGTGGGAGAAATATCTCTGTAAATGACAATTTGTTAATTTTTTTTACACACAATTGTCCATTTACAGAGATCTTTCTCCCACTCAGCATGGGTATGTGTAAAAATACACCACAAAACACATTATACTACTTCTCCTGAGTACGGCGATACCATATGTGTGGCACTTTTTTGCACCCTAACTGCGCTAAAGGGCCCAAAGTCCAATGAGTACCTTTAGGATTTCACAGGTCATTTTGAGAAATTTCGTTTTAAGACTACTCCTCACGGTTAAGGGCCCCTAAAATGCCAGGGCAGTATAGGAACCCCACAAATGACCCCATTTTAGAAAGAAGACACCCCAAGGTATTCCGTTAGGAGTATGGTGAGTTCATAGAAGATTTTATTTTTTGTCAAAAGTTAGCGGAAAATGACACTTTGTGAAAAAACACAATTAAAATCAATTTCCGCTAACTTGTGACAAAAAATAAAATCTTCTATGAACTCGCCATACTACTAACGGAATACCTTGGGGTGTCTTCTTTCTAAAATGGGGTCATTTGTGGGGTTCCTATACTGCCCTGGCATTTAAGGAGCCCTAAACCGTGAGGAGTAGTCTTGAAACGAAATTTCTCAAAATGACCTGTGAAATCCTAAAGGTACTCATTGGACTTTGGGCCCTTTAGCGCAGTTAGGGTGCAAAAAAGTGCCACACATGTGGTATCGCCGTACTCGGGAGAAGTAGTACAATGTGTTTTGGGGTGTATTTTTACACATACCCATGCTGGGTGGGAGAAATAACTCTGTAAATGGACAATTGTGTGTAAAAAAATCAAAAGATTGTCATTTACAGAGGTATTTCTCCCACCCAGCATGGGTATGTGTAAAAATACACCCCAAAACACATTATACTACTTCTCCCGAGTACGGCAATACCACATGTGTGGCACTTTTTTGCACCCTAACTGCGCTAAAGGGCCCAAAGTCCAATGAGTACCTTTAGGATTTCACAGGTCATTTTTGTTTCAAGACTACTCCTCACGGTTTAGGGCCCCTAAAATGCCAGGGCAGTATAGGAACCCCACTAATGACCCCATTTTACAAAGAAGACACCCCAAGGTATTCCGTTAGGAGTATGGTGAGTTCATAGAAGATTTTATTTTTTGCCACAAGTTAGCGGAAATTGATTTGAATTGTTTTTCTTCACAAAGTGTCATATTCCGCTAACTTGTGACAAAAAATAAAATCTTCTATGAACTCACCATACTCCTAACGGAATACCTTTGGGTGTCTCCTTTCTAGAATGGGGTCATTTGTGGGGTTCCTATACTGCCCTGGCATTTAAGGAGCCCTAAACCGTGAGGAGTAGTCTTGAAACTAAATGTCGCAAAATGACCTGTGAAATCCTAAAGGTACTCATTGGACTTTGGGCCCCTTAGCGCACTTAGGGTGTAAAAAAGTGCCACACATGTGGTACCGCCGTACTCAGGAGAAGTAGTATAATGTGTTTTGTGGTGTATTTTTACACATACCCATGCTGGGTGGTAGAAATATCTCTGTACATGACAATTGTTTGATTTTTTTTACACACAATTGTCCATTTACAGAGAGATTTCTCCCACCCAGCATGGGTATGTGTAAAAATACACCCCAAAACACATTATACTACTTCTCCTGAGTACGGCGATACCACATGTGTGACACTTTTTTTGCAGCCTAGGTGCGCTAAGGGGCCCAACGTCCTATTCACAGGTCATTTTGAGGCATTTGTTTTCTAGACTACTCCTCACGGTTTAGGGCCCCTAAAATGCCAGGGCAGTATAGGAACCCGACAAGTGACCCCATTTTAGAAAGAAGACACCCCAAGGTATTCCATTAGGTGTATGGCGAGGTCATCGAAGATTTTATTTTTAGTCACAAGTTAGTGAAAAATTACACTTTGTGAAAAAAACCCAATAAAAATCAATTTCCGCTAACTTTTGACAAAAAATAAAATCTTCTATGAACTCGTCATACACCTAACAGAATACCTTGGGGTGTCTTTTTTCTAAAATGGGGTCACTTGTGGGGTTCCTATACCGCCCTGGCATTTTACGGGCCCAAAACCGTGAGTAGTCTGGAAACCAAATGTCTCAAAATGACTGTTCAGGGGTATAAGCATCTGCAAATTTTGATGACAGGTGGTCTATGAGGGGCCGAATTTTGTGGAACCGGTCATAAGCAGGGTGGCCTTTTAGATGACAGGTTGTATTGGGCCTGATCTGATGGATAGGAGTGCTAGGGGGGTGACAGGAGGTGATTGATGGGTGTCTCAGGGGGTGATTAGAGGGGAAAATAGATGCACTCAATGCACTGGGGAGGTGATCGGAAGGGGGTCTGAGGGGGATCTGAGGGTTTGGCCGAGTGATCAGGAGCCCACACGGGGCAAATTAGGGCCTGATCTGATGGGTAGGTGTGCTAGGGGGTGACAGGTAGTGACAGGAGGTGATTGATGGGTGTCTCAAGGTGTGATTAGTGGGGGGAATAGATGCAAGTAATGCAATGGCGAGGTGATCAGGGCTGGGGTCTGAGGGTGTGGGCGGGTGATTGGGTGCCCTAGGGGCAGATGGCAGTCTAATCTGATGGGTAGCAGTGACAGGGGGTGATTGATGGGTAATTAGTGGGTGTTTAGAGGAGAGAACAGATGCAATGCACTTGGGAGGTGATCTGACTGCGGGTCTGCAGGCGATCGGATGGTGTGGGTGGGTGATCAGATTGCCCGCAAGGGGCAGGTTAGGGGCTGATTGATGGGTGGCAGTGACAGGGGGTGACAGGGGGTGATTGATGGGTGATAGGTGATTGGCAGGTGATTGACAGGTAATCAGTGGGTTATTACAGGGAAGAACAGATGTAATTAATGCACTGGCGAATTGATAAGGGGGAGTCAGAGGGCAATCTGAGCGTGTTGGCGGGTGATTGGGTGCCCGCAAGGGGCAGATTAGGGTCTGATCTGATAGATAAAAGTGACAGGTGGTGATAGGGGGTGATTGATGGGTACTTAGTGGGTGTTTAGAGGAGAGAATAGATGTAAACAATGGATTTGGGAGGTGATCTGATGTCGGATCTGTGGGCGATCTATTGGTGTGGGTGGGTGATCAAATTGCCCGCAAGGGGCAGGTTAGGGGCTGATTGATGGGTGGCAGTGACAGGGGGTGACAGGGGGTGATTGATGGGTGATAGGTGATTGGCAGGTGATTGACAGGTGATCAGTGGGTTATTACAGGGAAGAACAGATGTAATTAATGCACTGGCAAATTGATAAGGGGGGGTCAGAGGGCAATCTGAGCGTGTTGGCGGGTGATTGGGTGCCCGCATGGGGCAGATTAGGGTCTGATCTGATAGGTAAAAGTGACAGGTGGTGATAGGGGTTGATTGATGGGTAATTAGTGGGTGTTTAGAGGAGAGAATAGATGTAAACAATGGATTTGGGAGGTGATCTGATGTCGGATCTGCGGGCGATCTATTGCTGTGGGTGGGTGATCAAATTGCCCGCAAGGGGCAGGTTAGGGGCTGATTGATGGGTGGCAGTGACAGGGGGTGACAGGGGGTGATTGATGGGTGATAGGTGATTGGCAGGTGATTGACAGGTGATCAGTGGATTATTACAGGGAAGACCAGATGTAATTAATGCACTGGCGAATTGATAAGGGGGGGAGGGGGGGTCTGAGGGCAATCTGAGCGTGTTGGCGGGTGATTGGGTGCCCGCAAGGGGCAGATTAGGGTCTGATCTGATAGGTAACAGTGACAGGTGGTGATAGGGGTGATTGATGGGTAATTAGTGGGTGTTTAGAGGAGAGAATAGATGTAAACAATGGATTTGGGAGGTGATCTGATGTCGGATCTGCGGACGATCTATTGGTGTGGGTGGGTGATCAGATTGCCCGCAAGGGGCAGGTTAGGGGCTGATTGATGGGTGGCAGTGACAGGGGGTGACAGGGGGTGATTGATGGGTGATAAGTGATTGGCAGGTGATTGACAGGTGATCAGTGGGTTATTACAGGGAAGAACAGATGTAATTAATGCACTGGCGAATTGATAAGGGGGGGTCAGAGGGCAATCTGAGCGTGCTGGCGGGTGATTGGGTGCCCGCAAGGGGCAGATTAGGGTCTGATCTGATAGGTAAAAGTGACAGGTGGTGATAGGGGGTGATTGATGGGTGATTGATGGGTAATTAGTGGGTGTTTAGAGGAGAGAATATATGTAAACAATGGATTTGGGAGGTGATCTGATGTCGGATCTGCGGGCGATCTATTGGTGTGGGTGGGTGATCAGATTGCCCGCAAGGGGCAGGTTAGGGGCTGATTGTTGGGTGGCAGTGACAGGGGGTGATTGATGGGTGATTGATGGGTGATTGATGGGTGATTGACAGGTGATTGACAGGTTATCAGGGGGGATAGATGCATACAGTACACAGGGGGGAGGGTCTGGGGGGGGGTCCTGGGGAGAATCTGAGGGGTGGGGGGGTGATCAGGAGGGGGCAGAGGGCAGGGGGGGGGATTAAAAAAAATAGCGTTGATAGATAGTGACAGGGAGTGATTGATGGGTTATTAGGGGGGGTGATTGGGTGCAAACAGGGGTCTGGGGGTGGGCAGGGGGGGTCTGAGGGGTGCTGTGGGCGATCAGTGGGCGGGGGGGGCAGATCAGTGTGTTTGGGTGCAGACTAGGGTGGCTGCAGCCTGCCCTGGTGGTCCCTCCGACACTGGGACCACCAGGGCAGGAGGCAGCCTGTATAATACACTTTGTATACATTACAAAGTGTATTATACACTTTGTAGCGGCGATCGCGGGGTTAACATCCCGCCGGCGCTTCCGTATGGCCGGCGGGATGTTACGGCGGGTGGGCGGAGCCAGTTGCCGGGGGAAGCGCGCGTCATCAATGACGCGATCGCTCCCCCGGCATAGGAAAAGGACGCAACGCCCTAAGGCGTATTGCGGTCCTTAAGGCATCCACTTTGCCGCTGCCCATGGGCTGTGGGCGGTCGGCAAGTGGTTAAGTTAAAAGTTTTATACATATCTGGGGCTATCGTAGAGGGCGCATTTCCCTATCGCAGACTGCCCGAAGTTACGGGACCCGGTTCTGGCAATACAGAAGACTGAGGATGGCGGCGTGGGAGCGATCCGTGCGCACGGGGCTGGAGGAACCCACAGGTAGTGTTGATCGGATACCTCATTATCCTATTCGAGTTTGGTCGAATTTGGATAGTAAACTATTCAAATTCACTCGAAGTTCGATATTCGAGTTAATCGAATATCTGATTCGAACTCGGATATCCGACGTCACTATCCATGTCTGTATTCGAGTAAAATATTCAAGCTGGCCTTAAATAGCTTTTAAAACTTGTATTGGAGGTCAATGATGCATGAAACCACCTTTTTTTATGAAGAAAAAAATCAAGTGATAATGTGGTGATGTAGTAGTTATAGAAAAGGTATCAAAAATAGTAAATTAACTTCATGAAAAGTGTTTGCATGAGAAGGTGTGTCCAAAATGATTGTACGTTGGAAGTCTTCATTTACGTCATCTTCATCTTCTTCTTCTATATCTTCTTCTTCTTCTTCTATATTTTCTTCTTCTTCTTCTTCTTCTATATCTTCTTCTTCTTCCTCTTCTTCTTCTTCCTCTTCTTCTTCTATATCTTCTTCTTCTATATCTTCTTTCTTTCTTCTTCTTCTTCTTCTATATCTTCTTCTTCTTCTATATCTTCTTTCTTTCTTCTTCTTCTTCTTCTATATCTTCTTCTTCTTCTATATCTTCTTCTTCTTCTTCTTCTTCTATATCTTCTTCTTCTTCTTCTTCTTCTTCTTCTTCTTCTTCTTCTTCTTCTTCTTCTTCTTCTATATCTTCTTCTTCTTCTTCTTCTATATCTTCTTCTTCTTCCTCTTCTTTTCTATCATTATATTATGTGTCTTGGTTTTCCTTTCTTTTGTAATATTTTTTTTTACTTCATTTGTGGAAATATTTTATTTTAATAACACCATAGCTATATTTGTGTTGATGGCATAATAGGTACTAGTGGCACATTGCAAGCCACAGCGCCTTTTTCTGTGTACCCTGGCGGTCGTAAAACACAGACATCAGCAGGAGGAGGAAGTAGTTGCAGCTATTGTAGTGTGTGGTAATAGCTGGTAGGAGAGTGGGTGGCAGCAGAAAATAGTTCTTCTTCTGTTCTCCCTGGCAGTGGTAGCAGCACACAGACAGCAGAAGCTCAATGCAGCTACAGGAGGAGGAGTAGTGTGTGTCAGGCAGTGTGATGTGACTGACATAATAGGCCCTGGTTCCTAGCGGTGGTACCAGGGCCATAAATGAACATCATGAGGTTCCAGACAGCGGTCGTAAAGCCCACATTATGTCCAATACACAATTGGGACAGCACAGTTTTCAACCCGGACACCTCTAAAATAATTAAAAAAAAAATTTTCAAAATAATGCAGCTATTTTTGAGCATAAATAGCTGGTGGCGCATGGGCAGAAGCACCTTTTAATGTGTTCCCTGGCAGTGGAAACATACAGACAGCAGGAGGAAATATAGCAGCAGGCAGTGTGAGGAGGATGAGTGTGTGGCAGACTGGCAGCAGGCAGCAGGCAGGAGGGCAGGCAGTGAGACATAATAGGCCCTGGGTCCTAGCGGTGGTACCAGGGCCGTAAATAAACACCATGAGGTTCCAGACAGTGGTCGTGAAGCCCACATTGTGTCTAATACACAATTGGGACAGCACAGTTTTCAACCCGGACACCTCTAAAATAATTTGATTTTTTTTTCAAAATAATGCAGCTATTTTTGAGCGTAAATAGCTGGTGGCGCATGGGCAGCAGCACCTTTTAATGTGTTCCCTGGCAGTGGAAACATACAGACAGCAGGAGGAAATACAGCAGCAGGCAGCGTGAGGAAGTTGAGTGTGTGGCAGACTGGCAGCAGGCAGGAGGGCAGGCAGCGAGACATAATAGGCCCTGGGTCCTAGCGGTGGTACCAGGGCCGTAAATAAACACCATGAGGTTCCAGACCGCGGTCGTGAAGCCCACATTGTGTCCAATACACAATTGGGACAGCACAGTTTTCAACCCGGACACCTCTAAAATAATTTAATTTTTTTTTCAAAATAATGCAGCTATTTGTGAGCGTAAATAGCTGGTGGCGCATGGGCAGCAGCACCTTGTAATGTGTTCCCTGGCAGTGGAAACATACAGATAGCAGGAGGAAATACAGCAGCAGGCAGCGTGAGGAAGTTGAGTGTGTGGCAGACTGGCAGCAGGCAGCAGGCAGGAGGGCAGGCAGCGAGACATAATAGGCCCTGGGTCCTAGCGGTGGTACCAGGGCCGTAAATAAACACCATGAGGTTCCAGACAGCGGTCGTGAAGCCCACATTGTGTCCAATACACAATTGGGACAGCACAGTTTTCAATCCGGACACCTCTAAAATAATTTAATTTAAAAAAAAAATAATAATAATGAAGCTATTTTTGAGCATAAATAGCTGGTGGCGCATGGGCAGCAGCACCTTTTAATGTGTTCCCTGGCAGTGGAGACACAGACAGCAGGAAGAAATACAGCAGCAGCAGCAGGTGTAATGTGTGTGTGGCTGTGTGCCACTTCATGTCCCCCTCTCGCCGACAACAGGGGCCAGGAATTTGCCTTCCACTCAAGCCTGGTTCATTTTGAGAAACGTCAGTCTGTCCACAAACTTGTGAGACAGACGAGATCGCTTCTCAGTGACGACTCCACCGGCTGCACTGAAGCAACGCTCTGACAGTACGCTGGAAGGGGGGCAGCAGAGCACTTCCAGGGCGTACTGCGCAAGCTCGCTCCAGATCGGCAGGTGCTTGACACAATACTCCATGGGATCAACAGGAGCAATGCTGTCAAGCCCGCTGAAGGACCCCATGTAGTCAGCCACCATGCGGGTCAAGCGCTGTCTGTGACTGGAGAAGGATGCTGCTGCAGGCACCTCCTCTCTAGTCCCTGGCAGCTCTACACTCATGTAGAGCTCCTTGGTCAGAGACAGCAGGTCTGTGGTGCGCGTGCGCTTGCTGCTGGTGGATGCAGGCACCTGCTGCTGCCTCTGTGCTTGCTGGACAGTGGGGGTGGATGGCTGAGGGAAGGCTTCCTCCAAGCGCTCAACAGGGGACAGCTGCAAATCCCTCATTTGTTGCGCACGGTCTCCTCCTGCAGGCAGGAACTGGCTGAGCTTCCCCTTCAGACGTGGGTCCAGCATCATGCAGATCCAGATGTCCTCCCTCTGCTTCATCTGGATCACCCTTGGGTCCTTGCGCAGGCACCTCAGCATGTGTGCTGCTATTGGGAAGAGTCTGGCCACGTCTGTTGGCACATCATCGACAGCCCCAGAGCCGACAGTGCTGTCCTCCATATCCTCTGCCCCCTCCACCTCATCCTCTCTCCACCCCCACACCAGTCCAGCTGCGCTCTGCTGCTCCTCCTCATCAGCAGCAAGGTCAGGGACCTCCACCAACTCCAAGCCCTTCTCCTCAGAGGTGGCCTGTGAAGCTGCCTGCAGCTCCTGCTGGTCCAAGGCTGCCGCTCCCTCTTCCAGCAGTGCATACAGGGCCCTGTCCAGCACACACACCATGGGGACTCACTTGCACACTATTGCATGGTCCCTGCTTACCATGTTGGTGGCCTGCAGGAAGGGTGCCAGCACTGAGCACACCTGCTGCATGTGCCCCCAGTCCTCCCTGGAGATGATGGACGGGAGGACTGGGTGCACATGCAGTTGCAATGATGGAGGCAACTGTTGCTCGTGCAACGTACTGGCTGACAGCCTGCCTCTGTTCAACCAGACGCTCCAACATCGCCAGGGTGGAGTTCCAGCGAGTTGGAACACTGATCATGAGCCGGTGCTGTGGCAGGTGCAGCTCCTTCTGCACCTCTTCCAGGCTCGCTACGGCTGCCTCAAGGAGTCGGTCCATCCCCTGGTAGGTCCACAGGAACTTTTGGACTACCAGGTTCAGGACGTCCTCCAGGCAGGGGATGTGGGTCAGGTCTCCCCTGCTGATTGCAGCAACCAGGTTTGCCCCATTGTCGGACACCACCTCTACGACTCTGAGGCCTCTGGGGGTCAGCCAATTCCTCTCCTGCTCTCAGAGTTTGGCCAGGACATGGTTCGCCGTCAGTTTGGTCTTCCCCGGGCTGACCAATTCCAGCAGCGCTTGGCAGTGGCGGGGCTTCACGCTGCTGCTGAGGCGGGGGGTTTGGGCTGGTGTGCCGGAGGATGGAAGCGGATCAGAGGAACCTGCTGCAATTCCGCTGACCCTGCATGGTGGCACCACCCACTGCATTGTTGGTGCTGCTGCTGCTCTGACAGTGCCCGATGCTGCTCCCCCCTCCTCACCCCCTTCCACCAAGCTGACCCAATGCGCGGTGAAGGACAGATAGCGGCCTGTCCCAAACCAGCTACTTCACGAGTCCATGGTGACGTGGACCCGTTGACCCACCACATGATCCAGCCCTCTCCCGACATTGGCCATCACAGAGCGGTGGAGTGCAGGGATGGCCGTGCGTGCAAAAAAATGTCGGCTGAGGATTGGCCAATCGGGGGCTGCACACATCAGGAGCGCATGCATGTTGCTCCCCTCCTGCACAAGGGAATAAGGCAGGAGTTGGGAGCACATGGCCTGTGCCAGCAAGCCGTTCAGCTGACGCACGCCTTTTGCTGGCACGAGAATCACTGGAGGGAGCAGAGGAGGCCACTGAGGACTGGCTGCCAGAACAGGCCTCAGTGTCGGTGGCAGGAGTTGCAGAGGGAGGAGGAGCAGTGCGTTTCTGACGCACTCCTGCTTGTGCTGCTGGAGGAGGTGGAGGAGGGCGGGTGGCTGCTGCCAACGGCTTCGCAGTGGTGGCAGGTCTGCCACTGCCACTGCAAGCTTCCTTCAACTTCATGAACTCCTCATGCTCATGAAAGTGTTTCCCTGCCAGATGGTTCACCAGAGAGGTGGTGCCATATGCAGAGGGCTCCTTCCCTCTGCTGAGCTGCTGGCGGCACTGGTTGCAGGTGGCATACTTGCAATCCACATATGGCAGGGTGAAAAAATTCCAAATTGGAGAGGTAAAGTTTCCCCTTCGGCTCGAAGGTGCTGCTGCCGCTGGTCTCCCTGTGGTGGTTGGGGGGAGGGGGTTTCTTAGTGCAGCTGGTGGCACTGGCAGAACTTTCCGGATCAGCACACTGTGTGGCCTGCATACCACGCCCACTTCTGATCCTGCCTATGTCTGCGATGCTGACTAGCAAGGCCCACAGAGGCATCCTCCTCCTCCTCAGAGCTGATGACATCCCCAGGATCTGCCACCCAGTCTCTGTCCTTCACCCTGTCATCATCATCCTCCCCCTCCGCAAACATGCCCTGCTGGGATGACCATACAAACTCCCCTTCTGCATGCATGGGCTGATGGACACTCACCACTGTCTGACTGTCCAAAGCATCATCCCCCAAAGTGCCCATCAGCATTACTTCCTCCTCCAATTCTGCCGCAACAGCACTCCATACGCTCGCTGTGCTTGGGGATAAGAAGGTGCTGAGTGACAGGGTGCTGGTGTTGCCCGCTGGGGCTGGAGAACTGCACTCCTCCTCCTCCTCCCCAGGCAGTGCTGGGCGGCTGCTGCTGCTCTTGCGAACAGGAGTGGTGGCAGGGGTGGAGGACTCGGTTCCAGAGCTAATGGTGGCCTGCTCATCCACCATCAGTTCCACCACAGAGTCTGCGTCCTTCTCCTCAATAGGACGGCTATGACCTGGCGGTGGGAGGAACATCTGCGCCACACGCTGCTGCTGTCTCTGCAGCGTGACTCCCAGCTGTTGGGCGGCCAAGGCGTCCACGGCCAGTGGCTAATGGCGGAATAGCCACTGGTGCAGACGCAGAACTGCGCATGGTGGTGGTAGCGCAGCTGCCACGACCTCCTCTCTTGCCGATGCCCTTGCTGCCCTTGCTGACCCTGCCCAAACCGCGGCTGCTAGTGCCAGACATCGTATATTTTTAAGATTATACAAATGAAAATAAAAAAGTTATGTATGTAAAGGCGGGTGGGACAAGTGGGGTACTTTAATGGGGTGGGACTGGTGGTGGTGGTGGGTGTGTGAGGTGACGGACAGGTGTACTCTACAGCAGAGATCGGTGTAGCGCTAACGAGATAGTGCGCAGTGCGCACACAAAGACCCTAGCTTACGCTGACTGACGGTGTCCCTATACACAGACTACAGTACAGTACAATTCAGCGAATACACAATACAAGTAATATAAACAATAGGACGGGTGTAGCACTAACGAGAGGGTGCGGACAGCGCAGACATGCACTGCGCACACAAAGACCCTAGGTAACGCGGTGACGGACGGTCCCTATACACAGACTAGAGTACACTACAGTACTAACTAAACAATAGAAGAATCTAGCTAAACAATAGAACAGGTGTGACTAGATTACAGAGAGCAGATACAGGACAGTTATAGCAGTAAAGCTGGGCCTTGATAACTACAAAATAGTACAATAATCTATCTAACACAGAAGTAGTACAGTAGAGTAGGACAGGTGAGAGCACAGGTAACTAGAGACTAGAGCACAGAGCAGGGCAGGCTGCCTTGCCTAGGCACAGGGCCTAGCTGCTGCAGCTGCAGCAGCACCAGTGACAGTCTCCCTCCCTAGTCCCTAATCACACAAACTAAACTGCCTAAAATACAATCTATCTACAATACAAAGCAATACAGGTGAATATCAAGTATTGGAGTGTAAAAACACTTGGTGTATTGAACAATAAATGCACTACTTGCACAGACAAAAAGCACTGGAGCAGTCTCTCTCAGTACAGTCAGTCAGTAAGTCACAAGCAGGACGAGTGGGGCAACATGGCGCACGCTATTTATAGAGGGGAGCTTGGCCAGGCTCCCCCTCTGTGATTGGCTGCAGTCAGAGGGCTGGGAGCCCTCTGATTCGCTTGTGAGGACTCGAGGTGACGTCACCCGCTGATGACGCTATCCGAGCTCCGTATTCGAGCTTTCGGATAGCTCGGATATCTCCGGATAGCTGATTGCTATCCGAATGCGCTCGGATAGCAGAGCCCGGATAGCTAATACTATTCGAGCTCGGTATTCGAGCTCGAATAGTGAAAAAAGAGCTAGGAAATCCGAGTATCTCGGATATCCTAGCTCGGATGAGCATCACTGCCCCCAGGTGTGTATAACATTTTTAACTTAAGTTGTCTCTGGTTTCCTTTAAATGAAAAAGCATCAAACCAGCCATATAGCATTTTTTAAATGGGAGTTAGCAAAATTCCTCTCAATTTAGGCTTCCTTTAAATAGCATTTTAGTAAGTCTATTTATGCGTCTTCCCCAAACAAGTTCCTATTCTGCCTTGCTGCCGGCTTTATCGAAAAAATATTCCTGCTGGCAAGAAGACAATATTTTTTTTAAATCCAGCAGTAGGTTGTACACAACATGCATTTGCATGCTAAAACATATCCTTTCCCAGACGTATTATTAGTTTAATAAATACCAGCAGAGTAAAATCAGATACAGCCTTTTCAACTTTAAGAAAAAATATCGAAAGAAACATTTATCACAAGCATCGGCAAAATGTGTTTTTCTGATTACAAAGTCGCAATTAATTTGACAAAATACGCTCATAAATCATGGGCGACCGTGCAAAGGTGGTTCGCATCCAGATAAATTATGGCAATGATTTCTATATCTGACTTAATCTTACTGCTGAATAAAAAAAAATTCACTGAAAGTTTGATTTTGTTCTGTATCTGTTTGTTATTATAACTGGATTTCTTATTACTTTCCAGATGATGTTTTCGGTTGCAGGTTCTCTCACTTGCTACACCATAAGGAATAAAATTAATCTTAAAGGAGGGGAAAAATGTCCTTCTAGAAAACAGCTGCATCAATAACATTTTTTTTTCCGTTTCAACAAATGCACAAATGTCAGTTTAGCTCCGGTAGAACACAGCCCTAGATTTAGTAAAGAGAGATAAATATTTATGAACTTGCTTCATTTCTATCCTTTGTACAAGAAGAAGCTGTATTCAGTACATATTAATCTCTGTATGAAATATGGCGCAGATATAATGAAGCAGTAGTAGAGAGAAGTGTAGAATTTTGATAGATAAAAGAGTTTTCCTCTTTATGGGGACGCAGCTGTCATCTGGATGCCTGCACAACATATTTTGTACGCTAAACTTCATTAAGACCCTTTATGGATTAGTTTTGCTCTTATTGACTCCTTTTTGTGTAAAGTTTGCCTTCTGAACCTTGTAATAACTTTTCCACTTTCATAATGCTTGTGTTGACTTCCGATGCCATAGCAATGCAGCTATGGGGCTGTAGTGCCAGTGCCACAAAAGTGCCATCTTGGTAAGGAGGCCCTATTTTCTGTTATGTCTAATGACTTGACAACAGCTTCCATTTTAAGAGTGGTAGAAATTTTGTAGTGTACATTTGATAAAGTCACCCATTGAAAGAGGCGCAGGAAATAGCTGCCTTCATTCATATAGTGCCTAAACTTAACCTTAACCTCCCCCCCTTGAATAACTTTAACCCATCCTGGTGTAAACCTAACCTAACCTTAACACACACACACCCTCCCCCCGGTAGGGTGTCAAAATGTAACACCCCCCTCCCCCGGTGGGTAACTCAACCTCTTCACCCCCTGGTGGCACTTAACTGTAACTTAAAGGGAACCAAGCACCACTTTTCTTTTTCCTGGTTTTTAATAGCTATAGGAGCTGCCATGTTCCTCCCCCCTTCTAGCTGACCATTATTTATCCAGGGGAAGGTGTGAAGATAGCATCTGTGACTTCTGTAAACTCTTTGAAGCACAATGTTTTATCTACCACCCGCCCCCTCTTGCTGATGAAAGCTTTTATGTGCTCTCTGCCAATCCTAAATAATAAAACCCCTGTGTCCCTCCATGTGCTGTCTCTGTGTAGCTGGTCCGTGCTTTTTGCTACTGCGCATGTGCGCAGCATGAACCCAGCCTCACAGAGACAGGAGTATGGGGCCAGGGAGACAGGTGGGTGTGTGAGCGGGCGGTCGGGTGTGCGCGTGGTGGGTGTGCTCGCAGCGAGTGCACGCGCACACTTGTGTGCGGCAGGCGCGCCACTGCGCAGTAACATGCGGCGGGTGGCGGTGAGAAACAGACCCTAGAGCCCGTTTTTAAACTTACTAAACTACTAGTGTGAGTGTGAGGGCTTAGGTCTACTAGTGTGAGTAATAAAATAATTACATCCTTATCTGTCTGGAACTTTGGTCAGGCAGGCCTTGCAAGTAGGTAATAAAACCCTCTGAAATGTAAAAAGAAGAGGTATTTTTTTAATAATGAATGAGCTCAAATGCATATTAAATGTGCTATTGAGATTGCCTGGGTGCTTTAGATGGTGCTCGGGTTCACTTTAACCAGTTCACCCCCAAGGGTTTTTATCCTAACGGACCAGAGCAATTTTCAGTTGTCAGCGCTCCTCCCTTTTATTCCCTAATAACTTTATTACTACTTATCGCAAGAAAATGATCTATACCTCGTTTTTTTCACCACCAATTAGGCTTTCTGTGGATAGTACATTTTGCTAAGAATTTTTTTATTCTAAATGCATTTTAATGAGAAAAACAGAAAAAAAAGAAAAAAATCATCATTTCTCAGTGTTCAGCCATTATAGTTTTAAAATTAAACATTCTCCTGTGGATAAAACAAACATGTTTTATTTGCCCAGTGGTCCCGATAATTAAACCGTTTAAATTATGTCCCTATCACAATGTATGGCGACAGTATATTATTTTGAAATATAAGTGGTTATTTTTCTGTTTGTTCTGGCCATAATTACAAGCCCCTATGTAATAAATTAAAATTAATTTTCCCCCATAAAATATAGAATAAAAAAAGCTGAGTCCCTAAGGCAACTATTTATTTATTTTTTTTAAGCTGATTTTTTTTTTTTACAAGTGTTTTTTTGGGGGGGGAGGGTTGGAAGTGTAATTTTATTAATGATGTGTATATACTTGAAAATGTATGTATTTTGTAGGTGTAATATACTTTTTGGCCACAAGATGGCGCTAGTGAACACTCATAGGACGTGTTCACTTTTTTTTTTTTTTTTTTTACTACACTTTATTAAACTGTTACATTTCCTGTTTATGTGAATGGACGTAGCCGCTGTTCGCGGTCACGTCCATTTACTCCAGGCACTGCGATTGGGTAGAGGACCGTTTGGTCTTCTTCCCCAATCACCCAGCACGGGATCCCGACGGTAATGGCGGCGGTAGCGGCGCGCACATGGCAGTAGCAGCGGCGGGAATGCGCGACGTATTAAAACGTCATGTTGCCGTTAATAGCGGTAAGCATGACGTTTTAATACGATAGGATGTCGGTAAATGGTTAAAGGGCCATGTTTAAAGAGATTATATTTCTTTTAGCAGTCACAATACATTATTCTGTAGAGAAAGGGAAGCTTTTTATCTTTCCACAATAGTTGCAAAAATGAGCTAGCCAGGTTATCACATAAACAAGAGAACCACACTCAGACAAGTGGTCTTCTTCCTCATGTTCAGTTCATTTTTAAGGCAAGCATTTGCATCATCTACAGCTTTTTATATGCCTCAGTTTAGTTAATAAACTTACAATAGCTGATTTTCCACGTAGACCACTCAAACCATTCATTCAATCATGCATCCAAAATGATCCAGCTCCAGGAGATAACATATAAGCCACAGGCAGTGTCTGCATGTAAACAAAACCCTCAGTCTATGATCTTGCATCATTACCATATTATCCTCTGCTTGCTTAGATATTTAACCTATACTGTAGATGCCCTCAACTGATGTTCTTGTAATTTTGCTTCCATGAAACATCCGATAATGTTCAGCCAAAGGCCTTTTTGGATCATTTTTAATAACATACTCTAGTAGCCCTCTTATTTTTGCTGATATACTTCAGCTGGCAGGGACACTGAACTCACTCCATATTACAGTTTATAAAAGCTTTGATGTCATACTTATGTTCACCTGTACTGTCGGTGAAACAATCTATTTTCTCTATAAACGTGCACAGTTTACAACCAGAGCTCTTAAACATGCTATTAGGCTCCTTCTTATTTAACCAAATAGCTCCATTTTCAGATATTCACTCTGGACTAAGTGATTGTCTAGATTGGAGGCTCTACTAGCAGTTTCAAGGGGTTTAAGAACATTTAGGTCAAGCACAGTAGTTAGAAAAAAAAATAGACTAGTGTTTATTTGGGGCCCCTGCCCACTTGTATGCTGCTGATCACAATTGCAGAAACTACACAAAGACATTAGAACTGCATAGACTGTACTGCCATCTCTCAAAGATGCTATAGGTGCCAATAATATATCTCTATCAACATTCAAGCCTTCTTAAAGAAAACCTGAACTGAAAATTAAAAGTCAAAATAAGCATACACAAGTCATACTTACCTGTTGTGTAGTCTACTCCTCAATCTCTTTCTCCTCTCCTGCGTCCTGTTTGTCCAATGTGATCAATGGAATTCTCCGTCCTCCATTTTGAAAAAGGCCATTACACCATAACAGCTTTCTGGTCAGCACACAGTTAAACTGTAACATCGCCCACTTGAGCCATAGGGAAACATGGACACATCAGTTCTTCTCTTAGCTGTAACTGACAGCAACTGATATATAACTGACAGCAACTGCAATATTTCAGTTCTGACAAAATGTTGTCAGAACTGGAAGGGATCATTGTCAGAAGAAAATGGTGATTTTCTGAGAGGAACTGATGGCAAGGTAACTATGTAATGTTCATTTGAAGTTACCTCATGTGTTTATTTTAAATAATTTTACTCAGTACAGGTTCCCTTTAAGAGCTTTACGTGAGACTCAATGTAAATAACCTCTCTCCCTAAAACGATTGCACATCTTTCAAACCTTCAATCTTAAACATATGGTCTTCTGTACAATTCTAACCTAGCTAGATAAATTGTTTGAATGGGATCCTTCTCGGCAGCAAGGAGGAGAGGTGGTGGCTGGTGGCTTGGAGGAAACTATGACCTGCCACCGGGTTCCACAAGGCTGACTGCTGACATTATCACTTTCAGGTCCAGGAAGGTAATAGTCTGATTACTATATGCATATCTTAATCTTCTCATTTTATTGTTGTTATTTAGCTTAATCATAAATTCATCTGGCATTGGCACTGCCAGCCCTTCACACCCACATCAGCTGGATAGCCAATCCACAAAGGTGTATGGTTCTAGAACATCTCACCCTGCAATACTCCCAGAAAGTGAAATGCAAACATGCATAAGGCAGAAAGAGCACATGCTTCCCCATAAGCCTAACATCAGCCTATCAAGTCTATCATCCCCATCAGCCTATCATCAAACATGATGCAATTATATTCTAGTACCAACTCCACAGCTTGATATATAAATTCATTATGACCTTTTGCTCTTTACCAAATTCCCTCCTGGTTAGGGAGTGATGTATATGAAGACTCAATGTAAATTCCCAACAGGAAAACCCTGAAGCCCAACAGGGTGCCCAAAATATCACATGCTCTGTACATAAGATGGAACGCCTCTCACCCTTACTCTCCCTTACTCTTATGCTTACCCAACCCCCGGTACGCTGCCCAATACCGTGCTGTGGGCTGTACTGTGCCAGTATGCAGTTTCATCAGCATGGGCTGCCTGCATCACTGAAGCCTTGCATACACTACCAGTTTTAATACTTCTCCCCTCTACCTGCTCCCACCTATCATCAGGGTGAAGGGGTGGAAACCTTAGTAACAATGATGGTAGGTGACACAGCGCTACTGTGGCTCATGGATGGAAGGCCAGAAACCCCAGGGCCCAGAGTGTGACCTTTTTTGGTTAGCGTGGAGCAAGGAAGAGAGGCTGGGAAGATATGTTGAAATCTTAATTGTAGGTAAAAATAAACATAATGATATTGCTATGCTGACCATTTCCCCCAATTACTATTACTGACAAATACTTACATGGTAGTTTGATGGCACTGTGAAAGTACATAAAG
Source organism: Hyperolius riggenbachi (assembly GCF_040937935.1). Taxonomy (NCBI): domain Eukaryota; kingdom Metazoa; phylum Chordata; class Amphibia; order Anura; family Hyperoliidae; genus Hyperolius; species Hyperolius riggenbachi. The sequence goes on from NC_090646.1 coordinate 557,720,078, forward strand.
AAGCCCAGACTCCTGTATCCCTCTTCCATTAACATCACCTGTTGTGTTGTGCAAAACAAAAATTGATATGCATGTATTTTAAAGTGGCAGACATGAGCAGAAACATTTACTTGTACTTAATGGAGCCATGCAGCTCTGTCCATCATCACGGTGCAGCTGTGCATTATGGCGTGGTGAGGAATGTGGCTGCTCATATCTTCCACTCTAAAATGCAGGCATGTACATTTTTTTGCACATTGCAACAGGAAGCATCAGTGGGGAAGGGAAGAGGTGGTGTCTGGGCATACATGAAAAAAGCATGCCTGGAAAAAAGGGGGCAGGTGATTGCTGCTAGAAGACTATCACTAGAATTAGCGCTATTCTACTGCTGGATTCCGATAATAAAATATTTGTAATCTTTACTGATATTTTACTATGGCTAAACCTAACCCTACTCTCACACAGAACCCTCCACTACTGATGCCTAACCCTAAATTCCCCCCCCCCCCCCGATGGTTCCTAACCCTAAGATCCCCCCTGGTGGTGCCCAATCCTAACACCTCCCCCTTTCCCCGGTGGTACCTAACCCTAACACCACCATGGTGGTGTCTAACTCTAACCCCCCCAGTGGCTCCTAACCCTAACCTCCCAGTGGTGCCTAACCTTAATTCCCCCTGCCTAAATCTTAACCCCCCCGCATGTCGCAGAGCCGTGATGCACGTCAAAGAAAGTAAATTTGGGCGCCCGGAGGCACTGAAATTATCTTGATTGTTTGTTTAAACTGTGTAAAGTGCTGAAGTGTGCATACAGTTTAAGGGCTCATACTTGAATTCTGCAATCCTACCGGTGAAGGTTAGAGATCATTTTGAGGATGTAGGTTCAAGTTAATCTTGAGTAAAGGTTTAGGTTAGGGTTAGGCATTTGGGGAGGAAATTCGGTCAGAAAGGCTAGAGCACAGAAAATATGGGGTTTGGTTAGGGTTAGGCTTACTGAGAAGTCAGGTCAAGAGAGGTTAGGAAGTCAGGATATCCAGGTGACACTACTTACCTTGAAATCCAATGCTTAGTTGAAATATGTGAGCCATGCAAATGACTGGCCAGTAGCCACTCCTATATTGACTGGAGATTGGAGAACAGCAAAGTTTGGAAAGGTTAAGATCACAAAGGAAAACTTCTACTTTGAGTTCAGCAACAGTCAACATCATACAGTTAGTCAGTAAAGTAGATGCTGTATTGGGCTAGAAACGAACAAAGCTCTAAGACCATCATTTTACAAGACAGCCATTTATATGAATAATAAATACCACACTAAACTGAGAAACAGCACATGCGGGCTGCTGTCTTTAATTCCTACAAACAACACTTTTGACAGCTTTTTCAAACTTTCCTAAATTTAGTGTTCCAGGACATAAATGACATGTGTGGAAAGGGTTAAAAGAACATTTTTTGCACATCTCAGTACTGTAATCGATTTGTATTTCAGCAGACTATGTAACCTTTACAGATGTGACAGCAGTTAAAGTTTACCAAATGCCTTTGGTGATTTGTAGTGTCACTGAGTGACACGTGTGACTGATGTATTTCTTTAGGGAAAGCTTTGTTTTATTCCCTTAACATCTCTCAAACAAAACGAATTGAAAATGGAACATTTTGTGGAAATATATATATATATATATGTATGGACTGTGTACTTATACATAAAAGAAGAATGACAGCTTGGCCAGGATATGGAAGCTTGAAGTGTGGTCATGGGATTGATCATTTTATAGAACCTTTACCTATAATATGTATGTTTATCTCTCAGGAACATGCATCCGAGAAGGCAACATCCAGACACACGTGACATGATGGCATCAGGACACATAAAACAACTACTGTAATATGTGCCAGTATGCATCATACTCATGCACACAGCCTGCAGCTATTTACCACTTTCCCTACATAACCAGAATAAAACAGTAGACATTAATTTCACCTAAGAGTACCTTTCATAAGAACTTTCATAAGAACAGGCAAATCCACAGAAGCATGAATGACCAGATCCCCTCGCCACTCCAAATCTCTAGTGACATTTGAAAAATGTCCCAAATGACTTTTAGGCCCCAACCCCTGTGGGCGACATTCCTCATGGATGTTTGAGCACCTTTAACCCTTTAGCAGCCAATTTATTTGGAGGCTTGCAAGTGCTCCAGGCCAATTTAGTTTAGCACATTTATGGTGTCTTATTTGTTACATTTACCATCTTCTAATTAGTACTGCTGTAATGTGTAATTGTGGCCACTTGTCAGTAGAGGGCAGTGTGAGACAATAACAGAGGACTTCTGCTTTCAGTTTCTATATCCTCTTCTAGCAGATATATCAAAGCATTCCAACAATTTGCAGCACAATTAGTTCTGTTAACTGAAGTCAAATACAGTGCACTTATCTCAAACGGGATAACTCTATTGAAGTTGCTGATGGATTAAAGTAGCCACACATCATACAATTGGTTAGATTGCTTTTCAATTTTAAAATGACAATCAATTTTTCTGATTGTAACATTTGATAAATCTGACCAATGTATCACACACGTGTTCAATTTTTCCCCAGTTATGAAAAAAACACGATTGAAAACCCTGAAAAAAAATGCTTAGGTCTATTAGCCAAGAAATTCACAATCTATCCTACTCTGTTCAATCTTTATAAAAATTGAGCTGAAGAATCAACAACTCCCAACTGAATTAAAACAATAAAAATGGAGAAATCAATCAGATTACTCGCTCGGATAAAAAAATATTTTTCGATTTTTCTGCATACTCTATCTTTTTTTTTTCTTTATCAAATCGCTGTTAAACCAAATCTGTTATTGTATGGCCACCTTTACACTGTATAAGCAATTAAGCTAGCTTCAAAGCACATTATTCAAGCACAGATCAGCAGCTCAAACTGCATCTTGTTTAAACATATGTACAGTGTAACTCCTTACATACATACTGGAGCTTCCATACATACTGGAGCTCACATGCCTGACAATATATATACTGTATTAATATATCTTACAAAAAATGTAAAATAGGCATTATTGGAGGTGGCTGGATAGTGCAATGGTTAAGGGCTCTGTCTCTGACACGGGAGACCAGGGTTCAAATCTCGGCTCTGCCTGATCAGTAAGCCAGCACCTATTCAGCAGGAGACCTTAGGCAAGTCTCCCTAACACTGCTACTGCCTATAGAGCACATCCTAGTGGCTGCAGCTCTGGCGTCTGAGTCCGCCAGGGGAAAAGCGCGATATAAGTGTTTGTCTTTTAATCAGAACCTGCTTTTACTGTATTCAATAAACTACCTAAAGGGTTTTTACTCCACCCCACTCAATTCATGACAATATATATATATATATATATATATATATATATATATATATATATATATATATATAACAAATGGAAACCGCAAAGCAACCGCAAATGTAGTATGAGAACAGTTGTAAAAATGCCACGTAGCGAATAAGACTCTTTTCTTAAAATATTGGTTTGGAAGCTGATGCATAAGTGCTGGAAGCCGTTGCTGTTATTGTCTGAATATAGATCATTTCAGAAAAAAGGGCCACACAAGTTTATGGTGCTCGTTTGTGAAAATGAGAAGCAACTAAGCTGAAACACTCTTTACCGTGATGTGTCTTCAGGTCAAGGTCGGCAGAAGGTGGCAGGAACTTTTTTGTATTCTGGGAGGAGCTGGGAGATAGTGTTGGGCGAACACCTGGATGTTCGGGTTCGGGCCGAACATGGGCCAGATGTTCGGCATGTTCGGCCCGAACGCCGAACTCAATGGAAGTCAATGGGACCCCCGAACATGCCCATTTTGGGGGCCCTATGGGGTCGCAGGCATAAGGGGGGAGCATGCCCCGATCGCGGGGGGGGGTCGGAAATTCCCCCCACCCCCTCCGCTAGCGCTCCCCCCTCTGCCCGCTTCCCCATAAAAAAAGTTTAAGGCAAGTTAAAAAGTACCTGGTGGCTGGCACTGGCAGTGGAGTGAGGAGGAGGAGGAGTCCGAGTAGCAGAGTGACGCGTTGAGGCCGGGCAGCGGGCGGTTCAGCGGTAGTACCCTTGTGGTACTTCCGCCCTTTCTCTGACCTCACGTCCTCTGCATACGAGGGTACGCGTCACGCGTACCCTCGTATGCGTCATCACGTAGAGGACGTGAGGTCAGAGAAAGGGCGGAAGTACCACAAGGGTACAACCGCTGAACCGCCCGCTGCCCGGCCTCAACGCGTCACTCTGCTACTCGGACTCCTCCTCCTCCTCCTCACTCCACTGCCAGTGCCAGCCACCAGGTACTATTTAACTTGCCTTAAACTTTTTTTATGGGGAAGCGGGCAGAGGGGGGAGCGCTAGCGGAGGGGGTGGGGGGAATTTCCGACCCCCCCGCGATCGGGGCATGCTCCCCCCTTATGCCTGCGACCCCATAGGGGGGCCGTATTGCGGCATGTTCGCGCGAACAGGGCCCTGTTCGGCCGAACAGGGGCCCTGATCGGCCCTGTTCGGCGGGCATTGAATAGTTCGGGCGAACCCGAACTAAAAAGGCCGAACACCATCAGGTGTTCGGCCGAACTCGAACATCACCTGAACAGGGTGATGTTCTGCAGAACCCGAACAGTGGCGAACACTGTTCGCCCAACACTACTGGGAGAGAACACAATAAACAAACTCAGATCTAAGTTTTATTCCATGAATATAAACAAAAATATTTATTTATTCCGGATTTTGGTACCTGTTGTGGCTATTTTAGTAAGCAATGTTTCTTAAACAAATTGACTGCTCCATGACAACATAAGCAGTATAACAAACCAAAAATCTGCAAAATCCAAAGTTATTTTACAAGTCAGTGCATTTAATACGAAGAAGAATACACAGCCTATCTTTGGGAACTGCTGTGATGGCTAATAAGCACATATTTCCATGCAAAACGTGTATTACCACCATGAATGTCAAATTACAAAAATGACTTTTTTCTTTATACGTATTTTTTAGATATTTGATCTTTGTTTGAACAATACTGAATATATATATATATATATATATATATATATATATATATATATATATATATATATATATTGTGTATACACTGTTATTAGTAGTTTAAAACAAATTAAAAGCACTTGAAAATAACCAAAGAACATTCTTTTTACTATATGGGCAAATCCAGAGTTCTCCAAAAGTAAATTATTCCTCCACGTTTCAGTAGGTATAACACAATAATTAACATACAATCAAAATCAACTTACAAACAACCTCCTACAACCTCCTATTTGTAAGGTCTGTGCGTGTGTGCATGTGTGTGTGTGTGTATATACTGCATATTCTGGCGTATAAGACTGCTTTTTAATCCTTGAAAATCTTCTGAAAAGTCAGAGGTCTTAGACGCCGGGAGTCATTGATGCCGGGTGATATTCCCTATCCTGTTACTGACTCTCAGATCTCACTGCTGAGGACTGTAGTGAAGCGGCGCAGGTGCACTTGTGCGAGATCTGAGAGGCAGAGAAGCAGGTAAACAGGGTACAATGGTGGGTCGGAAGGGTGAAAGAGGCGTGTTTTATGGGCACAGCGCGATCTATTCTTCTATACCGCTCTGATAAACAGGGAGACAAGGAAGGCTGACCAATACGCTTAGGGAGACTGAGAGTTGACCAATCCAACCAGTCAGTCGGCTATATACTGATATATACTAGCTGCACCATACAGTACAGCACCAGTATCTGTTCATACATAGCACCAGTATATCCTGTTTTTTAAATTTTTATTTGGTGTGCATTGGACGAGGGGTAGTCTTATACGGCGTGTATATTCCAAACTCTATATTATAACTGGAAAAGTTGAGGGGTCGTCTTATACGCCCACTCGTCGTATACGTCGGAATATAGAAAATATATATATATATATATATGATAGCATTGACATTTTCTGCAGTGTTTTTCAAAGTACATTGAATAATTCATGTCACTACTCTCCCTCACATGATGTACTTACTTATAGAAACACGCAGAGGGTGTACAAGCTCCATGCAGATAGTTCCCTGGCCTAGGAACTTTAACTGTCCAATTACAGTGCATCATGGAGAAGCTGGACTTTTTTAAATCACTGATGCTTGAGGGTCCATTTATAAAAAGTTGCTATGAACTCCAAACTGCCAGTTTGCATTCTTAACAAAAACAATTTTTTAAATGATGTTAATAAAAGTGGTGCTTCAAACCTTTAATACAAGAGCTCAGCAAATTGCTTAGTACAGGCTCCACCCACTAAAAGAGTTTCCCATTGGTCAACCTAATGCAGACAGTTGTGAATTGTTTAAATCATAGAATATTCATCCAATTTCTCATTTGCCCGGCAGATCACATCATGTTTTAAACATCATGTAACCCAACTTGACCAATTTGACCAATCACTAGCTTGCAGGAAGAAGCAAAACACCCCTGAAGTGGCGGCTCCAGGAAATTTTTTTAGGGGGTGCTATGCAGGTGCTGGACCAATTTCCGGGGGAGCTGACGGCAAAAATGGGTGCGGTTACAACCTGCGGCGCGCGAAGCGCGCCGCGGCGAAAAAATGGGCGTGGTCATGACCGGATGAGGGCGGGGCTAACTGTAATTTAAAGTGAACCCAGGGTGAGAGTGATATGGTGGCTGCCATATTTATTTCCTTTTAAACAATACTAGTTGCCTGGCAGCCCTGCTGATCTATTTGGCTGTAGTAGTGAACTGAATTACACCTGAAACAAGCCATGCAGCTAATCTTGTCAGTTCTGACAATATTGTCAGAAACCCCTGACCTGCTGCATGCTTGTTCAGGGTCTATGGTTGAAAGAATAAGAGGCAGAGGACCAGCACGGCAGCCAGGCAACTGGTATTGCTTAAAGGGAGATAAATATGGCAGCCTCAATATTATTCTCACCTCGGGTTCCCTTTAAGGGCCCGTTCAGATCACAAATGCGGATGGCCATGCGTGCAGAACGCAATGCGTACGAACGCATGGCCATCCGCGATTGTGTGCGTTGCGTGGCTGATCCCATCACTGAAAAGTGAATGGGACAGCCACGCGTTTTAGCAAAATCTGCGTGCAGCATGCGTTCCCGGACCGCACAGGTCCGGAACGCATTCAGTGTGAACATCATACATTGCACTCTATGCAATGTCTGATGTCGTGCGTATCGGCCACCTGCACGCGTTTCCAAAACGCGGCTGGAAACGCGTGCAGTGTGAACGGGCCCTTAAAGTGCAACGCAAAGACAGAGGGCCCAAGTTTTGGTGACCCTTTTCCCAGAAAATTCACATAATTGTGCAGGTTTTCTCAAGAAAATACACGTAATATGAGCAGATTTTAACAAAAAACACGTCCAATGACCCCAATATGCACAATCGGTGGCAGATATGGCCCCAATATGCACAATCGGTGGCAGATATGGCCCCAATATGCACAATCGGTGGCAGATATGGCCCCAATATGCACAATCGGTGGCAGATATGGCCCCAATATGCACAATCGGTGGCAGATATGGCCCCAATATGCACAATCGGTGGCAGATATGGCCCCAATATGCACAATCGGTGGCAGATATGGCCCCAATATGCACAATCGGTGGCAGATATGGCCCCAATATGCACAATCGGTGGCAGATATGGCCCCAATATGCACAATCGGTGGCAGATATGGCCCCAATATGCACAATCGGTGGCAGATATGGCCCCAATATGCACAATCGGTGGCAGATATGGCCCCAATATGCACAATCGGTGGCAGATATGGCCCCAATATGCACAATCGGTGGCAGATATGGCCCCAATATGCACAATCGGTGGCAGATATGGCCCCAATATGCACAATCGTTATCAGATATGGCCCCAATATGCACAATCGTTATCAGATATGGCCCCAATATGCACAATCGTTATCAGATATGGCCCCAATATGCACAATAGGTAGCAGATATGACCCCAATATGCACAATCGGTAGCAGATATGACCCCAATATGCACAATCGGTAGCAGATATGACCCCAATATGCACAATCGGTAGCAGATATGACCCCAATATGCACAATCGGTAGCAGATATGACCCCAATATGCACAATCGGTAGCAGATATGACTCCAATATGCACAATCCGTAGCAGATATGACCCCAATATGCACAATCGGTAGCAGAAATGACCCCAATATGCACAATCGGTAGCAGAAATGACCCCAATATGCACAATCGGTAGCAGAAATGACCCCAATATGCACAATCGGTAGCAGAAATGACCCCAATATGCACAATCGGTAGCAGAAATTACCCCAATATGCACAATCGGTAGCAGAAATTACCCCAATATGCACAATCGGTAGCAGAAATTACCCCAATATGCACAATCGGTAGCAGAAATGACCCCAATATGCACAATCCGTAGCAGAAATGACCCCAATATGCACAATCCGTAGCAGAAATGACCCCAATATGCACAATCCGTAGCAGATATGACCCCAATATGCACAATCCGTAGCAGATATGACCCCAATATGCACAATCCGTAGCAGATATGACCCCAATATGCACAATCCGTAGCAGAAATGACCCCAATATGCACAATCCGTAGCAGAAATGACCCCAATATGCACAATCGGTGGCAGATATGGTCCCAATATGCACAATCCGTAGCAGATATGACCCCAATATGCACAATCCGTAGCAGATATGACCCCAATATGCACAATCCGTAGCAGATATGACCCCAATATGCACAATCCGTAGCAGATATGACCCCAATATGCACAATCAGCATCACCTGAAAAAGAAAAGAAAAACCCATTTACTCACCTACAGCCAGAAGACCTTCTTTCCCGACCTCCTGTCCCGAGTCCCGACCTCATTGTGGCGCGCAGCGCCCGCGCGCCCACGATCCTCTTCCTTCCCGACGTCACGACGAGACTTCCTGCCTGCATGCAGAGAGCAGGGCTACGGGAAAATGGCCGCCCGAAGTCTGCAGAACAGGGCTCCGGGCGGCCATCTTACCGTAGCCCTGCCTGCTGCTCCGTGCTGCCGCTGTGTGAACTGACTTGGCGTCTTTTAGACGCCTGAAGTCAGTTCACTCCAGGGGGTGCTTTGGGGGTGCTTGGACAATTCTAGGGGGTGCTCGAGCACCCCCAAGCACCCCCCTGGCGCCGCCCCTGCCTGAACATCACAGCGGTGTTTATAATGCAGTAAATATGTGCTGTGATGTTCAGCAGTTCCTAGAATCACTTAAAGCAGTGGTTCCTATTCAACATATATATTATGTCCCTTTGTTTGATTTGCTCTCGTTGTTGTTGAAGTGTGTTGAATCACCATGCCTAGATCAAAGGAACTCTATAAGTCCTTCTGAAAGAAAAACATAATTGGATATTAATAATTCCACAATCAGAAGGTCATCTACAAATGAAGAAGAAGATCTGAAATAACTTCCAACCTGACCAGGTTGGAAGCAACAATACAAAGCAACTAAACTGAAACACTCTTTATCGTGATGTGTCTTCAGGTCAAGGTCGGCAGAAGGTGGCATGAACTTTTTTGTATTCTGACAGGAGCTGGGAGAGAATACAATAAACAAACTCAGATCTAAGTTTTATTCCATGAATATAAACAAAAATATTCATATAATCTGGATTTTAGTACCTGTTGTGGCTATTTTAGTAAGCAATGTTTCTAAAACTTTATAAATAAAATAAATAAAAAAATAAATAAAATAAAAACAAATTGACTGCTCCATGACAACATAAACAGTATAACAAACCAAAAATCTGCAAAATCCAAAGTTATTTTACAAGTCGGTGCATTTAATATGAAGAAGAATAAACAGCCTATCTTTGGGAACTGCTGTGATGGCTAAAAAGCACATATTTCCATGCAAAATGTGTATTACCACCATGAATGTCAAATTATGACAATTCCATGTTATATCTAGCAAGTCAAACAAGTCTAAGGACTGAATAGATTGAAACTACTTACTTACCCATTTAGTAGAAAAATGACTTTTTTCTTTATACGTATTTTTGAGATATTTGATGCTTGTTTGAACAATGCTGAAAAAAAAATTATATGTATATATATATATATATATATATATATATATATATATATATATTAACCACTTCACCACTGAGGGGTTTTACCCCCTGACCACCAAAGCAATTTTCACCTTTCAGCGCTCCTTCCATTAATTTGTCTATAACTTTATTATTACTTATCGCAATGAAATGAACTATATCTTGTTTTCTCCGCCACCAATCAGGCTTTCTTTAGGTGGGACATTATGCCAAGAATTATTTTATTCTAAATGTGTTTTAATGGGAAAATAGGAAAAATGTGGGGAAAAAAATAATTATTTTTCAGTTTTCGGCCATTATAGTTTTTAAATAATGCATGCTACTGTAATTAAAACCCATGAAATTTATTTGCCCTTTTGTCCCGGTTATAAAACCGTTTAAATTATGTCCCTATCACAATGTTTGGCGCCAATATTTTATTTGGAAATAAAGGTGCATTTTGTTCAGTTTTGCGTCCATCCCTAATTACAAGCCCATAGTTTATAAAGTAACAGTGTTATACCCTCTTGACATAAATATTTAAAAAGTTCAGTCCCTAAGGTAACTATTTATGTATTTTTTTTTATTGTAAATTTTTTAATTTTTTTTTAATTACAAAAAAAAAATGGGGAGTGTGGGAGGTAATGAGCTAATTTTTTGTGTAACACTAATTTATTTCTATGTAAAAAATGCTTAGGGTGTAGTTTTACTATTTGGCCACAAGATGGCAACAGTAACTTTTTGTTTATTGCGACCTTCCGGACGCTCGCAGGAAGTAGTAGGAGGCTGTGTGTTTGTTTTTTTTCACAATGATCGCGCTGCCCATCGGAGAGCAGCGGATCATTGCAGGGCTTAGATCAACGAACGGGAATGGATTTTCCCGTTCATTGATCTCCGGGCGAGCGGGCGGCGGCGTGTTTAAAACAAATTAAAACAAATTAAAAGCCCTTGAAAATAACCAAAGAACATTCTTTTTACTATATGTGCAAATCCAGAGTTGTCCAAAAGTAAATTATTCATCCACGTTTCAGTAGGTATAACACAATAATTAACATACAAACAAAATCAACTTACAAACAAACTCCTACAACTTCCTATTTGTAAGGTCTGTGCGTGCGTGCGTGCATGTGTGTGTATATACTGTATATTCTGGCGTATAAGACTGCTTTTTAACCCTTGAAAATTGTCTGAAAAGTCAGAGGTCTTAGGCGTCGGGAGTCATTGATGCCAGGTGATATTCCCTATCCTGCTACTGACTCTCAGATCTCGCTGCTGAGGACTGTAGTGCAGCGGCGCAGGTGCACTTGTGCGAGATCTGAGAGGCAGAGAAGGAGGTCATATATATATATATATATATATATATATATATATATATATATATATTCTACTTAAAATACTATTATTTATTTTGTTGTTGTTACACCATGTCTTTTAGATAGCATTGACATTTTGTGCAGTGTTTTTCAAAGTACATTGAATAATTCATGTCACTACTCTCCCTCACATGATGTACTTACTTATAGAAACACGCAGAGGGTGTACAAGCTCCATGCAGATAGTTCCCTGGCCTAGGAACTTTAACTGTCCAATTACAGCGCATCATGGAGAAGCTGGACTTTTTTAAATCACTGATGCTTGAGGGTCCATTTATAAAAAGTTGCTATGAACTCCAAACTGCCAGTTTGCGTTCTTCACAAAAACAATTTTTGAAATGATGTTAATAAAAGTGGTGCTTAAAACCTTTAAGACAAGAGCTCAGCAAATTGCTTAGTGCAGGCTCCACCCACTAAAAGAGTTTCCCATTGGTCAACCTAATGCAGACAGTTGTGAATTGTTTAAATCATAGAATATTCATCCAACTTCTCATTTGCCCGGCAGATCACATAATAATTCCACAATCAGAAGGTCATCTACAAATGAAGAAGATCTGAAATAACTTCCAACCTGACCAGGTATAGCAAGTTCAGCCACACAGTAGAACATGCTGAAATCTCTTTAAAAAAATGTCATCAAATGATTGTTTTCAATGCAACTGGTGTCCAATACAACTGTACTGATAACAGGTCTTATGTACTTGCTGAACCATTTCTTATGTGCTATAAAGTTAATAATGAATATTATGTTTTTAGCGATAAAGGCTTAACAAGTGTAAACTTTTACTTGCAAACAGTAATATGCATAAATACATGAGCATATACATATCAGTTATTTATAGTGTGCATATAATAAAGGCTCCAGGAGATGTATTCACATCTATGCACTACATCTCCTGACATGCATTGCAGCATGCATCTCCCAACATGAATTGCAGCCGGGAGCAACCTCCAAGGGTGGAATCTTTTAACTGAGGACAGTGATGGCGTACTCCACACAGACTGGGGGGCCACAGGAGTAACCCCCCCAAGAACAATCCTCTAACCCCCAGCCCCGCAACAACATACTGTGTTACAAACCTCCCTTGTGGGAAGGTTCAAGACAATGACAAGAAAAAGTGTGATGGGCACTCAGTGCACTTAGACCTAATGATTATGGGAAGATTTGACAAAGAGACAAATTTGTCTCTAATCAAATCTGATTAGAGATAAATTTGTCTTTTTGTTAATTTTGCCCATACACTACAGGCCGAGGGTGCTCAAGCAGGCATTTCACAGGGCACGGATGAAAAACCGTAGTGAACTTATCAACCATAGACCCTGATAATCTGATAATATGGTGAGACTTAGCACTATGTTTAACAATGGCTGGCCACAACTATACAAAGCTCTACGTGGAGCCTGGCCCATCCTTTTGTCAGATGATCACCCTAAAAAAACACATCAGTGCCCATCCATCCATTACAGCCAAAAAATGCCCTACCCTTAAGGACAAATTGTGTCCCATCCATTTCAGGAATAGAACAGGTAGAACACATATATGGGTTGGAACAAATTAAGGGCTCAATAAGAAAGGGTGACATTGTGGTGAAGCTTCTACAAAAAGAAGCAAGATGGATCTATTATTTAGACACCAAATCCCCCAAGGGGACTTAATGAGGATTTATCAGGTTTTTTGTGAATTGTTTATTACTATGTATCTAACAGCAATGCTTTTGTCATTTCACACCCTGTATGAGTTTCTGTTGATATGGATGGATGTTCATGTGATGTTATACATTATCCTGTATGTATATGTTATGAGAATCTGTGGACATTGCCTGTTTGGACTCTCTTATTGGACTTCCCTGGGACTCTATGGACCCTTACATACTTAACACCTCATTCGATTTGTGTCGGGTGTTGTATGCAGCTTGTCTGAAATGGACCTTGTATGCGACGTTATTGGCATGGCTATCTGTCTGGACTGCCTTCTGAACTTACTGCCCTTGCGGATCTGTTGGCCGGATGCTGGAAATGGACTCTTTGCAATTGTGTGCATATATGGAGACACTTCCCCTTTAAATCCCAAATGTGCGTGATATGCTGATTTCTGCAATAGACTCAGGGCCGGATTTGTGGGCAGGTCGAATAGGCTCGGGACTAGGGCGGAGCCAAGGAAGGGGCGGGTTAAAAACAGACAGCAGTGTCCCAATAGCCTCCCATGCTATTTCCTACAATGATGCTGCAGTGTTAATTTGTCTGCAGCCGCCCGCTGCTTTCCTATGCACATAGTAGCATATCTGTTTGTGCAGCAGCGGCGGCTACAGACAGGGACAGAGCGGGCAGCTTTGCTAATATGACAGGAGCAGTGGCCACATCATTGCAGCTCTGCCCGCTGTCATTCAATGGTTGTCTCTCCGCCCCCCTTCAGAATCAGCCTATAGAAGTCGTAGAAGAGGCTTTAGAAAAAAACGTCAGCTTCCAGCCCTTTGTATCCCCGCCCTCCTGCTTGCTCCTGCCTATCAGAAATTCTGAGGGGCGAGGATACAGGAGATCGTGCAGAAAATGAATTCAGCTTGAACATGTGTGTAAGGTAACTAGCTCTGCAATCTACACCTAGCTGTAATGTATAGCTGCACTCCCCCTGCTTCTCCCCCTTCCTGTTCTGTGTCTCGCTGTTCCTTCTGCTTCTACACTGTTTAGAGCAGCATCTTCTGTATTCGTTGATGTGACGTCTGCCCTTCCCCAGCACTCCCTCCTAAGAAATACTGGTAGAGAGGGTTTGTTATGCCGCTGGGAGTGATGAATAGACTCCCAGGGCAGAGGTGCAGACCTTGAAAGAAAAGTAAGTTTACGTTCCTCTGGGCAGGAGGGGAGGCTCACAGCCAGGCAGCACATTTCTGTACATCTACACTACAACTACAGCACATCGCTGTACAACTAGAAACCAGTGTGTGAAATCCCTTACCACTGACACCAGGGGCGTAACTAGAAATCACTGGGCCCCCCTGCGAATATTTGGATGGGCCCCCCCCCCCCCATAGGTGCCAAATAATCGTAATGGGGCAGCGTTTCACTGTAAATTAATTGTAAAGTGGGCAGCATTTTACCAGACAATTGTAATGTGGGCCAGAAAATCGTAATGTGGGCAGAGTTCACCAGAAAATCGTAATGTGGGCCTTTAGAAAATCATAATGTGGGCAGAGTTCACCAGAAAATCGTAATGTGGGCACCAGTCACCAGAAAATTGTAACGTGGACAGCATTCACCAGACAATCGTAATGTGGGCAGCGTTCACCAGAAAATCATAATGTGGGCAGAGTTCACCAGAAAATCATAATGTGGGCAGAGTTCACCAGAAAATCGTAACGTGAGCAGCAGTCACCAGAAAATTGTAACGTGGACAGCATTCACCAGACAATCGTAATGTGGGCAGCGTTCACCAGAATATCGTAATGTGGGACAGAAAATCGTAATGTGGGCAGAGTTTACCAGAAAATCGCAATGTGGGCAGCAGTCACCAGAAAATCGCCATGTGGGCAGCAGTCACCAGAAAATCGCAATGTGGGCATCAGTCACCAGAAAATCCTAATGGGGGCAGCAGTCACCAGAAAATCGCAATGTGGGCAGCAGTCACCAGAAAATCCTAATGTGGGCAGCATACACCAGAAAATCGCAATGTGGGCAGCAGACACCTGAAAATCGTAATGTGGGCAGCAGACACCAGAAAATCGTAATGTGGGCAGCAGACACCTGAAAATCGTAATGTGGGCAGCAGACACCTGAAAATCGTAATGTGGGCAGCAGACACCTGAAAATCGTAATGTGGGCAGCAGGCACCTGAAAATCGTAATGTGGGCAGCAGACACCTGAAAATCGCAATGTGGGCAGCAGATACCTGAAAATCGTAATGTGGGCAGCAGACACCTGAAAATCGTAATGTGGGCAGCAGACACCTGAAAATCGTAATGTGGGCAGCAGACACCTGAAAATCGTAATGTGGGCAGCAGGCACCTGAAAATCGTAATGTGGGCAGCAGACACCTGAAAATCCCCCTCCAGCTAGTCAATGTGTGTGGGCAGCGGGCAGCGGGCAGCAGCGGGATACATACCTTCTTCCTTGCGTTCCATCGCTGCCTTCTCGCTCTAGCGGCTGACGTCACTTCCGCTTCCGGAAGTGACGTCAGCCGCTAGAGCGAGAAGGCGGCGATGGAACGCAAGGAAGAAGGTATGTATCCCGCCGCCGCTGCCCGCTGCCCGCTGCCCACACACATTGACTAGCTGGAGGGGAGCGCAGAGGGGAGAGCCCCGAGGTGAGGGAGAGGGGGGAACTTCCCCTCTCCCCGCCGACTGTGGGCAAGGCTTTTCCCTCATGCTGCCACCCCTCCAGCCCCCAAAAAACGGCCCCGAGCGGGCCCCAGGGGGGGGGGGGGGCGGGCCCCCCCGCGGGCGCAGGCGCTGCAGGGCCTATTGCTACGCCCCTGACTGACACCCTCTCCCTATCCAGCACAGCATGGTCTTCTACCTACTCCAATGGCAGATCCAAACTCTCCTCTGTTCATTACACCTAGACACTTTAAGTGACCCAGAGATGAGTCATGTGGCTGTGTTTTTTACTTACCCAGGGCTGCCTCAAGATCCATAAGCATAGATGCGTCCTTCGCCATCCTCCTGCGGGTCCTCCGTTAAGCCGCAATCTTCTCCAGTAAGCGGCTGTGTGACGTCATCAGGGGGCCTTCTGCGCATGTGCGGACCTTCTGCGGCTGACGTCACTCAGTCAGACTGAGCCCTCTACCGTTTTATTGTGGCAGAACGAGGATTCTGGGCAGACTGCGGGAGGCTTGCGTGAGGACGGCGAGGGACGCATCCGTGCTTCTGGGGCTGGAGGAAGCCCCAGGTAAGTAAAAAAACAGCCACATGACTCATCTCTGGTCAATTTAAGGCTCGGCTCACACTGTAGATAAAAAACTGGTCTGTGTAAAAACGTATCTGTCTCAGGTCTCTTGTATACTACATGTGATTCTGATTTTTTTTTTTCTTATACGATCCAATTTATGAATCTGATTAAAAAAAGTACTGCATGCTGCTATGTTTTTAATCAGAATCAAAAATTGGATTGTATAAACAATTGTAATTGCATGTAGTGTGCAAGAGGCATAAAACGGATACGTTTTTTAAAGGTATCAATAATTTATCTGTTCCGTTAGCACATGGTCAATGTGTGTCCTTTGATCCAGAAAAAATGTAGACCCAAGTTTTCAGTACGTTCGGAGGAACGGATCCATTCTAACAGAGCAATGGGAACGGATTAATAGGTTAATTGGATCCGTTAGAATCTGTTCCGTGACCATCCACTAACAGTGCGGTTTTTAGTTCCACTGTGAACCAGGCCTTATGCTGCATACTTCTGTACAGCTCCCAGGTGTTCTTGCATGTCATTTGACATGTCAGGTGCTGTATAGAAGTATGCTGCTGCATAGCACCCCACTGCATTAAAGAGTATCTGTAGTGAAAAAAGTGCCCCGGGGGTTATATTACTCTGGAGGGGTAAGCCTCTAGACACTGAGGCTTCCATCGTCCTCCTTAGAACCCCTGATTCAGCTCTGGCCCCCTGGAAACTCGGCCCAGGCACACTACAGCTTCCACCGCTGGTTCGCCCTGAATAGTGCACCTAGTGCAGGTGCAGTAGCTGCTTTCCGCTTGGACTCCGGCAGAAATAGTGGAGTCCGATCAGGTCTGCTGTACTGTACCCCCTTGTGGTCGGCTTGCATCTGTGCTGTAAAGCAGATCCAATCGGGCTCGGCTATTTACGCCAGAGCCTGAGCAAGGAGCTGACACTGCGCCTGCATGAAGCTCATAGTGTAAATATATTGTTAATTTCACTTGGAAAGGGGATGGGGGTGGGGGTGGCAGTGCTGAATCGGGGCAGCAGAGAAGGACAGGGGAAGCTTCATTAGATTCTAGAGGCTTCACCCTCAACCCCCCCTCCCCCGAGGTAAATCTATCCCAATGGCAGATTTTTTTCGCTACATGTTTCTTTTAAAATTGCTCTGCTGTGCTACTCTGAAGTTTTATCTGAGCTGCGGTTACAGGGCAGCACTGGAGGGGACCTTTGGGATGGGATAGAAACGTCCCATGACCGGCCTAAATGCTTTAGGAAGTTAGGATGAGCAGAAGGAAAAGGGAAGGGGGGGGGGGAGTTGACAATGGGCCTAGGGTGGTAAAAAGTACAAATCCGGCCCCGAATAGACTCATAGCTATGTGCACGTTGGTTGCCCTGTCAATTGATTAATGTAATGATATATGTTGTATATTAGCGAATTTCTGACAACAAGATTGACAGGGTACTCCACCCTTACTTGTATATTGTATTGCTGCTTGACTCCAGTTAATAATTTCCTTTTGCTCATCATTAGTTATTGATATTGTCACAGAGAATATACTTACTTCCTTTCGCTCCAGCGTGGTCCTGGTTGAACAGGAAGCGCCTCCAATTGGTCGCCGCCGCCTTCCGGGTCACGTCACATGGGCGGCTATTATGACGCACAGTCGCACACACGTGACGCACCTCCTCACTATTTAGTTCGGCGTTAGACGCCAACCAAATTAGGAGCTTCATTCCCCCGCTGCCTCTCTTGCAAGAAAAAGCGTCTTGGACGACACGATACCGGTTTCCCGCCGGGGGCTCCCTCTTCCTCTCCCAGCCCATCCATCCATCTCCAGGTCCTCGGTAACTATAATGCCTCCAATTGTAGTTCACTCCGGTGCCTGCCATTATAGTCGCCTCCATCACTCTCACTGTCAATCTTTTTGATGTTATTTATCACTGCGCTGCATGTTATTTGTTTTTGGTACTAAGGTATTTTGTTTATTTATTGTATCATGATTACTCACTATGCTACACACATTAATCTATATGGCCTCTTGTACCCCTAATTCTGCACTTTAGGCAATACTGTTTTGAACCCGGGTTCTACACCTGCTCTTATTTAGCATCACAGGTGTCAGCTATAGATTATCATCCCTATTATTACATACACATACTGTATATATGTTATTATTGTGATTTTCTACCTCAATATGTTATAGGATGTGATGTTACTGTGGCAATGTAGAGTGATGAATTTTAAATGCTCTTATAATACTATTTAGTGTATCATATATTGATGAATTAATAAATTGTTATATACTTTTCTAACCTTAGTGTGGTGCTATATATGGGCTATCTAAAGTAGTTCTCCTTTTTGAATATGTAAGTTCTAGGCCCCTACACACACTTACTACTGGGTGCTGGTTTCCTACATAGGGCTTTATTCACAAAAGGGTGCTGACATAGTTAGCATGCCTAGAAGCTTTGCAAGTGCTAACTAGGGTGCTAAGTAGTTAGTCTAGTTAGCACTTGCAAACTACTTAGCACCCTAGTTAGCACGTGCAAAGCATGTTAGCACATGCAAAGTGCCTTTTCACTGGCGTACTAACACTTAGCACCCTTTAGTGAATCAAGGCCAATAACTCTCTGTATAAATGCACACGAGGGGCACATTTAAACATTGCGGGGGTATAGTCGTCTCGTTGCTCGTTCGGAAATCGGCCGACGTACCACTGCACACCCGACCAACCAACTTCGGCTCGACATCATGCGGCATGCAAGATCGACCATGCAACCAATTTCCGTCCCGACATTGGTCGCTTTGTCGATCGAGCATGCACTTGGCAGCACCAATTTGATTATAATAATCGAATTGGATGGTCGATTGGCTGCCAATTCACCTGATGTATGGCCACCTTAACAAGTTTACAAGCTAAAACCTTTGTCCTAAGGTGCCCACTAATGATACAGTTATAATTGTAGTGGTCCTCTTCACTTTGACCTTTTTTTAGTGAACTAGTACTATCGCTATGCCAAGCAATGCCAAGCCGTATTACAGAAGGTGCTGAAGAGTACCGCATGCCCCGATGTGCCCAGCGGGTAATTCATTTTGTTCACTTTCCAGTTATTTACTATCTACAACTTTTCAGCATCAGGCTTTGAAAAATGATTATCATTAAATGTTATGGTTTGTAGAAAGTAAGCAGGAATTATCTTGTGTAAAGTACCCTACTTATCTGCCGTACTAGCCAGTCAACAGGGAATCCGCCACTAGACAGTGCGTGTGGCATTATGCTTACACTAAAGGGTTTAAGACCTGAGCAAACTACATTTCAGCTTTATCTCCCTGCCTGCTGGCAATAATTGATTCAGTCGCAGTGGAAGCCAGCACAGTAAAAGACCTGTTAAGAATGTTAAGAGCCGAGATGTCATTTCTAAATAACCTTAATATGCTCGGGTAAAACACTTGCAGATTCCAGCAATGGCTTTTGTCTTCACATAGTTTGCGTAATGGCAGCGTTGAAAGGAAACATTCACTCTGTAATAACAGAATTATTAACTGTGACATCACATTATAGGACTTACAAAAGACAATCCGTCATTTGTAAGTATTGTTATTACATATGTACAGTGGAATATTAACACGACTTTCAGAGACATTCAGAGGAATTGATTTCTGCTTTCATTTAGTAGGCGCTGTAGCAAGGGACATGACTGCATGTCAAGGAAAGTCCTACATGGATAACATCTGGCCCAGGTTTCTACGTGAGTAGCTCCAGGCCTGCTAAGTCAGGTTAGTTTTTGATCAGTCTGACAATTAGTTCAGGTAGCTGATTTAAACCTGGGAGCTGGTATATAAATTAAGCTGGGGAAGAAGGCAGCCAGCTGCTCAGAGCTGCTACCCCAATAGGTTTTACTTCCCATAGTGTGAATTGTACGTATTTTAAAGTGTACCTGAGGCGACATGTGACATTATGAGATAAACATGTGTATGTACAGCACAAAACATATTAATAACCAGGCTGTTTTACTTGTTTTATTTTGCTGCCTGAAAGAGTTCATTTTTAGGCATGGAAGTGACAGCTTCTGTCTTGTCGGGGATATACGTAGTAAACATCAGTGCTGGTCGTAATGGAGAAAGCTACGCTTACGGATCATTACGCGTAATTTTACGCTATTACGCATTACGAAATTACGCTTACGGCATAGACATTCATTTTCGGTACATGTCTATAATTACGCATAGCACTTACGCAATTACGCGTAAGTATACCGTAATTCAGGTTGTTACGTTATAGGCTTACACGTAAAATCCTACTAGCAATTAATGCGTAAGGTCATGCTGTCAAGCGGAAAAGTTGACGCATGGATCAATGTTAGGTAGCCGCCGACTTTAAGGGTTAATAGCAAAGCCCCCTTAAGTGCTAAGAGCCTCAAATTTGGAGAATATATTAAGGAGATCATAAGGAATAAGAGGAAAAAAATTTTTTCAAAAAGACCTTATAGTTTTTGAGAAAATCGATGTTAAAGTTTCAAAGGAAAAATATATACATTTAAAAACCCGCCGACTTTACCGGTTAATAGCAAAGCCTGCTTAAAATTTAGGAACACCAAATTCACAGGGTATATTAAGGGGATCAGTGGGAATAAGAGGAAAAAAATTTTTTTCAAAAAGACCTTATAGTTTTTGAGAAAATCGATTTTTAAGTTTCAAGGGCGAAAATGTCTTTTAAATGCGGAAAATGTCAGTTTTTTTTGCACAGGTAACAATAGTGTTTTATTTTCATAGATTCCCCCAAGTGGGAAGAGTTTTACTTACTTCGTTCTGAGTGTGGGAAATATAAAAAAAAAACGACGTGGGGTCCCCCCTCCCAGACCTCTTTAACCTTTTGTCCCCCATGCAGACTGGGATAGCCAGAATGCGGAGCACCGGCCGCGTGGGGCTCCGCACCCTGACTATACCAGCCCGCATGGTCCATGGATTGGGGGGTCTCGGAAGGGGAGGGGCAGCCAAGCTTTCCCCTCCCCCTCCGAGCCCTTGTCTAATCCAAGGACAAGGGGCTCTTCTCCACCTCCGATGGGCGGTGGAGGTGGAGGCCGCGATTTCCTGGGGAGGGGTTCATGGTGGCATCTGGGAGTCCCCTTTAAAAAGGGGTCCCCCAGATGCCCACCCCCCTCCCAGGAGAAATGAGTATAGAGGTACTTGTAGTACCCCTTACCCATTTCCTTTAAGAGTTAAAAGTAAATAAACACACAAACACACAGAAAAAGTATTTTAATTGAACAAAAAAACATAACCACGAAAAAAGTCCTTTAATATTCTTAATTAACCATTAATACTTACCTGTCCCTTTAAAAGCCAGTTCCCACGCAATATCCTCGGAAATATACTAATCAGTTACAATGCAACAAAGTTATTACAATGTAACAACTTTGTTACTTTGTAACACCACCGCACCCGACGTCACTCGCCGCTCACCCGCTGGCTGCCGCATACACGCTAGTCCCCGCCGGCTCCCGCCGTCCACTCCGCCCACACCTGTCACTCATATACATGCTGGCACCCATGGGTGCCAGCATGTATATAGGTGACATGTGGGAGAGGCGGGGAGGGCAGCGGAGCCGGCGGGGACTTAGCGTCCCTTCACCCGACAGAGCTCTGAGCTATATTAGCTCAGAGCTCTCGAAAGCATCTTTGTATTTGGGCTCCAAGGAGCCCCATTGGTCCTTAGCAGACCAATGGGGTTCCTTCAAATCAGAAGGAACCCCATTGGTCTGCTAAGGACCAATGGGGCTTCTTGGAGCCCAAATACAAAGATGCTTAGAGAGCTCTGAGCTATAGCTCAGAGCTCTGTCGGGTCCTGCAGCACAGACGCGGAGGCGGCGGCGGCGGTGAGTGACGTCGGGTGCGGCGTAGTTACAATGTAACAAAGTTGTTACATTGTAATAACTTTGTTACATTGTAACTGATTAGTATATTTCCGAGGATATTGCGTGGGAACTGGCTTTTAAAGGGACAGGTAAGTATTAATGGTTAATTAAGAATATTAAAGGACTTTTTTCGTGGTTATGTTTTTTGTTCAATTAAAATACTTTTTCTGTGTGTTTGTGTGTTTATTTACTTTTAACTCTTAAAGGAAATGGGTAAGGGGTACTACAAGTACCTCTATACTCATTTCTCCTGGGAGGGGGGTGGGCATCTGGGGGACCCCTTTTTAAAGGGGACTCCCAGATGCCACCATGAACCCCTCCCCAGGAAATCGCGGCCTCCACCTCCACCGCCCATCGGAGGTGGAGAAGAGCCCCTTGTCCTTGGATTGGACAAGGGCTCGGAGGGGGAGGGGAAAGCTTGGCTGCCCCTCCCCTTCCGAGACCCCCCAATCCATGGACCATGCGGGCTGGTATAGTCAGGGTGCGGAGCCCCACGCTGCCGGTGCTCCGCATTCTGGCTATCCCAGTCTGCATGGGAGACAAGGGGTTAAAGAGGTCTGGGAGGGGGGACCCCCCGTCGTTTTTTTTTTATATTTCCCACACTCAGAACGAAGTAAGTAAAACTCTTCCCACTTGGGGGAATCTATGAAAATAAAACACTATTGTTACCTGTGCAAAAAAAACTGACATTTTCCGCATTTAAAAGACATTTTCGCCCTTGAAACTTAAAAATCGATTTTCTCAAAAACTATAAGGTCTTTTTGAAAAAAAAAATGTTCCTCTTATTCCCACTGATCCCCTTAATATACCCTGTGAATTTGGTGTTCCTAAATTTTAAGCAGGCTTTGCTATTAACCGTTAAAGTCGGCGGGTTTTTAAATGTATATATTTTTCCTTTGAAACTTTAACATCGATTTTCTCAAAAACTATAAGGTCTTTTTGAAAAAAAAAAATTTCCTCTTATTCCTTCTGATCTCCTTAATATATTCTCCAAATTTGAGGCTCTTAGCACTTAAGGGGGCTTTGCTATTAACCCTTAAAGTCGGCGGCTTTTTTATATTATACGGGAGCGTAATATTACGCGATTACGGCAGACTGTGTAATTTCGATGGGAGTTTACTGTCTTACGCGTAATTTGTTACGCGTAAAACGTAACCCTACGGTCTACGCGTAATTAATTACGCGTAATACCGTAACCTTACACGTAACGCTTACGGTGCATTTGTAGTGAATTACGATGCGTAATTACGCTAATGCGTAATTTCGGCCCAGCACTGGTAAACATCTCTAATAAGCAAATTACAACCATAAAAGTTTTCCTGGCAGAATACCAATACCAAAGTTTTCCTGGCAGAGCAGGGGGAGAAAGAAAAAGGCCAATAGTTAATGTATTTTCATTTAGGGGCACTTAAAGTGTGCTAGAGATGCCCCAAAAAAATGAATATATACGTTCTTCCAGCCCCCTCTGGCCTGATCACTCCCTCGGCACCAACCTCTGCCTCCTGTATCTTCCATAAGGGCTCCCGGTATCTTCGGCTAGTCGGGGTCAGTCGGAGCATGCACAGCGCGGCTGTGTGCACTCCCCGTTTTGCTCCCGCGGCCTGGAGAGTTCTGCGCCTGCGCAGTAGTACTGCACAGAGGCAGAGAGCTCCTGGCACCAGGAGCGCGACGGGGCAGGTGCGTGCAGCTGGACCACACATGTGCTGTAAGCCCCAGTTGCCGACGATACCAGGAGCATTTACGGAAGATTCAGGAGTTGGAGGAGGAGGATGGCGCCGAGGGAGCGATCAGGCCTGAGGGGGCCCCAGGTATGAATGAATTTTTTTTTCTTTTAGTTTCAGGTTTCCTTTAATAGGCTGACACTGAGCCGAGACAACAAAACATTCAATCTACTTTGTAAATGTTTAAATATAAACAAAACCATGGGATGTCTAAAAAAAGAAAGTCGTTTTTAGGAGTAGGAGGATAAATAGAATTGCTTACATCATCAGTTTATTTTCACCTCAGGTTCACTTGAAGATAACAATATATTGCTAAATCATCCAAAAACAAAAGAAAATGAGATCGACACTAGATGACGGATGGCTCCAGGGGTAGAAGGTGAACAGGCTGTGCCTCCAGATAGCCGGATAGCAATTCAAAACAAACAGGAAAAAGATCTGGGCACCAGCTCTGTGATGATTCAAAAACCTTTTATTGCATCCCCAGCATCCCCATACACACAAGTGAAAATAAGCCTGACAGCCGTTTTGCAGGCTAGATGGCCCGCTTCTTCAGAGGCTATTAGCTGGGGATGCAATAAAAGGTTTTTGAATCATCGCAGAGCTGGTGCCCGGATCTTTTTCCTGTTTGTTTTGATATTGCTGAATCATGTTTACATAAATTGCTCTGACATGTCTAGATTTTATTTTGAACACCGCTGTCAAGAATTGGCTGTTGAAAAAAAAGAAATAAAAAACATATTTTTTTACCTTCCAAGATATCCCTGAGCCAGTGGCATAACAATAAAAATTGCAGAGATTGCACTGGGGTTCCTGAACCACTGATGCCTACCAGACCACCTTCTTTATATTATATACTCACTTAGATCTTCATTGGTGCTATGCTAGTAATGATCCCCTTTACAAGTGCTTTGAATAGTGATAATCATTACCAAAAAGTTCCCCTTCCCTACACGGGTAAACCTGATCTGAGAAACAGGGCCTTTTCCAGCCTGTCAGCTACCTTGGTGTCCTCCCGGGCTGATTCATTGTGCCTCTGCAGTCAAATTAAAGTCCACAGCCTAGGGCAATCATGGGCAAACTTAGCCCTCCAGCTGTTAAGGAACTACAAGTCCCAAAATGCATTGCAGGAGTCTGACAGCCACAGTCATCACTCATAAAGGCTAATGCATTGTGGGACTTGTAGTTCTGTAACAGCTGGAGGGCCGAGTTTGGCCATGCCTGACCTAGGAGCTACTGCGCATGCGCTCTTATGTCCAGGAGAGTTCTGTGCATACACAGCTACAAGTCTATATTTTCTGTTCATGTGCAGAACGCTTCCAGCCTCTGGAGCATGTTCAAGGAGACACGCAGCCGGGACAGCGCATGCATAGTAGCCCATTAATGGGGGAAGCACACACTATGCAATAAAGTTTCCAAAGGTACAAACATAGACCCAGACTTGGCTACAATAGGTTTCCCAGGTGGAGTGGAAGAGTTTTTTGTGTATCTTTGGGAGAGTATATATTACAGGGATCCAAAGATTAGATGCCATAAGATAATTGTGCAGATCCTTAGCAATTATATTTCTTCTTAATGCTTCATCCAAGATGATTTTTATATTCTTCAGAAGCGCAAAAACCTAATCTTAAGACCCTCCTCTAGATAGGGATGGTTGGAAATGCCAATTTCCAATGCCGTGAAAATTCCGAATTTCTGCCAATGCCGATCACCGATTCCGCGGATTTCCGAGTTCCCGATTTTCATTTTCTGATTTCTGAGTTCCGATTTCTAAGTAGTATTTTTGCAATTTTTTGCATTCTCTGATTGGCCAAATACTTCTGAGAACTTCTAAGTTGACTCTGCATTTTCTGATTTCCGAGTAGTGTTATTTTGCATTCTCTGATTGGCCAAATACGAGTTGACTCTGGATTCTCTGATTGCTTCTGAGTTCTGTGATGAGGCTAAAATTACCGAATTGCGGTAATGCAGTATTTCTGCAGAAGTGACGTCTGGTTTCCGAGTCCAGTTTTCCTATTTCCAATTGGATACATTCATTTCTGTACAAGTTGCTAAAGCCTTCCTGAACAATAGTGAACATACTACAGTTTCAGAATAACCGTCACTTTGACCATCTGCTATATCAGTGTTCCATAACACTGGTTTTCAGGGATACTTTCTACATTTGTGACTAGAAAAGCACCTTCTGAGAGGCAGTCTGTTGTTTTTCAGTGCTTGAGCTTTTAGAAGCAGAACTTTGAAATACAATGCAGGAACAGAAGAAAAAATATGGCTAATGTGACCCATGGAGCCTATTTTAGCAAATTCCCCCCAAAAGCAAAATGCCTTACGAGCCACATTTGTTCAATTTAACCTTGACTGGTTCACTTCAATGACGTTAATTCATTGAAATGGCTACAAAGGGAATGGAAAAAGAAAATGTTGTTTGCCTTATCCTCTTGCATTAAGAGATAATTCAGTGAGTAAATACACTCTGTGACTTATACTTATGATTCCATATCTTAGCAACCAGAGTCCAGGTCATTCTTAATAAGGGAAAACAAGCAAATTGCAGATATGGTTTTACTGAACATTTTAAGCTTATTGAAGTGGTTCAGTCTCTGTTAAAAGCTGTGTTTTGTATCCTTCAAATGATTCTCTTTCTCAACAATGCTGGCTTTTTAGAAAACTATGATGAGCGCCGACCTTAATGAAAGCTAATCTCCGGCCTTTTTACTGCACAAAGACTACCCGGGTTGGGTCATTCTTGTTTTATAACTTCACTTGTTTTTAGAGAACATATGATGTGAAGCCTATCTCCAGGCAGAGGTCTAAATACCTCATTTAAAGGGGTTATCTGGGGGGGGGGGTGTTGAAGATAAAATCAGACACTTACCTGGGGCTTCTACCAGCCCACTGTAGCAGTAATGTCCCACGCCGTCCTCCAACGATCCGCCATTCCCTGCCGCTGGCCCCCGGTCTAATGCCGCGTTAGACCGGGGGCCAGCGACAGGGAATGGCGGATCGTTGGAGGACGGCAGTAAGCTTCCGATGATGAACGCGGGAGTGAGCACCGGCGTGGCCGCGCAGCCACAGTCAGCTGAGATGCCGCATCTCAGCTGACTGTGGCTGCGCGGCCACGCCGGTGCTCACTCCCGCGTTCATCATCGGAAGCTTACTGCGCAGGCACAGTACAAGAAAACTTCGTACTGCGCCTGCGCTGAAGCTCCCAATGACACAAACGGGAGTGCTCATTATTCGTCTTGCTAGACGAATAATTGCCCAATGTCGGCGGCGGGGAACGGGTGACCGGAGGAGGAAAAAAAAAACACAAATAGTTGCCTTAAGGACACCGATTTTTTTATTATGTATGTCATGAAGATATATTACTGTTATTTTCGTATATAAGGGCTTGCAATTGAGAGGTAAAAAAAAAAAAGAAATAGCACCTTTATTTCCAAAAAATATATTGGCGCCATATATTGTACTAGGGACATAATTTAAATGTTGTGATAGCCGGGACTAATGTGCAGATAAAATGGGTGGGTTTTCTTTATAGTGGCATTGCTTATTTTAAAACTATAGGGGACAGAATTAAAGAAATAGTGTATTTCTTTTTCTTCTTTCATTTGCCTATAAAATGCAAAGAAAATAAAGTAATTACTGAAAACAAGTATTGCCCACAAAAAGCTTAATTTGTGGCGAAAAAAACAATATATAGATCATTTAAGTATGAGAAACAGTGATAAAGTTAACGGCCAAATGAATGGGGGGAGCGCTGACAGGTGGCTTTTGACGTGAAGGTAAAATGGCCTGTAGGCTGAAGTGGTTAAGATAACAGAATATTTTTGCAATCGGTTTCTGGAGCACTCTTACTTCCATATCCTTGCAATTCATGTGAGTCAGTTTTTCACCTATCTTAGGGCACCATGATTACCATAGTAATCTGTGAGTCCTTGCCCACTGATTTTGTAAGGTCAAAATTGGATGGTAAAAACAGTATTATGCGGTTTTCTTGCAAACCGAGGCAGCAGCATTATCAGGCTACCAGGGTGTTGGGAGCTGCGAACATGATGACACTGTGACACAGGTAGACAGCACCACCATTAAATAAGTGCAGTGATAGGGTAGAAAACCAAGAACTAAATGGCAAAAAAAACAAAAACTAGACAAAAATGACAAATAACATTTATATTGCGCTTTTCTCCTGGCGGATTAAAAGAGCTCGAGCTGCAGCCACTAGGGCGAGCTCAGTAGACAGTAGCAGTGTTAGGGAGCCTAGCCTTGCTGAATAGATAGGTGGTAGCTTACTGAACAAGAAGAGCTGAGATTTGAACCCAGGTCTCCTGTGGCAGAGGTAGAGTCCAAAACTACAAGGCAGAAACCCAAAACCATAGGACCTCCCATAACAGAAAAGGAGGCATCTAAGGGGACCAGAGATGGCCATTCCATCATAAAAAAAAAGGGAACGGCTATTCACTTTAATTGCTTGCCTTTTTATTCTAAAATAGTACAAAAACAGAGCAGAAAGGAAAATGGGCTGATGTCATTGCGGTTATTTTTGGCCTAAAATGAAAAACTAGAATTGTTTTTTGGAAGAGAATCCTAGACTAAACAAATATCAAAGCATGTGTAGGTAATGATCAGCATTTGATCCAAATTCCATATGAAGATTATAGCATGTAATAATACATGTTTAAAATAAGAGGGAAGATTTTACATGGGCAACTTAAGAGAAAACCTATCTGGCACTGATAAAAGGCTTTTTTTTTGTTCTCAGACAAGCACACAACCTGGTATTGAAATAAACTGGAATAATGTTAAATCCAACTTTTTAGTGAATAAATGCTTGGTTATTTGAATCATCTTAAAAAAGAGTGGATATTTGAGCAATGCTAAGAAGAGCACAGAGTTATGTGCTAAGAAGAACACACAGAAGTCAATCATGAGGTCGATAGAAGTGCAACAAGAGATCAGAGCATATGGGTATCTCTTCCATGATTGTATAACTATAAACATTATTAAAGACCACTAAGATTGTGATTTGTCATAAATAACAGCTACTTTTTTCTTAATTTGCCTTAGTTATCTTCAAGAACATTAAGAATCAGCCACATTGTCCATTCAACACCCCCTCCACCCTTTCCCTTTCTTTCTTCCCCAAACACAGTTTTTGTAAAAGCAAACTTACTTGGCGAAATAAATTGATTCTGATTTTTTTACAAGCTCTCACTCCCTTCTGGGACTTCCCCTTCTTTATTCAAACAGGAACTCTTAATACCACTATTTTAAAAAAAAAAATCTCAGGACTCCCTACTAGGGTGAAGTCCAGAGCAATTGTTCAATAGAGTCCTGATCCGCAACTTAGCAACTGTACACTGCATTTGTTGAGTGGGGAAAAAAGCTGTCAATTTGGATTTTTGCAACCATCATTTCAGATTTCCTACCTTAGTTTTACTCGCAGAGACAGACACATCTCTCTTACGCATTATTTCCCATTAAACAATGTCAGTGTTTTAAGATTACCCAAGTCGTGTTGGAAATGCTACATAGAATGGAAGGAGTCACTAAGAAGACCATTCTTTAGGAAGTGCACAAAAAGGCCGTGGTTTCTTTTTAGAAAAAAATATTATTTTAATTTTTGAGCAGTCTTAGCGATGCAAATTGAGATGAAAAAATGATCTGCAATAAAGTTAGATTACAAAATTATTTTTTAGGTGATGCATATGGCATAGCAAAGATGGAACTGCATTTAAAGGGAACCTAAACAGAGAGGGATATGGATGTTTCCTTTTAAACAATACCAGTTGCTTGCCAGTCCTGCTGATCTCTTTGGCTGCAGTAGTGGCTGAATCACACACCTGAAACAAGCATGCAGCTAATCCAGTCTGACTTCAGTCAGAGCACCTGATACGCATGCTTGTTGAGCGGCTGTGGCTAAAAGTATTAGAGATACAGGATCAGCAGGGGAGTCAGGCAACTGGTATTATTTTAAGAGGAAAAATCCATATCCTTCTTGTAACGCTCGGTGAAGCACAGAGAGGTCTGATTACCGGTGACCTGCAGCGTCACGGGGAATACAGACGTATACCAGATTATGTGTGATCTGCAGTATCACCGATAATCCAATATACCAGCTAACCTCTGTTCACCGGAGTAGAGTGTAGTGTTTTGGTGTAACAGTAACACTTAGAGGACTAGGCCTCAGTACAGTAAGACGTACTGTACAGATTACTTCCGCAACCCTGAGCTCTCCAAGGCGGGAGGAGTCAGACTGCTAGCAGGAAGTATCTTCTGAAAGTCACCCTCAGGCGGAAGGGTTACTAACAGAACGAAGAACCTCCTCCAATGATGAGGTCGGTTCTCGAGGTCGGACAAGCCAGGTCGTACACACACAGACAGATAAAGTACAAGATCGAGAGGCAGAGACGGAGTCAAAGTACAGGCAGGGTTCGGCAACGGGGTATCAGGTATATCGGGGTACAGAATCAGGAGGCAGAAACAGAGTCTAGGAGCGAGCCGGGGTTCGGCAACGGTGTATCAGAGATAACGAGGTACAAGATCAAAGTTCAGAAGAGTAGTCAAGGCAGGCAAGAAGTCATAACAAATATCACAATCAAACTAGTACTTTAAGCTATCAACAAATCTATCTTAGTGTAGGATTACAGCTCCAGCTGGTCCCGGCACACTAACGGATCTGACTAACGGATCTGGGTGCTCCCACGTATGTGAACGCAACGCCAGACAAGGAACAAATGAACAGCCAGCAGTATATATACACATATCCCCTCTCCAGCACCTCCCTAAGTGCTGGACCAATGAGGAGTGACGCTATGGTCAGCTGACCTGCCTGGTCAGCTGACTCTCCCCTGAGAGTAATAAATTATGTTTGAGTGCGCGCGCGCGCGTCACTCTGAATCTTGTGGGACTATGAGTCCCAGCAACAGCAGCCCCGTTCTGCGGTGTCCCCGCAGCGGGGATCTGCTGGCTATCTGCCGCATTCAGCGCGGCGGTTTCGCCGCGTTCTGCGGCCTGATGCACGGAGGCAGCCGCCTCATGATGCGAGGAGGCGGCTGCCTCTCCGTGCGAGAAGTTCCTGTGTGCGGAAGGAGCCGCCCGCCGCTGGCTCATGGCGGCGGCTCCTCCGCGCTTTCTCACAGTACCCCCCCCCCCCCGAGGAGTGGACTCCGGACAGCTCCTTCCAGGTTTTTCTGGATGTACAGTATGAAATTCTTTCACTAACTCGTCCGCATGCATGCGATTCCCCGGTACCCATTGTCTCTCCTCAATGCCGTACCCCTTCCATTGTACGAGATACTGCACCGAGTTCTGTACCGTACGTGAATCTATAATCTTTTCCACTTCATACTCGGGTTGGGCATTGACTAAGACAGGAGGAGGGGGGGCGGGACCCACCTGGACTGCAGGTTTGAGAAGCGATACGTGGAAAGACCTCACTCCACGCATACTGGTGGGAAGATCAACGGAGTATGTGACATTGTTAATCTTCCTAGTAACTGGAAACGGACCCACGAACCTGGGACCAAGTTTGTCCGAGGGTTGTTTCAGGGTCAGGTGACGGGTTGACACCCAAACCAAATCTCCTGGTTGGAATTTCCATTCCAACGAGCGTCTCTTGTCAGCCTGACTTTTCTGACTCTGGAATGCCTTTACAAGGTTATTTTTGATGATCCACCACATGTCCTTAAATGATCTCAGCCACATCTCCAAGGCTGGGAACGGAGTGGCCGCAACTGGCAGTGGGGAGAATTTAGGCAGTTTACCGGTCACAATCTGAAATGGGCAGAAACCTGAGGACGAACTCTTTAAGTTATTGTGGGCAAATTCTGCATAAGGTAAATATTTCACCCAATCATTCTGTGCCTCAGCAACGTAGCATCTCAAAAATTGCTCCAGCGACTGGTTGACCCTCTCCGTCTGGCCATTTGTCTGTGGGTGATACCCTGAGGAAAATGACAATTTCATGCCCATCAAGTGACAAAATGCCCTCCAAAATTTCGAAATAAACTGAACTCCCCGATCAGATACTATGTCTTCTGGAATGCCATGTAGCCTGAAGATATGGATGATAAATAAATCGGCCAGTTCCTGGGCCGAGGGGAGTCCTTTCAAAGGCACGAAGTGGGCCATCTTGCTAAAACGGTCGACCACCACCCAAATAACTGACATGCCTTCAGATCTGGGAAGCTCCCCCACGAAATCCATGGACAAATGGGTCCATGGTTCGCTCGGGGTGGGTAAAGGCTGCAAGGTACCTACAGATGCCAGCCGGGAGGGCTTGCTTCTTGCGCACACCGCACATTCCCTGACAAATTCTTTACAGTCAGCGGCTAGCGAAGGCCACCAAGCACATCTGGCCACAAGATCCTGCGTCCTAGATGCTCCTGGATGTCCCGCATTCTTATGGGAGTGAACCATCTCCAAGATCTGGAGACGGAAGGGTAACGGAACAAATAACACCCCGTCTGGTTTCCCCTCTGGGATATCCTGCTGAAAAGGACTCAAAGTCTCTTCCCAGTCCTCCCAAGTCTCGGTGGCGGCTAAGACCACATTTCGTGGGACAATGGTTTCAGGAACAGGGGGCTGTGCTGTCTCTGGCTCAAAACACCTAGAAAGAGCGTCTGCCTTGGTATTCTTACTCCCTGGCGTATAAGTGATCAAAAATGTAAATCTCGAGAAGAATAGTGACCATCGAGCCTGCCTTGGGCTCAATCTTTTAGCCCCCTCGATGTATTCTAGGTTCTTGTGGTCGGTATAAACTGTGATAGTGTGCTCCGCTCCTTCTAGCCAGTGACGCCACTCTTCGAAGGCCAACTTGATGGCTAAGAGTTCCCTGTTGCCTATGTCATAGTTTCTCTCTGCCGGAGAGAACCTTCGGGAAAAATAGGCACACGGGTGTAGTCTACCCTGGAGACCAGAACGCTGGGACAGCACAGCCCCCACCCCGATCTCTGAGGCGTCCACCTCAACAATAAATGGAACGGAGGTGTCAACGTGTCTGAGTATGGGAGCTGAACAGAACAACCCCTTTAACTTAGAAAAAGCCTGTACTGCCTCGGGAGGCCAATGAGTGGTGTCTGCCCCTTTTCTAGTAAGGCTAGTGAGAGGAGCGACCACTGTGGAATACCCCTTTATAAACCTTCTATAATAGTTCGCAAACCCCAAGAACCGTTGCAATGATTTTAACCCCACCGGCTGTGGCCACTCCAGGACCGCGGAAACCTTGGCAGGGTCCATAGACAAACCTGAGGTGGAGATTATGTACCCCAAAAACGCAACCGACGTGACCTCGAAAATACATTTTTCGAGCTTGGCGTATAACAAATTTTGCCTCAGTTTGTCTAACACCATCCTGACATGGGTTCTGTGTTCCGAGAGGTTGTTAGAAAAAATGAGAATGTCGTCAAGATAGACTAGAACGAACTTTCCCAATACCTCCCGAAACACCTCATTGATGAGTTCCTGGAAGACGGCCGGGGCATTACACAACCCGAAGGGCATCACCCTATACTCGTAGTGCCCATCGGGGGTATTGAAGGCCGTCTTCCATTCATCGCCCTTCCTTATACGCACCAGGTTGTATGCCCCCCGTAAATCCAGTTTAGAAAATATGCTAGCCTCAGTGACCTGTGTGAACAAATCGTCAATAAGTGGTAACGGGTAGCGATTCTTCACAGTGATTTTATTGAGACCTCGATAATCGATGCAAGGCCGTAACCCCCCATCTTTCTTTTTGACAAAAAAGAAACCTGCCCCAGCGGGCGACCGGGACGGCCTAATGAAGCCCTTTGCCAAGTTCTCACGAATGTATTCCTGCATGGCAAGTTTCTCGGGGCCAGACAAGTTATATAAATGACCTCGAGGAGGCACACAACCGGAACGAAGATCAATGGGACAGTCGAAGGAACGATGCGGGGGCAACTTATCCGCGGCCTTGGGACAAAATACATCGGCATAATCTGCATATTGCTTTGGTACACCTTCCACCTGTACCTTGGTTAGACCCAACGTTAGTCTCCCCAAACACTGCTGGAAACAGTGAGGTGACCATGCCGTCAACTGTCCTGTGGCCCAGTCTATCTGTGGGGAATGTACCTGCAACCAAGGCATGCCTAGGATAATAGTGGAGGTGGACATCTGCAACACATAAAACTGTAACTGCTCCCCGTGTAAAACCCCTATGGTGAGTCCCACAAACGGAGTCTGTGACAGGGGACAGTTCCGCTGCAAAGGGGAGTCGTCAACTGCCGTGACCTGGATGGGGGGTCTCACGGGAGTGAGTGGTAACCCCAACTCCTGAGCAAACTCAAAATTCATAAAGTTAGCCGCTGAGCCGGAATCAATGAAGGCTTCAGTGGCAACAGATTTATCTTCCCATGTGACCGTACATGGGAGAAGTAATTTTTTTTCCCTAAGGGGTGAAGTCTGTGTGCCTAGGGTGTCACCCCCCACTACTCCTAGGCAGACCCGTTTCCCGCCCTATTGGGGCAGTTTCGCACCCTATGCCCTGCCTCTGCACAGTATAGGCACAGTTGTTCCGTCATCCTCCGCCTTCGCTCCACCTGGGTCAATTTTGAACGACCAATTTGCATCGGCTCTGGTGGAGGCAAGGCCAGAAAGGGTGAGACAGGCGGAGGTGCTGGTTCAGAGGCTGCAGCAACCGGTGCCGTATACGAAGTCACCCTGACACGGTGACTTCCCCTAGCCTGCTTCTGATGGCGTAGCCTGCGATCTACACGAATGGCCGATGATATGGCCTCATCAACTGTCTTGGGCTCTGGTACTGTCAACATTAAGTCAGAGACCTCCTCCGTCAATCCAGACAGAAAATAATCCATAAGAGCGAAGTTATCAAATCTAGAGGTGATTGACCACCTACGGAACTCCGCCGCATAATCCTCGACCGACCCTCTGCCTTGCCGCAAAAGCTTGAGTTTCCGCTCTGAGGTCACAGCAAGGTCAGGGTCGTCGTAGATTATGGCCATGGCCTTAAAGAACTCGTCTACCGAAGTCAGAGCGGTATCGGTAGCAGGCAGGTTATATGCCCAGGACTGGGAGTCCCCAGTCAATAAGGTTTTAATAAAGATGACCCGTTGGGCCTCAGTCCCCGAGGATCGGGGTCTCAATTCAAAATACGACAATACTCTACTCCTGAAATTCCGGAAGTCCGACTTGTGGCCGGAAAATTTCTCAGGGACAGGCATACGGATGTCGTCACTAGGAGGGGATCGCACTGAATCGACTGATGTCTGGAGGGTTCTCACAGAGCCTGATAAGGCATCAATTAAGGCTTTGTGCTGACCTAGTGCTTGATGGATGCTATCCACCGAAGTGGCAAGCACAGTCAGAGGATCAGTGCGTTCCATCGGTATTTTTGGTCTGGCGTTCTGTAACGCTCGGTGAAGCACAGAGAGGTCTGATTACCGGTGACCTGCAGCGTCACGGGGAATACAGACGTATACCAGATTATGTGTGATCTGCAGTATCACCGATAATCCAATATACCAGCTAACCTCTGTTCACCGGAGTAGAGTGTAGTGTTTTGGTGTAACAGTAACACTTAGAGGACTAGGCCTCAGTACAGTAAGACGTACTGTACAGATTACTTCCGCAACCCTGAGCTCTCCAAGGCGGGAGGAGTCAGACTGCTAGCAGGAAGTATCTTCTGAAAGTCACCCTCAGGCGGAAGGGTTACTAACAGAACGAAGAACCTCCTCCAATGATGAGGTCGGTTCTCGAGGTCGGACAAGCCAGGTCGTACACACACAGACAGATAAAGTACAAGATCGAGAGGCAGAGACGGAGTCAAAGTACAGGCAGGGTTCGGCAACGGGGTATCAGGTATATCGGGGTACAGAATCAGGAGGCAGAAACAGAGTCTAGGAGCGAGCCGGGGTTCGGCAACGGTGTATCAGAGATAACGAGGTACAAGATCAAAGTTCAGAAGAGTAGTCAAGGCAGGCAAGAAGTCATAACAAATATCACAATCAAACTAGTACTTTAAGCTATCAACAAATCTATCTTAGTGTAGGATTACAGCTCCAGCTGGTCCCGGCACACTAACGGATCTGACTAACGGATCTGGGTGCTCCCACGTATGTGAACGCAACGCCAGACAAGGAACAAATGAACAGCCAGCAGTATATATACACATATCCCCTCTCCAGCACCTCCCTAAGTGCTGGACCAATGAGGAGTGACGCTATGGTCAGCTGACCTGCCTGGTCAGCTGACTCTCCCCTGAGAGTAATAAATTATGTTTGAGTGCGCGCGCGCGCGTCACTCTGAATCTTGTGGGACTATGAGTCCCAGCAACAGCAGCCCCGTTCTGCGGTGTCCCCGCAGCGGTGATCTGCTGGCTATCTGCCGCATTCAGCGCGGCGGTTTCGCCGCGTTCTGCGGCCTGATGCACGGAGGCAGCCGCCTCATGATGCGAGGAGGCGGCTGCCTCTCCGTGCGAGAAGTTCCTGTGTGCGGAAGGAGCCGCCCGCCGCTGGCTCATGGCGGCGGCTCCTCCGCGCTTTCTCACACTTCTCAGTTTAGGTTCCCTTTAAAGGATATATAAGGTGAGTTGTAAAATCTATCTTTACTTACCTGGGGCTTCTTCCAGCCCCTAGAGGTCACGTGTGTCCCTCGCCCCACAGCTTCAGTCTTCTCTCATGTGCCACTGGCCAGCACTGAAGTATCACCAACCCCCAGGGGGTCGGCATCTTCTGTGCATACATGCCCATGTCCCTGGGAGCTAAGCTCCCGATAACATGGGTGCGGTCGCACACACAGCCTGCTCGCATGCCAGCGTATGCGCAAAAGGCACTTATCCATCGAGGGTCAGCAATAGTTCAGAGGCGGCCAGCGGGAACCGGGAGGAGACCAGAGCTGCAGTGAGGGACATACGCAACCTCTAGGGACTGGAAAAAGCCCCAGGTAAGTAAAGATAGATTGTAGTAATCATCTTGGATATCCTTTGACTGTCAGCTGTATCTGTGACACAACGTCGTCTACAAAAAAAACTGGCATAATGGATTTACAAAAGTGCAGATAATATCTGTTGTCTAGCCCGCCAGTTTGTCGGATACAGCTACACTTATAAATTAGTAACACATTTGTCACTAACAGCAAAACTAATCAGAGTCTGACTTTTAATATTGTCTTCCCCATTACGCGCAATAAAACTTTTCCTGGCTTTGCACTATATATTATCATGTCTAAAGTCCATAAAATGTGTGCATAGCATAATAATATTAACACAGCAGTGGGCCTCTATAACTACATTTCCTGAGCAGGCTTCCATAACCCAGTAGGAAAGTGGTTAATTGGGTTTTTATTTTTCCATTTCGACATACAAATAATTTTCCTGCCACATTGTTTATTGCATTACAAATGACTCATATTCATTTCATCAGCAGAGTGGTACAGCTCTATTATATCTCAAGATGTTCAGAATCCATTTCTAATTAATAAGTAACATTCTTGTGTTTCATATTTGTTAGTACTTATCTTGGTGGGTTTGTTCTTATGATTAGTTTCACATTGCTTTTTCTTCGGGATGAATAAACAATATTAAATACACTTGTGATGTTTTGGTCGTCTGTGTAGATAATACAGCAAATATACCGTACTTGCATATAAAACAAATAAGCAATAGAGGCATTTAGAGGGAAATATGGTGCTTATGTTCGAAAACACCATAAGCAAGAGAATATTTTAAAAGAAGTAAAAACAGATAAAGAGATAGATAGATAGATAGATAGATAGATAGATAGATAGATAGATAGATAGATAGATAGATAGATAGATAGATAGAAAACAATGCAGGGTGCATTGTTAAAGTAGATCCAAGACAAACTTTTACTCATTGCATAATTGTGTTCCTTTCATATAGTTTATAGGGCATTCCTCATGCCAAATCATTTTTTGTTTTGTTTTAATACTCTAATTCCCTATAAACTAAACAAGCCTCACCCACAGCTTCTCCAGAGTGCCTTGGCAATAGTGATGGGCCGAACCTCCGATTTTAGGTTCGCGATCCGGGTTTGCGAACTTCCGCGGAAGGTTCAGTTCGCGGAAAAGTTCGCGAACCGCAATAGACTTCAATGGGGAGGCGAACTTTGAAAAATAGAAAAAATTATGCTGGCCCCAAAAGTGATGGAAAAAATGTTTCAAGGGGTCTAACACCTGGAGAGGGGCGTGGCGGAGTGGGATACATGCCCAAAGTCCCGGGGAAAAATCTGGATGTGACGCAAAACAGCGTTTTAAGGGCAGAAATCACATTGAATGCTAAATTGCAGGCCTAACGTGCTTTAAAACATCTTGCATGTGTATACATCACAAACACTGGTCCACATGACAGCCCGGGGGGCCCCAGGTCTCTCTCACTCGCTGGGGCCCCCAAACCACCATGCGACACCTAGAGGGAAGTGTGGGCAAGCCCTGGACCTCTCACCTCCAGGGAACTCACCCCACCACCTCTAAACTGAATGCCAACTGCAACAAACACAATTGCTAACTTCCAGCTATAGCAATATCCTGCCTCTATCTGGCCAGCAGACGCCAGTCAGCCAATCAGGTGTACTGTCATACACCCTTTGTCTGCTGTACCAAATCTAGCAGGAATTACATAAATTAGCATTCAGGTGGGAGGCTTCGGTTGGATGCAATCGTGAATTGCATCGTTTACAGGAACGCCCCGTGTAGGCAGGGGTGAGCCTGGGGTGCCTGGCACCTGGGTGCAAGATTTCCTCTGGCACCTATGGGAGTGGTTAAATTAACCGCGCCCAACCACATAACCACACCCATGTCCTGCCTAATCACACCCACACCTTCCACCTCTTTACGCATGCATGTGATACCCCATTCCTACCCCTCTTCCATGGGCTTGCTCCTGGCTGGCTTTGGCTTCCTGCGAGTCTGCTAGTCTCTGGACTGACTCAGGCTGAGAGGCTCTGCGAGTGCGACGCAGTCACACACTGCGTATTTATGGCTGCCTGCGGCCACCCTACTCTCGCTCGCTGACGTCGGCTCCTCCCCCCTGCCAAGCCCAAGGTGGGCTGCCTGTATCTTTCCCGTTGTGCCACGCAGCCTGCCAGTGTTGCCACCCTTTCACGTTATTTTTACTGACAAATACCTAAAAATTTACTGACAAAAGATTATTTTTACTGACAAAATTCCCCCACTAAATGCACATAAGAGACAGCTTTTCCCCATGTAAATGCACATAACAAGAGACCGCTTTTCACCAGAAAAATGCACATAAGAGACCGCTTTTCCCCATGTAAATGTACATAACAAGAGACCGCTTTTCCCCATGTAAATGCACATAACAAGAGACCGCTTTTCCCCATGTAAATGCACATAACAAGAGACCGCTTTTCCCCAGTAAATGCACATAACAAGAGACCGCTTTTCACCAGTAAGTGCACATAACAAGAGACCGCTTTTCACCAGCAAATGCACAGAAGAGACAGCTTTTCACCAGCAAATGCACAGAAGAGACAGCTTTTCACCAGCAAATGCACAGAAGAGACAGCTTTTCACCAGCAAATGCACAGAAGAGACAGCTTTTCACCAGCAAATGCACAAAATAAGAGACAGATTTTCACCAGTAAATGCACATATTGACAAACAGCCAGTGTCCCCAGAATATATAGCCAGGGATATATGTCCCCAGTATATGTAGGCAGGGGTATATGTCCCCAGTATATGTAGGCAGGGGTATATGTCCCCAGTATATGTAGGCAGGGGTATATGTCCCCAGTATATGTAGGCAGGGGTATATGTCCCCAGTATATGTAGGCAGGGGTATATGTCCCCAGTATATGTAGGCAGGGGTATATGTCCCCAGTATATGTAGGCAGGGGTATATGTCCCCAGTATATGTAGGCAGGGGTATATGTCCCAGCATATGAAGGCAGGGGTATATGTGCCAAGCATATGTAGCCAGGGGGTATATGTGCCCAGCATATGTAGCCAGGGGGTATATGTGCCCAGCATATGTAACCAGGAGGTATATGTGCCCAGCATATGTAGCCAGGGGGTATATGTGCCCAGCATATGTAGCCAGGGGGTATATGTGCCCAGCATATGTAGCCAGGGGGTATATGTGCCCAGCATATGTATCCAGGGGGTATATGTGCCCAGCATATGTAGCCAGGGGGTATATGTGCCCAGCATATGTAGCCAGGGGGTATATGTGCCCAGAATATGTAGCCAGGGGGTATATGTGCCCAGTCTAGGTAGCCAGGGGGTATATGTGCCCAGTCTAGGTAGCCAGGGGGTATATGTGCCCAGCATATGTAGCCAGGGGGTATATGTGCCCAGCATATGTAGCCAGGGGGTATATGTGCCCA
Source organism: Hyperolius riggenbachi (assembly GCF_040937935.1). Lineage (NCBI taxonomy): Eukaryota > Metazoa > Chordata > Amphibia > Anura > Hyperoliidae > Hyperolius > Hyperolius riggenbachi. The sequence continues at coordinate 557,760,345 of NC_090646.1, forward strand.
GCATATGTAGCCAGGGGGTATATGTGCCCAGTCTAGGTAGCCAGGGGGTATATGTGCCCAGTCTAGGTAGCCAGGGGGTATATGTGCCCAGTCTAGGTAGCCAGGGGGGTATATGTGCCCAGTCTAGGTAGCCAGGGGGGTATATGTGCCCAGTCTAGGTAGCCAGGGGGGTATATGTGCCCAGTCTAGGTAGCCAGGGGGGTATATGTGCCCAGTCTAGGTAGCCATGTGCCCAGTCTAGGTAGCCAGGGGGGTATATGTGCCCAGTCTAGGTAGCCAGGGGGGTATATGTGCCCAGTCTAGGTAGCCATGTGCCCAGTCTAGGTAGCCAGGGGGGTATATGTGCCCAGTCTAGGTAGCCATGTGCCCAGTCTAGGTAGCCAGGGGGTTATATGTGCCATGTCTAGGTAGCCAGGGGGGTATATGTGCCCAGTCTAGGTAGCCAGGGGGGTATATGTGCCCAGTCTAGGTAGCCATGTGCCCAGTCTAGGTAGCCAGGGGGGTATATGTGCCCAGTCTAGGTAGCCATGTGCCCAGTCTAGGTAGCCAGGGAGGTATATGTGCCCAGTCTAGGTAGCCATGTGCCCAGTCTAGGTAGCCAGGGGGGTATATGTGTCCAGTCTAGGTAGCCCGGGGGTATAGGGTCCCCGTTGAGGTAGTTAGTGACAGGAGCGCTGCGCTCCGCTCCCTCTAGCCGCCACTCCCCCCTCACCTTTCCGCAGCTTCAGACCTCAATCAGCGGGCGACCCGACCAGTGAGAGGGCGCTGGACGCACCCGCTCTATATGCGGAAGTGATGTCACTTCCGCATATCAGTGCGGCGTGCTAGGTCCTAGCGCCCGCCCGCCTGATCGAGGTCTGACGCGGCGGCGCCGGCGGCTAGAGGGAGCGAGCAAGCTTCGGCCACAGGGGGAGAGCGGCGGCCGGGCGGCGCCTCTCAGAGGCAGGCGCCTGGGTGCCTTGCACCCGCAGCACCCGCCCAGGCTCGGCCCTGCGTGTAGGCACATCTCCCACACGGGGTGTGTATACATCAATCAGGTAGTGTAATTAGAGTACTGCTTCACACTGACGCACCAAACTAACTGTGTAACGCACCGCAAGTTACCAGCTGTTTGTGTAGTGACGACCATGCGTCTGCGCAACATGGCGAGATTGATCTTCCTCACTCAGTGATGTCAGGTAATGTGTGACTGCCTTCTCAACTTTCCATGGCATTGTTAAAAAGCTTACGTTTTGTTTTTAAATTACATTTTCTACTTGCTGTGTACTTGTTCAGTACCGCTACAATGAGAATCCTATGGAGGCGGGCAAGTCTGGCATTGTGACCCCGGGGAATGAGGGATGGAATCCGGTGTGGAGCCTCAGCAACGGCTACCCCTACTCATTCAAGGAGGGCAGCAGTCAGGCATGCACGCCCGCCCCGAGGTAGTGACCAAAAATAACAATACAGGAGGACTATCGAGGGCTTGCTGTATTTGAAATGAATGTACTTTAAATCCTTTAACGAGAACCAGTTATGGCGGGCAAAGATGACACCACATTCCTTTCACGAGAATCCTATGGAGGCGGGCAAGTCTGGCATTGTGACCCCGGGTAATGGCCGGGGAATGAGGGATGGAATCCGGTGTGGAGCCTGAGCAACGGCTACCACTACACAGGCAAGGAGGGCAGCAGGCAGGCATGCACGCCCGCCCCGAGGTAGTGACCAAAAATAACAATACAGGAGGACTATCCAGGGCTTGCTGTATTTGAAATGAATGTACTTTAAATCCTTTAACGAGAACCAGTTATGGCGGGCAAAGATGACACCACATTCCTTTCACGAGAATCATATGGAGGCGGGCAAGTCTGCCATTTGTGACCCCGGGTAATGGCCGGGGAATGAGGGATGGAATCCGGTGTGGAGCCTGAGCAACGGCTACCACTACACAGGCAAGGAGGGCAGCAGGCAGGCATGCACGCCCGCCCCAAGGTAGTGACCAAATCCTTTAACGGGAATCCGTTATGGAGGGCAAGTCTGCCATTGTTTGTCACCATGGGTAATGGGCGGGGAATGAAGGTTGGATTCCGGCCCGAAGTGAGAGCCTGCTGAGACCCATGCTGTAGCTGCCCTGACCGTGCTTTGCAGACCAGGCATCTGTGATCAGATGGACCCTTGGCCCAGCGGAAGACAAACCAAGTCGAAAGCTTTTGCCAAGAATGTTTTACGGAGGGCAAGTTTTCTGCCTTTTTTTTCAATTGTTTGAAACTTTAGATGGTTGTATTTTTAAATTGTTTGAAAATGTAGATGGTTGTATTTTTAAATTGTTTGAAAATGTAGATGGTTGTATTTTTCAATTGTTTAAAACTGTATCCATTCAAGTGCAAGTTATGCACTGACTGCCATGTATAATGTGCAGTCACAGATGCAGTGAAAGGTATGCAGTGACTGCAAACAGCTGTTTGTGTAGTGACGGGCATGCTGGACTGGTGCGCACCATGACGAGAGTGCAGGTGATGGTGGCTTTTCAGCCCATATGGTCGCCCGGCTGATGTAGCTGAATGACAGAACAGTGACTGTCCAGCTGATCAAATTTGCTCTGACCACAATGAAACAACGACCTTATTATCTTTGGTGTGCCACCCCCACCCGAGACACTCATATAGCCAGCGGTCATTGCTTCATTGTGATACGCAAGCCCCTTCACCGCAGCAAGGTAATGATCACGAAGGGGGATGGGCACATGTACATGCCTTTTGTTTTTTTGTTGCAGCCGCCTGCAGTTCAGCCAGAAAAATTAGGCAGGCATGTGCACGCCCCAGAAAAATTAGTATAGCGGCCGCTGCTAGCATCGGCCTTAAAAATTCTGGAATCCGCCTAGAGTCCTGGACCCTGGTGGTGGTGGCGGAGAAGGCAGTCAAGTGGCCTGCAGGCAGAGATGCTGTGTGTGGGGACTGACTTAGTCTTCGGTCGTGCAATAGCCCTCAGGGATCCATGCCTCGTTCATTTTGATAAAGGTCAGGTACTGAACACTGTCATGACTTAGGCGACTTCTCTTCTCAGTGACAATGCCTCCAGCTGCACTGAAGGTCCTTTCTGACAGGACGCTTGCGGCAGGGCAAGAGAGAAGTTGTATGGCAAATTGGGACAGCTCTGGCCACAGGTCAAGCATGCGCAACCAGTAGAGCAAGGGTTCATCATCGCTGCTCGCAGTCGCAGTGTGTACATCCACACTTAAGGCCAGGTAGTCGGCTACCTGCAGGTCCAGGCATTGGTGGAGGGTGGATCCCAAAGGGCTACTGTGAGGCGTTGGACTAAAGAATGTCCGCATGTCCGACATCACCCTGAGATCGCTGGAGCGTCCTGTCCTTGCCTGCGTGGACTGGTGAGGAGGAGGAGGAATACTGCCAGTGGTACCTTTATTGCGTTGTACTGTCACATCACCCTTAAATGCATTGTAAAGCATCATTGACAGCTTGTTCTGCAAGTGCTGCATCCTTTCCGCCTTGTGTTGAGTTGGTAACAGGTCTGCCACTTTGTGCCTGTACCGAGGGTCTAGTAGCGTGGCCACCCAGTACAGGTCATTCCTCTTGAGTTTTTTGATACGGGGGTCCCTCAACAGGCTGGACAACATGAAAGAGGCCATCTGCACAAAGTCGGATCCAGAGGTACTCTCCATCTCCTCTTGCTCTTCCACAGTGACGTCACGCAACTCCTCTTCCTCCCCCCAGCCATGAACAATACCACGGGAACGTGGAGCAGCAGAAGCCCCCTGTGACGGCTGCTGCGGTTGTTCTTCTGCCGCTGCCGCCTCTTCCTCCTCCACAGAAACACCTTCCTCATAATTATCCGAGTCTGACTCCTCTCCTTCCCCACACGACTCCTCTTCTTCCTCCTCCTCCCCCCTCTGTGATGCTGCAGGTGTTGAGGAAACCTGTGGTTCGGCTGAAAATTGGTCCCATGACTCCTCCTGCCGTAGCTGTTCCTGTTCCCGCTCCTCCACAGCTTCATCCACCACTCTACGCACGGCACGTTCCAGGAAGTAAGCGTAGGGGATCAAGTCGCTGATGGTGCCCTCAGCGTGACTCACCAGGTTGGTCACCTCCTCAAACGGCCGCATGGTCCTGCATGCATTTCACATCAGTGTCCAGCTGTTGGGCCACAACATCCCCATCTTCCCAGATTGTGTCCTTCTACTGTAGTTGTACAGGTACTGGGTGACGGCTTTCTCCTGGTCTAGCAGGCGAGAGAACATGAGCAGGGTGGAATTCCAGCGAGTCGGGCTATCGCATATCAAGCGTCTCACCGGCAAGTTGTTTTTCCGCTGAATGTCCGCAATGCATGCCATGGCCGTATAAGACCGCCTGAAATGCCCACACAACTTCCTGGTCTGCTTCAGGACATCCTCTAAGCCTGGGTACTTTGAGACAAATCTTTGCACGACCAGATTCAGCACATGTGCCATGCAGGGTACATGTGTCAGCTTCCCCAAATTCAAAGCGGAAAGGAGATTGCTGCCGTTGTCACACACCACGTTGCCGATCTCCAGCTGGTGCGGGGTCAGCCATTGCTCCACCTGTTTGTTAAGAGCAGCCAGGAGAGCTGCTCCAGTATGACTCTCCGCTTTGAGGCAAGACATGTCTAAAACTGCGTGACACCGTCGTACCTGGCATGCAGCGTAGGCTCTGGGGAGATGGGGCTGTGTAGCTGGAGAGGAAGAGGAGATGGCAGCAGCGCTAGAGTTCAACTGACACTCAGCTGAGGAGGAGGAGGTTGACAGCGAAGAGGATGTAGCTGGAGGAGAAGGAGAGGAGGTGGCAGGAGGCCTGCCTGCAAGCCGTGGAGGTGTGACAAGTCGGTCCACTGAACAGCCACGTACTCCCTGCTTGCTGCCATCGGTCACCAGGTTGAATCAATGGGCTGTGTACGTAATGTAGCGGCCCTGCCCGTGCTTGGCAGACCAGGCATCCGTGGTCAGGTGGACCCTTGACCCAACGCTCTTCGCAATAGATGACACCACTTGCCTCTGAACTGCACGGTACAGTTTGGGTTTGGCCTTTCGTGAAAAATAAGTGCGGCCTGGTATCTTCCGCTGCGGTGTCCCAATGGCCACAAATTTACGGAAAGCCTCTGACTCCACCAGCTTGTATGGTAATAGCTGGCGAGCTAATAGTTCCGCCACACCAGCTGTCAGACGCCGGGCAAGAGGGTGACTGGCCGGATTGGCTTCTTCCGCTCAAAGACTTCCTTCACGGACACCTGGCTACTGCTGTGGGCAGAGGAGCAGGAACCGTTCAAGGGCAGAGGCGGTGTGAAGGAGGGTGGCTGTGAAGGTTCAAGGGAGAAAGCGGATGAAGACGATGCACCTGAAGGAGGAAGAGGAGAAGGAGGGTGGCTTGTCTTTTGAGGGGTGCTGCTTTTCCTCAGGTGTTCTTCCCATAGCTGTTTGTGCCTTTTCTCCAGGTGCCTTCGTAAGGCACTTGTCCCTACGTGAGTGTTGGCCTTTCCACGGCTCAATTTTTGGAGGCAGAGAGAACAGATGGCTTTGCTCCTATCTGAGGCACACACCGTAAACTATTTCCAAACCGCTGAGCCCCCCTGGGGTGATGGCACTACGGTGGCATCAACAGCTGACCTTGAAGGGCATGTTGGCTGGCTGGCCATAGCTGGCGATACATGGCGCCGGACACTGCCCCCAGCTGTTTCTGAGGACGAGCTCCCTCTGCTTCTATCATGGAGTCATCTCCTCCTACTCCTCTCTGGCTCCCTCTCTGAACTGTCCCCCTGGTCATCTCCTCTATTGGGAACATATGTGACATCCGTATAATCGTCATCATAATCCTCAGACAACTCCACAACTGCACCAACTTCAGGTGGTTCATCATGCCTCTCCTCACACATTACGTCCATACGTCCATACTAACTCAGACGTATGAGGTGGTGTACCTGTGCCTTCTGCTTTTTGCTGCAGTAGTGGCTGTGAATCAGTGATTTCACCACCACCACCACCAAATAACTCCTGCGAAGTGTCAAATGCAGCGGATGTGGTGCTTGTCGTAGCGCTGGTGGCTGCGGGAGATGAGGTGTTCTGTGTTAAATACTCAAGCACGTCCTCACAATTTTGGGAAGTGATGGCACGTGCCTTCTTCTGAGCACTGTACTTTGGGCCAGGTCCGCACGAAATCACAGCAACACCACCTCGCACAGACCTGCCAGTGCCAGGTGGCCTTCCTCTGGGTCTGCCTCTACCTCTTCCTCTACCTGGTTTGTCCATTTTGTCCATCTCGGGGGGAAGCTAGGTATATGCAGTGAGGTGAGTTCACTCAACAGAAAAGGTAGATATGCAGTGAGGTGAGTTCACTCAACCCAAAGGTAGTTATATATGCAGTGAGGTGAGTTCACTGAACACAACAGGTAGTTAGATGCAGTCAGCTGAGTTCACTCAACACAAACGTAGTTATATGCAGTGAGGTGAGTTCACTCAACAGAAAAGGTAGATATGCAGTGAGGTGAGTTCACTGAACGCAAAAGGTAGCTATATGCAATGAGGTGAGTTCACTGAACACAACAGGTAGTTAGATGCAGTCAGCTGAGTTCACTCAACACAAACGTAGTTATATGCAGTGAGGTGAGTCCACTCAACAGAAAAGGTAGATATGCAGTGAGGTGAGTTCACTCAACTCAAAGGTAGTTATATATGCAGTGAGGTGAGTTCACTGAACACAAAAGGTAGCTATGTGCAGTGAGGTGAGTTCACTCAACCCAAAGGTAGTTATATATGCAGTGAGGTGAGTTCACTGAACACAACAGGTAGTTAGATGCAGTCAGCTGAGTTCACTCAACACAAAGGTAGTTATATGCAGTGAGGTGAGTTCACTCAACTTAAAAGGTGTCACGTTCCGTAACAACTAGAGAGGACAGAGAGTGACTGATCTCTGGAGATCTGCAGTATCGCCAGAAATACAGATATACCTGATTATAAGTGATCTGCAGTCTCACCGATAATCCGATATATACGCTAACCTCTGTCCACCCAAAATGGGGTGTAATGATTGGTGCAAACAATAATAGCGTATTGTTCTGTGGCGAGGGCCCACAGAACACAGACTACCGTCCAGCGGCAAGGGCCCACTGGCGGGGATGGTCGACAAGCCAGGATCGGCAACAGGTAATCAGAAATACGAGGTACAGAATCAGGAGGCGGAGTCGGAGACTAGAAGGCTAGCCGGGGTTCGGCAACAGAGATCAGAGATACGAGGTACAGAGACGGTAGGCAAGAGAGTAAACGAGGGCACAGCAAGGTAGGCAACGGGAAATCAGATAGGCAGCAGTACAGAAGGATTAGGCAAACTCAGAGTCAAGGACAGGCAAAAGATCAAAGACACAGGTAAATACAATGGTATATTTCTTCCAGTACCTATATATTGGCGTAACCAATATATAAGTATACTGTGGATCCGAGAGCTAGCACAGAGTGTGATCGCTACAGCGGACAAGGAGTACTGACAGTCTGCTGCTTAAATGCAGATTGTTCCTCCAGGAACCCCCACCCCCCGGATGATGTCAGCAAGGGGCGGAGCGTGCCTCCACAGGGCGGATCAAGGCAACCTTCTCCTCAGGGCATAAAGGGCCTGACGCTCCGTGCATGAGCGCGTTGCCCGGCCCTGCAATGATGACCTGTGGCTGTGACGGCCGCCGGCGCCGCCAGCTGATGCCGACCGGAAGTTCGGGGATCCGGTGACGTCAGCGCTGCGAGCGGCGTCCATACTGGCCGCCGCTGAAGAGGTGAGTCTCTCCCTGACATTACCCCTCCCCTGAGGCGTGGTCTCCGAACGCGCTAAGGAAGGTTTATCAGGATGGGAGTCATGAAACTCCTGTATGAGTTCTTGTGCATGGCAATGATGAGCTGGTACCCATGATCTCTCCTCAGGACCGTATCCCCTCCAATGAACCAGATACTGGAGAGACCTCCTAAGAAATCGAGAATCCAGTATTCTCTCGACCTCATACTCAGGCTCACCATCCACTAACACAGGAGGAGGACCAGGGTCCACATGCACCGCAGGTTTTAGTAATGACACATGAAATGTTCTCACCCCACGCATAGATTGAGGCAACGTTATCTGATAAGAAACTTTATTGATTCTTTTAGCTACTGGATATGGACCCACAAATTTAGGCCCAAGCTTAGCTGAAGGTTGCCGTAAGGCGATATGCCGAGTGGAAATCCATACAAGATCCCCGGGAGAGAACTCCCACTCAGGTGAACGCTTTCGGTCAGCCTGTACTTTCTGGAGTGAAACCGATTTCTTTAAATTGGCATTTACTTCCTTCCATCGGGATTTTAGTGTCTCCTGCCAGTTTTCTAGGGCAGGAAAAGGAGAAGAACTAACAGGAAAGGGGGAAAACCTGGGAGATCTCCCATTAACAATCTGAAAGGGTGAAAACCCTGAGGAAGAGTTCCGGAGATTGTTATGGGCAAATTCGGCGTATGGTAAGTATTGTACCCATTCTGTTTGGTTATCTGCCACATAACACCGGAGATACTGTTCCAGTGACTGGTTCACCCTCTCTGTCTGACCATTGGTCTGAGGGTGATAACCAGATGAAAATGAAAGCGTAATTCCTAGTACTCTGCAAAATTCTTTCCAAAATTCCGAGATAAACTGCACCCCCCTGTCAGACACTATATTCTCCGGGACCCCATGAAGGCGAAGGACATGGACTACGAATAGCTCAGCCAGTTCCTTGGCGGAGGGAAATTTTCTCAATGGCACAAAATGAGCCATTTTAGAAAATCGGTCAATAATGACCCAAATCACCGTGTTACCATCTGAAGAAGGCAATTCCCCCACAAAATCCATGGATATGTGAGTCCAGGGTTCAGAGGGTATGGGCAGGGGTTGGAGGGTACCTACTGGGGATATATGTGAGGGTTTGCTCCGTGAACATACTGCACAAGAGGCAACAAATTCCTCGACATCCCTCCTCCAGTTGGGCCACCAGACACTCCTGGATAACAATTCTCTGGTTCTGTCAATTCCAGGATGACCTGCCAGTCTGGATGAATGGAACAACTGCAACACCTGTAACCTAAACTGTAACGGAACAAACATCAGATCAGGTGGCTTCCCCGTCGGACTGTCTGGTTGATGAGGAAGAAGAACAGAGGCAAGATCCTCCCTCGAATCTACACAAGCCAACACCACTTTCTCAGATAAAATTGGATCTGGTTCAGAGGGCAATACCGACTCTATGTCAAAACATCGGGAGAGGGCATCTGCTTTGACATTTTTACTTCCCGGTCTGAATGTGATAATGAAGTCAAACCGGGAAAAAAATAAAGACCACCGTGCTTGTCTGGGATTCAATCTCTTGGCCCCCTTCAGATACTCCAAATTCTTATGATCTGTATAAACTGTGATCACATGTTCTGCCCCCTCAAGCCAGTGTCGCCACTCTTCAAATGCCAACTTCACAGCAAGCAATTCCCTATTGCCAATATCATAATTTTTCTCTGCTTCGGAAAAATTTTTCGAAAAAAAAGCGCAGGGATGGAGTCTTCCCTGTGACCCGGTGTATTGTGACAAGACTGCCCCAACCCCAATCTCAGATGCATCTACTTCCACAATAAATGGTCTGGAAGAATCCACGTGATGCAAAATGGGGGCGGAACAGAACGCTGTCTTAAGGTTTTGAAAAGCGGAAATGGCCTCGGAAGACCAATTGACGGTGTTAGCCCCTTTCTTGGTCATGTCAGTAAGAGGGGCTATCAAGGCGGCATACCCCTTTATGAATTTTCTGTAATAATTAGAAAACCCCAAAAATCGTTGTAGGGCCTTCAGTCCAACTGGCTGAGGCCAGTTCAAAACCGCCGTGACCTTGCTGTTATCCATAGATAACCCGGAACTTGAGATTATATAACCTAAAAATGGAACCTCTGTGACCTCAAATAAACATTTTTCTAATTTAGCATATAATGAATTCTCACGTAATTTGAGCAAAACATACTGAACTTGTGACCGATGTTCCTTGATATCATGAGAAAAGACCAGGATGTCATCTAGATAGACGACCACGAACCTCCCCACAACGTCCCTGAAAATGTCATTGACCAGCTCCTGGAAGACAGCGGGAGCATTACACAGACCAAAAGGCATGACCGTATATTCGTAATGCCCGTCCTGAGTGTTGAACGCTGTCTTCCACTCGTCCCCCTGCCTAATTCTGACCAAATTGTAAGCTCCCCTGAGATCTAACTTGGTAAATATCTGGGCACCTGTGACCTGATTAAAGAGATCATCGATCAGGGGGAGCGGATAACGATTTTTAATTGTAATGGCGTTAAGAGCTCTGTAGTCAATACAAGGCCGCAGGCCACCATCTTTTTTCTTTACAAAGAAAAACCCTGCCCCAGCGGGTGACTTAGAGGGTCTAATGAACCCTTTCTCCAAGTTCTCCTGGATGTATTCCCTCATGGCCACTTTCTCGGGACCAGTGAGATTGTAAAGGTGACCCCTGGGAGGCATGGTTCCAGGTCTGAGTTCAATCGGGCAGTCATACGGTCTGTGAGGTGGCAGTGAATCAGCAGATCGTGGACAGAACACGTCGGCATAAGATACATATGGCTGAGGGAGTCCCTGAAGAACTAACTGAGTGGCACGGAGAGGTATTTGGGAAATACAGTGCTTCTGACAGTATGGTGACCAGGATAATAATTGCCCGGAGGCCCAATCTATTTGTGGGGAATGCAGACGTAGCCATGGTAGGCCCAAAATAATAGGACAAGAAGGCATTCTGATTAGATAAAATCGTAACCTCTCACAATGTAAGATCCCCACAGTACATGTCAACTCAGGTGTGACGGAGACCGGCAAACTATCCTGTAATGGCGAATCATCAATGGCCGTGACTATGATATGTTTTTCTAACGGGATGACTGGTATGCCCATCTTTAAAGCTAGACTAGAGTCCATAAAATTGGCTGCAGCGCCTGTATCAATAAAAGCCTGCAGTAAACTGACCTGTTTATTCCAGGAAATGGAAATAGGTAATAACACTTTATCTCTGGGAGGTATCGAATTCTCGCCCAGGGTAGTACCTCCGACTAACCCTAGGCGGAGAAGTTTTCCGCCTTCCTGGTACAAACAGATGCGATATGACCTTTCTCCCCACAATAAAGACATAGACCCTCCTTTCTTCTTCTTAACTTTTCTGTCTCAGATAGTTTAGAATGACCCAACTGCATGGGCTCATCAGTGGAAGGAGAGCTGGGAAGACTTATGGGAGTTTGAAGTCGCATAATGGGTCGTTGTCTAGATGACTTATGAAAACGTACCCTTCGATCAATTTTAATAGCAAGGCTTATGGCTTCATCCAGAGTTCTGGGTTCAGGGTGACTTAACATTAATTCAGATATAGAGTCAGCTAACCCCGTCAGAAACCTATCTAAAAGAGACTGTGCCTCCCACCTGGTGGAGAACGACCACTTGCGGAACTCTGCCGCATAAGTCTCAACAGAGTTCTGACCTTGTCTGAGTCTCTTGAGTTTCATTTCAGCTGTGGCGGCTATATCTGGATCATCATATACCACCGCCATGGCATTAAAAAAGTTCTCAACAGAGGTAAGGGCCTCATGACCTAAGGGTAAGCTGTAGGCCCAGGTCTGTGAGTTGCCCTGTAAGAGGGTCTTTATAAGCGTGACCCTTTGTAATTCTGAACCAGATGAGATAGGACGCATCAAAAAATAAGACTGACAGCGATCCCGAAAATTTCGGAAATCGGAACGTTCCCCTGAAAATGGTATCGGTAACGGCATCTTAGGTTCGACAGGTGCTATGGGAGCGGGAACACCTGGTGCCTGCAAGTTTTGCACAGTCTCTGTTAGTCGGTTGATCTGGACCTGCTGGTTTTTAATGGTCTGGTCCAATTGAGCAACGACTGTAGTCAGAGTATTGACCTGCTGGACCAGGGCTTCCATATTAAGTGGTCCGCTGTACTGTCACGTTCCGTAACAACTAGAGAGGACAGAGAGTGACTGATCTCTGGAGATCTGCAGTATCGCCAGAAATACAGATATACCTGATTATAAGTGATCTGCAGTCTCACCGATAATCCGATATATACGCTAACCTCTGTCCACCCAAAATGGGGTGTAATGATTGGTGCAAACAATAATAGCGTATTGTTCTGTGGCGAGGGCCCACAGAACACAGACTACCGTCCAGCGGCAAGGGCCCACTGGCGGGGATGGTCGACAAGCCAGGATCGGCAACAGGTAATCAGAAATACGAGGTACAGAATCAGGAGGCGGAGTCGGAGACTAGAAGGCTAGCCGGGGTTCGGCAACAGAGATCAGAGATACGAGGTACAGAGACGGTAGGCAAGAGAGTAAACGAGGGCACAGCAAGGTAGGCAACGGGAAATCAGATAGGCAGCAGTACAGAAGGATTAGGCAAACTCAGAGTCAAGGACAGGCAAAAGATCAAAGACACAGGTAAATACAATGGTATATTTCTTCCAGTACCTATATATTGGCGTAACCAATATATAAGTATACTGTGGATCCGAGAGCTAGCACAGAGTGTGATCGCTACAGCGGACAAGGAGTACTGACAGTCTGCTGCTTAAATGCAGATTGTTCCTCCAGGAACCCCCACCCCCCGGATGATGTCAGCAAGGGGCGGAGCGTGCCTCCACAGGGCGGATCAAGGCAACCTTCTCCTCAGGGCATAAAGGGCCTGACGCTCCGTGCGTGAGCGCGTTGCCCGGCCCTGCAATGATGACCTGTGGCTGTGACGGCCGCCGGCGCCGCCAGCTGATGCCGACCGGAAGTTCGGGGATCCGGTGACGTCAGCGCTGCGAGCGGCGTCCATACTGGCCGCCGCTGAAGAGGTGAGTCTCTCCCTGACAAAAGGTAGTTATATGCAGTGATGCAAGTTCACTCAACACAAAAGGTAGTTATGTGCAGCGAGGTGGGTTCACTCAACACAAACGTAGGTGTATGCAGTGATGAGGTGGGTTAACTAAACACAACAGGTACTAGTAGTAGGTAAATGCAGTACTGGGTAGGTAGTACAATGTGCAGCTCCCTGTCACACACACAGGTGTCACTGAATGTGCTGCTGAATGCTGGTGGGCTGCTGGCAGTGGGACACACACATTATGAATTAGCAATGCTGTCTAAGCAACACAAGTGTCTCACACACACAGGTAGTAGTCACTGAATGTGCTGCTGCTGCTGCTGCTGGCAGTGGGACACACAGTATGAATTAGCAATGCTGTCTAAACAACACAAGTGTCAGTTTCAAACACAGAAAAAAAAATTGATCACACGAGCAGGATGAGCTCTGAAAAGAGCTTTTCTGGGGCGCTATTATAGCAATAAGATTCAGCTAAGCAAGCTAAGAAGGCAAGAGCCTGAGTTCGCCTGGAACCGTTCGCCAGCGAACCGTTCGGCCCATCTCTACTTGGCAATCTGACCCTTAGTAGCAAGGGCTTATGGGAGCTCAGTCTGGGCAGGAGCAGGAGGAGGTTACTAGCCAGAGATTTCAGAGGCAGAGGGGAGGAGGGAGGAGGAGAGGGGAGTGAAGTTTTCATAGGCTGAGGGCTGGAGATGCTATCAGCTTGCCTGTGTGTAGTGTGACAAACAAAACATGGCCGCTTTCATTGTATCACTGGAATAAATAATCATAAACTGTTGAAGCTGTTTGCAGCTAGATTTGCTGTGTAAACTATCTAAACTTTAGATAAGATATATATAGACAAGTTACTTGTTATAGTTAATTTTTCTTCTCGGATCCGCTTTAAGCCATGGCAACCACAATGACTTTATATAGTGGACTAAAAGGAATCTAAAAGCCCTCTACAAAACACTGCTAAGTAAGTACAATTTGGCCTTCCTAAAAGAGAAGGTAATGGAAGAGAATTGCTAGAATTGTAGAATAGAGCACTCATAAAGTGTCACCTCAGGACAGGCAGCCATTATCCAGATAATTCCATTTTGCCTCTGTAAGGCAGGAAATCTATCCAAAGCTGCTGGTTTGCAGTACACCTATGTCTCTTAATGGGGTTGAAACATTCAAAATAGAAAATTACCTAAAAATAGTGCCCCAAATACTGTATATGTAAATCTTTTTTTTTTCTAAAATAAATCTCTATATGTCCCCTAGTTGTTTTATTTATTTATTTTAAATGACCTGGTCTGTGTAGCTGAACTGTGCAGTGCCAACAGGATTCCTTTTTTTTTTAACTACAGTAACACACTTATCTCAAAATGCAAATAACAGAAACTTCCCATTTCAGATTAGTCAGGGATAAAGTTATGACCACCCCTCCATAAAGCGTACCGTGCAGGACTATTTATTTGGGAGGGGCCTGGTTGTTGTTACGTTTTTGTGCCTTTTCATGGAGCTGAACACATTAAGGACTACCAAGGAGCCAAGGAAATCTCCTTGTGCTGCAGCAGCTGGGCTGGAACATACAGGTGGTCGTAGCATACAGCCAGCTGTGCTAACTCAAAAGCTTGCATTAGTGTAATGAATCAAGCCAGTTCAATAAGATGCAGTATCCAAAATTAATTTAAAGGAATACTATCGATGTATGCATTTATTTTTAAATGCTGTTTGTTGTAGCACACATCAGGGGAAGTACTAGGAGCAATTTGATTCCTCACACAGCTGTTTCTCTCAGCTGTAAAATCCTCCATCAGTTTTGGCGTCAGTGTTGGATACAAAATGTATCTAATACTGAGCTCCCAGAGGGCTAGACCATGTCTCTGCAAAGGGGAGATGCTATCAACTCCTCAGTTTATAGTTTAATTATCACCTTGCTGAAAGAATCTTGTTGATATGGTGGTAAGGGGTTAAAGATTCTAGCAATGTGTGTTTATTATCTTTGCTTCTCTTTACTGATAAAGATACTAATAATGCTAATTGTAGACAGTGGTCTGCCCCTCTCAGCAGCTTGTAAAGTGGATGCAGCCTGGAGTGAATCGCCTCAAGCAGGCAGCCAGTCTGAGTGTAAACACAGACTAGTTTTATAGCTTGTTATATTCCAGCAATATTCCAGCTCATTTACTTACCTGTTACCACCTCAGATCAGCCTATTTCTCCTCATGTCTGCTGCATGCTGTGAGTGACACAGTGAAATATATTTGTGAGCTGTGTGACAGAGTAACCAAGCAGCTCAGGGTGACCCAAACTACTATGAGCTGTGTGAGAAATGAATTTTTAAGCAGGGATAGTGAGAGAGGCCTGGGTGAATAAATAAAGTGCCCTTAGCACTAGTGGTAATGTGTACACTAATATAGAGTATTAAAAAAAAGTCGTTTCAATCGATAGTACTCCTTTAAGGTTTGGTTATTGCAAACTGACTGAAATGTAGTGCATCAGGCTCTCAGAGAGGTGCAAACATTGTCACATTTTTCCTGGGTCTGGTGACTGTACTGGGCAAGCATGATTACTTGTTGTTCAGTTTCAATAAACATGATTATTATTATTTTGTATTTATATAGTGCTGACATCTTCTGCAGCGCTGTACAGAGTATATTGTCTTGCCTCTTAACCAGGGCCGGGACAAGGCTCTACAGCAACAGAGGCAGGGATTCCAAATGCCACACACACACACACACACACACACACACACACACACACACACACACACACACACACACACACACACACACACACACACACACAAACACACACACAAACACACACAGGTACATACACACACAAACACACACACACACAGGTACATACACACACACAGGTACATACACACACACAGGTACATACACTGTACACACACAGGTACACACACACACACAGGTACATACACTGTACACACACAGAGAGATACATACACACACTGCACACACATACACATAACAAACATACATACACACAACACACACACATACTGTACACGTACACACACACACACACTCTCTTCCTCTACATAGGGTAGAACACACTGATCAGCTATCTGGGAGAACAATGCAATTACCATCCTAAAGCCCAAAATTCCTTACATGACCTCAGTAAAGTGTACAGCACTTCTATTTGGGAGTGTCCCCACTCCTCCATATCTGTAATGCTTTACCTATATTTCACTGTGTACCTTAACAGACACAAATATAGGACAGGTTTGTTTCTGCCAGTTTTGCATTCGAGCAGAGAGGATTAAATCACTAAGGGCCATGACACATCAAGGGTATAGTATCTGATGAAAGAAACGTAGATTAGCCATAACTTTTTTCTATGCCTTAACTGATTACACTTGGAAACACCGAAACCTTCCACATCTCCGATCAGTGTACTGCATTAGACAGCATGTCACACAGGAGACAAAGTTTTTAGCAGCTCACCTGGACTGCACAGCACAGCAGTAGCAAGTACAGGCTTTCTCTCTCTCTCTCTCTGCCCTCTCCCTTGCACCCCCTCCCCTCCCCCTTCCTCCGTACTACAGCAAAGCCAGATGGTCCTTCCTACCTCCCCTCTGCCTGTCTCATCCTCACGCCCTGACTCAGCAGCCCCTTTTACTGAAGCTCCTTCCACAGAAGGTGGGAGAGTTCAGCGAGAGATAGCATCGCTGCTTCGCCTGGCAATTGTAACACACGTACTCTCCTGGGAGCGGAAGTCTGCTGTGCTCCGGAAGTCTGCTGTGCTCCGGAGCGCGCAGGGAGGGGGGAGGTTATAGTGACAGGAGTAAACAGCGCACAGACACAAGAGGGGCCTAAGGACAGAGAGGGGGGCTAGTCAGACCCAGTGATGCTCGGATACCCCTTTTTATTATTCGAGTTTGGTCGAATTCGAATAGTAAATTATTCGAATTCGGTCGAATATTCGAGTCGAATATTTTTTACTATTCGATTCGACCTCGGACTTCGAGCTCACTATTCGAGTCGGTATTCAAGCTCATTATTCGAGCTGACTATTCGAATTGGCCTTAAATAGCTTCCAACACTTGTTTTGAGGTTGAATGATGCAAGAAACATCTTTTTTTCCAAGTAACAACAGCAAGTGATTATGTGGGGATGTTCCTTTAAAAAAAAAGGTGGAAAGAGAAGAGAAGTTGTGTCCAAAATTCTGTTCAGTAGTGTATATACTTCTTCTTCTTCTTCTTCTTCTTCTTCTTTATCTTCTATATCTTCTTCTTCTTCTTCTTCTATATCTTCTTCTTCTTCTATATCTTCTTCTTCTTCTTCATTTTCTTCTTCTTCTTCTATATCTTCTTCTTCTATATCTTCTTCTATATCTTCTTCTTCTTCTTCTTCATCTTCTTCTTCTTCATCTTCTTCATCATCTTCTTCTTCTTCATCTTCTTCTTCTTCTTCTTCATCTTCTTCATCATCTTCATCTTCTTCATCATCTTCATCTTCTTCATCATCTTCATCTTCTTCATCATCTTCTTCTTCTTCTTCATATTCTTCATCTTCATCTTCTTCATCTTCATCTTCTTCATCTTCTTCTTCTTCATCTTCTTCTTCTATATCTTCTTTTTCTATATCTTCTTTTTCTATATCCTCTTCTTATTATTATTTTTCTATTTCGTCTTCTTCTTTTTCTATATCTTCTTCTTCTTCTCCTTCTTCTTCTTCTGTTTCTATATCTTCTTCTTCTTCTATATCGTCTTCTTCTTCTTCACTTATTTCTCTTTTATATTTTTTTTTTTAAAGAAATGCAGCTATTTTTGAGCGTAATAAATAGCTGGTGGCGCACGCATGTTGGAAGCGCCATTGTATGTGCTCCCTGGCAGTGGAAACACACAGACAGCAGGAGGTAAATTCAGCAGCAGCAGCAGGAGGAGGAGGATGATTGTGTGGCAGCAGGCAGTCAATGAGGCAGGCAGCGAGACATAATAGGCTGTGTGGTACCTAGCGGTGGTACCAGGCCGTAAATACACAGCATGAGGTTCCAGACAGCGGTCGTGAAGCCCACATCATGTCCAATACACAACTGGGACAACACAGTTTTCAACCCGAACACCTTTAAAAATAATATCACAAAGTATTAATAAAAAGTATATATATTTTTTTTGTTTTTTTAAAGAAATGCAGCTATTTTTGAGCGTAACAAATAGCTGGTGGCGCATGGTGGAAGCGCCATTGTATGTGCTCCCTGGCAGTGGAAACACACAGACAGCAGGAGGTAAATTCAGCAGCAGGAGGAGGAGGATGAGTGTGTGGCAGCAGGCAGTCAGGTAGGTAGGCAGCGAGACATAATAGCCCTGGTACCTAGCGGTGATACCAGGGCTGTAAATAAACACAACAGGAGGTCCCAGACAGCGGTCGTGCAGCCCACATCGTGTCCAATACACAACTGGGACAACACAGTTTTCAACCCGGGCACCTCAGAAAAATTAAACCTTGTTTTTTTTTTTTTAATGGTTTTTTTGTTTTGTTTTCACAGCAAATTACACAGATATAGCTATTGTTTGACGTAATAGCTGGTGGCAGAGTGGCAGCAGAAGGTAATTCTGTGTACCCTGGCAGTGGGAAACACAGACAGACAGCAGCAGCAGCAGGAGGAATGGAGGAGTAATGAGAGTAGCTATTGTTTGACGTAATAGCTGGTGGCAGAGTGGCAGCAGAAGGTAATTCTGTGTACCCTGGCAGTGGGAAACACAGACAGACAGCAGCAGCAGCAGGAGGAATGGAGGAGTAATGAGAGTAGCTATTGTTGGACATAATAGCTGGTGGCAGAGTGGCAGCAGAAGGTAATTCTGTGTACCCTTGGCAGTGGGAAACACAGACAGACAGCAGCAGCAGCAGGAGGAATGAAGGAGAGTAGTGTGAGTGTGGCAGCAGGTAGGTAGGCAGCGTGACATAATAGCCCTGGTACCTAGCGTTGATACCAGGGCTGTAAATAAACACAACAGGAGGTCCCAGACAGCGGTCATGCAGCCCACATCGTGTCCAATACACAACTGGAACAACACAGTTTTCAACCCGGGCACCTCAGAAAAATTAAACCTTTTTTTTTTTAATGGTTTACTTTTTTTTTTACAGCAAATTACACAGATATAGCTATTTTTTGACGTAATAGCTGGTGGCAGAGTGGCAGCAGAAGGTAAAATCTGTGTACCCTTGGCAGTGGGAAACACAGACAGACAGCAGCAGCAGCAGGAGGAATGGAGGAGAGTAGTGTGAGTGTGGCAGCAGGTAGGTAGGCAGCGTGACATAATAGCCCTGGTACCTAGCGTTGATACCAGGGCTGTAAATAAACACAACAGGAGGTCCCAGACAGCGGTCATGCAGCCCACATCGTGTCCAATACACAACTGGGACAACACAGTTTTCAACCCGGGCACCTCAGAAAAATTAAACCTTTTTTTTTTTTAATGGTTTACTTTTTTTTTTTTTTACAGCAAATTACACAGATATAGCTATTGTTTGACGTAATAGCTGGTGACAGAGCGGCAGCAGAAGGTAAATCTGTGTACCCTGGCAGTGGGAAACACAGACAGACAGACAGCAGAAGGGCAGTACACAGCAGCCCACTGTAGATGTAAAATGTGTGGCTGCAGGCGACGTAATAGTCAAAGTGAACCAGGCTGGCTTAGTGAGCAGAAGCCAGGAGGTGGTAAAGGGTGGTAAGGCACATTAACGATGGTTCTTCCGGCAGCCAGTTCATGTCCCCCTCTCGCCGACAACAGGGGCCAGGAACTCGCCTTCCACCCACGCCTGGTTCATCTTGAGAAACGTCAGTCTGTCCACAGACTTGTGAGACAGACGTGAGCGTTTCTCGGTGACCACGCCACCAGCTGCACTGAAGCAGCGCTCGGACAGCACGCTGGAAGGGGGGTAGGACAGCACTTCCAGGGCGTACTGCGCCAGCTCGCTCCAGATCCCCAGGAGCTTGACCCAATACTCCATGGGATCAACAGGGGCATCGCTGTCAAGCCCGCTGTAGGACCCCATGTAGTCAGCCACCATGCGGGTCAGGTGCTGTATGTGACCGGAGGAGGATGCTGCTGCATGCACCTCCTCTCTAGTCACTGCTGCCGGAGCCTCTACAGTCCTGTAGAGCTCGTTGCTGAGAGACAGCAGGTCTGTGGGGCGCTTGCTGCTGGATGCAGGCACCTGCTGCTGCCTCTGTGCTGGCTGGACAGTGTGGGTGGAAGGCTGGGGGAAGGCTTCCTCCAAGCGCTCAACAAGGGCCTGCTGCAAGCTCCTTATTTGTTGCGCTGGGTCTCCTCCTGCAGGCGGCAGGAACTGGCTCAACTTCCCCTTGAGGCGTGGGTCCAAAATCATGCTGATCCAGATGTCCTCCCTCTGCTTCATCTGGATCACCCTGGGGTCCTTGCGCAGGCACGTCAGCATGTGCGCTGCCATTGGGAAGAGGCGGGCCACATGTGCTGGCACATCGACGGCAGTGCTGTCCTCATCCTCCTCCTCTGCCGGCTCATCCTCTCTCCACCCCCGCACCAACTCAGCTGCGCTGTGCTGATCCCCCTCATCAGCAGCAAGGTCAGGGACCTCCACCAAGTCCTCCTCCTCCTCCCCCTCAGAGGTGGACTGTGCAGCTGCTTGCCGCTCCTGCTGGTCCAAGGCTGCCGCTCCCTGTTCCAGCAAAGCATCAAGGGCCCTGTTCAGCAGACAAACCAGGGGCACCCACTCGCAGACCATAGCATGGTCCCTGCTCACCATGTTAGTGGCCTGCAGAAAGGGAGCCAGCACTAAGCACACCTGCTGCATGTGCCTCCAGTCATCATCGGGGACGATGGACGGGATGTTGCTGGTCTTGTCCCTTCTCTGAGCGGTGGAAACAGTGGCCAGGGCAAGGTACTGGTTGACAGCGTGCTTCTGTTCAACCAGACGCTCCAACATCACCAGGGTGGAGTTCCAGCGAGTTGGAACGTCAAGGATCAGCCGATGGCGTGGCAGCTCCAGCTCCTTTTGCACGTCTTCCAGGCTCGCACAGGCTGCAGCCGAGCGCCGGAAGTGACGCACAACGTTCCTTGCCGTTTCCAGCAGTTCGCCCATCCCCTGGTAGGTGCGCAAGAACTTCTGCACCACCAGGTTCAGCACGTGGGCAAGACAGGGGATGTGGGTCAGGTTTCCCCTGTCAATTGCTGCAACCAGATTGGCCCATGGGTCGGCCACCACCTCTCCGACTCTGAGGCCTCTGGGGGTCAGCCAAATCCTCTCCTGCTCCTGGAGTTTGGCCAACACATGGGTTGCCGTCAGTTTGGTCTTCCCAAGGCTGATCAACTGCGGCAGCGCTTGGCAGTGGCGGGCCTTCACGCTGCTGCTGAGGCGGGGGGATTGGCCAGGTGTGCCGGAGGATGGCAGAGGATCGGAGGAACCTGCTGCAGTTCCCCTGACCCTGCGGGGTGGCACCACCCACTGTGTTGCTGCTGCTGCTGTGCCCGCTGCTGCTCTCCCATCCTCACCCCCTTCCACCAAGCTGACCCAGTGGACAGTGAAGGACAGGTAGCGGCCTGTCCCGAAGCGGCTGCTCCAGGAGTCCATGGTGACGTGGACCCTTTCACCAACCGCGTGCTCCAGCCCTCACTCCACATTGGCCATCACAAAGCGGTGCAGTGCAGGAATGGCCTTGCGGGCGAAAAAGTGTCTGCTGGGGAGCTGCCAGTCTGGGGCTGCACAAGCAAGCAGCGCACGCATGTCGCTCCCCTCCTGCACGAGCGTGTACGGCAGGAGTTGGGAGCACATGGCCCATGCCAGCAAGCCATTCAGCTGACGCACGCGACGGCTGCTGGGAGGCAGAGCCCTAACCACCCCCTGGAAGGACTCACTCAAAAGGCTCTGGCGTGGCCTTTTGCTGGCACGGGAATCAGCGGACACAGCAGAGGAGGCCACTGAGGACTGGCTGCCAGAACAGGCCTCAGTGTCGGCGGCAGGAGTTGCAGAGGGGGGAGGAGCAGTGCGTTTCCGCACTCCTGCTGGTGCTGCTGGAGGAGCAGGAGGGCGGGTGGCTGCTGTTGCTGCTGCTGCTGCTGCTGCTGAAGGCTGTGCAGTGATGGGTGTGGTGCCACTGCCAGCACCAGATGCCTTCAGCCTCTGGAACTCCTCATGCTGGTGGAAATGTTTCGCAGCAAGGTGGTTGATGAGCGAGCTGGTGCTGAACTTTAAGGGGTCTGCACCTCTGCTCAACTTCCGCTGACAGTGGTTGCAAGTGGCGTACTTGCTGTACACTGTGGGCATGGTAAAAAATCGCCAGATTGGTGACAAAAACAACCCCCTACGGCCTGGAGCCGCTGCTGCCTGTCTCCCTGTGGTGGTTGGGGCGGGGGCTTGGGTGCGGCTGGTGGTGGTACTGGCAGATGCTGCTGCTGCTGCTGCTGAGCCTGAGACACCAGCAGGCTGTGGGACCTGCCTACTGCTGCCAATGCTTGCAATGATGCGCCTCCTTGCAAGGCCCACAAGCGCATCCTTCTCCTCAGAGCTGCTGATGACGACATCCCCTGGAGCTGGTGGCACCCAGTCTTTGTCTGTCACCGTGTCATCATCATCATCCCCCTCCTGAAACATGTCCTGCTGGGATGATGACCCCCCAAACTCCTCTCCTGATGCATGGATGGGCTGCTTGACTGTCGCCACAGTCTTGCTGTCCAATCCCTCCTCCCCCAAAGTGCCCATCAGCATCTCCTCCTCCAAATCGCCAACAACAGCAGACAATACCCTGATGGTGCCTGGGGTAAGAATACTGCTGAGTGACAGGTCGCCAACTTGTGACGGTGAACTGGCCTCCTCCCCAGGCCCTGCTGGGCGGCTGCTGCGAACAGGGGTGGTGGTGGTGAGGGTGGAGGCCTCGGATGCAGAGCTGATGGCGGGCTGCTCATCCTCCGTCATCAGTTGCACCACAGTGTCTGCATCCTTTTCCTCAATGAGACGTTTCCGACCCGGCTGGAGGAAAATAGGAGCAGGTACTACACGCTGCTGCTGCTGCTGTGTCTCTGCAGCGTGAGTTGCTCCTGCTGGGCGGCGCCCAAGGCGTCCACGGCCAGTGGCTATAGGAGGAATGTTAGCCACTGACGCAGCTGCTGCTGCTGCGGAACTGTGCACGGTGGCGTGGCCGCGGCTTGCCACAATGCTGCTCCCTCTCCTCTTGATTCCCTTGCTGCCCTTCCCCTTGCCCAAACCGCGCTGGCTGCCACTTCCAGACATCTTTGATGTTTTGGGCGTAAACAAAAAAGTTTTTTAAAAGGGCGGGTGAAAAAGTGGGGTACTTTAATGGAGTGGGTTGGTGGGTGAGGTGACACTAATCACTAAGTGATTAGATCGCTAAGTGATTACTAGTACAGTACTAATACAAAATACAATAATTCAGTAATCAGTATAAGTGTGAACAGTGAACAGTGAGTGTGTCCCCTAGTACACTAACTAGAAAATACAATAATCAGTAGTAATCAGATTAAGTAGAAGGAAATAGAGTGTGTGTGTGTACTGAGTGCACGCACACACACACGCAGGAGCTAGCCTATGAACAGTGACTGAGTGTCCCTAGTAGTAAGTAGTAAGTAAGTGTACAACTAGAAATTACAATAATCAGTAGTAATCAGAAGGAAATAGAGTGTGTGTACTGACAGTGCACGCACACACACACGCAGCGCAGGAGCTAGCCTATGAACAGTGACTGAGTGTCCCTAGTAGTAAGTAGCTAGTAAGTACAACTAGAAATTACAATAATCAATAGTAATCAGAAGGAAATAGAGTGTGTGTACTGCACGCACACACGCAGGAGCTATGAACAAACAGTGACAGTGAGTGTCCTAGTACAGTTACTACAAAATACAATCACTCAGTAGTAAAGGACAGCAGAAACACTGGTATAATAAACTAACAGAGGACAGGAGGACAGCTGCCCACACAGGCAAGGCCCTGAGGCCTAAAGCTGTGAGCTTGCCTGCAGCAGCTGTGTCTGTCTCTATGTAACACACAAGCTACTAACTAAAATACAATGTCTATCTAACTAACAACAATATAGGTGTATATAGGAGGTGTATGTGAGCAAAAACGCTAGGTAGTTGACCACAATAAAGCTCTTGGTAAGCCAAAGCACAAAGGAGCAGATCTCTCTCTGTACAAAGTCAGGCAAGGACGGAAAAACGGAACATGGCGGCCGCTATTTATAGGGTAGGGGCTGGCCAGGGTCCCCCTCTGTGATTGGCTGCCGTCAGAGGGCCTGGGAGCCCTCTGATTGGCTCTAAGGACATCAATCTGGGCTATGACGCTATTCGAGCTCGGTATTCGAGCTCGAATAGCGCTGTTAGCTCGAATAGCTCGAATAGTGAATGGGCTATTCGAGTTCACTCGAATAGCCCATTCGAGTAGCTGCAGCTATTCGAGCTCGGTATTCGAGCTCGAATAGCTGAAAAAGAGCTCGAATATTCGAGCTACTCGAATATTCGAGCTCTGCTGAGCACCACTGGTCAGACCCCTACCCTGCGCCCTAGCAGACCTGCGCGCATAGGCTGTAGCCTTTCCAGCCTCTGCCTCGTCCCGGCTCTGCTCTTAACTGTCCCTCAGAGGGACCCTACCATAGTCTTGGAATCGTGTACGTATCGTGTAGTGTATGTATCGTAGTCTAGGGCCAATTTTAAGGGTAGGCCAATTAACTTATCTGTATGTTTTTGGGATGCGGGAGGAAACCAGAGTACCCAGAGGAAACCCACACAGACATGGGGAGAGAATACAAACACTATTCAGATAGTGCTCTGGCTGGGATTTGAACCATGGACCCAGCACTGCAAAGCAAGAACGCTAACCACTACGCCACCATGCTGCCCTAAACATTATGTTTTTCACCAAATTTCCAAAACATAATAAGGGAAGAATCTGTGATGGACTTTGCCAATACAATTACAATTTTTACAATAGGCTTTCAAGGAACTGCTTTTGTTTTGTCTTGTTTTTTTGTTTTTTATTTGTTAGTTCCTCAAAGCAATCTACTATATAACATTTAGTACACATGCTTATGAGTCTATATTCACACTTGCTACGGAGCATTGTGATCTGAATGTTTCCAACACCCTGGCAAGAACACTGCAGTGTATCTACAATGCAAGTGCAAGTGGCAATGATTTTGTGTTTGGAAACTAGACTAGCAGCATTACTTTCTTTGCATATTTATGCAAATATACTTTGTCCAATTTTGTCCAAATTCAGCACATCCATAAATTATAGACAGTTCATGCCATGAGACAGGACTAGACAATGCTTCAAAGACGCATCATCGTGACAGACACATTAATAATAGCAAACAAACAGTGGCAACAAATATAGCAATGGAGGCTAGAAGCAAACAGCAAATCAAAAAAATCAGAAAGGATACAAATGAGCTAAGTAAGCAGAATAATAAAAAAAATAAAGCTATTTAGATGCACTTCCATAAAGATTAATGTAAATAAGGCAGACATTTCATTTTATATGTCAATGTTCAGCAACATAAACAAATAGATTTTTCTACTGGAAGATCAAAATGATCAATAAAGGTTGGGTACTAAGAAAGTAAACAATCTTAAATGTCACGCAAAGACGTCTGGCTAAAGGTATACTTGGAGGTAGACAATCTGCAAATGTTAATAGCTTGATATATTTACCAATTATTGTGTACCTACATATTTAATTTTCATTATACAGGAGCACACTCCTTAGTCTTAAAAAAAGCATGTTTTATTGTCTGTCTCCCACCAATATCATTACTGAATGAGGACCATACCTCTTCCCTTGCCACAGGCATGTTACCTTCCAGAAGAGATCCAGTCCACAGAAAATTGAGAAAACACATTTCATTCCGTTTCTGGGTTTATTTGAAGCCAGGAACATGGAGCTACAACACATATGTACTGATCAGTCATAGCCCCTAACAGTCCCTGTTTTAGGTACAGTTCCTCTTTTCTTATTTTTTTTCTTATTTTAAAATGTTAATATGAAGGAAAATGAACCAGAATAGAAAGAACCAGTGTGGTTTGCATTAAAAAAACCAACATATATTCCTGTGAAATCTTACTGGAATACGTAAGTAGGGGTGTGTTTGGATGTAGTTATGGGTGCGGCAGGGGCAAGGCTTGGGAGTCACTCTTTCTTATTTCAAAAATTTGGGAGGTATGATCAGTTAGTAACTATACTGTTTGTATTGCCATCTTTGCATATTTCAGTGTGTATGTGTTGGTGGGGGAAAGAAAGAGCACCCATATGCACATCTAGTACGAGAAACAGGGAAGTTCAGAGAGATGCTAATAATTCTACCTCCACAGGAAAGAAAAGGAGCAGGAAGAACAGTAATCCTGCTGGACAGATTGCTACAGGGGGTGCCAGTGACATTGCACACTTTATATTCAGATCAGGGGCAAACTCTATTGGCTAAGGAATATCTAAATTGTGTATGTAGCTTAGCAAAGAAGTAATAAGGCATTGCATAGTGTAAAATTGTTTTTTAATATTATAAAATCCCATAAACATGCCTGTACAGTGTAAAGGAAATAGCAGGCTTATCTGTTGGTATGTAACAAACTGCCCCAATTGGATCGGCAGCAGGTCTCCAGCCTCTACTCTGTAACATGCTACCACTCCACTTCCTGGTGCTCAATTACTCATGTGTTGTGTTTCCAAGCTATGCATTTTTATGGGATTTTTTTTATATCAAAAAGCAGATTCACAGTATGCAAGGCCTTATTGTTTTTTAACCACTTCACCACTGAGGGTATTTACCCCCTGACCACCAAAGCAATTTTCACCTTTCAGCGCTCCTTCCATTCATTCGTCTATAACTTTATCATTACTTATCGCAATGACATGAACTAGATCTTGTTTTTTCCGCCACCAATTAGGCTTTCTTTAGGTGGGACATTATGCCAAGAATTATTTTATTCTTAATGTGTTTTAATGGGAAAATAGGAAAAAAATTGGGAAAAAATGTATTATTTTTCAGTTTTCGGCCATTATAGTTTTTAAATAATGCCTGCTACTGTAATTAAAGCCCATGAAATATATTTGCCCTTTTGTCCCGGTTATAAAACCGTTTAAATTATGTCCCTATCACAATGTTTGGTGCCAATATTTTATTTGGAAATAAAGGTGCATTTTTTCAGTTTTGCGTCCATCCCTAATTACAAGCCCATAGTTTATAAAGTAACAGTGTTGTACCCTCCTGACATAAATATTTAAAAAGTTCAGTCCCTAAGGTAACCATTTATGTGTTTTTTTTTATTGTACATTTTAAAAAAAAAATGTAATTACAAAAAAAAAAAATTGGGAGTGTGGGAGGTAATGAGTTAATTTTTTGTGTAAAAGTAATTTATTTGTATGTGAAAAATGTTTAGGGTGTAGTTTTACTATTTGGCCACAAGATGGCCACAGTAACTTTTTGTTTAATGCGACCTCCAAGAGTCCTTCCAGACTCTTGGAGGAAGTACTAGGAGGCTGGGTAAGTGTTTTTTTTTCACAATGATTGCGCTGCTCATCGGAGAGCAGCGGATCATTGAGGGGCTTAGATCAATGAACGGGAATGGATTTTCCCGTTCATTGATCTCGGGGCGAGCGGCGGGCAGCGTGTTTACAAGCGGGAGCGCGGGCAGCAGCGGGAGTGCGCAAAGTACGGATTTCTCCGTCCCTGGGGGTTAAAGGATGGAAAAAGGGACGGAGAAATCCGTACGGGCGGGGGTAAAGTGGTTAAAGTACAGTGAAAGTCCATCTGCCAGATCAGAGGAGGGCTTATATGCTACGTGGCAAGAGGTCAAACGGTGAGTGGAACCCAATGGGGCAAGAGTGTTACCTTTCCTACCTTTCCTTGGAGTGGGCACATCCCTTATGATGTGCGGTGATCACATTGCACCTCTTGGATTTATAATGACAATCAGCAATATCATCCACTGGAGGACAACTAGATTTGAGGGCTGCTTTTTGTAAAGTGTGAAGGAGGCAGTGTTACAACCTAAAGTGTGAAGGCATCGCGACAAAGACCTGTGATTACACATGGATTAAATACACAATATTGCGAAAGGATTCCAAATTACTGTATTCAGGTGTTCCAAACACTTCTATGGCCACAGGTCATCAAGGCCGGAACATCAAGCATTTAGGTATGCAGCTTACTTCTTCAAACTTTTGCAAAAGAATGGGAAACTCATTGGAGCTTAGTGAATTCCAGGATAGTAATGTGATAGGATGCAACCTAGGTGATAAATCCATTTGTGAAATGTATTTGTGAAAGGGGGGGTATGTTATCATGTCTGTAGGTAGCAAAGTAAACAGGTACTTATAATATAAGATAGGAAGTAAGCAGAAGTTGCAGGAACTGTAACTCAAAATTGCCCTGAGTTGTTTTTTTTTACCAAAACACAGGCAAAGTGACCTTAAAGGGTCACTTAAGGCTAGCTAAAAAAAGGAGTTTTACTCACCTGGGGCTTTCACCAGCCCCCTGCAGCTGTCCGGTGCCCATGCAGTCTTGCTCCTATCCTCCTGTCCCCGCCAGCAGCTACTTCCGGTTTCGGCAACAGGCGCGCCGACAGGCTGGGAACGCGAGGGATCCTTCGCTTTCCTGGCCGCAATAGTGCCCTCTATACTGCTATTGTGCCCTTTATACTGCTATTGGGGCCAGGATCACTCGCGTTCCCAGCCTGTCGGTGCCTGTCGCCGAAACCGGAAGTAGTCGCTGGCGGGGACAGGAGGATCGGAGCAAGACTGCGTGGGCACCGGACAGCTGCAGGGGGCTGGTGGAAGCCCCAGGTGAGTAAAACTCATTTTTTTTAGCTAGCCTTAAGTATCCCTTTAAAAGTAAATGGATATTTTTCTCCCCCAAAACACATATAATAAGGCAGCATTTCCCCACGCAAAAAAAACACATAGCAAAGCAGCGTTTCCCCCATGGTCTCACATCACATATATGCAGATGATAAATCTGTAGAAACTGTGTGATGCTATCATGTCAATATCGACCAAAATATGAGGAATGGCATGAAGAATGAAGGCAGGTCTAAAAGCAAAAATGGGTCCAATTCAGTACTAGCAAGATGTTACTAATAAAACAAACACCACATAACATATAAAATACAGAAACCATTACCCTCAAATTCAGAAACTCCAGATGTGAAATGCAGAAACTGTAAGGGCCACGTTTCCACTACAAAATGATGCAAATGCGGCTACCTAGCCGCATCGCATCACTTCCGCTGCCGGCCGCATCACTTCCGCATCTCCCGATGCGGAAGTCAATGGAGGAGATGGGACGTGGCTGCGGGCGGATGCGGCCATGCGAGAATCTGCAGCATGCACGCAGTGGAAACTCTTCCATTGCCGTGCATTTGTTTCAGGACACCTGCGGTGCGATGCGGCTATATAGCCGCATCGCACCGCTCCTAGTGGAACCGGGCCCTTACGCCACATACAGGAGGCACGGAAACCGTTATCACACATGTCAAATGTAAAATGCAGAAACTGTTACGCCATATACAAGAGGAGCAGAAACCATTATCATACATGTGAAATGTAAAAGTTGTTACACCACATACTGGAAATGCAGAAACCGTTAGCACAGATGTGATATGTAAATACTCTTACACCACATACTGGAGATGTAGAAACCATTATCACACATGTGAAATGTGAAAACTAAGTCAGCTACTGGAGGAAATGCAGAAACCGCTAGCACAGATGTGATATGTAGAAACTGTTACAGCACATACTGTTACATCAGTTTACTAATCAGCTCACTTTACATTTACTGGCAAAATTTAAGGCCATACATTGTATAATAGCAAGCCTATAAAAACAGATGATCAATACACCCCCGCCAGGGAACTGATCAGGAAGTCATGAATGACGCTCCACACATTCAGATGTAATCTTCATCAGATTTTTGCTTTTTGAAAAACTGATTGTACTGTGGCTCTGCTGGTTTTGTTCTGTTCGATGCAGGGCCAATCTATGTGCCCACAGACCGAAGGACACATAATTTATATCACTATTGATCATGCGAACAATTCTAAATAAAAACATACGGCATGGCATCGAAGGGATTTCGATCCATACATTGAAGTCTTTCTAAAATAAAAATAAAATAAAAAAACCTGTTCTCATTGTGGCCACATTCAACTTGGTTACATATTCCATATCAATGACAAAAAATATGCAAACTCAGAGGAAAGCTATTACTTTGCAATGGAGAATGACGAAAATACTCCTACCTACTTTTAAAATAATAGGCATGTTTGTTTTAAAATCCTAAGTCTCATTCTAGCACAGCAAGGAAAATTGGGAGTGCGCTGGGTTGCACAGTTCTCCAATTGTGGCCTGCTGAGCCCAGATATGAAAGCAGGATTAAGAAAAGCATTGTTTTCATTAATTTAACAAGTTCCATTGTAAGATAAAATGCACACAGGAAAATTGCTGGACTCCAGATGGTAAACTGTGCAGATTACATAGGAATTTAAAACGCTTTTCAAATAACATTGTGACCTTATGTTTTTCATATGGATGAGGAACGATGACCTTTGAGATGAAATGAACAGGATGATAGACTCACAAAGTTAACATGGATTTTTATATAAGTATTGATGTCAGATCAATTTGCTAACTGAGTTCTGTGCCGTTCAAGTGGGCATTGTAATTCCTGGTGTTTGTTTTTTGTGCTTGAAACTAAAAGAAAAAAAAGCGTAAAGGAAGCATTACTTAGGAAAAAGTACACAGACGTGAAGGGAAACAAATGATGGGTGGTAAAAGTGACCATTCATTACATTTTAAAATTGAAGACTATTGGGAAGATGATTTTGTTTTCTTTTGACAAATATATAAACAATGTTAATATTCCTAACGCACCTGCAACTAGGGCTGAATTTGCAATTATTATTATTATACAGGTTTCATTTTTTTTCCCTAAGTTTTCTCCTAGGTGATATTTGTTCACACTTTATCAATAAAATGCCCTTTGAAGAACAACAGAAACCAGAGGGATATGGAGGCTGCCACATTTACTGACTTTTAACCTCCTTGGCGGTAACCCCCCCCCCCCAGACCCCGTGCGCTGCCTGGCCAATCAGTGCCAGGCAGCGCCGAGGGGTGGCCCAGGACTCCCAATGACGTCCCGACGTCAGTGACGTCGGTGACGTCATCCCGCCCCGTCACCATGGCGACGGGGGAAGCCCTCCAGGAAATCCCGTTCTTTGAACGGGATTTCCTGATCGGAGATCGCCGAAGGCGATCGAAGAGGGCGGGGGGATGCCGCTGAGCAGCGGCTATCATGTAGTGAGCCCTGGGCTCGCTACATGATATAGGAAAAAAATTAAAAAAAAAACTGCTGCGCTCCCTCCTGGCGGATTTTTTTATACCGCCAGGAGGGTTAAGCAATAGTAGTTTCCTGGTAGTCCTGCTGATCCCTTGCCTCTCATACTTTTAGCCATAGATGCTGAACAAGCATGCAGCAGATCAGGTGTTTCTGACATTATTGTCAGATTTGAAAAGATTAGCTGCATGCTTGTTTGTGGTCAGATCAGCAGGGCTGCCAGGCAACTGGTAATGTTTAAAAGGAAATGATAGCAGCATCCATATACCACTCATTATAAAGTCCTTTATTAATCTTAATAAACCAGAAATACTTACCTGCACCTTTAAAAAGAAGTTCCCACGCCAATATCAGCCAACAGCAAATTTTTGAGGAAATGTCAAGCACAAAGCAAGTTTAGGTATTTAGTGATCAATCAGTTTAATTACTCCTGTGTTTCCCCGAAAATAAGACACTGTCTTATATTATTTTTTTCTTCAAAAGAAGTGCTAGGGCTTATTTTCGGGGAGGTCTTATATTTTGTGGGGGTAGCGAAAACCCCCTTGTGTATTGCCAGATCTCCCTAGTCTATGGCCAGATCCCCATCCCCTTGTTTATGGGCAGAACTCCCCTTTTGCCAGGCCAGACCCACCTAATGTACAGCCAGACTCCCACCCCTCTTGTGTATAGCCAGATAGACCCCCCCCCCCCTTGTTTATTGATAGACCCCTAATGTATTGCCAGACCCCCTAATGTATAGCTAAATGCCCCCTTGTTTATGGACAGATACCCTTAATAATCAGAATCAGAATCAGAATTCAGATAATAGCCAGATAACCCCCCTCCCTGCATAGCCAGATCCCACTCGTGCATAAGTCCCCCCACCGCTTCCCCATGGCTGCTTTACCTCGTGCAGGCTCACCTCCTTCAGAAAGTCGCATCCCAGTGTTTATAGTCAGACCCCCGTCAGCGTAATTCAAACCGCAGATCAGCGGTGAAGTCAGCTAGAGCTTCATTGTAACAGTACTTCCGTATGCAGGAAGTAAACAGAGCTGCCACTTCCTGTATACGGAGGAGCAGTTACACTGAATCTGTAGCTGCTTTCACCGCAGATCCCAGCTGATCTGCAGTTTGAATAATTGCTGCCAGGGATCTGACTACAAGCACGGGGATGCAACTTTCTAAAAGCGGGGCCGGCAGGAGGTAATGCGGCGCCGTAAGGCAGGCCTCGAGGGCGGGGTGGCTGATGCGGGATGCGGGTCGGGACTGCCGCTGCCACTAGGACTTATTTTCAGGGAGGGTTTATATTTCGGGCATGCTGCTCGATTACTGCTAGGGCTTACTTTAAGGGTAGGTTTTACTTTCGGGGACACACGGTAATAACCTTTTTACTGTGATGTCCATCTGATTTGATTTTTTATACCTGTCAAATATTTTTTTTTTCCTGTAGTAAGATTAAATAAAACCTGGTGTCATTCACAGGTAAACTTACAATGTTTAACACAATTTCATATCTCATTTAAGAAATCAGAATGCAACGAAAATAAAACCACCATTTTTTTATCAAACAATTCGTTTTCTTTTTAAAAAATCTGCATTTGAATATAGAAGTTTTATACAGTCAAAAATATACCATAAGGTAGTTTAGGTAATTATAACAACTTCTCTATTACTGTTTTATTATACACAAAAAAAATTTATTGTACACAGAAAAAAAGACACTTAGTCATTCCTTAATATTATGTCACTGTATACTAAGAACATTAGATCTAAACTTGAATTGCAGTCTATACTGGGGACACCTATGCCTGGATACCTATACTGGGGCAGCTATGCCTGGCTAGGGCAGGGGGATGAGCTGACACAGAAGGGTACAAGAGGTAACACAGGGGATAAAAGAGGCACAGGGGGAACAGAGGCGGACAAAAGAGGCACAGGGAGAAAAGAGATGAGACGGGAACATGAGGTCACACAGAGGGACACAAAAGAGGCACAAACTGAGGTGAGACAGAGGGGGACAAAAGAGGCACAGGAAGAAAATAGGGGTACAAAAGAGAATCGATAAAGAATAAGAACAGACCTACAAGTCCCTATCGAATTTGTTAACCAGGAACTACCTGTATTTTGCTAGTATTTGGCTCCACCCACAACATGCCATAGCCACACCCACTTTTTGCCACATCACACTGTGCATGCCGCTTTCTTCAGCGTTGGAGCCATGCACATTGTTTTCCGCAGCGCACTTCACGCACGGACACGGGGTGAGGTGGCTAGTGGGTGGGCCCAGCAACCAGTGGGTGGGCCCAGGCCTGAAGATGTGTGAGGGGCCCCAAAATTTCTGGTGGCAGCCCTGACAGGGACACTTGCATTTTATTGTATAGGATGGTACGTTCACACTGGCATATTAGAAATGTGGTGCAATGGATCTGTCGGGCATAACACAATGCATGCAGTGTGTTATCGCATGACACCATCATTGAAAGGAGCATTTAAGCATACTTTCTATGTACTTTACGCTTCGTTGTATGTGTCACAAGGCTGGCATGAAATGGGGTATGGCATTTTCCCTCCCTTGTGTTCAGTTTTTACAGGAAAGGCAACGCAACTCCACACTGTAAATGCAACCTTAATCTAAGTAGGGTGATGTTTAAAAACAAAAGTAGAGCTAGAATGATATTCTGATTTTTAAACAGTACTGTATTTTAGATTATTTGTGACAACAGTCATATTCTGGTCCATTTGCAACTACCTTTTTGTCCTGAGTTTTCTCCAAGGCGGTATTTTCACAACTTGTCAATAAAATTCCTTTTAAGCCACCAGCAAGAAATAAAATACTCAAAATAATTTGGATAGTACTTTTTCATCAACTTTTTGGTACTTTTTTAAATTGCAAGTCAAAGAAAAGACAAAGTCAAACACTTATATCGCACTTTTCTCCTGGCGGACTCAAAGCGCCAGGGCAGCAGCCACTAGGACACGCTCTATAGGCAGTAGCAGTGTTAGGGAGACCTGCCTAAGGTCTCCTGCTGAATAGGTGCTGGCTTACTGAACAGGCAGAACCAAGATTCAAACCCAGGTCGCCTGTGTCAGAGGCAGAGCCCTTAACCATTACACCATCCAGCCACCCCAGTTTGAATCCCAGCCAGGGCACTATCTGCAAAGAGTTTGTATGTTCTCCCGTGTCTGTGTGGGTTTCTTCCCACATCCCCAAAACATACACATAAGCTAATTGTCTTCCCCCTAAATTTTTCATAGATTACACTACATACACTACTCGATACATACATACACATAGGACTCTGGTAGGGATTAGATGGTGAGCCCCTCTGAGGGACAAGTAAGTGACAAGACAAAATACTCCTTAAAGCACTGGGGAAGGTGTTAATAAATGCGCTATATAAATGCTAAATAATATAACATGGGCCATTCGCTGGCAGCAAAACTGCAATTTAACCAGTGCTAATGAACCCCGTCCGCTAACCCAATAGGCCCAATGTGTTTCCAAGTAAACCTCGCACGTTGCTATGTAAACGCACAGTGTAACATGACTTAAAAGGCATAATATTGATAAGGCATGAAAATATCACCTAGGAGAAAATTTAGGAGAAAGGTGAATTGAATAAGGCCCATTGAGTGTAACCAGGCAATTTTCATCTAGTAAATGTGACAAGTGGTTTGACTGGTTTCTCTGAGAAGCTTAAAGTGAACCTCTGGACTAAAAATCGACTCAGCAGCACTGAAAAGGCTTTGTGTTTCTTTAACAGTTTCACAGCATCAGAACTTTGTTTCTCTTATACAAGCCTCATTTTTAGCTGCACAGAAGAAAACTGCCCGGGCTTTTTTCCCCTGATGCTGTGCAAAGCATGATGGGATTTCTGATGTTGTTGTTCTCGTTCTGCTGTTTTGGTGCAATTTTTTTTTTACTTTGGACCTCCTCCAGCACCCTTCAGACCTTTGGCTCCCTCACCATCCTCCAGCAGCTGCTGGAGAGATACGTAGAGGGTGCACTTCTCATGCGTATACTGGAGTGACGGGACCCGGTTCCCTAAGTTAGAGACACCAGAGGACGGCAGTGTGGGAGCGATCCGAGTGGATGGTGCTGGAGGACGCCTCATGTATGTATAAATCTTTTTTTATCGTTCAGCTCTGGTACACTTTAAGGATTGGATAAACATATTTTCCAGATATTGACCTGGCCTACCATTTTGCAGCAGCAGGTATTAAACTACGTACCCACTGGAAGATGGATCAAGGAAACCAGAGTTACGCAAAGTGACAAACGAGCATTCCCCGATCCTTCTTCCTACTGCAGGGACACACAATGGCACACGATTTAATTAATCATGGCTCAAACTGTGGCTACAAATAGCAGCCACTATTTTTAGCCACAGTGTACATGATGGTGCCCTTTACACCATGACCCGTCTCGCACCCTTTTCAACTGTTTCGCTTTGCTGTATTCACAGTCACACATGCGCTGTCCCAAGCCAGTATCTAGTTAAAGAGAGTCTGAAGCGAGAATAAATCTCGCTTCAGACCTCATAGTTAGCAGGGGCATGTGTGCCCCTGCTAAAACGCTGCTATCCCGCGGCTTAACGGGGGTCCCTGATCCCCCAAATCCCCTCGGTGCAGCGGGGGAGAGCTTCCTGGTTGGGGCAGGGCTAACCGCCGCAGCCCTGCTCCACGCGTGTCTGTCAGCACGTATCTCCGCCTCTCCCCCGCCCCTCTCAGTCTTCCTTCACTGAGAGGGGCGGGGAAGAGGCGGCGATTCGCGTCTGATAGACGAGACTGGAGGCAGGGCTGCAGCCGTTAGCCCTGCCTCCAGGAAGAAGAAATTTTACGACCAACTTGCGACCAACTATTGCTGGGGTGGGTTTGGGGGTGAAGGGACCCCCGTTAAGCCGCGGGATGGCGGCGCTTTAGCAGGGGCACACATGCACCTGCTAAGTATGAGCTCTGAAGCGAGATTTATTCTCGCTTCAGAGTCTCTTTAAGTGGTGAATAATGATAGGTGTGGAGATTACTATCCTTATTCAATTCATTTTTTTTCTCCTTGGCGATGTTTTCACACTACAGCAATAAAATAACTTTTAAGCCACCAACAACCAAAAAAATACTCAAAATTATTTTAACAGTACCTTTTCCCCACTTGTTGGTACTTTTTCATTTGCAGAGTGCTGAAAGGTTATTTTAAACTGAAGATAAAAAATAATCTCCTAGGAGAAAATTTAGGCGAAAAAAGTGAATTGGATCAGGACAAACATGTTTAAAAAAAATCTAAAAATGACAATGTGTGAGAAAATGCGGAAAAGCCGCCGTGAGTACTCAGAGCAAGGCGGCTGATTCCGCGTCCAACGCGGCAGGTTGCACGCGTGGGTCTGCATCCACTGGCATGTTGGAGCGCGAGGAAACCGCCGCATGCTTTGTGAACAGAGCGGCGGATTCCGCGTCAGACGCAGATGTTGGCACGCATAGGCATAGTTCTGACAGTACTGCTGAACGCAGAAGAACCGCCGCATGCTTGGACAGCGGTGCGGCTGGTTCCGCATCCAACACAGCAGAAACAGTACAACACATGTCTGGTGTGGCTGGGACTGATAGTCCACACAGGTTCAGGAGGACACGCGGGCGGAGAGGCAGAGCCTTTATGACAGTCAGAAGGGTGTCAGCTGACCAAGCCGGTCAGCTGACAATTCCAGCAGTTTTCATTGGTCCAGCACTTAGGGGTGGCGCTGGAGAGCGCTTGTGTATATATACTGGGTGCTGGTCATTTCTCTGGTGTCTGGCGTTGCGATCACTACGTGGTAGCACTCAGACCTTCTGTCAGTATCTGTGTTATTATCTAGATCAGTTTCCAAGGTGTTGATGACCAAGGAGCTCACACCTTAGTCTAGGAATCATGTTATTATCTGTGTTATTATCTGTGTTATTATCTAGACCAGTTTCCAAGGTGTTGATGACCAAGGAGCTCACACCTTAGTCTAGGAATCCTGTTACCATCTGTATTATTATCTAGACCAGTTCCGGGGTGTTGATGATCTAGGAGCTCACACCCAAGTCTAGGCATTGTTGATTATTTGTTATGACCTTCTGCTTTCCTGACCACTCTTCTGATCTCTGATTAGGTACTTTGCTATATCTGATACTCTGTTGCCAAACTCTGCTAGTCTTAGGATTCCGCTTCTGTCTCCTGTCTCTGTACCTTATCTGTCTGTGTGTTAACGACCTGGCCTGTCCGACCTCGAGAACTATCTTCCCTGTTGGAAGATAGTTCCCAGTACTGTCAGTGACACTTCACCTTGGTGTCACTCACTTTCTTATCCTTCCCACTCTCAGCCTGGCTCCGCCCCTTGGGGAGCTTCAGACCAGTGGAAGGAACCTGTTCTCTGAGCAGTATCTCGTACTGCCCAGCACCCTCTACGCGGGTGCTCTCCTCAAAGTATAAGGTTGCACCAAACACTCATATTACTCAGGTGTCCAGAGGTTAGAGATATATCTGATTATCGGTGATACTGCAGATCATCAATAATCGGGTATATATCTGCATTCTCTGTGATACTGCAGATCACCGGTAATCAGATCCTCTCTGTGTTACACCCATCGTTACAGAACGCCAGACCCAAAATGCAAATGGACGCACACACCGACCGTCTGGGAACACTTACCACTTCGGTGGATACCATCAACAAAGTGCTGGGTAATCACCGGGCAGTAATTGACGCTCTGTCCGGGTTTTTACAAATCCTCCAGACGGCTGTGGACGAAGTGCGATCCCCTCCTAATACAGACATACGTATGCCTGTACCTGAAAAATTTTCTGGTCACAGATCTGACTTCCAAAATTTTAGGAGTAGAGTGTTGTCATACTTTGAGTTGAGACCTAGATCCTCAGGAACTATGGCCCAAAGGGTCACGTTCATTAAGACTCTATTATCAGGCAATTCTCAGACCTGGGCGTACAGTCTACCTGCCGGAGATTTAGCCTTAACCTCGGTAGATGAATTTTTCAAAGCTATGGCAATAATTTACGATGATCCAGACATTGCCTCGACTTCTGAGCGGAAGCTCAAATTGTTGCGTCAAGGCAAGAGTCCTGTCGAGGAGTATGCTGCAGAATTTAGGAGGTGGTCAGTTTCAGCCAGATGGGATACCTATGCCCTTTTAGACTGTTTCTTATCAGGGTTATCAGATGAGGTTTCTGACCTAATGTTAAGTCAGCCTGAACCTAAAACCGTCGATGAGGCCATTTCCTCGGCCATTAGGATTGATCGCAGGTTGCGTTATCAAAGGCAGACCCGGGGTAAAAACAATGTTAAGATGGTGTCCTACGCTGCACCTCCTGTGACCCCACCTCCTTCTGTTTCTCCTCCACCCGAGCCAATGCAGATTGGTCGGTCCAGATTGTCTCAAGTGGAGTGGAGACGCAGGATTTCTGAGCAGTTGTGTCTTTATTGTGCAGAGGGGGGGTCATAGAGTGCGGAATTGCCCTAAAAAGTCGGGAAACGCTACTGCCTAGGAGTAGTTGGGGGTAATACCCTAGGCGTACGACTCTTACCCCTAGAGGATAAACGGTAACTTCTTCCTTGTACGATTACATGGGAATAAAAATCTGAAGTCTCTGAGGCCTTCATTGATTCAGGCTCAGCGGCTAATTTTATGGATTACGAATTTGCTAAGAATTTGGGTATTCCACTCACCCCGGTAGAACCACCCATCCAGGTTACGGCAGTGGATGATTCCCCCCTGCAACGTAACCATCCTCTGTCTCAAACACCAGAGGTGGAGGTCACTATAGGGGTGCTGCACAGGGAGAAATTGCAGTTTTTTGTGTTACACATGACAACTTCCACAGTCATCCTTGGCATGCCGTGGTTACACCTTCACTCTCCTCAGATAAATTGGGCCACTGGTCAGCTAACAAGCTGGTCAGCCCATTGTTTCCATCATTGTTTAGTGAAGGTGACCTTGGGTCAGACCAGGATTCATTTAGAGGGAGTTCCGGAACAGTGTTCCGAGTTTTCAGA
Source organism: Hyperolius riggenbachi (assembly GCF_040937935.1). Lineage (NCBI taxonomy): Eukaryota > Metazoa > Chordata > Amphibia > Anura > Hyperoliidae > Hyperolius > Hyperolius riggenbachi. The sequence goes on from NC_090646.1 coordinate 557,799,574, forward strand.
TGTGTTCTGTCCCAAGGCTGCCGATAAGTTACCTCCACATCGCCCTTTCAATTGTCCCATCGATCTCCGATCTGGTTGTATGCCCCCTAGAGGTCATCTCTACAATTTATCTGGGCCGGAAAAAGTGGCCATGCAGGAGTACATCCGTGAAAACTTAGCTAAGGGATTCATTCGCCCTTCCCGGTCACCTGCAGGAGCAGGCTTCTTTTTTGTAAAGAAAAAAGATGGAGGCCTTCGGCCATACATTGATTACCGAGGTCTGAAAAGATTACAGTAAAAAATCGCTATCCATTGCCTTTGATAGACGATTTATTCACTCAGGTCACTTACGCTAAGATCTTTTTGAAATTGGACTTACGAGGGGCATACAACCTGGTGCGGATCAGACAGGGCGATGAATGGAAGACGGCTTTTAACACACCCGATGGGCATTATGAGTACCTGGTGATGCCGTTCGGGTTGTGTAACGCCCCGGCCGTTTTTCAGGAACTTATTAATGAAGTATTCAGAGAAGTGTTGGGTAAATTTGTCCTGGTATACCTAGATGATATACTTATTTTCTCAGACAACCTCACCCAACACAGGGCTCACATTAAATTTGTTCTGAACAAGCTAAGACAGAACATGCTTTATGCTAAATTGGAGAAATGCATTTTTGAGGCAACATCAGTCACTTTTCTGGGGTACATAATTTCCACCTCGGGCCTTTCTATGGATCCTGCCAAGGTCTCTGCTGTTCTGGAATGGCCTCAGCCAGTAGGACTAAAATCTCTTCAGAGATTTTTAGGATTCGCCAATTACTATAGAAAGTTCATAAAGGGGTACTCCACAGTCATAGCACCCCTCACCAGTCTCACAAAGAAAGGGGCAGATACCAACCACTTAAATAAAAAACAAGATAATACCTCCTAAATCTTCCAACTGCCAACTCTGTTTAAGAATTTGACCAAGTTATGTCTCTTAAAATAAAGGGCAGTGCAACCGTGCTGGCGCATATGAGGAAATATTGGTTTAGAGCACTGTTTATAATCAATCACTTTATTAAATTGGAAAAGTTGGTGAGATAAATAATCTCTATGCATGCAAATTGGTACAAAATACAATAAAACAATATTAAAAAAGCCTCAGCCTATCACTGCTGTCATTAAGTACACGGCTGCTATAGTAAGATACAGTGGCCACTGTACACACACAGACCATCCTGTACATACATACTTCACCCAGATCACCTATGCCGGCAAAAAAAATAAGAGTCAAAATATCGGAGGTAGAAAGACTAAATGTCTATCTTATATGATTCCTTTGCTCTCCTATAGGAAGTCAATTATCTGCATGAAATTTGTCAAACAAAACATTATCTCCGGTAATCTCAGACACAGTACATATCCACAGCTAGATCATGATCCGGTTAGTAAAGCACATTTGTTCCCAAGCTCTCAAGCAGACTAGCTAGCCATTAGTAGAGCATGCAAGACTTGTTGTGTACAAGGACAATGCTAGGGAGCGGGGGAGGCCAATTCAGCTAGGCAAGCAGGCGGCATATATTGCAGACAAATGCAAGGCAGGAAAGCTCTCACCCACGCTTCTTCCAATCACGAATGTCCCCAGATGTCACTGTCCGTTACGCTTCATGCAGTGTGGAATGCACGTCATGCCAAAGGAGATCCCGTGGTGTATCAGACGGTAACATGCAGTTTGAGAGATCCAGCCTGACCGGTCAGAGGTTCGGAACGCCAGGAACAGCTTTCCATGCGGGCTATGGACGGTTAGCAGCCATGACAGCACGTAGGCCACGCCCCCCTACGCGTTTCACGTCAAGGGCAGACGTTTCTTCAGGGTGTGGCTTACTTAGTAGCGTCAAAACCTTGCTTTTAAATTGTCCCTGGGGGCGGCCCTAAGCCTACCTCACCATTCCTCCGTGATTTGCACAGCTCTCCGAGACAAAGCACCCAGATGTCAGAGGTCAAAAAGAGAAAGATCAACAGGTCAGCCTCACGTATGGATTACTCATCCCAAGGTGGAACTGTTTTTACTTGTCACCTCAATATCTAGATCAGCGAACATCCTCCATTGTTCACAAGCTTTATATAAGGCCTCACAATATACAGTATTATTTAGCAAATTTATGCCAAACATACAGCACATCATTCTTGCTAGCAGGCATACCTATAGCAGCCATTGATTTTAACAAACTTGATTGCACAAAGAAACCTAGTAACACCTAAAGAGTATCACAACTAATATCAAAAGTGGGCACGAACGCAGGGGGTAATCGAATCAGGTCAGGTACCATAGACCTGGCATCTCAGGAACGGTGACAGATCCAATTCGGCATTAAGGCCACTCGGGGCCACAGTATTTAGCTTATAGATCCACATTGCTTCCTTGCAATATAATATATCATCAAAATCTCCCCTGCGTCCCGAGATGCCAAGCCTATAGATACCCTTAACCCGAGTCCCCCTTAGTTTATTATCATGGACCTCCCTGTAATGATTCGCCACGGATGTATTAGCCTCTCCTCCTTCAATATCCCTAAAGTGTCTCAAAATTCTCTCCTTTAGGGGTCTGATAGTTTTTCCAATATATTTAAGTCCACATGGGCACTGGAGCATGTAGACAACTCGCTCTGTAGTACAATTTATAAACGAGTTAACAGTGAATTTATTTTCTCCTGAACTATCATAGAAAACCTTTGTCTTATCAACGTATGGGCACATTTTACAACCCGGGCATCGGTACATCCCAGGTGAGGTACATTTATTCAACCATGTAGTTCGAGATCGAACAAACTCTCCATGTACTAACTGATCCCTTAAGTTTGTTGCTCGTTTTGCTGTGAGTAGAGGGCGCGGGCCAACTATTTCACCAATTTCTCGAGAGGATGTTAGAATGGGCCAGAAGCGGGTCAGTAAGTCCCGTAATCCATCCCAATGGTCACCAAATTTAGTAACCAAACGTACATACTGATTGGGGGCATCGTGTATCTTAGTGATATTAGTTTCCCTATGATCCATATTGTCAGCGTCATTTCCCAACAGGTCAGCTCTGTTACGGGCCCATGCCCTCCTCAAAGCACTTCGCAACAACCTATGAGAATACCCCCTTGCCGAAAACGCTTATACATTTCCGAGGACTCACGTCTAAAGTCCTCATCCCGGGAGCAATTCCGCCGCAAGCGGATAAATTGTCCATACGGGATACCTCGAATTAAGGATCCGGGATGGTGGCTAGTGGCATGGAGCAGGGTATTGCCCGCAATGGGTTTCCTATAGGAGGAGGTGGTCAATCTATCACCTCTTATTCCTATAAGTAAGTCAAGGAACGGAAGACTCTCATCACTTACGGAGTAAGTGAGATTAATATTCCTATGATTAACATTAAGTGCCGCTATAAAGGAATCAAGTTCCTCTCGCGACCCTGTCCACACCACCAGCACATCATCAATAAAACGGATCCAAAGGGCGACGTGCGCCCGATACTGTGCACTCTGGGACACCATTTCGTGCTCCCAGAGTCCCAAGTGGAGGCACGCATATGCCGGGGCACACGCCGCCCCCATCGAGGTACCCCGCATTTGCTGATAAAAACGTCCATCAAAGGTGAAGCAATTGAATTCCAAAATTAACTTCATTGCTTGGGCAATGAAGTCATTGTGCTCATGTGCTTGAGGAAAGCATGTACCGAGGTAATAGGAGATCGCCCGAAGTCCCTCCTCGTGTGGAATCGACGTATATAAGGCTTCTACGTCGATAGCCACCAGGAGAGACCCCTGTGGGATCACTAGATCACTTACAATCCGTAGAACATCCCGTGAGTCCTGGACGAAAGATGGAAGACCACGCATAAGAGGTTGGAGCTTTTTGTCAATAAATCTTCCAAGTCTCTCTGTAGGCCCAGCGATGCTGGAGACAATGGGCCTCCCTGGTGGTTCCGTTGCAGACTTATGAAGTTTAGGTAGCGTATACAAAAAGGGGATGTTATAGGTGACAACCCGAAGGTATTCCCATTCTTCTTTAGTGATGACCCGTAAATGAAGTCCATCATCAAGAAGTGAGTTCACCCTTGCTACAATCTCAGGGAAAGGATTCCCCATAAGCTTTCGATAAGTAGAAACATCACCCAATTGTCTCACCACCTCCCTCACATAGTCTTTTTCATCCTGGAGAACCACATTGCCCCCTTTATCACTGGGCCTAATAATAATGCCTGGTGCCTCCCTCAACTCGCCCAGCGCTTTTCGTTCATCAGGGGTCAAGTTAGAAAATCGACCCCTGGGATTGAAGTTTAGTCTCTTCAGTTCCCTCTCAAAAGTCTCCATAAAAACAAAAACCGACCTATTAGTTGATAACGGCGGCATGTATACGGATTTTTTCTTAAGGGTAGTGGGTTTAGGGGATTCAATTAGATACCAACCACTGGTCCCCCGAAGCCCTGGCTGCTTTCTCCACTTTGAAAGAATTGTTTTGCTCTGCACCCATTTTGAGGCACGTTGAACCCTCCTACCCCTTTATTGTGGAGGTGGACGCCTCGGAGGTCGGGGTAGGAGCTGTGCTGTCTCAGCGCTCTGGGTTGCAGGGAAGATTACACCCGTGTGCCTATTTCTCTCATAGGTTTTCACCAGCAGAGAAAAACTACGATATAGGCAACAGGGAGCTCCTAGCCATTAAACTGGCCTTTAAAGGATGGCGTCATTGGTTAGAAGGAGCAGAACATACGATTACAGTTTACACTGATCACAAAAATTTGGAATACATTGAGGGGGCTAAAAGATTAAGCCCCCGTCAGGCTCGGTGGTCATTGTTTTTCTCGAGATTTAGATTTATTATCACGTACACTCCGGGTAGTAAAAAACATTAAAGCGGATGCCCTGTCCAGATGTTTTGAACCAGAGACAGCATAGTCCTCAGACCCAGAGACTATTATCCCACAGAAAGTTGTGTTGGCAGCCACAGAGACTTGGAAAGACTGGACAGAGACTTTAGGTCCCTTCCAGCAGGATGTCCCTGAGGGAAAACCGGAAGGGGTTATGTTTGTACCACTGCCATTTCGTCTCCAAATCTTACAGATGTTCCACTCGCACAAGAATGCTGGACATCCGGGGGCCTCCAGAACACAGGACCTGGTTGCCAGATGTGCTTGGTGGCCTTCTCTGGCAACGGATTGCAAGGAATATGTTAGAGAGTGTGCAGTTTGTGCGAAAAGCAAACCCTCCCGTCTGGCACCTGTGGGAACGTTGCAGCCTTTGCCCACCCCGAATGAGCCGTGGACCCATTTGTCCATGGATTTTGTGGGTGAACTTCCAAGGTCTGAAGGCATGTCGGTCATTTGGGTGGTAGTCGACCGCTTCAGTAAAATGGCCCATTTTGTGCCCTTGAAAGGACTCCCCTCGGCCCAGGAGTTGGCCGATCTTTTTATCGTCCACGTTTTCCGACTTCATGGCATTCCGGAAAACATAGTGTCGGATCGGGGAGTCCAATTTGTTTCTAGATTCTGGAGGGCATTTTGTCATCAAATGGGCATGGAACTGTCATTCTCGTCGGGCTACCACCCACAGACCAATGGTCAGACTGAGAGAGTGAATCAGTCATTAGAACAGTTTTTGAGGTGTTATGTTGTGGATGCGCAAAATGATTGGGTCAAGTTCTTGCCGTTCGCAGAATTTGTGCACAATAATTTGAAAAGCTCATCCTCTGGATTTTCACCGTTTCAGGTGGTAACTGGAAAGTTGCCTAAGTTCTCCCCACTGCCAGTAGCTTCCACTCCGTTTTCAGCTTTGGAGGCGTGGCAAAAATCATTTAAGAACATTTGGGGGAGCGTGAAAAATAATTTGGAGAAGGCTTTTCAAAGTCAGAAAGGTCAAGCTGACAAGAGACGCTCCACAGAGTGGAAGTTCCGGCCAGGAGACTTGGTCTGAGTGTCCACGCGTCACTTGACTCTGAAACAGCCCTCGCCCAAGCTAGGACCCAGATTTGTGGGCCCTTTTCCAGTGACCAGGAAGATCAACAATGTTACTTATGCCATTGATCTTCCTGCCAGCATGCGCGGTGTAAGATCCATTCATGTTTCCCTGCTTAAACCAGCAGTTCACGTAGGTCCCACTCCTCCTCCTCCTGTGATGGCAGATGACCAACCTGAGTATGAAGTAGAAAAGATTTTAGACTCACGTGTTGTACAGAACTCAGAATTCAGGTACCTGAATGTCGCATGCACGCGGATAAATTAAAGAAGGAGTTCCACGCCCTATATCCTGGGAAGCCGGGTTGGAGCTGTCCGGAGTCCACTCCTCAGGGGGGGGGGGGGTACTGTGAGAAAACGCGGAAAAGCCGCCGTGAGTACTCAGAGCAAGGCGGCTGATTCCGCGTCCAACGCGACAGGTTGCGCGCGTGGGTCTGCATCCACTGGCATGACAAGAGCGCGAGGAAACCACCGCATGCTTTGTGAACAGGGCGGCGGATTCCACGTCAGACGCGGATGTTGGCACGCATAGGCATAGTTTTGACAGTACTGCTGAACGCGGAAGAACCGCCGCATGCTTGGACAGCGGTGCGGCTGGTTCCGCATCCAACACAGCAGAAACAGTACAACACATGTCTGGTGTGGCTGGGACTGATAGTCCACACAGGTTCAGGAGGACGCGCGCGCGCGCGGAGAGGCAGAGCCTTTATGACAGTCAGAAGGGCTTGGACAGCGGTGCGGCTGGTTCCGCATCCAACACAGCAGAAACAGTACAACACATGTCTGGTGTGGCTGGGACTGATAGTCCACACAGGTTCAGGAGGACGCGCGCGCGGAGAGGCAGAGCCTTTATGACAGTCAGAAGGGCGTCAGCCGACCAAGCTGGTCAGCTGACAATTCCAGCAGTTTTCATTGGTCCAGCACTTAGGGGTGGCGCCGGAGAGCGCTTGTGTATATATACTGGGTGCTGGTCATTTCTCTGGTGTCTGGCGTTGCGATCACTACGTGGTAGCACTCAGACCTTCTGTCAGTATCTGTGTTATTATCAAGATCAGTTTCCAAGGTGTTGATGACCAAGGAGCTCACACCTTAGTCTAGGAATCATGTTATTATCTGTGTTATTATCTGTGTTATTATCTAGACCAGTTTCCAAGGTGTTGATGACCAAGGAGCTCACACCTTAGTCTAGGAATCCTGTTACCATCTGTATTATTATCTAGACCAGTTCCGGGGTGTTGATGATCTAGGAGCTCACACCCAAGTCTAGGCATTGTTGATTATTTGTTATGACCTTCTGCTTTCCTGACCACTCTTCTGATCTCTGATTAGGTACTTCGCTATATCTGATGCTCTGTTGCCAAACTCTGCTAGTCTTAGGATTCCGCTTCTGTCTCCTGTCTCTGTACCTTATCTGTCTGTGTGTTAACAACCTGGCCTGTCCGACCTCGAGAACTATCTTCCCTGTTGGAAGATAGTTCCCAGTACTGTCAGTGACACTCCCCTATTGGTGTCACTCACTTTTTCATCCTTCCCACTCTCAGCCTGGCTCCGCCCCTTGGGGAGCTTCAGACCAGTGGAAGGAACCTGTTCTCTGAGCAGTATCTCGTACTGCCCAGCACCCTCTACGCGAGTGCTCTCCTCAAAGTATACGGTTGCACCAAACACTCATATTACTCAGGTGTCCAGAGGTTAGAGATATATCTGATTATCGGTGATACTGCAGATCATCAATAATCGGGTATATATTTGTATTCTCGGTGATACTGCAGATCACCGGTAATCAGATCCTCTCTGTGTTACACCGATCGTTACACAATGGTTATATTTTTGACCATCCCAAGTTTCCCATGGAACAAAAAGTTGCGTGCTATTGTGTTTCAGTACCACCCATAAACATTTGGTTTTATGATGCTTCGAATCTTCCACAGATAGGTTTTCGTCTTCTTCTTTTTTTTTTAAACTCAGGAAGTTTCAGAAAGTAAGAAGATGTTACGAAAAATAAAATCTTGCACAATGATAAAGTAACAAAAACACATCATTTCTATCAGATGTAAATAAAAGAAACACAGCAGGTTTCCTTCACTGAATATGATAATGCAAGATGCATAAAAAGAAATAAACAGATTTCATACAAGTTGTTCTACAAAAGTATGACAATTGTTTTGAAGTGCCTGCATGTTTTATAATAACATGAAATGAAGTTATTGCGTGTTAAAAAGAGTCAAAATATTACGAAGACAGAGTTGAATTGAACAAAAAAAAATGATACAATGAAGACAATAAGAAACAGAAACATAAAATAAAAGGATGGCAAATATGAAAAGCAAAGGATGCTTCTTATATGAGAATATTTACAGGATGTTAAAGGAAAACTATAGCCAAGCTGCCAATATACTGTGCAATCAATGGAACTTAGAAAACAATTGTACTCATATCTAAGTGTGTTTAAAAGGAACCTGAAGCAAGTAAAATTATTTAAAATAAACACATGACGTAGCTGCAAATGAATATTACATACTAACCTCACCGTCGGTTCCTCTCAGAAGATCACTATTTTCTTCTTACAGTGATCCCTTCCAGTTCTGACAATATTTTTTCAGAACTGAAATATACCAGTTGCTGTCAGTTATATATCAGCAGCTGTCAGTTACACCTGAATGTGCAAGGTAATGTCCATGTGTCCCTATGGCTCAAGTGGGTGATATTACAGTTTAGCAGTGTGCTGACCAGGAAGCAGTTATGGGGTAATGGCCAATTTTAAAATGGAGGACGGAAAATTCTCTTGATCACAGTGGACAAATGGGATGCAAGAGAGGAGAAAGAGATTGAGGAATAGACTAGACAAGGGTATGTGTGACCTGCGTACGGTTATGTTGACTTTTTATTTTCAGTTCAGGTTATCTTCAAATGAATACCCAGGCAGAGCCGGGACAAGGTCCTCCAGCAGCCAATGCTAACACACCAAAGTGCGCCCCTCCATACCTCCCATCCCAGCCGTCACACACTGATTGCTATTAGAGTAAGAGGCGCCCCAGGGTGCCCAACGCCTTAATCTCTAGTTATCTGGCTTGCAGTCACTGCCATCTATCCCCTTTTCTTATTTCTCTCTGCTTCAAACACAATAGGGTAATGATAGCTGAGTGAGTTGTGCGCCCCCCTCCTACGCTGCGCCCTGAGGCTGGAGCCTTTCTTGCCTCTGCCTCGGCTTTGCACCCAGGTAATAATTAATGGTAAATGAAGTAATGCACCTGAACATATGTTAATAATTGGAGTTGTAGACTGCCCAGCAAACTCATGGTGAGCCAGAACTCCTAGAAGTAAAGGGCTACAATAGACCAAAAAAGCCCTCTTATAAAAAATACTATGTAAAACAGAAATTTCCCTTCCTAAAACGGAAGGCATTTGCAATACTTCAGGTCGTAATGAGCATATGAGGTGTCCCAAAATGCATCACTGCTGAATATACAACTTGTTTTTTTGTTGTCCCTGAAAGCTAAGTACACACCACAAACCACTATAATGCAATAGTAGCTAGCTGGATAGTGTACTGGATAAGGGCTCTGCCTCTGACACAGGAGACCTGGATTTGAATCTTGTCTCTTCCTGTGCAGTAAGCCAGCACCTATTCAGCAAGGAGTCCTTGGGCTACACTGCCTACTGAGCACACCCTAGTGGCTGCAGCTCAAGTGCTTTGAGTCCGCCAAGAGAAAAGCACAATATAAATGTTATTAGTCTTGTCTGTTTGTCAATGATGTGTCACTTTGTTAATTGTACATTGATTTCAGAGGTGTGATTAGCTTTCAGGGACAATAAAATAGCAATTTGCATAATCAGCAATGATGCATTGTGGGTAGAGATGTCGCGAACGGTTCCAGGCGAACTTTGGGGGTTTGCGTTCGCCTGCACCAGGCGAACTTTTGCGGAAGTTCGATTCGACCCATAAAGCAAAACTTCGACCCTCTACATCACAGTCAGCAGGCACATTATTGCCAAACACACTGCTCTCACTGCTGGAGGCCCTCCCTCCTCCAAGCAAGGTCCTTATACCATTTGACTCACTTGTCTGCCTACACTAATTAGTTAAGGGACAGCTCCAGGGAATTCCAATATTTCAAAAGCCAGTTTATATACCATGGCTGGGGATTGAACCCAGGTATCAGTGTATGGTAGGTAACTAACATATCCATTATACCACCAACACTTCTAGCTGAAGCTAGCTGAAGCTAGCTGAAGCTAGCCTAGCATGTACAATTTATGCTCAGTCCAAAAGAAAAATAACATTTATATCATGCTTTTCTCCTGGCAGACTCAAAGCACCAGAGCTGGAGATTGAACTCAGGTATCAGTGTATGGTAGGTAACTAACATGTCCATTATACCACCAACACTTCTAGCTGGAGCTAGCCTAGCATGTACAATTTATGCTCAGTCCAAAAGAAAAATAACATTTATATCATGCTTTTTCTCCTAGCAGACTCAAAGCACCAGAGCTGGGGATTGAACTCAGGTATCAGTGTATGGTAGATAACTAACATGTCCATTATACCACCAACACTTCTAGCTGAAGCTAGCCTAGCATGTATAATTTATGCTCAGTCCAAAAGAAAAATAACATTTATATCATGCTTTTCTCCTGGCGGACTTAAAGCGCCAGAGCTGCAGCCACTAGGGCACGCTCTATAGGCACTTCAGCTAGCTTCAGCTAGAAGTGTTGGTGGTATAATGGATATGTTAGTTACCTACCATACACTGATACCTGGGTTCAATCCCCAGCCTCGGTATATAAGCTGGCTTTTGAAATACTGGAATTCCCTGGCAGATGAGACCCTCCTTCCTCCGGTAGGAGGAAGGGGGGACCATATATAAGGGGAGGGGGAGGAGCCAGGTATTAGAACCCTTGAAATATGTATTCTAACATTATTCCAGCCAGTAGAACATTTTGAAGTTCGCATCCTCATTAAAGCCTATTGCGGTTTGCGAACTTTTTCGCGAACCAAACTTTTCGCGGAGGTTCGCGAACCGAAAATCGGAGGTTCGCGACATCTTTAATTGTGGGACACTTCAAAAACTCACTCCAACCTGAATAATCGCAAATATCTTCTGTTTTAAGAAGGCAAATTTCTGTTTTGCATAACATTATGGAAGTGGCTCAATCAAATGCTGCAGCTACTGTTCAGGGGAGTGATAATCATCAATATAGAAGAAAGCTAGCATACACACGTATGCAATTTTTTCAAATTCCAATCAGATTGCTAATATTTCCATATTTCTTAATGGATATCGATTGAAAATGAATTGAAAGGCCATAGACACAAAACAATATCGAGTAATTTTATCTATATTTTTCAGCATATCCAATATGGTTTTGATTGAGAAAAAAAGGTGAGTCGCTGGCAATCAGTAGGCTGTATATTTTTTGTCCGATCTTATAATTTTCTCTAGTGGAATTAGTATATGGAGTGAAAATTGCCTGATGTTTACCCAGCTTTAGATAGCAAAAACAACTGCACTGCAATGTGATTTTATAGCCCAGGTTTAAAGAGTAACTGTCAGGCTGCAAAAGCTAATTTAAACCTCTATTCTCCTGTGTTAAACAGTTTAGAAGAAAGCCAAAAAGGCAATACTGAAGTTAAAAATCTCTCTTACTTTTGATGTGTGCTGAACAGCAAGGCTGTTATTCCCAAGCTCTTAAGTAGGACGACAGGCCGCATAACATACTGCAAAGCATTCTAGGGCTGCTTCTCCCCACCTTGGGTCATCCCCTTCATTTCCCAATCACGTCCTAAGGCTGCTAGTGAGAAGTTACAGGCTCAAGTTACAGCAGCTTGTAATGCAGCCCAGCTCACAGCACTGAAAAATCACAGGGCATATGTTCCCTTAAAATATACTGCATGAGTCCGCTATTGTTCCTAGCCACATGGCTAATTAATATTCACTGCATAGTAGTGTTGTCCATTAGGATCTTTTTTGTGAGTCGAATCATCAGGAAGGAGGGAGGATATTACATCACAATTGGCTTCATAGGAGACAGACAAACATGGAACCTGTCAGGAGCATCATTCTCTGCAAATACTATATAAAAATCCTGTGAAATCCAAATGTGGACAGTGAAATGCATATGTAATGTAAGTACAGCCAATATTTAGCTACTGATATATGTGTTTTTTTTCTCTGAGACCTTATACCTAACAGCTCCTCTTTAATGCCCTTCACATACCGCTCACATTGAAAAAGGAAGAAGGAAACAGAGGCAAGTTTGTAACAGAATAGCACAATATGTACACTTGTTAACTCATCATGCTACATTCGGAGTCACTTAAAGTTGTCTTACTTCACTGGCTTCATATTTATTCAATGTCAGACCATCTGCCAAAAAGCACTTTCGGAAGAGGGACAGCAATGGCATCCCTCATATTTTTATCTTAACGGCTTTACATTAAGCGAGTACTTCACAAACAAGAGTTAATTAGATTTTGGGTTAAAGAAAATCAGCTTAAAAGAACCCACACTTAATAAAAAATAGAAAGCCCAACCAAAAGAGATATTTCTATTTGATGTAAATATTAGTGTGCTGATTCACCCGCTGGGGCTTACTTACTATGATGGCTATAAAGAATATGTGCAGTAAAGTAGTATAATGTTCAGTTCAAACATCCCGTTAAGTGCTAGTAGAATTTAAAGGAACACTATCAAAGTTTACTTTTTACTGAACACCTTTAATAGGCAGAAGGACTTAGTAATTACACATAGTGTACTTAAAGAAAAAAAATCTGTCACCTTATCAGTCCTTACATACGGAGAGCTAGGAGTGAAGTTGGGTGATGGGCCGTGCGCTGTAACAAGGATGTGTAAGAAGCTCTCTCCCTCCTTCTGCACTGTCATGCTTGGGAAAACATTAAAGTGTCTTGTGGGCGGGCAGATCATTAAATCAATAAAGTCTCAGACAAATAGCTGCGCACAAGAACATCAGCAAACTGTATTCCACACTCCAGGTGGTAGACGTCACTCCCTCCACTCAGGGTCAGGCCAAGTTGCTCCACTTCAGTGAGATACCACCACCACACCCCAAGCAGTGGCCACTCACCGTTAAAAAAGACCCTCAGTTAGATGGGTCCACAGCGCTTGTGGGGTCATCTGGCCGCCCCCTGCCCTTTGGATGGAAGATCGCCTCCTCACCACTTTCTGCGTCAAATGCTGGTTCTTTCACCTCAAAAGACATATACCAGAGCTCCCATAGCGTAAAATTGTATAAAAATTTTTATTAATAAAAGATTGCACACTTACAGACACATCCAGGGTATGTTCGCATAGAGTTTTCATGGGCTCCACCCCAAACGTTGGCCACCGGGTAGGCTGTAGAGCGCTGTTTCCAATGCCCGCTGTGGACCCATCTAACTGAGGGTCTTTTTTAACGGTGAGTGGCCACTGCTTGGGGTGTGGTGGTGGTATCTCACTGAAGTGGAGCAACTTGGCCTGACCCTGAGTGGAGGGAGTGACGTCTACCACCTGGAGTGTGGAATACAGTTTGCTGATGTTCTTGTGCGCAGCTATTTGTCTGAGACTTTATTGATTATTGATTATTGTGTACAGCAGCGCACCACCAAAAGAAATTACATCCCACATAGATATCAGCGCAGTTTTTTGAGATTTTTTATTGTGTACTAACTTTTATACATTGCAGCAGATATGGACTTATTTGAACAGAGACTCAAAAAGCGTACTGATCTTGATGACATTTTTAATATTGAACAAGATACCATACCCAATGCTGAGAATGATTTTAAGGGGTTACAAGGTTTAATGCTTAAAGAACAAGCTACGTGGTGGGACATTGTGACATTGAGTAAATATGAGAAGGAGGGAATAGTGCCGAAGCGCCTAAGGTGGGATATGACAGCAAATGATGGGGAGGATGATGAGGAAAATGATGCAGAGTGGGAAGAGTATTTTGACAGATGTGGGGTGGGCCTGGTTAGCCTGCTGATGAAAAGGAAAAAAAGAAAGTTGACGAGGGTGGGGAAGGAAATTGATGAGATCAGACAGAGACTAGAGATCTGCAAGGGAACAGAGGATTACAATAAAAAGACCGTAAGAATCAGTGAGATATTGCAGAAAGCAGAGAAAGAAATTATAGTGTCCAAGAGACAGAAGTTTCTGAGGGATTACCATGCCCATAAGAATAAGGAGGCCTACAAATGGCAAATAAAAAAGAAGGTGACCCAGCAAACTCAAGCAGGGAAAAAGAAGGATAATGTAACCACACAGAATGATTCTCAGTTACAACAAGGACCAATAGCCGTTATGGCAGAACACAATGTGGGAATGAGGGGAGGTGGGGCACAGGGGGGTGGGCGGGGGGGATGGGGAGGGGTGCACCTTAAAGAGATCTATAGACCAGCACAACCAATGGGACCTACACCCATACAGGGTAGACCAAGTTGGAGACCATATAGGGGGAACTTGGGAGGTGGGGGGAGGGGAGGACGCCCAATGGGAGGACAATACAGATCATACCCAGCACCCCACCAATATAATCCTCAGGGCCAGGAACCCACCTATCGATTGCCACTGAGCAATAGATACGACCCCCTAGCCCAACAGAGTCAATATGAGAATTTTTTGGGGGAGGACAGAATATACCACCAAACAGATTGGGTGGAGGAAACAGGTTACCTCCCGGGAAAAAGAGGAGCAGAAGGGGGACAAGGGGTGGAAGAAGGGAGCGCCAAAAAAATAAAGAAAAAATAGAAAGCAAAGGAATATTTAATTTAAGTGGAGTCCCACTCACTAATGGGGAAATACGAGTTCTTGATGAAGGCCTCAAGTTTGCCCCTAAGAAAGGTTTAAACAAATTTGAAACATACATTGACCTAGAAAAATTTACACGCAAACTCAATTTGAAAAAATACTTCTCTAAGAGGGAGGGACTCAATGGTGGAAGATACAATTCAGCCAACTTGACTCAACCCACTCGATATACATATACTGACCTTAAGAATAAATCCACTTTTAACCCACAAGAGACAGGGTTTCAAGCTATAGGGGCTTTCAAGAAGTTGGTCAGCAATGAAATAAGGGAGATACCAGAGAAAAGGTACCCGGGGGTGACCAATGTTGCTAAGAGTTTGTTGGACACAAAAGGACTGGTGGTGCGACCGGCAGATAAGGGAGGGGGGGTAGTGGTCCTCAATAAAGAGCAGTATAGGACTGAGCTGGACAGACTGGTACAGGATGAGGACACTTATGAGAAGCTTAGAGGGGATCCAACATTACGGTTTATGACTGAATTGAGACAGCTCTTGAAGAAAGGGCTTGACATGGGGTGCCTGTTGGATGCTGAATACAGGTACCTTATACCCAACTCCCCTAGGATTCCGGTGATTTACCAGGTACCAAAAGTCCACAAAGACCTGGTCAATCCCCCGGGAAGACCCATTTTGAGCGGAATGGGTTCCCTGACACACAGACTTGGCCAATATTTGGATAGCTTTCTTCAACCAATGGTTGCCAATCTGCCCTGCATTCTGAGGGACACGAAGCACACTATCCAGGAGGTTGAGGGATTAGATGTTAGCGAGGGGACGTTGCTGGTGACGGCAGACGTTTCCTCGCTTTACACCAGCATTCCCCAAGATAAGGGTATAGAAGCGGTCAGATATTATATGGAGAGGGAGGCAAAGCTACCAGGAGAACAGGTGGAATTTTTGCTGGAGGTACTAAGATTTGCGCTGGAAAAAAACTACTTCTGGCATGGTGGAAGTTTCTATAGACAGCATAGGGGTTGTGCGATGGGGGCGGGGTTCGCACCCAGCCTAGCGAACCTATATATGGGTAGATGGGAGGAGGGGGTACTAATGGGGGCTCCACAAAGGGTGATTACTTGGAAAAGGTATATTGATGACCTGTTGATTATGTGGGGGGGCACGGCAAAAGAGCTGGACACATTTATGACACAACTCAATGATAACACACTAAATATCAAACTATCTTATGAGCACGACACTGAAAGGATCCACTATTTGGATCTCCAACTTATGGTTATAGGGAGTAAAATTAGCACTAAAACCCACTTTAAAGTCACGGACCGTAATGGTTACATATCTACAATGAGTGGACATCATCCTAATTGGATTAGAAATGTCCCTAGGGGACAGTTTACACGACTGAGAAGGAATTGCAGTCATATGGAAGATTATGAGGTTCAATCACAATTTTTGAAAGAAAGATTTTTGGAGAAGGGGTACGAGGAAAATTTTTTGAATAGGGAAATAGAACGGGTTAAACACATAGATAGACGGACACTGGTGCACCGGGAAAAAAATGATGGGAATCAAGATAATACACATAGCTTGGCTTTTGTTACTGAATATAATAGCCAGTATAAAGAAATAGAAGGCATAGTGACCAAACACTGGGAAATTTTGCTGTCTGATGTGGAACTGAGTGACGTCTACCACCTGGAGTGTGGAATACAGTTTGCTGATGTTCTTGTGCGCAGCTATTTGTCTGAGACTTTATTGATTATTGATTATTGTGTACAGCAGCGCACCACCAAAAGAAATTACATCCCACATAGATATCAGCGCAGTTTTTTGAGATTTTTTATTGTGTACTAACTTTTATACATTGCAGCAGATATGGACTTATTTGAACAGAGACTCAAAAAGCGTACTGATCTTGATGACATTTTTAATATTGAACAAGATACCATACCCAATGCTGAGAATGATTTTAAGGGGTTACAAGGTTTAATGCTTAAAGAACAAGCTACGTGGTGGGACATTGTGACATTGAGTAAATATGAGAAGGAGGGAATAGTGCCGAAGCGCCTAAGGTGGGATATGACAGCAAATGATGGGGAGGATGATGAGGAAAATGATGCAGAGTGGGAAGAGTATTTTGACAGATGTGGGGTGGGCCTGGTTAGCCTGCTGATGAAAAGGAAAAAAAGAAAGTTGACGAGGGTGGGGAAGGAAATTGATGAGATCAGACAGAGACTAGAGATCTGCAAGGGAACAGAGGATTACAATAAAAAGACCGTAAGAATCAGTGAGATATTGCAGAAAGCAGAGAAAGAAATTATAGTGTCCAAGAGACAGAAGTTTCTGAGGGATTACCATGCCCATAAGAATAAGGAGGCCTACAAATGGCAAATAAAAAAGAAGGTGACCCAGCAAACTCAAGCAGGGGAAAAGAAGGATAATGTAACCACACAGAATGATTCTCAGTTACAACAAGGACCAATAGCCGTTATGGCAGAACACAATGTGGGAATGAGGGGAGGGGGGGCACAGGGGGGTGGGCGGGGGGGATGGGGAGGGGTGCACCTTAAAGAGATCTATAGACCAGCACAACCAATGGGACCTACACCCATACAGGGTAGACCAAGTTGGAGACCATATAGGGGGAACTTGGGAGGTGGGGGGAGGGGAGGACGCCCAATGGGAGGACAATACAGATCATACCCAGCACCCCACCAATATAATCCTCAGGGCCAGGAACCCACCTATCGATTGCCACTGAGCAATAGATACGACCCCCTAGCCCAACAGAGTCAATATGAGAATTTTTTGGGGGAGGACAGAATATACCACCAAACAGATTGGGTGGAGGAAACAGGTTACCTCCCGGGAAAAAGAGGAGCAGAAGGGGGACAAGGGGTGGAAGAAGGGAGCGCCAAAAAAATAAAGAAAAAATAGAAAGCAAAGGAATATTTAATTTAAGTGGAGTCCCACTCACTAATGGGGAAATACGAGTTCTTGATGAAGGCCTCAAGTTTGCCCCTAAGAAAGGTTTAAACAAATTTGAAACATACATTGACCTAGAAAAATTTACACGCAAACTCAATTTGAAAAAATACTTCTCTAAGAGGGAGGGACTCAATGGTGGAAGATACAATTCAGCCAACTTGACTCAACCCACTCGATATACATATACTGACCTTAAGAATAAATCCACTTTTAACCCACAAGAGACAGGGTTTCAAGCTATAGGGGCTTTCAAGAAGTTGGTCAGCAATGAAATAAGGGAGATACCAGAGAAAAGGTACCCGGGGGTGACCAATGTTGCTAAGAGTTTGTTGGACACAAAAGGACTGGTGGTGCGACCGGCAGATAAGGGAGGGGGGGTAGTGGTCCTCAATAAAGAGCAGTATAGGACTGAGCTGGACAGACTGGTACAGGATGAGGACACTTATGAGAAGCTTAGAGGGGATCCAACATTACGGTTTATGACTGAATTGAGACAGCTCTTGAAGAAAGGGCTTGACATGGGGTGCCTGTTGGATGCTGAATACAGGTACCTTATACCCAACTCCCCTAGGATTCCGGTGATTTACCAGGTACCAAAAGTCCACAAAGACCTGGTCAATCCCCCGGGAAGACCCATTTTGAGCGGAATGGGTTCCCTGACACACAGACTTGGCCAATATTTGGATAGCTTTCTTCAACCAATGGTTGCCAATCTGCCCTGCATTCTGAGGGACACGAAGCACACTATCCAGGAGGTTGAGGGATTAGATGTTAGCGAGGGGACGTTGCTGGTGACGGCAGATGTTTCCTCGCTTTACACCAGCATTCCCCAAGATAAGGGTATAGAAGCGGTCAGATATTATATGGAGAGGGAGGCAAAGCTACCAGGAGAACAGGTGGAATTTTTGCTGGAGGTACTAAGATTTGCGCTGGAAAAAAACTACTTCTGGCATGGTGGAAGTTTCTATAGACAGCATAGGGGTTGTGCGATGGGGGCGGGGTTCGCACCCAGCCTAGCGAACCTATATATGGGTAGATGGGAGGAGGGGGTACTAATGGGGGCTCCACAAAGGGTGATTACTTGGAAAAGGTATATTGATGACCTGTTGATTATGTGGGGGGGCACGGCAGAAGAGCTGGACACATTTATGACACAACTCAATGATAACACACTAAATATCAAACTATCTTATGAGCACGACACTGAAAGGATGCACTATTTGGATCTCCAACTTATGGTTATAGGGAGTAAAATTAGCACTAAAACCCACTTTAAAGTCACGGACCGTAATGGTTACATATCTACAATGAGTGGACATCATCCTAATTGGATTAGAAATGTCCCTAGGGGACAGTTTACACGACTGAGAAGGAATTGCAGTCATATGGAAGATTATGAGGTTCAATCACAATTTTTGAAAGAAAGATTTTTGGAGAAGGGGTACGAGGAAAATTTTTTGAATAGGGAAATAGAACGGGTTAAACACATAGATAGACGGACACTGGTGCACCGGGAAAAAAATGATGGGAATCAAGATAATACACATAGCTTGGCTTTTGTTACTGAATATAATAGCCAGTATAAAGAAATAGAAGGCATAGTGACCAAACACTGGGAAATTTTGCTGTCTGATGTGGAACTGAGTAAAGTACTGCCGCAAAAACCTAGGTTTATATACAGAAAAGCTCCGAATTTAAAAAACATCCTAGCCCCAAGTTGCGTGGAACCCCAAAAACAGGCCCCCAGATTTCAGGGATGGCAGCGTCCGGGGTTTCACCCCTGTAGAGATTGTAAGGGGTGTAGAGAGGCTAGAGCTGGAAGGGTCACACACGTAAGAGGAAAGTCCAATGGGAAAAATATTAAAATAAGGGATTTTATTACGTGTAATGATAGGTATGTTATATATGTGGCATGGTGCCCGTGTGGCACACAGTATGTTGGTAGAACAACGAGGCCATTAAAAGAGAGGATAGGGGAACACCTTAGAAATATTGCAAGGGGACTGATGAGCCACAGTTTATCGGCCCATTTCAAAAAAGTGCATAATAGTAATCCCTCACTTCTGACTTTCTGTGGGGTTGAAAAGATCACGAGACCGTGGAGGGGAGGGGATATGGTGAGGGCGATCTCACAGAGGGAAACTAAGTGGATATATCTATTGGATACCCTTAAACCAAGGGGACACAATGCTGAAATTGATCTGGTTTGTTTTCTTGCTGATGACTAGAGGTAGGAGGGATGCCTCCGGGATCTGCATCCCAATATCCCATGGAATGTTGGTGGGAAGGGGCTTCTAAAATTGATCACCTTCTTTTTAACCTTGTTGTTGATTTTGGCACTAGTAAGGGGGCAAAGAGTGAAGTTGCAGGGGGAGGGGTTTCTGAGATTGACTAATGGGCACAGTTTTTGAGCTATCACTAAGGATTGAGGGAAATGGTACCCTGGAGGCAACCTAACCTATGAGATAGAAAGAACAAGAATGTTAATGTGTTAATAGAAGGAAATGAAGCAAACATTTGTCTATATATAACAACTAATGCATCATTGTAATAACTGCTGGGATATGTGTTGCAGAAACTAGAGCCTTATTGTAACCATCCTCTGTACGTAGGGTGCATGTGTACCATCTGTGTATGCAGGTTGCATACATACCAACCTGTGTTTAGAGGCCAGGAATTGGGACTGGCTTTTTTGGAGTAGTTACTGGGAAGGCTTTGGAGCGCACAGTGTGGGTATAGGGAAAGGCGCTGGGTTGAGTGCTGGGTTGCCTGGCAAACATTGCCGATGTGGGAGGGAGGAGCCAAGCACAGTCCCAGCGGCAGGGAAGGCGGACGCGCGCGTTGGCCTTGCGGTGGGCGGGGCCTCCAGTCGCACGAAAGAGAGGGCTCTCTGTGACGCGGGAGCGGTGGGGAGGGTGAGATGCGCGTTATACGCGCGGCTAGTGGGAGTTATGTTGGAGGAGGTAAGGACTGAACAACTACGCCTTTTGGGCGTTTAAAATCCCCCCAAGGAACACGCCCTCTAGGCGTGTAGATCCACACTGGGACGCATGAGGCTTAGGTCAGTGGCTGCTTCCGATAGACGGAGGGCAGCCATAGGACGATGGGTTTAACTTCCGGGTTAGAGAGGGTGGGGAGGGGTTTTTAAATTTAGCAAAGGGTATTTAAGACAGACAGGCGTAGGCCGCGCATGCTTCTGAGGAGTCGCCTAGAGCGACGAAACCGGTCAAGTGCACGCGGCTTTATCACCATCCAAGGGGGAGAACGTGGACGCAGAGGGGAGGGCATTGGAAACAGCGCTCTACAGCCTACCCGGTGGCCAACGTTTGGGGTGGAGCCCATGAAAACTCTATGCGAACATACCCTGGATGTGTCTGTAAGTGTGCAATCTTTTATTAATAAAAATTTTTATACAATTTTACGCTATGGGAGCTCTGGTATATGTCTTTTGAGGTGAAAGAACCAGCATTTGACGCAGAAAGTGGTGAGGAGGCGATCTTCCATCCAAAGGGCAGGGGGCGGCCAGATGACCCCACAAGCGCTGTGGACCCATCTAACTGAGGGTCTTTTTTAACGGTGAGTGGCCACTGCTTGGGGTGTGGTGGTGGTATCTCACTGAAGTGGAGCAACTTGGCCTGACCCTGAGTGGAGGGAGTGACGTCTACCACCTGGAGTGTGGAATACAGTTTGCTGATATTCTTGTGCGCAGCTATTTGTCTGAGACTTTATTGATTATTGATTATTGTGTACAGCAGCGCACCACCAAAAGAAATTACATCCCACATAGATATCAGCGCAGTTTTTTGAGATCATTAAATCAGACTGACTGAAATTTGCCCACCCAAAGGAAACTCTCCTGTCAGCATAGTGTGCATTGTTTATCCAAGCAGGACAGCGCAGAGGGAGGGAAAGAGCCTCTTACACATTCCTGTTGCTTGTTGCCGTGAACAGCCTTTCACCTGACACCACTATCATAGCGCTCCATATCTAAGGTCTCATAAGGCGATGGATGTTTTTTTTTTTTTTTTTTACTACCACTATGTGTCATTGCTAAGTCCCTTCTGCCTAATAAAAGTGTAAAAAAGTAAAACTTTGATAGTGTTCCCTTAAAGTAGGAATGAAGAATGTGAAGAAGAAAAAAAGAGTTTGATACTCACCTATAGAGAGGGAAGGCTCTGGATGGCATAGAGCATTCCTAGTTCTCTTTGTCCCCAAGGTCCAGTGCAAGGCCCCCTGATAAGGTTTTTCCACTAGCTTGGTTGAATACGTTGTTGGCCTTCTTCGGGCATTCTTCAGAAGTACCAGTTTTCTTGTCCCCAAGTGCTTTCAAAGAAGGTCAGATCTGTAATGCACACGTGCGTCTCCGGATGGGTGTTCCTCTCTTTAGAAGTACTTGGTGACACGAGTACTTCTGAAGATTGCCAAGGAGTTCTAAAGGTAAGTAACTTCACCAGAGGACATCAGTAAATGAGGTGAGAGAGCAAGGACGGGGAAGGCTCTATGGCAGGCTTTCTCAACCAGGGTTCCCTGGAACCCCAGGGTTCCTTGAGTACTCTGCAGGGGTTTCTTGGCATTTTTCTCCATTGTGGGGGTTAGGGGAAGTAAGATAGAGAGCACACTATAATAGTGGCACCGTAAAAAGCAGTATTAAATTCAGAATAATAATGAGCACATTAACTACTTTAGGACCACGGTGTTTGAAATCTATGCCATTTTGGTGGTCACCTGGCTGGCAGAGCGTAGATTTCAATCAGCCGCTGCTGCGCGCACCCACCGTTTCTGTTGCTCCCCGTCGATCTCGACGCTAAAACTCAATGTCTCTCGCCGCAGCTCACTGCCTCTGCCTGTCTCTATGATGGCAGAGCCATGTGAGCTGGTCAGGAGCCGATTTCATTGGCTCCTGGCCGTGTCTATCAATGTAAGCTGCTCCCATAGGCTTACATTGATAGACACGGTCAGGAGCCAATGAAAGCGGCTCCTGACCGGCTCACATGACTCTGCCATCATAGAGACGGCAGAGTGGATGTCAGGAGGATCCCGGCGTGCAGCAGTGATGTCGGTTGCGGTGGGTATGTGCGGCGATTCGTCAGGATTCCGTCTGTATTGTACCAGTGGTCTCGGGGGGTAGAGACCGCTGGTACTTAAAGGGACTCCGGGCTCTAAATAAAAACAAAATTGCCACTCACCTGTGGCTTTCTGCAGCCCAGTGTAGGTCGGGAGGTCCCACGGCATCCATCTGGCTCTTCTCCCAGGGCCGGCCAGAAATGGCTCCCTGGCGGTTCCTGGCAACACTGGGCCCGAGTATCGGGCTCCTTCTTCCTGAAACGTCACGTCATCACACCAGCCAGTGTGACAGTACTGCACATGCGCGATTTAATCGTGCATGTGCTGTACTGATGACGCGAGGTGGCTGGCGTGGTGATGACAGACGTGACGTTTCAGGAAGAAGGAGCCTGACACTCGGGCCCAGTGTCGCCGGGAGCCGCTGGGGAGCCATTTCTGGCCAGGCCCTGGGAGAAGAGCCAGATGGATGCCATGGGACCTCCCGACCTACACTGGGCTGCAGAAAGCCCCAGGTGAATAGCAATTTAATTTTTATTTAGAGCTCGGAGTCCCTTTAAGTGGTTAATAAAAAGCACTAGACTAAGGAACACGTTATAATGAAGGGAACTGTAATGGGGGTAGAGATTTAAAAAAAAAAAGCCACGCTGGCTTTTAGAGGCCATGTCACCTGCAAAATAAATTCAAAGGTTCCTTGAGATCAAAAAATTACTTGCAGGGGTTCCTTGCAATCCAAAAAGTATTTGCAGGGTTCCTCCACTGTAAAAAGGATGTATAGCTTTTATGGCTAGCTCTATGGGATACAGATCCTTCCCTCAAACAGTTTTTTGGTGGTTTTTTTGCACCGCTTCACACAGGGCTGTATTTAACACAAGGCACTGTAGGCACGTGCCTACAGGCGCCTGATGATGGAAGGGCGGCTTACTCCCCTCCCTGAGCATTTTCCTCCCTTCTTCCCTGATGAGCGTGTAAATTAGAGGTTACTCACCCTGCTTTCGGCATTCTACTGACAAGGTCTCCCTTCAGTAAGGAGCACCCCTAGCTACTTAATACTGAGTTTCCTCTAGCTACCTAATACTTGGGGGCATCCCTATCTACTTAATATTGAGGGTACTTCTGACTACTTAATACTAAGGGGTACCTGTAGCTATGACAGGCAAGAGAAGTCAGGGAGAAGTGACAGTTGGGCCAGTCAGCACACTTGCGTTGCAGTTTGGTGGGGATTTGTAGGTTCATGGAGGGTAAAGTCTAAGGTCGGTGCCAGGACATCTGTGCCTATAGGCTCCTGTGAGGTAAATCTGGGCCTGGCTCCACATTTACAAGAGCAGAAACGTCTCTGCACATAATTACATATTTTGGGAGTTAAAGCAATGGGGGTCATCTTAGGGACGAGAGGAGCTTTCACATTTCAGCACTTCTCCCTTTCATTCCCCAATAACTTTATCACTTCTTATCACAACAAAATGATCCAAACCTTTTTTTTTTTTGCCACCAATTAGCCTTTCTTTGGGTGGTACATTATGCTAAGTAGTATTTTATTCTCATTGATGATGCCTGCGATCTCGTGGACCTAGAGGGGAGATTAAGGAATTCAGTTTGTTAATCTAAAGATCGACGGCGGTAGCGACGGAAACGAGTGAGCGGGAGGCAGCGCGACGGCACGATCTGAGAATGATGACTGTTTTTGAACAAAAACAGTGATCATTCTCGGCAGACATGCACAGAATGGCTCAGGGGACTTCTGTCCCCTGCCAACAATCCCCCTTGCCTCCATGACTATCACGATCGCGGGCTTCCGCTGCATGATTGTGCGCGCAGCCCCCCCCAAACTACACAGACATGAGTATCCATGTGGCTATAGCCACAGCAGCCGTGGACGTGAGACTCACATCAGTGTGGCTCAAGTGGTTAACCAGTGAAAACTGCCTGGTTGCTTTTGGCCACTGCATCAAAATTGGTGTAGTCCTCTATGCAAGCCCCAGTGCATGCTCTCTGCTCAGCACTGCAAATCTCCTTCAGTAAATCCCCTCTACTGACTTCTTATTCTATTTATTGTAAGGATAAAGGAAAAAAGAAAAAAAACCTGTAAAAATAAGCCTGTCATGCAAGCTGACAATATTGTGAACTTATGTGCAGCGATTTCACCAACTAAATGCCCAAGAGATGTAAGAAGCCAGAGAGTTATTCAGTTATTACCTTGAGTGTACTGGAGGTATAAATGTATCATTCGTACACAGCTGGTAGAAGAAAAAGAAAGGATGAGATCAAAATCCAATGTTCTAACTAAAAGTGTTTCAGATTATTATACATCACACACAACAATAATGAGAACACGCCTGTCAGGTTAAAGGGAGTTGAATGGCCCCAGAAATCATGGTTTAGGCACAGTAAGAATACATCTGAGAAGCCTGTCTCTAAATGCCCCCCCCCCCCTCCTGAGCTTGCTACATGCAAGGAGGCAAGCCATGACCTAGGTCAGTGATGACTAATCTTGGCACTCCAGCTGTGGTGGAACTACAAGTCCCATGAGGCATTGCAATTCTCTGACAGCTCTAAGCATAACTTGGGGAGGCAGAAGCATGATGGGATTTGTAGTTTTGTCACAGCTGGAGTTCCGAGGTTAGCCATCACTGACCTAGGTACTGAGCAAGCACATGCGCAATTGCATCTATGGCACATGGCACATAAGTCAATAGCCTGGCAAGCCAAATTTAGTCAAGCAATGTATAGGGCAGCACTGATGTAAGGGGACAGGGTGTGTTAGACTCGTAACCTAGTGTAGAAATGTACAGGTGTGCTGTGTGCGTTTCTTCATTACCTGCCCTGGGTCTCTCTTCCATCGACCTGAAATTGGTTGTATCGTCGATTAGGCATCCACTTGGCGGCACCGAATCTCATCTGATTCCTGTTATAATAATCCAATTGGATGGTTTATCGGCTGCCAAGTTGCTTGATGTATGGGTACCTTTACCACTTCTGTGTAATAAGAGGGACTACATACAATGTCCATTCAAAGTATATTCACTCAGTTCACCCTTCTACTAAATAGAATTGGTAAGATTGTACAATCAAGATAGAATCATTAGTGAGCACCTTAAGACAGACGAAAACTGTAATACAAGTTTTAGACTGTAAAACAAGAATTCAAACTGTATGATAAATCGTGATGGACGAAACATGTTCTGTGAAGTTCACAATCGCCCTATACTTTAACATGGAGCCATTTTTGACCCCTCATCCTTAAAGAGAACCTGTACTGAGTAAAAATATTTAAAATAAACACATGAGGTAACTTCAAATGAACATTACATAGTTACCTTGCCATCAGTACCTCTCAGAAGCTCACCATTTTCTTCTGATAATAATCCCTTCCAGTTCTGACAATATTTTGTCAGATCTGAAATATATCAGTTGCTGTCAGTAAAATATCAGTTGCTGTCAGTTATAGCTGAGAGGAAAACGGATGTACCAGGTAATGTCCATGTTTCCCTATGGCTCAAGTGGGCGATGTTACAGTTTAACTGTGTGCTGACCAGAAAGCTGTTATGGGTAATGGCCATTTTCAAAATGGAGGACGGAAAATTACCTTGATCACAGTGAACAAACAGGGGACGGGACAGGAGAAAGACACTGAGGAGTAGACTACATGGAAGGTAAGTATGACTTGTGTATGCTTATCTTGACTTTTAATTTTCAGTTCAGGTTTTCTTTAAAGAAACTTTGTACTTAAAAAAAACTGCTTAGAGGGATACTTACCTCAGGAGGGGGAAGCCTCCTGGTCCCAATGAGGCTTCCTTGTCAGGGAATCCAGCGCTGGCTCGCCTGAACCCCTCCTTCCCCCCCCACCCCCGGGACAAGCTTGAGAAGCTGTAATATATTTACCTCACCGCATCCTGTGCAGGCGCACTAGCGGCTCTTCATTCAGGTAAGGCGGAAATAGCCAAACCCGATCGTATCTACTCTACTGTGCAGGTGCAAAGGACTCGCGTCTGGGCAGTTCGGCAATTTCCGCCTTAACCTGAACTGAGAGCCGCTAATGCACCTGCACAGGATGCAGAGAGGTAAATATTCAGGGGGCTGCAGCGCTGGATTGCGGGGACACTGGAGGAGGGGAACCTTGTTAGGATCCAGAGGCTTCCCCCTTCCGATGTAAGTATTCCGCAGAGACGGAGGGGGGGGGGGGGGGTTATTACAGAATTTGTCAGGTCGGACAATATATACCACACGGGCCAAACCCCCCTATAATAAAAAACAAACCTGGCAGCCATTTTACAGCCTGCCTGGAGTCAGTGTAGGGAGATCTGTGCTGCTGGTTAAGGGGCAGATAAATAGCAGTTCTGTGCGATACAGTGCTGTGTAGCTGTTCTCCTACTTTTTCTGCTCCTTATAATTCACCAACCTATAGGGACACCAATAGTTGTGGACTGATCCTGCTAATATTTTTTTGTTGCTGTTTGTGGTGTGGTGTGTTGTTTATAGACACTACCCGAGTAGTATAGTGTAGTGTGTGGCTGTGTCATTGTTACAGCCCGTCAGTCAGTCACCGTGCTAAAATGAAGTGATTGAGTGCCCGGCGCCGCACTGTACTATGAAAAATGAACTGTCTTTGTAGTGCAGTGTTAGGCTCACACACTGCGCAAACAGCACATTAAGTGACCGTAGTGCACATGAAAAAAATGTTGACGCCTAACCAGACATTGTCCCACAAAATGTTTCACGTCACTATTGAGTTTGTAGTGCATGTTTAAGGTGGCCACACACAATACAATAAAATGATCCAATTTTACGGCAATCTGATAAAAAGAGATCAGATTTCCCGAAAAATGTGAAACTATTTTTTTTCCGAGCAAAAAATGTGATCAGATTTCTCTTTTTCTATTCTATAAAAGTCGAACGTAATGGTGGATTTTCTAATCAATTTTTATTAAAATTGAATGGTGTGTGGTGGTAGATTGTCAATTTATTAATATACACACCCAAGCAATTTTCTCAGAGTTTCCAATTATTTTTATCATCACTGGAAAAATTAAACATGTGTGTGGTACTGGTAAATTGGTCAGATTTTTAAAATGGTGTAGTCAGTCAGAAAAATGTATTGCTATTCTTGAATTGAACAGATATTTAAAAAATTGTATGGTGTGTGGCCAGCTTTGAGGTCACACACTAAAAGCAACATTTTTTTTTTGCATTACACATTAAAAAAAGGCTCCAAGTAAAATACGTATTTTGGGGGTAAGATGTTGTCATTGATCCCACTTAGACATGCTGTTGTCAAGATTTTTGGACACTTTGTACACCTTTTTAAAGGAATACTTTAGGAGGGTCGGGGGAAAATGAGTTGAACTTACCCGGGGCTTCTAATGGTCCGCCGCAGACGTCCTGTGCCCACGCAGCCACTCACCGATGCTCCTGTCCCCACCTCCCATTCACTTCTGGAATTTCAGACTTTGAAGTCTGAAAAACACTGCACCTGCGTGGCCGCGCCCTCATTCCCACTGACGTCACCAGGAGTGTATTGCGCAGGTTGTCTATGCTGCTATGGTGCTAATAAAGCCAAAGCTATAATAGCTAAATCCAGGGCGAGACCCAGTGATTTCCTTTTTTGTGTATTGCGTAGGCCCAGTCCAGTCTGCGCCTGCGCAGTACGCTCCTGTTGATAATAGCGGGCGCGAGGACACGGCAACGCAGGCGCAGTGGTTTTCTGACTTTAAAGTCTGAAATTCCAGAAGTGAACCAGGGGCGGGGCCAGAGCATCGTGAGTGGCTGCGCGGGCACAGGATGTCTGCGGGGGATCATTAGAAGCCCCGGGTAAGTTCAACTCATTTTCCCCTGACCCCCCTACAGTATTCCTTTAAAGAAATTGTGGCGACAGAGATGCCCTGAAGTTTTTAAAAGTTTGCCTGCCATTAAAGTCAATGGGGTTTGCTGGGAAAGTTTAGTTCACAAACTTTTGCGGAAAAGCTCACGAACAGTTTTTGATAAATATGATGATAATGATAAACAAGATTTTGTAAGAAAGTTTTGAAAAAATAACTTATCATTGTGATAACATCACGTGTTTCCTCTCGAGTAACAGAGCATTGTAAACAGCTGTCATAATAAGATGTAAACTGCATATTTTCATAAGGTTCTTTTTGTCCCAGTAATTTGAAAACCTTTGGCTGCTAAATAATAGATATGTTATTTATATATTCTCTCTGTTTGCGCAGCTTTAAAAAATAAAATATGATAGAATATCGGGATAACAAACATCACAGGCTTCAGGCTTCAGAAGCATTATTTGGATGAGACTGTCATGCTCCATCCCATTGCTAGAGGTCACTGCTTGGTGTATGAGTGATGGCCTGATCACTCAGCATAAGAGAATTTGCCTCACATAAATACAATAATGGAATTCATTATTATCAATGTTCCAGCAAGGCTGGAGAACTGGGCTAGCTAGCTAAGAGACGGTATGTTAATATGTTAATATCATCACATTTAAATGTGCCTGAAAGCATATTAAAGAGAACTTGTACTGTCCGATTTGTAAAACAAAAAACATACCAATCGAGTCACTGTGATCTCCTGGATCCCTCTGCCATTTCCGCCACTCCCCGTCACAATCCTGGCTTTTAATCACCAATTTTAGGTAGTGATTACAAACAAACAAACATGGCCACTAATACAAATTCCATATGAATAAATACGGGGCTTTAAATGAACAAGTAAGTCTTTTATTCCTCTTCAAATTTCTTTACGATTGCGGACACACATGTAAACACAATTTCGGATTTCCAAATCACAAAAACGACTGCCTGACACGTGTTTCACGGTCAAAGACTGCTTCCTCAGAGGCATACAGTATACACACACATCTGTTAAAAACATGCAATGAAATTTGTATTACATACCAGCCAAGGTCTATGTGTATATCAGGATACAGGAACAGAAAAGGAGACAATAAAAAAACCTTATCGTACCACATGTCCATGACCTCTGAGGAAGCGGTCTTTGACCGAGAAACACGTGTCAGGCAGTCGTTTTTGTGATTTGGAAATCCAAAATTGTGTTTACATGTGTGTCCGCAATCGTGAAGAAATTTGAAGAAGAATAAAAGACTTACTTGTTCATTTAAAGACCCGTATTCATTCATATGGAATTTGTATTAGATTGTATTTAGGGGTGGAACTACAATATCCTGTTTTTATTGTGTATGTGTTTTGCTAAACATGGCCACTAACCAGGAAGTGATGTGTAATGCTTGGGGGGCACACTTTCTGAGTCAGCGTGTGTGCTCCAGACTATGTAGCTGGGTGATGGAAGAGGCTACACAGATGGACACAGGAGTAATGAACAAGGGAGCAAGATAGCCCAGAGCAACTGCAGCTCTGGGCCGCCTATCAGGCTAGATGTTATGTGATACAATACACAACAGATTTAGCTCGGTAACAGGCTTGGGTCATACACGATAGATCAGATGGCAGTGGTACAGTGGACTAGGCGGAATTGGAGTCGGTAACAGGCTAAGGTCATACACGTTAATTCAGAAAAATAACAAATGGCTCAACTTACGGATAAATATATATTCGCAGACCTGCATATATATTTATCAAGAAATTAGCTAAAGCACAAGTAATAACAATTAACAAGACAAACAACAGACAGATAGATGGAATGCTTTGCCAATCTAGTCGCTGTGCCAGCGACAGCAACATTCACACTGACATAGACAAGACTTACAGGTAGGAGCGTAACTAATGGCAACCGCTGCTTTAGATTAAACAATGCAATATACAATTCACATGAATGACCCAGCGACAACTCAGGGAGCTGAATGCTATGTCGGGCGGGGTCTGAAATGGGAGGCAGACTTTTATGTCGACATCAGCCAATGAATGCAGGCATGCAAATTCCCACACAGCTGAATGGTAATTACTCAATCCTGAGCCAGCTTGATTACAAGCTGCTAGCTGAAGGACTCTCATAACAAATACATGCAATATTATCCACTTTAGGATCCTTGGTACGCATATCCACGCCCCTTTAAACTTCACCTGCGGATCAGGGGGGTAGATATGCATACTGCTGCCTTACCATCGCGTTCACGATCCCCGCGCTGTTTTCCGCCGATCCACCATCGCAGCCCCCTCCATCTGTGATCAGGATGTGAGAATCTTTTGATTCTCAATCCCGATCACCGTTCCCGTGTCTTCGGAGAGCTTATTAACGTCGCATAAGCTCTCAGACCCGACACTTCCTTGTTCGGCTGTGTTCTATTAATAGAAACACGGTCTCAATAGCACCATCTTGTGGCCAAAAAGTAAAATACACCTATTTATGCCACTATACTGTTTTCCATAGAAAGTTTATTATTATTATTATTTTTTTTATTACTTTTAACCCCTTCCATCCCTGCCCCACAGTTACAGAAATAAAACACTTGTTACAAAAAAAATTAAAAAAATTACATTTAATTTTTTTTACATAAATAGTTACCTTAGGGACTTTTGTAATACGGATGTCATGAGAGTATATTTTTTCAAAAAAAAGTTCTTGTAATAAGTGAAAAAGTATTAAAAATCCCTAAATGGAAAAATGCTCCTTCATTTCCAGTTAAAATATTATCACCATACATTGTACTAGGGACACAATTTAAACGTTGTAATAAACCAGACAAATGGGCAAATAAGATGTGTGGGTTTTATGTACCAAAGCACATTTTATTTTAAAACTATGATGGCTGAAAAATGAGAAATAATCATTTTTTTTCTTTTTTTCCTTATTATTCCCTTTACAATGCATATAAAATAAAATAATTCAGAGCAAAAACTACCACCCAAAGAAAGCATAATTTGTGGCGAAAAAAAACAATATATAGATCATTTCAGTGTGATAAGTAACAAGAAAGTTATCGCTGAATGAATGGGAGGAGCGCTGAAATGTGAAAGTTGTTTTGGTTTCTAAGGGGAAAAACCTGTGATCCTGAAGTGGTTATGCAACAACATGAATGTAGAAAATCCATGGCTATATGGCTGCAGTTCAATTGCAGCAAGCAATAGGAGGAGTCATGACAGCATCCTGATCTGCTCTGAACTGCAGAGTGATTGCAAATGACAATGAGACTTATTGCGAATGCGCAACCCAATGCAAGCAGATAAGTCAGAACTACTCGGTTGCAGTTCCACTGCAACCGACAGAACATGCTACAGGAGAGATCCTGACATGATGCTACAAGTTTTTATTGCATAGTGAATTATCTGCACTCCAGTCTGGGATTCCCACAGTTTCTAAGCATGTGACAGGCAGCTTCCTCCCCCCTCAGCCTCACAAACTGCATCACATCACAGACAAGCAGAAACTGAGAGCAGAGAGTGAGGAGTAAACAAAGCACACAGAGCCTGGAGGGGGCATGCATCACTTGTCCCTATTACAAAAGAGGCAGCCCATTCCTCTCTGGGTCAACAAAGCTTGACAAGGAAAAGAAGATTAGATGTATTACAGAGACAGTGCAACTAGAAATGGCTGCAGTAATCCAGCCCACATTAGAACAGGTACAAGAATTTATAGGATAGAAGAAATAAGGCTAACATTTTTGTTACAGAGTCTCTTTAAATTATCTTTTTTTTTAATTGTGACTCATTCTAGAAATGGGAAAAGAGAATGTATGTACTTCTCCCTAGGTAGAGGGAAGCCTTTGGATAATCCAACAGCTTACCCGTCCCAATCCTCCTCGCCGTTCCCCTGCAGTCCCTTCTGCGTAACCATGGACCAGCCCTTGTTGATTGCTCACACATGCATGGTAGTACAGACCCGCTGGTGTGCAGTGTGGTGAGATTCAGGAGCACACAGCGCTACGCTGAAACAGAAGGATGAAGAGGGACGGGGTAGACTCTGGAGGCCAACACCCCCCCCAAAAGAATATATTTCCTTCCAAATGTCTAAATATTCAAAAGCTCTGGAGACTGGAATCTCTATATGGGGAGTTGGGGTACACACTCACTGGCACTCCTTTAGTTGCCCACCCAAAAAACACTGCAGGACACTCGTTCACATGCTGTTTGAAACAACTTAGAAGGGGGACCAGGGACGGTTCTAGACTTTATGCCACCTGAGGTAAACTTGTGAGGCTACTGCCTCCCCCCCCCCCCAACAGGAAGTAACATTGCACCCAGTATAGGTAGCCTGGAGGGGGTAGCAGTCAGTAGGCAGGCACAGCGGTTTGGAGGGGGGTCAGACCCCCCTCCCTCAACTGGGGCTCCCACGACTGCGCTCCCCCCCTCCAGCTATTTTCCCAGCATTAAAAGTCAGCAGCAAGTGGGCCGGGAAGCAATGACTCACCGTCCTTCTTCCATTCTAGCATTGCGTCCCACCGCTCACGTCACTTCCTGCAATGCCGCCCACTGGTCAGTGAGGTATAAGACAAAAAAATAGTGTCCAAATCCCAGGATCTTGACATTAACAGAGTTACCACTTACTATAACATCATATACAGTACATATTCAAAATGTGTTAGATAATAATATTCAAAAGAATACAAAACAATTATGCAAATTATATATCTTTTAAAGAGCTATGATTACAAAAATGCTACCTAGTTTTATTAGAATTATCCTTGATATTTTTAAAGGGGCACTATGGCGAAAAATGAGCCATAAATTACTTTTCTCCTATGTTGCTGTCACTTACAG
The DNA here is from genome assembly GCF_040937935.1 of Hyperolius riggenbachi. NCBI lineage: Eukaryota > Metazoa > Chordata > Amphibia > Anura > Hyperoliidae > Hyperolius > Hyperolius riggenbachi. The sequence goes on from NC_090646.1 coordinate 557,833,012, forward strand.
TGGGTAGTAGAAATCTGACAGAAGCGACAGGTTTTGGACTAATCCAACTCTTCATGGGGGGATTCTCAGCAAGGCTTTTATTCTTCATAAAGATATTCCCTAAAAAGGTTTTAAACAATGATGCTGGCCAGCCTCCCTGCTCGCTACACAGTTTTTTGTCAGTTGGACAGAGCAACTGCCATTCACTAAGTGCTTCTGAAAATAAATAAATCCCTGAGAATCCCCCATGAAGAGATGGACTAGTCCAAAACCTGTCGCTTCTGTCAGAATTCTACTGCCTACTGTAAGTGACAGCAACATAGGAGAAATAAGAACGTACTTCTTATTTGTATATGTTTGCACACATTTTAAATTTTACAATTTTTCGCCATAGCGCCCCTTTAATAATAGCAGATGCCTAAAAATGGGCCCGTCTATTTTAGGTAGGAGTAGTGATGATCGTAATCAGCTAATTACAATTACGCAACATTTTGCATACATTTTCGCAATTATGCTTAAACGTAATTAAGTTTGTAAATGTAATTGACTTTGTATAGTCATTTGTAATTTCGCATAAACTTTTGTGTAAGGCCGTCGGCTGAGACGCGGAGACTGCCGCCATGCCGCTTACTGCTGCGGCGGCATCTCCACTATCTATTACAATATGTTAAGTAGAATAGTGGGTATACGTTAAAAAAATAATTTTCCATAAATACCTTGTAGTTTTTGAGAAAATTGATTTTAGAAATGCAAAGAAAAAATGGTTTTTAAACTCAGAAAAATGAATTTTAACATTGATTTTCTCAAAAACTACAAGGTCTTTTTGAAAAATTCTTTTTTTGACTTGTACCCACTATTCTTCCTAACATATGTAGCAATTTTGGTAGCAATTGCATGTATAGGGGCTTGGCTATTAACTTCCAAATTCAGCAGAAAATCATGAAAAATAATACGAAAATTACACAAAAAATTTAGCGAAATTATGTAATATTACTATTACACACGAAATTCATTACGATTTTCACTGAAATTTTGCATTACGATTACGATGCGTAATTGCGAATTCCGATGCGTAATTTTGCATATGCGAAATTTGGGCTCACCACTGGGTAGGAATAAAGAATAAAGGCACACAGGTAAACCCGCACAACCCCCACATTTACCAGCCGGGGTGTCAAATAGAAGTGCTAGACAGAGGTGCCACATTCCTTATGACTTAGAAAAAAGAAACTACATCCATTCTTTCTGTAATAATAGCTGAATTCTTCTTTATTATTACATCAAAGGTGAACAGGTAGACAAGGCTCACATCTCAAAGAGCAGCTAATGCATATTAGACCTTATTAGTCCTTTTGTTTCATATGAATATGAACCGATATGAATAAGAACTGTTAAAGTCTGAAATGCAATAGTTGCTGGTTGGAATGTGAACCTTGTCAGTCTGTTCATTCTTGATGTTACAATAAAGAAGAATACAGCTATTATTATAGCAAGTGTGGACAGGAATAACTAATGCACTTTCTCCTCAACATCACAGGTGGGCGGGTACAGAGTCGCACACCGTTACACAAGGTACTCTGGATGCATAACCAAGGTAGCCAAACTACCGATGTTCAAACACAATAAGTCCAAAGTAGGTTAGTAGTAGCACACCAGTCTACATATAGTTGCTTTTTATTCCATCAGTAGTAAACAGTTATTGTCTACTACTGTGCTTCGATAAGAGGGGCACTGTGTGGCCCCGAAACAATTTTCAGTGCTACAGTATTGACGAATTGATGGAAAAGCAACTTTATGTAGAATGATGTGCTAACCTACTTTGGACTTACCATGTTTCTCCTCAACATGTCTCCCCTATGGGGTTCTTCCTAACGTCTGCAAGGAGACACCTTATGGACTCACAAATCACAAATATACTGAAACTACAACAGAGGAATTCATTTCTGAAAGCAGGAAATTTGGCCTTCCGCTAGCGGCGGAAGTTTGAGTCGCCGCCATAGAGGCCCATTGTAATTATTGGTAAGGATGGGAAATTTGGTTGCCCTCTCGCACCAAAATTTCCCCTCCTTGCCAATAATTACAATGGGCTCCTCCTATGGCGGTGCCTGAAGATTGTAGTTTTTTGCCTTTTTTCTTTTTGCCGATGGCGGGGATGGTTACGGTTAGGCATGGGTTTGCAGCAGCGAGGATGGTTAGGGTTAGGTGTGGGGTAGGAAGGGTTAGCTGTGGGGGGATGCAGTGGCGGGGATGGTTAAGGTTAGGCGTGGGGTAGGAAGGGTTAGCAGTGGGTGGATGCAGTGGCAGGGGATGGTTAAGGTTAGGCGTGGGGTAGGAAGGGTTAGCTGTGGGGGACTGCAGTAACGGGGATGGTTAAGGTTAGGTGTGGGGTAGAAAGGGCTAGCTGTGGGGGGATGCAATGGTGGGGGTGGTTAAGGTTAGGCATGGGGTAGGAAGGGTTACCTGTGGGGGGATGCAGTGGCGGGGATGGTTAAGGTTAGGCGTGGGGTAGGAAGGGTTAGCTGTGGGGGGATGCAGTGGCGGGGATGGTTAAGGTTAGGTGTGGGGTTGGAAGGGTTAGCAGTGGGGGATGCAGTGGCAGGGGATGGTTAAGGTTAGGCGTGGGGTAGGAAGGGTTAGCTGTGGGGGACTGCAGTAACGGGGATGGTTAAGGTTAGGTGTGGGGTAGAAAGGGCTAGCTGTGGGGGGATGCAATGGTGGGGATGGTTAAGGTTAGGTGTGGGGTTGGAAGGGTTAGCTGTGGGGGATGCAATGGCGGGGATGGTTAAGGTTAGGTGTGGGGTAGGAAGGGTTAGCTGTGGGTGGATGCAATGGCGGGGGTGGTTAAGGTAGGAAGGGTTAAGGCTTGTTTCCATATAGTGCGCTTTCAGCTGCGCCTATGGAAACATGATCACAGGGATAGTGCATAGATTCAGTGCTGAATCGCTGTGCTTGGTTTGCTGCAATTTGGGGCGCTTCAGCCGAGGATCTGATTCAGTAATGAATTGGATCTCAAGCCCCGCCCTTTCCCCCCGCTAGGAGTGAGGCGCAGGTTCAGTGTGAGAAGAGGCTTAGGTTTAGCTATAGTAAAATATTAATATTTAAAACCGATATTTTACTATCGTTTTTACATTTTAATTGTAATATTGTAATATTCAGTTCAGAGAACGTTGGCAATATCTGTAAATTTACTGATAATCTACTGTATTCTACTATAGGGGTTACTTGGTTTTCAAATTTATGGGCACCCTTTGTTGATGTATGCATTTTTTCCCCCAGTCCTCACATTAAATAAAAAATAGCCATATATTCTATGAACTTAAATATCATTGAATCCATACCATAAGGTCCCTTTTTGTGCCTATTCATAAGGTGACACTGCTTTAATTCATATCATTGATCAGGGCCTTAACCTCCTTAGCGGTATGCCCGACACTGCGTCGTCAGGCATATCACCGGCTGTCCCCAGGAGTCCTCCAGTATAATTTTAACAGATTGCATGGCTGTAATAGCTTCAGCTAGCACTAGGGTAGCTGGTAGTGGTGGCCGGCATCCCCCCAATTACTGTTGATCCCTCCAATCGCCTGCTAAATACATTACCCAGCCTGGATCCAGCGATCGCGCAGCCTCCCTGCACATCTCCGGTCCTCTCTATGGGGAGGATCGGGTCTGCGCATGACATCATGACGTCGCCAACGTCATTACGTCATGTTCGATGCTCCCCATAGAGAAGAGCAGAGCTGCCCGGGGAGGCTGCGCGATCGCTGGATCCAGGCTGGGTAATGTATTTAGCGGGCGATCTGAGGGATCAACAGTAATTGGGGGGATGCCGGACACCACTACTAGCTAGCCTAGTGCTAGCTGAAGCTATTACAGCTATGCAATCTATTAAAATTATACTGGAGGACACTCAGCTGCAAACCTTCCTGAGCAGCGTAACGCTCAGGAGGTTAATAAAACACACTTAAGTATAAATACTTCAACATAAATACTTATAAATGACGTAGTACAGCGCTGGGTTCGCATCCCAGCCAGGGCACTATCTGTACTGAGTTTGTATGTTCTCCCTGTATCTGTGTGGGTTTCCTCTGGGCACTCTGGTTTCCTCCCACATCCCAAAAACATACAAGTAAGTTAAGTTTAAGATAAGTTTCCCCCTAAAACTGTCCCTAGACTAAAATACATACAGAGACATATTACTGTAGGGATTAGATTGTGAGCCCCTCTGAGGGACAGTTAAGTGACAAGACAGTTGCTATATAAATAATAACACTTCTTAAGTTTTACTTTATGTGATAAACATTACTCTTTTATTTATTATACAGTTTAAGATTTTCCCCAGTACAAAAATTTAATTTGACAATGCTGCCATCTGGTGGCATAATAGGAAATGTACAGCTTACTTGTAGATGTGCGGCAATTATTACGTTTCTATACACTGTAAAAATGCTTCTATTGAAACATGTGTCTACCTAGTAGTAAAAGAGTTTTGCTTTTCGAGATGCATAATTATACAGGTAGGAAAGTAAGATAGCTATTAATGGCTATCTATTATAAACAAAAAGGCACATGATATATATACAAAATGTGAACCTGTTGGTGACGAATGCTGTCTACTCTTTACTCATTTACTCTTTAGCTCATTTTATTCTGGAAGAAACATCCTTCTTATTTGTATATACTTACATGTATTTTACATTTTACGATTTTCATGATAGTGGTCCTTTAAAGGGAACCTGAAG